>NC_143576.1:141981356-142723463 GCF_048544385.1 Mastigoproctus giganteus
AAGGGAATAATCACATCCCTATCCCTGATAGAAAAATTCCTGTATATCATTCACAAGACACCATGAGCTACTCTTGCAGCTCGTCTGCACTGCTCAGAGAACTTCTTATCTGCCTGCACAATTACCCCCAGGTCTTTTTCATTCTCTACCACTGTCAGCGTAGTACCACAGAGTTGATAGGTTGATCTGGGGTTACTGTTTCCCATATGTAGTACTTTACATTTGTCAATGTTAAACTTCATTTGCTACCTCTCAGCCCATCTGCTCAACCTTTCCAGATCCTGTTGCAGCAGCATAGCATCAGTAGTGTCCTTAACAACCCTGCCAACCTTTGTATAGTCTGCAAACTTGGACATTAAGCTTGATATACCATCATCAATATCATTTATAAATACAGAAAACAACAATAGACCCAACACTGAACCCTGAGGAACTCTACTAATAACATTAGGCCAAGTTGAGCAGTGTCCATTGATTACCACTCTCTGTCTTCTGCCACTCAACCATCCCTTTATCCATAGCAGCAATTTGCCTCCAATGCCACACTGCTCCAATTTGTGCAGCAGTCTTCCATGTGCAACAGTATCAAAAGCCTTTCTAAGATCCAAGTATATAATATCAAAGTTATTCCCTGCATCCAGTTCCTTTGTGACTGCATCATAGTATCCAATCAAATTGGTCAGGCAAGACTTCCCCTTAACAAAACCATGCTGTGTCCGAGCTATAGCTGAAGTCTTGTCTAAATGATCTGCAGTGCTTCTTTAACTAGTGCCTCCATTAATTTTCCTGGAACAGAAGTTAAACTCACAGGTCTATAATTACTTGTGTCAGCCTTTGATCCTCCTTTGTGAATTGGGATCACATTTGCACATCTCCAGTCTGTAGGTACCTCCCCTGAGCCCAAGCAAGCTCTCATAATTATGGCTAAGGGTTTGCTTACTTCCTTTGCTGCCTCCTTTAATATAACTGGATAGATCCCATCTACCCTGGGTGCCTTTCGTGTGTTTATCTTCAACAATTTCTCCTCCACTTTACTCTCAGTTATTACAAGATTCTCTAGCTTACTGCTAGAGTTGAATACACCTCTGGCTTTCCCCTCGCTAAATAACTCCTCATGTGTGAATGTCGATGCAAAATATTCATTTAGTTTGTTAGCTACCTGAGCAGGAACATCAACAGTTGATCCATCGATATCAAGTGGACCAATCTGATTCATCCCCTTCCTTCTAGAGTTTACATAAGTAAAGAACTCTTTGCTGTTTTTCTTTGCATCCCTTGCCAAAGATTTCTCGTAATCTGCCTTCGCCTGCCTAACCTCCTTTGTGACTTGGTTACAGATCAACTTGTATCTATCATAGGCTTCTGTGTCATGTGTTAATTTGTATGTATCCCATGCGTGTTTCTTCTCTGCCATAAGCCTCATCAGTTCATCTGACATCCATTTAGGCCTAAACCTTGAACAATATTTCTTAGTTGGTATGTATAGCCTAGTAGCTTCCAAGATAAGTTCTTTGAATGCTTCCCATTTTGCATTTGCTGTTGGTAACATCATCAGTTGGTCCCACTGTATAGAATTTAAATACTGTCTCAGTCCATCGTAGTCGCCTTTACGAAAGCAATAACCCTTCCCTTTACCCCTAATGGTAGTTACCTCTTTGAGTAAATCCCACTTCAGCACACTGTGATCACTGCCACCTAGTGGTTCATTTATCTGCAGATTCTTAATGCATGAAGAATCACTGCTGATAATCAAATCAAGAGTATTCTTCCCTCTAGTTGCCTCCTGAACATGCTGATGTAGAAAACAATCATCCAATAAATCCACAAAAGCCTTGCTAGTGTGTGAGTGACCAGCTCCCAAATTCTAGTCAATATCTGGGAAATTAAAATCTCACATTATAAGACTCTCTGATTTACTGGCCCACTCTATTTCCCTGTACAGTATCTTATTATACTCATCAGAGTCATTAGGCCTATAGCACACTCCTACTCTCAATTTTGATCTCCCAATGCTTATGTCACACCAAACTGACTCGACACTGCACTCTCCAGCGATGTCCACTGGCTTCACTTCCTTGGATTTTATGTATTTCTTAACTAATAGCATAACCCCTCCTCCCTTCCTATCCAGTCTATCCTTTCTGTAGACGTTGTACTCCCCAAATTCCAGTTCTGCATTCCTTATATCTGTGTGACACCACGTCTCTGATATCCCAACAATATCTGCCTTTGATGTTTTGAGCAATACCTCAAATTCATCAAATTTATTTACTAAACTCCTAGCATTGGTGTACACGCAAGTATACATGCACCTATTTCTATTCTTAGCTACCCTAACACAACCCATATGTTTACTTGTCAGCACACTGTGATCACTGCCACCTAGTGGTTCATTTATCTGCAGATTCTTAATGCATGAAGAATCACTGCTGATAATCAAATCAAGAGTATTCTTCCCTCTAGTTGCCTCCTGAACATGCTGATGTAGAAAACAATCATCCAATAAATCCACAAAAGCCTTGCTAGTGTGTGAGTGACCAGCTCCCAAATTCTAGTCAATATCTGGGAAATTAAAATCTCACATTATAAGACTCTCTGATTTACTGGCCCACTCTATTTCCCTGTACAGTATCTTATTATACTCATCAGAGTCATTAGGCCTATAGCACACTCCTACTCTCAATTTTGATCTCCCAATGCTTATGTCACACCAAACTGACTCGACACTGCACTCTCCAGCGATGTCCACTGGCTTCACTTCCTTGGATTTTATGTATTTCTTAACTAATAGCATAACCCCTCCTCCCTTCCTATCCAGTCTATCCTTTCTGTAGACGTTGTACTCCCCAAATTCCAGTTCTGCATTCCTTATATCTGTGTGACACCACGTCTCTGATATCCCAACAATATCTGCCTTTGATGTTTTGAGCAATACCTCAAATTCATCAAATTTATTTACTAAACTCCTAGCATTGGTGTACACGCAAGTATACATGCACCTATTTCTATTCTTAGCTACCCTAACACAACCCATATGTTTACTTGTACCGCAATGACTCCCGGCAGTCTCTGAAATATCCTGCATCTTGTTTTTCAGGCTTCTGCTCATTCCAATAGAAGCAGTGCAAGAATCTCTTTCACCTCTGCCAGTGGCTACTGTTAATGTATTAGTCTTTGTCTCCCCCCACCCTAGCAGTTTTCCGACCCACCTAACACTGCCTCGATAGCATCAGCAAATATTCTTGCACCCTTTCTATTTAAGTGTATCCCATCCCTGTAGAAGGAATCTCTCCTGTTAACAAGTACAGTCCAGGCTGAAAAAAATTCTACCCCTTGAGCCTTGCACAATCTTTCCAGGGCCGAATTGATCGACAAGGCTCTCATCATATACTCCCTCCTATCGTGTCTGGGCAGAATTGCAGACACTTTCAAATTCAACCCTATTTCACGGCTTTTTTTCAACAGTGACCTGTACTTGTTAAGCAATTCTGCCGGTCTCCTACTCTTGATATCATTAGTGCCAACGTGTACAACTATATCACCTTTTGTGCCCTTAAAAGATATATGTTTGCAGATATATGTTCTAAGTCAATGCTGTGCCTAATACCAACAGCTATATTTCCAATTTATTTCTCGAGCAACGCACTTCAACAATTTATATAAAAAAAAGTAATAAATAAATAATATAAAATTGATAATAATAATAATAATAATAAATAAATTGCAAAATTTCTATGTGGCCTTTTTTAATGAACTTTATAACATCTCAACAATGTTAAATATAAAATTTCGTGAGAGTCTGTCCACTTGGAGTTGAATTGTTTCCTGCTGAGGTACATGTTGAAAACAATAGGTGCTTCTCACATACCCTAGCATGTAGCACAGTTTTATAATAGCTATTCCTCCCACTGGGTGGAAAAGAACTGAGTTTAAATCCCATTGATGACTTGAGGAATTTTTATAGCCTTTTTCACAGTGTGGCTGAGTTAGTTGTCTCAAGCGAGGATAGAATAGTTTTTAATTCCGGAAACTTGGGTTTTATTGTCCAGCAAGAATCAAATCAACAACAAAACTCACACCATTTACAGACATAATATATATACGGTGCAATATGGTTTAAGTCGCTGATGCACTTAAAAAAACTGATGTGGTTGAATTGATTTCTTGACACATTTGCGAACATGTTTTTTTTTTGTCTGTTGCGAAAGTGATTACTGCTGTGTTACACTGATGGAAGGATCAGAATATGTTGAAAATAGCATGAATCCATGGACCCATCAGATGTCAACAATACTGGCTGCTGGTAGCAGTGTAATGGTGTAGGCAGTGTTGATCTGTGGTGCACATTGGACCCCTTGATGATAGTGGAGCAGCATTTGGATACTACAGACTATCTGTAAATTGTTTCTGACCAGGTACATTCCTTCATTGCTTTGGTGTATTCATTAGAAAATCATGTAATGTACCATGTAATAAAGTCAGCATTTTAAAGAACTGTTTACATGAACATGAGAGTGAATTCGGCCTACTGTAGTGGCCTCTTCAGTCATCAGATCCCAACCCAATAGGGATGAGTGTAATGAGTTCTTCAAAGTAGAGACTGGCAACCAACCAGTTTGCAACAACTGTGGGAAGCAAGTTGAAATGGAATAACATTCCAGTGGCACACTTTTGACAGAATTTCGAGGCCATGCCTCAATGAATACAGCTTGTTCTTATGGCTAAAGTGAGACCTACTTTACTATTAGGTTAGTTTATCCTAATAAAATGGTTACTCAGTGCAGTAGCATAGTGGATATAATTGCAGTGCTCTCCCACCCCAGATGGAAAAGGCCTGAGTTTGAATCCTCTTGATGACAGAAAGAATTTTTATGGACATTGTACGCAAAGTGGCTGAGTTAATCAGTTTGAAGCAAAGCTTGCATGATTTTTTCTTCTGGCAACTTGTGATTTTTCTCCAGCAAACAGGCAATCAATTGCAGATTACATGCAATTTACATATGTAATTAATATACTTGGTGCTTAATACACATGCAGTGCACATTACTATATAATGCAGTTTTATTTCTATTTTTGTCATTAATTGTTACTTTTTTAAAATGGTTCAAGCTCTTGGTTTCATGACAGTTACATGTTACTGTGAACTCTTCACTTCATATGTTATTCTTAACTTCAGGCAGTGTCTTGGGACAAAGGCTTCATGCAGAATGGATGTGCTACCCTGTACTGCCTACTCAATTACATAATTAGGACCACAATGAATTTTCTAATGACTGCATAACTTCTCACCATTTCCAAAAGTTTGGTCGCCTTCTTCACCTATCTACCATTCATCCACCTATAGTTAGATAAAGGAGATGGCCAAATTTGAAAGTGAAGGAATCACTGCAAGGACAAAATCTATCAGAGAAATATTAAAACTATTCAGGAATTTGAGGATAATATTATAAGACACTGTCGGAAACATTACACAAGAAATTATAATAAAAGGTGTCAAATTTCAGAAATGGACATAGCATAAAAGTTTTTTGAACAACTGACTTAATGACAAAAAAATAGAAATTTAATAAATAAAATACACACTATTAAAGATATAAAATCTGAAATACAGTAAACTTTCACTTTAGTGGGCCTCGATTTAATGGATAGCATACTGAGGTAGAGATTTTGTCTATATGGGATCTGGTGATGTAACTTCTTCAGTCTAATGACATTTGCTGTCAGTTAAATATTTTATAATTAAGCTGTCAATCATGTATGTCAGATGCTAGTAGAGAAAGCTCCTTAGACTACGACTAAACTTTAGTTAGAGTTTATACTGCCACTGTACAATACAGCTAAATTTTTTTCAAGTTCTTCTACTCCAAGCAGTGCATGCAGTAAAATACAGTATTGCAACATTTCATACTGTTCATATTACATGACCTTTCTAGCTACTTCGAGACTAGTGGACATTTTTTTTTTTCTTTTGAGTTTAGTGGACAATCGGACTTAGCAGACAGGTCTTACCCCTATAGGCCTGAGGTAGCCGAGTGGTCAGGAGCATGAGTGTGGTAGCACACACTCTTTGAGTGGACCAGGGTCCGAGCCTGTGACCAGAGCCGGCCCGAGGGGGGTGTGAACGGTGCGAGCGCACAAGGCCCCGCGTTTCTGAAGGCCCCCGCGCCGCGGACTGATTTTACAAAATAAAAATGGTTTCATTTTTTTTTTTTTTTGTTTTAATACTGTTGCAAAATCTAGCGAAATCGCCATAAAATGGTCATATTTTTAATATACATAAGAAATAAAATGTCAATAATCAAATTTATTTATTTATGTTATTAACATTATCTGAAAGCCCGCCAAGAATTCTCTAAAGAACACGGAAAAATATATTTTCTTTCAAATATATTTAAAATATCTCTCCTTACAAGTCGCTCAGACGTACGATTATATGTTGCTAGCGTTTGCATAGTTATCATACTCTAAAGGCTATATACCACCGACTAGGTTTTCTCGGCCCTTTTTCGCTTTCTACCTTCGAGAGATCGAGCGAATTCGAAATTATTCAAAAAGTCGACTTAAATTTTCTTCTGAGAAAATTTTAAGTTAATAATATTGGTTTGACCAAAGCACTTATCCTGCAAAAGAATTCCAAAGCACAGTATATGCCCTGCAGAAGTCATAATTTAAATTTAGTTCTTGGAGACATTTCAAAATCATCTTCTCTTTCAAATTCATTT
The DNA here is from genome assembly GCF_048544385.1 of Mastigoproctus giganteus. NCBI lineage: Eukaryota > Metazoa > Arthropoda > Arachnida > Uropygi > Thelyphonidae > Mastigoproctus > Mastigoproctus giganteus. The sequence continues at coordinate 141,988,079 of NC_143576.1, forward strand.
TTTTGAGACTTTACAAAGCATATATAATAATTTTGCAAGTTCTGTGATATGCTGGGATATATTAAAAGAGCATATCAAACATCTTACTCCAAAACCACTGTCAGAAACGAGGTGGGAATGTCGCCTCGAAAGTGTGAAATCTGTGAGATACCAAGTACCACAATTTTCTCTAGCTTTGAAATACCTTTATGAACATACCAGTGACATGAAAACGAAATCCGAAATTCAATCAATCGAAAATAAACTTACTTCTTTTGAATTTTTATTAAGTTTGGTCATTTGGTATGACATACTGAATGAAGTAAATATTGTGAGCAAGATATTTCAAAATTCAAATATAGATATCGGTACTGAAAATTCACATTTAAAAGGCCTTTTAAATTTTTTTGAACAGTATCGTGAATCGGGATTCAAATCTTCTTTAATAACTGCAAAGGAAATAGCTGAAGAATTACGAGTGACATCTGAATTTAATAATCAAAGAACTGGACGAAAAATAAAGCAATTTTGTTATGAAGAAACCGATCAGCCTATTTCATCAGGCGAAGAATATTTCTGAATTCAATATTTTCTAGTCATAATCGATAGTGCGATTATTTCTTTTAAGAAAAGATTCGAAATTTATCACGAACATGAGGCATTAGCATTAGTAGAGGCATTTGATGCAAGAAAGCAAGCTTATGCAGCATCAGCCAAAAAAAAAATAATAATAATAAAATAAAATAAAAAAAATAAATAAATAAAATATATAAATAAATAAAATAAAATAATAAATAAAAAATAACCACTTCCACTTCACCCCTCTGTTCGTTCGAAATACCTGTCCAGCTGAGCCTTAAACTTATTTAGGCTATCAACTTCCACGACAAGGGATGGAAGTCTGTTCCACCAACCAACCACCCGCTGGCTAAAGGCAAATTTCCGCACGTCTATCCTACATCTGTCTTTCCTCAATTTGAATTTATGCCCTCTCAGGTGATTATTCTGAGCAAGAGGAAGAATCTCATCAGCATTGAGTATGCTCAAACCATTCAAGGCTTTATACACCTCTATCAGATCACCTCGCTGGTGCCTAGTCTCCAGACACTGTAATTTGCAAAACTTAAGCCTTTCTTCGTAAGAGCACCCCTTTGTTCCATTCACTAATCTTGTTGCCCTTCTCTGTACTCGTTCCAGCAGCTCTACATCCTTCTTGAAATGAGGCCTCCAGACCTGTATACAGTACTCTAGGTGTGGCCTGACCATTGCCTTATACAAGTGAATAATCACATCCTTATCCCTACTAGAAAAATTCCTATATATATCATTGACAATACACCATGAGCTACTCTTGCAGCCCATCTGCACTGCTCAGAGAACTTCATATCTGCCTGCACAACCACTCCCAGATCCCTTTCATTCTCTACTACTGTCAGTGTAGTACCACAGAGTTGATACGTTGCTGTGGGGTTGCTGTTTCCCATATGTAGTACTTTACATTTGTCAATGTTAAACTTCATTTGCCACCTCTCAGCCCATTTGCTCAACCTTTGCAGATCCTGTTGCAGCAGCATAGTGTCAGTAGTGTCCTTGACAACCCTGCCAACCTTCGTATCATCTGCAAACTTGGACATTAAGCTTGATATACCATCATCAATATCATTTATAAATACAGAAAACAATAATGGACCTAATACTGAACTAATATCATTAGTGGAGTCCCTGAGGGACTCCACTAATAACATTAGTCCACGATGAGCAGTGTCCATTGATTACCACTCTCTGTCTTCTCTCCCTCAACCACCCCTTTATCCATAGCAGCAATCTGCCTGCTATGGATTTTTCTATAATTCGGATAATATTCAAAAATTGATTGAAAACGATCTTTTTAAATGTTGCAAAGACTTAAATGCGACCTTGCAAGACGATATTGATTGCATTGATTTTTATAATGAAATCAAAATTTGTCGTCGAGTTTTGCCTTCCAGAATCACAATATTACAAATATTACAATATTTACTGAAAAATAATTTATTTGAATTGTATCCAAATTTTGTTACTGTTCTGAAATTTATATTAACCTTACCAATTACCGTCGCATCTGCAGAAAGATCTTTCGCAAGATTGAAAATAATAAAAAATTACTTGAGATCTAGCATTAGTCAAGACGATTTACCTCCTTAGCCATTTTATCTATTGAATCCGAAATAGCCAAAAAACTAAAATTATGATGATATTATCAACGAATTTGCTATAAAACATGTAAGAAAATGAAACAAAAAGTCACATATTGTGACCTTATTCGATTAAGTCGCATACCAAATTGTATTTTATAAGTATATGAAGCAATTATTTTTCTTATTTGATTTATTAAAGATTTTTTTGTGATTGAAATGTTAAGTTTATTAAAATAATTTAATTATTTATCATTTTCATGTAATCCTTACTAAACCAATTTGTGCAATGTAATAAATATCAAAATGCAATAAATTATTTTGTTGTACGAATTTGTATCAAGGCCCCGCAAGTCAACTTTGCACCAGGCCCCGCTTTTGTTCGGGCCGGCCCTGCCTGTGACTACTAAATACGATTAACAATTTGTATTGATTGATTTATTGTAAACTCTTACTGACCTAGTAGTCATGCCAGAGTATAAACAAGAACATTTATATATTTGTTTAAATTGAGGTTTCACTGCACATTGCATAAATAAATAGACTGGATAAAAACAAGTAACTTTAAAAAAACTAGTAGCTTCAAATGAGTTAAAACTAAAAATAAAAATACACATACAAGCAAGTGACTTTTTGGAACAATTTGCTCCTTTATCAACCTGAAAATAATATGGCATACATGGACTTAAATAACATGTAATCATCTGACAGTGTTTAAACATAACTGGTATGATTTTGCATGACACCAAGAAAAGAGGGAAGGTAGGAAAATCATAGCAAAAGTAGGAGAATAAAAATGGGGAAAATGATTAAAGGAAAAAAAAAATGGAAGGAAAAAATCATTTGTTAGACTCCAGGAGAATATGATTATAAAGAAATCACAACTCTTCACCATGTTGTAAAATTACTGCTTCCATAAAGGTTGAATATTGAATCTTTACTTATATTAACTCTAGAAGGAAGGGGATGAATCAGATTGATCCACTTGATATTGATGGTTCAAATGTTTGATCCTGCTCAGATAGCTGAAAAACTGAATGGGTATTTTGCATCTAGATTCACACATGAGGAATTCTGTAATAAAGTGGAGGACAGAAGCTTATCAAATTCCAACAGGAAGCTAAATGATTTTGTAATAACTGAGATCAAAAGGGGGGAAAAATTGTTGAAGTTAAAGATAAGAAAGGCACCTGCGGTGGATGGGATCTGTCCAGTTATATTGAAGAAGGCAGCAAAGGAAGCAAGCCTTTAGCCATAATTATGAGAGAATCCTTGGACTCAGTGGAGGTCCCCACAGACTAGAGATGTGCAAATGTATCTCCAATTCACAAAGAGGAATCAAAGGGTGACTCAAGTAATTAAAGACTTGGAACAGAGGTTAGTTTAACCTCTGTTCCAAGTAAAATAGTGAAGTCACTGGTTAAAGATGCATTGCAGGATCATTTAGAAAAGACTGCAGTAATAATTCAGACACAGCATGGGTTTGTTAAGAGGATCTCTTTTCGGACCAATTTGATTGGATACTATGATGTGGTCAAAAAGGAACTGGATTTCAAAAAATAATGCTGATATCATATACTTGGATTTCAGGAAAGCTTTTGATACCGTTGCAAAAATTGGAGCATTAAGGGCAAGTTTCTACAGTGGAAAAAAGGGTGTTTGAGTGGGAGAAGACAGAGAGTGGTAATCAATGGACACTGCTTTTCGTGGACTAATGTTATTAGTGGAGTACCCCAGGGTTCGGTGCTAGGCCCATTGTTGTTTTATATGTTTATCAATGATATTGATATCAGTCTTAATGTACAAGTTTGCAGAAAAGTTGGGCAGATGGGCTGAGAAGTGGCAACTGAAGTTTAACTTTGACAAATGCAAAGTACTGCATATGGGTAGCAGTAACCCCAGAGAAATGTATGAACTGTATGGTACTACACTCAGGTTAGTGGAGAATGAAAAAAACTTGGAGATAATTGTGCAGTCAGATATGAAGTTTTCTAAGCAGTGCAGACATGCTGTCAGAGCAAGCCATGGGGTCTTGTACAAGATATGCAGGAATTTTGCTAGCAGGGATAAGGAGGTGATTATCCACTTGTATAAGGCAATGGTCAGGCCACACCTGAGTACTGTGTACAGGTCTAGAGGTCTCATTTTAGGAAGGATGTATAGTTGCTGGAACAAGTACAGAGAAGGGCAACACGATGTGAGGGAACAAAGGGGTGCTCTTACCAACTTAAGTTCTGCAAATTGCAGCATTTGGAGACTAGGTACCTGTGAGGTGACCTGATTGAGGTTTATAAGGCCTTGAACGGTTTTAGCAGGCTCAATGCTGATGGGATTGTTCCTCTTGCTCAGATTACAAACCTGAGGGAGCATAAACTCAAATCAAGGAAAGACAGTTATCGAACAGATGTGCAGAAGTTTGCCTTTAGCCAGCAGGTAGTTGATTGCTGGAACAGACTTCCATTTGTTGTTGTGGAAATTGATAGCTTACATAAATTCCAGGAAGAACTGGACAAACCTTTGGGTGAATGGATAAGTGAAATGGAAAGGGTTTTTTTTTTTTTAGTTTTTTTTGGCTGATGCTGTATAAGCTTATTTTCTTGTATCATATACCTCTGCTAATGCTAATGTGATATCCTCTTCGGGGTCCTCACTAAAAGATGGTGAGCTTTGAAATTTGAATAGTAGCAAAAGTTATGGGAGTGATCAAAATCCCAATGTTAGATTGTAGGGGATTATTGCTGTTCACACCAATAATGCTGTCTCAGGACAGAATGGGCAAAACTTGGATAAGCAGAGTGACTCAGACTGAAATATAAGGTAAGTTCATGAGCCACACAAGTTAGGTGTCCTTGTCGTGGCACACAAAGCTGAGGTAATTAATTTCAAGGGAGGGGGGGATATTATTGTTAGATATCACATATCTGGCTTGTTGATTGCAGTTGCCGATTTCCTGTGCCATCTAATGTTGTCCATCAGTAATGTTATCATGAAATAGAAGCCTTATGGTACTGCATGTGTCCAGTAATTCAAGGAAAGCCACAGAACCAGACAGTTTTTAAGAGTGGTCTAGCACTCCATATGACTAGATAGTATTTGGTAGAGAGCACAGTAATTTTGTCAGATGTTCCTGCAAAACATTTATCGGCAGTTTAAAGCATCAGAAAGGAGGTTCAGGTCTGTAAGAACGTACTACATATGGAGCTCTGCCACCTCAGTTTGCTTGGGTGAGTGGCTGTGCCCAAGAAAAACATCACAAATTGCAATCAGCAGTCGGATGGCATTGTGCAGTAAACATTTCAGTTGGTCTGTAGAAAAGTGAAAATCAGTTTTATGTAGTAAAACATTTTCACTGCACCACTCTATTTCAATCAGAGTGTGAGTGTGGAAGATGGAGAAGTCCTGCTGCTTAAATGCATTGCTTCAAAAGTGATGTCGGAGGAGGTCAGTTATTGTGTGGAACTTTTTCTCATGGTATTGCCTAGAACAGAGGTTCCCAAACTGTGAGCTGTGGTGCCCTTGGCATCGCAGGATATTTAAAATTTTCAAGGGAAACACAGCGATGCTCGACATCTGTCGGACACCGTGCGAACTACTAGCTTGAGGTTATTGTTATTTGGTTTTTAGGAGCATTAGCAACTAAGGCCATATTGCTCTGGAATATGCGGTGGTCATTCCCTGACCTTTCGGCATTCTCCGTATTTGGTGGTCACGGGCTTGAACCCCGGTCTAATCAAGAAGCGTGCTATGCACTGCTGCTCCTGCTCACCTGGCTGCGCAGGCGCCTACTAGCTTTAGGTAGTTCATAGTTTCAGCATTACTTATTGTTTGGACCTAACTACTTAATAAATGGAACTGTTAGGTATTTCTTTTGCCCTAGAGGTGCCGTGAAAAAATTACTGAGACACTAAGGGCACCGTGAAACGAGAAAGTTTGGGAACCTCTGTCATAGGACATTTGGTGGTTGTCTAGGAAGCTATGAACTCGAACACTTACCTTAGTCTGTGTACATGTAGGGCAGCTACTAAATGCTATTTCCACTCTGCTGTGGTACACTATGATGATACATAACTTTGTAAAATGGCTAGAAATGCATGTATTGTCTATGTTTGTCAAGTGTGTGTGTGTGTGTGTGTGCGTGTGTGTGCGTGTGTGTGCGTGCGTGCATCTGTCTAGCCACATGGCTATCAGGAAGCTGTGTTCCCAATATCCACCTATGCCATATAATGTTCTTAGTTAAATAAATCCTGTGGCCATAGGTAGTAGTTCAAGTCCTATGGGTGGCAAAAATCCACTGTTATACCTTAACAGTTCAGACTTTCTATACACCCTATAATATGGCAGTTCTTTGATAACTCATGCTTGTCTCAAAGGGATAATGCCCCATGACATACCACCGGTGCTGTTTGAGAATAGTTCATGAAATAAACGTACAAAAGTTGGGATGGTCAGTACAAAGTTTGGATTTGAAATCTGTGGACACTTACAGGATGAACTGTAATGTTGTGTGAAGGCAAAAACAAAAACCCAGGTTCAGCATCAAAAGCTTATCTGGTCACTGTTCTACAGGAGGAATGATTGATTGCCTATACAGTCTGTCATTTGCGAATGGAAATTCTACATAGGAGGGCAGAGTGTGCAGCCAGAGGAGGAACCAACAGACTATTGCGAGCAGCAGTGATGTTAATGTTAAATCAATGTGTGTCCAGGCACTTTTTGAAGGGTAGTATAGGTAGTATATAGTTCCCAAGCCTTCTTCTTCTGGTGTCACCTCTGTTATTATTTATTATAATTTTTTGTTATTTGGATTTTAGGAGCATTAGCAACTAGGGCCATATTGCTCTGGGGATATGCGGTGGCCATTCCCTGACCTTTCCACATCCTCCATATTTGGTGGTCACAGGCTCGAACCCCGGTCTAATCAAGAAGTGTGTGTGCTACGCACTGCTGCTCCTGCCCACCTGGCTATGGAGGCACCACGTCACCACTGTATGCCTCAAATTTATACAAACGATGAAAGGAATATCTGCATTTTGTTGATTCAATATCCTTCTCAACCAGGATGGACAGGGAATGACACCATGCTCAATAAATTATATAATTAAGAAATTGTGTCTGACATGTTGACTTTCTGTGGACTGAAATTAAAAAGCTGGTTCCCATGTGCTGTAATATAACATCCAACACAGGCTGCACATGATCAACTCTACTGTCAGGGAAACAAGAAATAGTGCAAAAAGGATAGGTGGAATAGGACCAGAATATGTCTACCGGTGGCAAAAGTAGATGACTTTGTAGAGCATGTGTCATCTTTTAAGGGCATGAAAGGTGATATTTTTGTATTACGTTGGCACAAAATCAAGAGGAGATTTGAGGACTTATTTAACAAGTACAGGGAAACGTTGGGAAAAAGTCACGAGTCAGATTAAATTTGAATTTTGCCCAGACTCGATAGCAGGAGTACATGTTGAAAGTTTTGCCAATGATTTCAGCCATGGAGAAACTGTGCAAGGCTGATGGAGTAGAATTTTTCTCAATATGGTCTGTGCTTGTTAACAGGAGAGTGTTTTTACAAGGATAGGATACACTTAAATAGAAGAGGTACAAGATTTTTGCTGATGCTATCAAGGAAGTGTTAGGTGAGTCAGAAAACTGCTATGCTGAGGGGGTTACAGACTTAATAGATTTCACTACAGCTGCAGGCAGAGATGAAAGTGATTCTTGCACTACTTCTATTGGAATATGCAATAGTCAGGAAAGCAAGGTGTTTGGGATTTCAAGGACTGCTCATGGAACAAGTAAATACATGGGATGTGTTAGGGTAACTACGGGTAAGAACAAGTGCACGTGTACTTGCATGTACACTAATGTTAGGAGCATTGTAAATAAATACCCTGCTAATCAATCCCTTCTGATCAATGTCCTTAACCTCATCTACATTTTCATCAGTTTTCATGGATACCAGATGGCCTGGTCATTCATTATCTTCCACATTCATTCTCTCTTTCATATAAAAATCTTTTATGCCATTCAAACATGCAAGCTCTTGACATAGTATCTTCTGCATAAACTTGGCGTAACTAACTTTCAATTATTGTTTCTCTTTAGTATTGTTAAAAACTTGAGGTTGATTCATTGTGTGGTTCTTTTGTCTGTCATTTTTCTGGCACTGCAAAATCACAAAGTAATAAAAAACTGTCTCACTGCAAAGTGAATGAGCATGTTGGAATGGGTTCTGGCAAACAACTAGGGCATAGCTTTGACTTTCCGCATACTGACTGGACCTTGTGGGTTTAGTCACTCATACAGTAGTAAGACTTTTGTAGATTTATTGGATGACTGTTTCCTGTGCCAGCATGTTAGAGAGGCAACAAGAGAGAGCAATACTTTGATCAGATTATCAGTAGTGACTCTTCACACATTAAGAATCTGCAGATAAGAAACTCAGTAGATGGCAATGATCACAGTGCATTGATGTGGGATTTACTTGAGTTTTGTTACTACTGTCAAGCACAAAAGGAAGGGCTTTTGCTTTTGTAAAGGTGATTAAAGCAATCTCAGATGGTTTTTAAATTCTATGCAGTGGGACCAAATTAGCATTAGCATTAGTTGAGGCATGCGATGCAAGAAAGCAAGCTTATGATCAGTGATCATAAGCTTGCTTAAAAAAAAAACACCACCTCCCATTTCACCCATTCATTCACTCCAGATGCCTGTCTAGCTCAGCTTTAAATTTATTTAAGCTATCAACTTACACAACAAGAGACGGAAGTCTGTTCCAACAATCAACCACCCACTGGCTAAAGGCAAATTTCCACACATCTGTTCTACAACTGTCTTTCCACAATATGAATCTATACCCCCTCAGGGCATAATCTCAGCAAGAGGAAGAATCCCATCAGCATTGAGCTTGCTCAATCTGTTCAAGGCCTTATGCACCTCAATCAGATCACCTTGCAAGTGCCAAGTCTCCAGGTGTTGCAATTTGCAGAACTTAAGCCTTTCTTTGTGATGATGATGTTGCTAACAGCAAATTCTAAATGGGAAGCATTCAGGGAAGTAATTATAGAAGCTACTAGTCTTTTCATACCAACTAAGAAATGCTGTTCAAGGCTTAGACCGGAATGGATGTCAGATGAACTAGTAAGACTTGCATAAGAGAAATAAAATGCAGGGTATGCATATAAATTATCAATTGATAGAGAAACTTATGGTAGATACAAACTAGTCTACAATAAAGTCACAAAGGAGGTTAGGCAAGATAAGGCAGATTATGACAAATCTTTTACAAAGGATGCAACAAAAAACAACATAGACTTGTTTACTTATGCAAACACTAAAGGGGATGGGATGAGTCATATTGGTCCACTTGATATGAATGGTTTAAATGTTGGTGATACTGCTCAGGTTGCTGACAAATTTATTACATATTTTGCATCTACATTCGCATGTGCGGAATTCTTTAGGGAAGGTGATTCCAGAATTTTATCAAATTCTAATAGGAAGCTAAATGATTTTGTAATAACCAAGTGGAAAGTGGAAGAGAAATTGCAGAAACAAAACATAAAAGAGGCACCTGGGGTGGATGAGATCTATCCTATATTAAGGGGGGGACAGTGAAGGAGGTAAGCAAGCCCTTAGTCATAATTATGAGAGCATCTTTGGGATCAGGAAAGGTCCCTGTGAACTGGAGATGCATGACCTGCTAGCTTAACATTTGTTCCAGGGGAAATAATGGAGTCACTGATTAAAGAAGTAATGCAGAACCATCTAGACAGGAATGCAGTTATACTTCGGACACAGCATGGATTTGTTAAGGGATAATCTTGTCTGACCAATCTGATTTGATACTATGATGCAGTAGCAAAAGAACTGGATGCAAAAATAATTAAGATATCACATAATTTGATTTTAGGAAAGATTTTGATACTGTTGTGCCTAAAAGCCTGCTGTACAGATTGGAGCAAAATGGCATTAAGGGCAAGTTACATCTCTGGATAAAGGGATGGAGTAGGAGAAGACAGAGAATGGTTATTAATGGACACTGTTCTTCACCGACTAACATTATTTGTGGAATCTCCCAGGGTTCAGTGCTGGGTCCACTGTTCTTTTCTAATTAATTAATGATATTGATGAAAGTATATCAGGCTGTGTCTAAGTTTGCAGATGATTACAAAGGTTAGCAGGGTGGTTAATGACATAAATCAAGGTAAGCTACTGCAACAAGGTCTAGAAAGATTAGGTAAATGGCCTGAGAAATGGCAGTTGAAATTTTTACATTGATAAATGCTAGGCACTGCATATGGGTAGCAGTAAACCCAGATTACCATGCGAACTGTGTGGTACTACACTCAGGATAGTAGAAAATTAAAATTACCTGGTGGTAATTGTGCAGTCAGATATGAAGTTCTTTGAACATTGCAGGCAGGCTTTCAGGACATCTCATGGGTGTTGCCAATGATATACAGGAACTTTCCTAGAAGGCATAAGGTGATTATATCACTGTACAAGGTAATGGTTAGACCACATCTGGAGTACAACATACTGGTCCTGGAGCCTTATTTTAGAAAATATGTAGATCTACTGGAACAGGTGCAGAGAATGGCATTGAGATTGGCAAAGGGAACAAAAAGGTGTCTTCCAAGAAATGCTTCAGTTCTGGAAATTGCAGCATCTGGAGACTAGGCACCTTTGAGGTTTCCTGATTGAGGTCTTTAAGCTTTGAGTGGATTGAGCTAGCTCACTGCTGATGGCATTCTTCCTCTTGCTCAGACCAAACACAAAGAGGTATAAATTTAAATTCAGGAAGGATGATTGCAAGATAGATGTGTGGAAGTTTGCCTTTAGCCAGCAGTGATTGATTGTTTGAAGAAACTTCCATCTGTTGTTGTGGAAGTGAGTAGTTTGAATAAAGTCAAGGACTGGACAAACGAATGGACAGATGATGTGGAATTTTTTATTTTATTTTTTTGGCTGATGCTGTAAAATCATGCTTACTTGCGTTGTTTTGCCACTACTTATATTAATACCAACATCTGGCTCCATGCAGATTGAATTGAATAAACAAAGATTGAGAATAAGTTATTGTTTTGTTATTTGGTTTTTAGGAGCATTAACAACTAAGATAAAAGCAACACACTAATCTCATATTTAGAATGTGAATTACTGCCATAATTTTTGCCATTCTTTGTGGTTGGAAACTGTATTTTGATGGTAAGCCACATTGTTAATCATAATATGAAGGGGTATTTCTAAAGTTTGTGGTCTGGATATGGGAGGGGCTTATTTGAGGATTCTGGTAATACATAACTTATCCACATAATATTCAAAGAGTTTGTGTGTCATGAATTTTCATAGAACAGTTGTAGCCCAAAAGCTTTTTATAACAAAAAGAACTGCACATTGTCAATTAGCATACACAAGGAACACCAAAGTGGGACTTTAGAACAATGAACTTCAGTCCCTTGGAGTAATGACGACTGATATTATGTGGGCGATGTACATTTGGGTATAGAGGATGCTTGGAGAAAACTTTATACCTGAGTACACTGTCCCAGCTGTGAAGCTGGGAGGAAAAGGCATCATGTAATCGTGTTCATCATGGTTCTGTAAGAGCTCTAATCCTACAAATATTTATTTAAATGCACAAGTTCATTTAATTCACAGCATTGCTCTACCTCATTTTAATGTTAATTGCAGGCTACTGATGCTTTTCATTTCGAAATAATCTCCTTCAAAGCACATACAGTTGTGCAATTGATGAACTTGTAGAACACTAGAAAACAGGCCTTGAGCATATAGCATATATCATATGCCTTATGTATGTAAGTCACCTTTGTTTGTAGAAACACTCCCACAAGCCATTTATAAGTCACAGAGAGTAGTTATGGTGGAAATAGTTCAGAAAGCTGCAGATTTTGTTACTTTTACCAGAAAAAATAAATAAAAGCAAGAGCAAAGCAGGAGATTTTTTTTAAAATCCAGAACTTTGGATTCAGTATTAATTTTCACTGCCAACATGTGATATTTTTTTATTGATGAATAGAGTCCAAGACAAGTAACTAATCCAGTTTCACATTGTAATATTGATTAGTTGAAACGAAAGAAGGAAAGTGCTAAACAGAAACAGATTTGAAATTAAAGGAGTAAGCAAAGTTATAGGTTGTAAAGTTGCCATTTATTGTATGTTGATGTTATTCTCTTCAAATTACATACATAAAGCATATATCATATGCCTTGTGTATGTAAGCCACCGTTGTTTGTATAATAAGTGTTTTGCTATATTTTGTTTTGTATCTGCTTTATTTCTTGTGAGAAATTCATAGTTGTGCTCAATTTATTTATTTAAAATGCATTTCTAGTCAGGATCCTTGGATTTGACTTGCTAATAGCACTTGGCCTTGAGATTGACTAACTCAAGATACTGAGAAGGAAATCCATGACTCGAACCCCTCATGCTCCACTCAGTACAGCTTTGTGCTCTTGCTAACATGGCCACCAGGCCCCAGTTGTGCTCAATATATGTATGTATACAGAAAATTACCTCAGTTCCTATGTCTTCTGATCACAGATAATTATAACAAGCAGGCAGAATAATAAATAAATAAATCTCTATTGAATGTACCATAGGTAATAAATAAAAAAAGGAAAAGGTACATTATGTCCATATACAGTATAGCAGGAAGCCGGGGACTAATTATGTAATTTGTAATTTTGTCATTTAAAACATAAATAAAATATAAAAATAAAATAATATAAGATGAAAGATCCTCCCCATTGTTCCTTAGTTATGGACTAGGGTCACTGGTTGCAGTGCATGGAATATGCTGAACCTACATTGATGTTCTGAACAATTCTGTGTAGCAATTTTATGGAAGCAGTTCTTACCCTTTATAACATGGCAATACCCCTTATCACAAACTAAAAATTGTGAACATAAGGTTTGAAGAGAATAATATCAGAGCATCACAGTAGCCAGCAAAATTAAATTTAGCACTTTCTTTCTATTGCCCTAATTCATCTAGTGATAAGAATGTGCACTTCATTAATGGAGTTAACTAGTACTAGTGCTTTAAATATAGAGTAGAGCACAACACCAGCAGCATTCTATTAATAGTAGTACACTTCCTATGATACATTGAAATAGACATTATGGCCAAAGTGAGCCAATGTGCTCTGTAATTTTTTGAATAAATACATATGTTCCATGTCTTTTGGTAGGTTGGTGTATGTTTCTTGTTCATTAATTTCTTTTCTGCAATATTAATCCAAAACATTGTTTTATGGTTACAGAGACATGAGTGTGATCCATGTATGAAGAACCGCCGTTGTTTTTCATTTGAAGGATTCAGCAGGTACTTACTGGATAAAGACAATTATGCTTTTGTACCTGAGATTCTTCTTCCATGTGACAAGGTAAGGAGCATTTCTATATTTCTGCCTCATATATATAAAAATAAATAAATTGTCCTTTAAATAAAAATGATTTCTAAAGATATGAAGGAATTACATATAGGTATGTCAACCTAACGGCATGCAGCACATTTTGTATGTGCTAGAAGCATCCCACAGAAATGTGGGATGCTTCTAGCACATTCTAGCACCTTCTAGTCTGCACAGGCTTCTAGCCTGTGCAGACTAGATTGTTTTCTGTACTTGATTCATATTGGATTGGAAAAATGTTTCTCGTAGGGAAGGAATTGCATATAGGTACATCAACCTAACAGCATGTAGCACATCCTTTGTCTTTTATAACAACCTCAAGTTGTTGGGACATCAGGCTGTTCCAAGGGCATTTCCTTTTCTGTGATGCAGCTGCTCTCTGTTGCAAACAGCCCATTCTACCTCATCCCACAGGTCTCATTTGGGCTATGGAAGGAGGTGAAGTAAGCCAATAAAGTAAGGTAAAGTCACCCTTGAGCTCCTGGAACCATTTCTGAACAACTTGTACCTTGTAACATTACCTTGTGCAATATCCTGCTCAATCCTTAAATAAATCAGTTTTTCAGTATTTATCAACATTTCAGCTAGTACTGTTGATGTACATTATGTTATGTTAAAGCATTTTGATAGAAAAGACCTGCAACTTTGCCTTATTGATCTTCATTTTAATTTTTACCCAAAAATTATTATCCTAGCTCCTGACACCATTCAATTATTCTACTAATTCTCAAACTAGGAAAGAATCAGTAAAATACACACAGGCCAGTCTCACATATTAGCTGCTTAGATAAGATTTTGGGGAATGATATATGGTTACTTAAGTATACAGAAACTCAGCCAGTATACAGAAACTCAGAAACTCTGGAGGCCTAATTCTTGAAATTAGGCCTCCAGACCTGTATACAGTACTCTAGGTGTGGCCTGATCATTGCCTTATACAAGGGAATAATCACCTCCTTATCCCTGCTAGAAAAATTCCTATATATCATTGACAATACACCATGAGCTACTCTTGCAGCCCGTCTGCACTACTCAGAGAACTTCATATCTGCCTGCACAACCACCCCCAGGTCTCTTTCATTCTCTACCACCGTGAGTGTAGTACCACAGAGTTGATACGTTGCTCTGGGGTTGCTGTTTCCCATATGTAATAGTTTACATTTGTCAATGTTAGACTTCATTTGCCATCTCTCAGCCCATCTGCTCAACCTTTCCAGATCCTGTTGCAGCAGCATAGTGTCAGTAGTGTCCTTGACAACCCTGCAAACCTTCGTATCGTCTGCAAACTTGGACATTAAGCCCGATATACCATCAATAATATTATTTATAAATACAGAAAACAATAATGGACCTAATACTGACTGAACCCTGAGGGACTCCACTAATAACATTAGTCCACGATGAGCAGTGTTCATTGATTACCACTCTCTGTCTTCTCCCCCTCAACCAGCCCTTTATCCATAGCAACAATTTGCCTCCAATGCCACACTGCTCCACTTTGTGCAGCAGTCTTCCATGTGCAACAGTATCAAAAGCCTTTCTAAGATCCAAGTATATAATATCAAAGTTATTCCCTGCATCCAGTTCTTTTGTGACTGCACCATAGTATCCAATCAAATTGGTCAAGCAAGACTTCCCCTTAACAAAACCATGCTGTGTCCGAGTTATAACTGAAGTCTTGTCTAGATGATCCTGCAGTGCTTCTTTAACCAGTGCCTCCATTAATTTTCCTGGAACAGAAGTTAAACTCACAGGTCTATAATTACTTGTGTCAGCCTTTGATCCTCCTTTGTGAATTGGGGTCACATTTGCACATCTCCAGTCTGTGGGTACCTCCCCTGAGTCCCAGGGAGCTCTCATAATTATGGCTAAGGGTTTGCTTACTTCCTTTGCTGCCTCCTTTAATATAACTGGATAGATCCCATCCACCCCCAGGTGCCTTTCTTGTGTTTATCTTCAACAATTTCTCCTCCACTTTACTCTCAGTTATTACAAGATTCTCTAGCTTACTGCCAGAGTTGAATACACCTCTGGCATTCACCTCGCTGAATAACTCCTCATGTGTGAATGTCGATGCAAAATATTCATTTAGTTTGTTAGCTACCTGAGCAGGATCATCAACAGTTAATCCATCAATATCAAGTGGACCATTCTGATTCATCCTCTTCCTTCTAGAGTTTACATAAGTAAAGAACTCTTTGCTGTTTTTCTTTGCATCCCTTGCCAAAGATTTCTCGTAATCTGCCTTCGCCTGCCTAACCTCCTTTGTGACTTGGTTACAGATCAACTTGTATCTATCATAGGCTTCTGTATCACGTGTTAATTTGTATGTATCCCATGCATTTTTCTTCTCTGCCATATGTCTCATTAGTTCATCTGACATCCATTTAGGCCTAAACCTTGAACAATATTTCTTAGTTGGTATGTAAAGCCTAGTAGCTTCCAAGATAATTTCTTTGAATGCTTCCCATTTTGAATTTGCTGTTGGTAACATCATCAGTTGGTCCCACTGTATAGAATTTAAATACTGTCTCAGAACATCGTAGTTGCCTCTACGAAAGCAAAAACCATTCCCTTTACCCCTGATGGTAAATTTACTCAAAGTTACTTCTTTGAGTAAATTCCACTTCAGCACACTGTGATCACTACCACCTAGTGGTTCCTTTATCTGCATATTCATAATGCATGAATTGCATATCTGTGCATATCTCATATTTGTGCATATATCCTGTCCCAATATCCATTATAATGTTTTAGCTGACCCTCTCTCTCTTTCTTGCATTACATGATTTATGAATGGCCCTAATATTATAACAAGTTATGACTTCTCTTACAAAAGACAGAGAGAGAATCATCAGTGAGTGCTCTCCACTTATACGAAGTAAAGATTTTGTGTAGCTTTTATTTCTTTGAAACTTACAGAAAAAAATTACTGTATTTTTATTTTATTTTATTTTTCTCTGATATAGGTTAGATTTAAAAGTAACTAAAGAGTGGATATTAACAGGCACTGACCCTAAAGGACTCCACGTGGACTAATGTCATTAGTGTAGTCACTTAGGATTCACTGCTGGGTTCCTTAATGTTTTAAGCATTCATTAACAATATTGATGAAGTCATTTCAAGTTTATTCTAACTTTGCTGGTCATACAAGGTTGGCATGGTGGTTAATAACGAGAATCAGAGTTTGCTACTGCAACAAGACCTGGAAAAATTAGGCAGATGGGTTGACAAGTGGCAGTTGAGGTATAACATTGATAAATGCAAGGTACTGCATATGGATAGCAGTAATCCCAGAATAGCATTAGCATTAGTAGCATTAGTAGAGGCATATGATGCAAGAAAGCAAGCTTATGCAGCATCAGCCAAAAAAAAAAAAAAAACGCTCCCATTTCACTCATCCATTCATTCCAGATACCTATCCAGCTCAGCCTTAAATTTATTTAGGCTATCAACTTCCACAACAAAGGATGGAAGTCTGTTCCACCAACCAACTACCCGCTGGCTAAAGGCAAACTTCTGCACATCTGTATTTCCTCAATTTGAATTTATGCCCTCTCAGGTGATTATTCTGAGCAAGAGGAAGAATCCCTTCAGCATTGAGCATGCTCAAACCATTCAAGGCTTTATACACCCAATCAGATCACCTCGCAGCTGCCTAGTCTCCAGACACTGTAATTTGCAAAATTTAAGCCTTTATTCGTAAGAGCAATCCTTTGTTCCATTCACTAATCTTGTTGCCCTTCTCTGTACTCGTTCCAACAGCTCTACATCCTTCTTAAAATGAGGCCTCCAGACCTGTACATAGTACTCAAGGTTTAACCTGACCATTGCCTTATACAAGGGGATAATCACCTCCTTATCCCTGCTTGAAAAATTTCTGTATATCATTGACAAGACACTATGAACTACTCTTGCAGACTGTCTGCACTGCTCAGAAAACTTCATATCTGCCTGCACAATTACCCCCAGGTCCTTTTTTGTTCTCTACCACTGTCAGTGTAGTACCACAGAGTTGATACATCACTCTGGGGTTACTGCTTCCCATATATAGTACTTTACATTTGTCAATGTTAAACTTCATTTGCACCTCTCAGTCCATCTGCTCAACTTTTCTAGATCCTGTTGCAGCTGCATACTGTCATTAGTGTCCTTAACAACCCTGCCACCCTTCATATCGTCTGTCAACTTGGACATTAAGCTTGATACACCATCATCAATATCATTTATAAATACAGAAAACAACAATGGACCCAACACTGAACCCTGAGGTGGGACTCCACTAATAACATTAGTCCACAATGAGCAGTGTCTATTGATTACCACTCTCTGTCTTCTTCCACTCAACCATCCCTTTATCCATAGCGTCATCACATCTCTGATATCCCAACAATATCTGCCTTTGATGTTCTGAGCAATACCTGAAATTCATCAAATTTATTTACCAAACTCCTAACATTGGTCTATATGCAAGTATACATGCACCTGTTCCTATTCTTAGCCACCCTAACACAACCCATGTGTTTACTTGTACCGCAGTGACTCCCAGCAGTCTCTGAAATACCCTGTATCTTGTTTTCCAGGCTGCTGCTCATTCCAATAGAAGCAGTGCAAGAATCACTTTCACCTCTGCCAGTGGCTACTGTTAATCTATTAGTCCTTGTATCTCCCTGAGCTAGCAGTTTTCCAACCCACCTAACAGTGACTCGATTGCATCAGCAAATATTCTTGCACCCTTTCTATTTAAGTGTATCCCATCCCTTTAGAAGCAGTTTCTCCTGTTAACAAGTTCAGACCAATAAAGACTTCAGTGCTACAAATTGCAACAACTTGAAACTAAGTTTGCAGTGAGACCTGATTTAAGCATTTAAGGCTTTAAATGGATCGAGGCATCCTTACTCCTTGTTGGATAATACACATATGAGGATATAAATTTAATTTGAAAAGGATGTTTGTGAGATGTGTGAAATGCTTTCGGCCACAGAGAGTGACTGATTGTTGGAACACACTTCCATCTGGTACTGTGGAATTCTTTGAATAAATTTTTTTTTGGCTGATGCTGTAAAAGTTTGCTATCTTGCATCATTTGCCACTACTAATACTAATATTAATTATGTTTCATTTCCCAAAGAAATGAAACATAATTAATAGGAATAATACATTTTAATAGGAATAAATACAACACACATAATTTATTAGTTACTAAGATACTAACTTGCTAGCAACTCTCCTGATGTCCTGATTCACCCATCTCATGACATTTATGAATAAAAGGTAACTATGTGTAATGATAATTTTTTGTCACATTATACTTTCTAGAACATGGACTATCCCCTAGCATATTACTACATCGCTTCATCTCATAATACCTACTTAACAGGTCATCAGCTGAAGGGGGAATCGTCGGTGGAACTTTATAGCCAGGTAATGTGTTACTATACATTTTTTAACTTGTAGACTTATAAAATGTAAAGTTTGTGTGTATGTTGTTGTTTGTTTTTGGGAGCATCAGCAACTTAGACCATATTATGCTGTTGTGTATTATGTCAGTACAAATGTGTGGTTGCAGGCTGATTTTCAATAACTTAGAGAAAAACCATGCTCCCTTTGCCTGAGATTGGCCAACTGTAGTCCTGATTGTAGAGACCTTTAAATTTTTCTCTAGTCATCCAGGATTTGAGCTCAGTCATCTCCAAATCAGTCCTACACTATACTGTGTGTGTTGGGGTGGGTGCGCGTGCATGCGTGGATGCATGCATGTGATTCAGAAGTGTCTAAAAAGTGGTGGGAGTAGTGGCTCTCCATGGTGGTTAATAACACGTGTTCCAGATGTGCTTCATGGAACCTTCAGATTCTGTAAAGGAATTCTAGAGGTTCTTCAGATCTTCCATTAAATTTTAATCACTGATTTTTTATTTAATTTTATACATAAATTACTGTTTTAATTTCATTAATTATTATGGTTTTTAAGGACAATAGGTTTGTGTGGAAGATATATATTTGCATAATGATTCTCTCACCAAACTAGCACAATCTCCCAAGCTTGGGAGATTGTGCTGCAGTGGTGTAGCTAGGGGGGGGGGGAGAGTCTGCCCCAGGCCGCACTTTTTTGGTGGCGGCACTTTTCACGTGAGACACAATTCTATTTTTCAACGATTCTTTTATTTATGTTAACTTAGTAATTTTTATTACCTAATTAATAATTAGTTTTTAACAACTACGCTTACAACTAAATTAATAAAATATGAATATAACAAAACCGTTACATTTCCCTATCATACTATAATTCAAATTCTTAAAAATAAAACAATAAAACGCATTGCATGGCGATTGCTTTATTGGTTTATTGCTTATACCACGGCGGCTGCATCTCAGCAGTGGCGCCACACCGTCAGTACACATTTTAGTGGCACCGCACAATCAGTACAGTACTACTGCGAATTTCCTCACAATTGCTGTAAGTGTTGCTAGTTGTGAGAGGAGTTTTTCTAAATTAAAATTGATTAAGTTTGTTTGTTGTTTGGTTTTTAGGAGCATTAGCAACTAAGGCAATATTGCTCCAGGAATATGCGGTGGTCATTCCCTGACCTTTCTGCATCCTCCATATTTGGTGGTGACGGGCTCGAACCCAGGTCTAATCAAGAAGCGTGTGCTACGCACTGCTGCTGCTCCTTCCCACCTGGCTACGGAGGCACCTAAAATTGATTAAGAATTACCTAAGATCTACAATGAGTACCTTGTATTTAAGAAACTTTACTACTGTCTATAGAACAGCAACTGAGTGATGAAATCGACTTCGACAATGTCATCAGCGATTTTGCTAACAGAAAAGCAAGAAAAATAACATTTTAGAATGTTGGAATTAAAATTTTACTTCAAAAATAAATATAGTGTTTTAATTTATTTCCCTATACGTCGTTTTGACTTTTTGTAGTATTTTTGGTGTGTATTGAGAGGGGCGGCAAAAGCTCTAGCTACGGTACTGTTGTGCTGGCCTTGCTACACAAACAGTGGTGGTCAACTCACACAGCAGTTACCAAGTGTAATGTGAAATGTTTGGGCTTTATCATCCTACAATTGAAACTGTCCCTTGAAGCTGACCTCACCTAGTGTACTGCCAAGTAAGATTTAAAGTACTGCCTTGCATATGCATTTTTTAAAAAGAATACTAAGTTCTATACTTGCAACTATAGAACTAACTTCTAACATTTATCAGCACACATTCTCAAATACCTTTCAATAAAATTAAATTTTTAAAAATATTTTATTACCAAATAAAGATATAATAATGACAAATTATTTTAATTAGTCATTAAAATAAAATAGTTATTAGAATAAATTAAAAATAATAAAAACCTTTTGATAGAATGTATTACTTTATAAAAACTCTTAATAGACAATATTTTCTATGTAGACTCTCCTTTATGGAGATTTGAATCTGGTTGTAATATTTACTCATCTTTAATTTGGTAATAAAGGTTTACCCCTGATGTAGGGTTTTAGCCTTATACTGAATGATGATTTAATATGGTATTAAAGGTTTTTGAAAAGGCAACTGTATTCAAAGGTATTTGAGAATGATTGTCGTAAATGTTAAGTATTAGTACTATGGTTACACATTTTGTATGCATCTACAACACATATACAGAGTAGCCATTTTACTTTAAATGCAGATATGCTGGATTTTGTGGTCAACTTGTTTGTAATATGTGTAATCCAAGTGGATTGCAGAATGCTCGTGGAGGTCAGTTATAAAGTTCAAAAATAAAATTCCAGTTTAATATTCAGTGGTTAGTTTAATTAAATCAGCAAATTCCCTTTAAGGTGATATTCTCTTTTTTATCTATAAAATAATCAATGAATATTTAGAGAAAAAATTAAGCACACATCTGTATTTTATCACATATTCTCAAAGTTATAAAAACACATGCACAAAACTCTTTCATGCATTACTTTTTTTTTCAGTAATAATCATGAGAGCATCCTTGGATTCAAGGGACTGGAGATCTGCAAATGTATCCTCAATTCATAAAGGGAGATTAAAGAGTGATATGAGTGATTACCAACCCACTGGTTTGACCTTTGTTCCAAGGAAAATAATAGTCTGATTAAAAAAAGTAATGCAGGACTATCTAGACAGGAATGCAGTCAAGCAATGGCTGCAATCAAGCATGCATTTGTTAAGGGGTAAGCTTGTTACCCAATCTTATCAGATACTATGAAGCAGTAACAAATGAAGTAGATGCAAAAAGTAATTTTGGATCATATATACTTAGATTTCAGAAAAGCTTTTGATACCATCCTCATAAAAGACTATACAAATTGGACTATACAAATTAAATTTAAATTTAATTTCTCTTGAGAAATTAAATTGAAATTTTTGACTTTGCGAGAATCTTGACAAAAAAATGGAGCAAAGAAATACAGTTTAATGCTCCTTTAGAGGAGAATTAAACTGTACTTCTTTGCTCCATTTTTTTGTCCAGATTCTCTGTTTTTAGAAACAGAGGTTTTTATATGCCATTCCTTTATTTGAAGTTACATCATCAGGGCAACTCAAGAGAAGTGCATTGTGACAAACTGAGTAGTACCATTTGCAGTGTCACTCTAGTGCTACATGGAAAGGGAGGGGAATTGTGAACTGCAAGCTTTATGCAAGTGGCAACCTCTGCATGCAATGAGAGAGGCAATGGCAATGTGAAAAAGTTATGTCCTCGTATTTCCTACTAGAATTACCCCCCTTCTCCAAACTTTTCTTGACACTTCCATCTGGAGCTACCTGAAAGCATGTGACTTCTAGAGCTTGGATATTCTTGGGAATATTTTGGCATATTGTTGCAAAATCATCTATCAACCACTGATCACAGAAGAGAAAGATATGAGGCACATACAATGAAATTACCTTGTAACACTGGTAGTCAGTGGCAGACTGGATCATTGGGAGATCAAGAGATTTAAGGGCTAGTCTCCAAATCACAAACTGAGGCTGGTATTTAATAAAGATTGAGGGCAGCTTAGTTGAGGTATCCAGGGTTGCTTATATTTTCCAGTGTGCCATTGCTAGTGGTAAACTGCAAACTCCCACGTTTGTGAGCACATGGTTTTATGTATACAAAATTTTAGAAGTCTACAATCAATCATTATTGAGATTTCAGAATCAATATTCAAAGTTTAACTATTTCATCTGAAAAAAATAGTTTAAACTCTTTTTTATATTTGCCCTGTATAAGTATATTTTGTACCTTCAGTATTGCAGCATACTTGGCCTCAGCCTGCACTTGAATGGTAAAGTTAATTATTTTTCTGCCTGTGGAATTTCATTTTTGCTGAATAAATTTCTTAAAATTTAGGATGTGCTTTCTTGCCATAAAAAACTACATTTAAGTTTTATCTGCTTTTAGTTTGGGTGCACAGAAATTGAAAAATATATTTAGTTTATTCTAATTCTGTAGTTTGCTGAGCATGTTACCTATGATCTGAGTGCAGAATTATGTAACAACTGAATGCCATAATGTATAACTTCGTCTTTAAAATTTCTTTTTTCAGAAGTTTAAAAAGATAAAATAGGTAATGCTGTTTTGTCCATTTTAAAAGGATAAAAAGGAGGAGGGCTCTTTCTCATTCATAGTTAGTGCTATATGATGAAGATGAAATAACACAAGAGACAAGCTGTCATAACAGTGTTTCATCTTTTAAATATATGAGAGGTTAATGTTTTGGTGATAGTATTTTCTTTAAAGTAGTGTTTTACCTGTGCAACTCATAGTTGAGGCAATATTTATTCTGCACACTAAGACTGTTCTCTTGTTAGCCACAAAAATGCGAGAGAATGAGAAAGTTCTATTTTTCATCATTCATTTTTGCAGATATTTTTGAGCATCCATTATTTTATTGCCCCTTACTTAGTTCCCTAACCTCCCTTTCAGTGTATCCCAGTCATTTACATATCTCAGTTGTCTCTCTCTCTCTCAATGGGAAACCTACCTATTGGTGATGTAGCAGGAGGCATGGTATCTCCTACTTCTTTACAGTATTCTTTCATGTCACTTGAGATTCAGTGTGTGTGTGTGTGTTCAGTTTCTTGAGTATTTTTTAGTATGCATTATGTAGCATGGACCTTAACATGGTTTGTTATTTAAAATACATAGTTATTTATTTTTTCTCAGAAAAATAAAGTAATACAATGATTATTTAGGTTCTTCTAACAGGATGTCGATGTGTAGAACTTGACTGTTGGGATGGAGATGACGGAATGCCTGTAATATATCATGGTCACACCTTGACAAGTAAAATTCCATTCAAGGTAAATACTAACTTTAAAAGAGTGGAATAGTATATCTTTATTATAGATAAACTTTTTAAAATTAATAATTAATCAGAGCATATTTATAACTTCAGTCTGTCTGGGCATGGAGTTTGCAGTTTGTGCTTAGCGGTTGTGCAAAGGTTTCTTTCAATTAGTGTTTTAAAAGAATCTTAAATTATTCAATTTTTAAATTAGCTATTAAAATGAAAAATCAGAAAGGATATACAGAGTTATTACAAAGTAGCTTTAAAATTCTGCATGCTGAAAGCAGTTTGCATATAAAGTTAATCAAAAAAAAATCAGAACAGAAAAATAGCAAAATTCTTTGCATTTTTTTACTCAGTTGGCAGTTGCACATACATTCATCAGAGGTATTGCTTTATTATAAAAATAGTGGAACTGACTAGACAGAGAAACATAGTTTGTATGTTTTGGTGTCAGGAAATAAAAGTCTGCAACATAAATGAAATGCAGAAACAATTCCGCACTTGTTACAACAGATACCCCCCCCAGCAGTCATGCGGTGTGTGAATGGTAAAAAAATTCCATATGTACAGGATGCTGTATGACTTGTTCAAAGGAAATGGTGGAGGAGTTGAGGTGAACATTTCTCAGGAATCCACATATATCAGCAATACATGTAGAGGGGGCAGTCACTAAGTATTTACCCTCATCTAGAAATATTGGAGTTAGGGATATGAAACCTTGACTGGTGATTTCATCCTTCTAGAGCTACACATTTTTGTCCCTTCTGTGGATAAGTTCTTTTAGACCTATTGAAAGCAACTTCTCAACTTTGAGTAGAAAACCAGGATAGACAGGACAGGAAGGGAGGAAGGGGTTATGCTATTAATTAAGAAACACATAAAATCCAAGGAAGTGAAGCAGGTCAATGTTGGACAGTGCAGTGTTGAGTCAGCTTGGTGTGACATAAGCATTGGGAGATCAAATTTGAGAGTAGGAGTGTGCTATTGGCCTAATGACTCTGATGAGTATAATAAGAAACTGTACAGGGAAATAGAGTACGCCAGTAAATCAAAGAGTCTTATAATGGGGGATTTTAATTTCCCAGATATTGACTGAAATTTGTGGGTTGGTCACACACACACTAGCAAGGCTTTTGTGGATTTATTGGATGATTGTTTTCTACATCAGAATATTCGGGAGGCAACTAGAGGGAGTAATACTCTTGATCTGATTATTAGTAGTGATTCTTCATGCATTAAGAATCTGCAGATAAAGAAACCACTAGGTGGCAGTGACCACAGTGTGCTGAAGTGGGATTTACTCAAACAGGTAACTACCATCGGGGTAAAGGGAAGGGTTTTTGCTTTCATAAAGGCGACTACGATGGTCTGAGACAGTATTTAAATTCCATACGGTGGGACCAACTGATGATGTTACCAACAGCAAATTCAAAATGGGAAGCATTCAAAGAATTTATCTTGGAAGCTACTAGG
Organism: Mastigoproctus giganteus; assembly: GCF_048544385.1. NCBI lineage: Eukaryota > Metazoa > Arthropoda > Arachnida > Uropygi > Thelyphonidae > Mastigoproctus > Mastigoproctus giganteus. Next base: position 142,013,437 of record NC_143576.1, read on the forward strand.
CTCTACATACCAATTAAGAAATATAGTTCAAGATCTAAATGGATGTCAGATGAACTACTGAAACATGTGGCAGAGAAGAAAAATGCATGGGATACATATAAATTAATGGGTGACATGGAAGCCAATGATAGATATAAGCTGGTCTGTAACCAAATCACAAAGGAGATTAGGCAGGCAAAGGCAGATTATGAGAAATCCTTGGCAAAGGATGCAAAAAAAAAAACAGAAAAGAGTTCTTTACCTATGTAAACTCTAGAAGGAAAGGGATGAATCAGATTGGCCCACTGGATATTGATGTTTCAACTGTTGATGTTTCAACTGTTGATGTTTCTGCTCAGGTGGCTAACAAACTAAACGAGTATTTTACATCTACATTCACACATGAGGAGTTATTCAGGAAGGGGAATGCCAGAGGTGAAGTAAACTCTGGCAGTGAGCTAGATGATTTTGTAATAACTGAGAGGGAAGTGGAAGAGAAATTGTTGAGGATAAACATAAAAAAGGCACCCGGGATGGATGGGATCTATCCAGTTAAATTAAAGGAGGCAGCAAAGGAAGTAAGCAAACATTTAGCCATAATTATGAGAACTCCCTGGGACTCAGGGGAGGTACCCACAGACTGGAGATGTGCAAATGTGACCCCAATTCACAAAGGAGGATCAAAGGCTGACACAAGTAATTATAGACCTGTGAGTTTAACTTCTGTTCCAAGAAAATTAATGGAGGCACTGGTTAAAGAAGCACTGCAGGATCATCTAGACAAGACTTCAGTTATAGCTCGGACACAGCATGGTTTTGTTAAGGGGAAGTCTTGCTTGACCAATTTGATTGGATACTATAGTGCAGTCACAAAAGAACTGGATGCAGGGAATAACTTTGATATTATATATTTGGATCTTAGAAAGGCTTTTGATACTGTTGTGCATGGAAGAATGCTGCACAAATTGGAGCAGTGTGGCATTGGAGGCAAACTCCTGCTATGGATAAAGGGATGGCTCAGTGGGAGAAAACAGAGAGTGGTAATCAATGGACACTGCTCATCATGGACGATGTTATAAGTGGAGTTCCTGAGGGTTCAGTGTTGGGTCCATTGTTGTTTTCTGTATTTATAAATGATATTGATGATGGTATATCAAGTTTAATGTCCAAATTTGCAGACGATACAAAGGTTGGCAGGGTTGTTAAGGACACTACTGGCAGTATGCTGCTGCAACAGGATCTGGAAAGGTTGAGCAGATGGGCTGAGAGGTGGCAAATGAAGTATAACATTGACAAACGTAAAGTACTACATATGGGAAACAGTAACACTAGAGTAAGGTATCAGCTCTGTGGTACTACACTGACAGTGGTAGAGAATGAAAAGGACCTGGGGGCAATTGTGCAGGCAGATATGAAGTTTTCTGAGCAGTGCAGATGGACTTCAAGAGTAATGGGCCCATGAGCCCATCTGAGCAGTGCAGATGGGCTCATGGTGTCTTGTCAATGATATACAGGAATTTTTCTAGCCTTGAGTACAGGTCTGGAGGCCTCATTCCAAGAAGGATGTAGAGCTGCTGGAACGTGTACAGAGAAGGGCAACAAGATTAGTGAATGGAACAAAGGGTTGCTCTTATGAATAAAGGCTTAAGTTTTGCAAATTACAGTGTCTGGAGACTAGGCACCTGCTAGGTGATCTGATAGAGGTGTATAAAGCCTTGAATGGTTTGAGCATGCTCAATGCCGATGGGATTCTTCCTCTTGCTCAGAATAAATACCTGAAAGGGCATAAATTCAAATTGAGGAAAGACAGATATGTGAAATTTGCCTTTAGCCAGCGGGTAGTTGGTTGGTGGAACAGACTTCCATCCCTTATTGTGGAAGTTGATAGCCTAAATAAATTTAAGGCTGAGCTGGACAGGTATTTCGAACGAACGGAGGAGGGGTGAAATGGGAGTGTGTTTTTTTTTTTTTTCTTTTGGCTGATGCTGCATAAGCTTGCTTTCTTGCATCATATGCCTCTACTAATGCTACCCAGGTTTCCACTTCATTAATTACCAATTCATCAGTCTGAAATCTGTTGCCCATAATGGTTTCTTGGTTTTAGGGAAGAAGCCTGAAGTTGGGAGATCAGGTGAATAAGGTGGACTGCAGATTTTCAGTACCAACCAGATTGCCAAGTTTTATGTGAGAATAGCTACACTGTGAGCAAGAGCATTGGCTAGAAGTTAGACACCTTTGAATAGTTTCCTGCATTTCTTCAACTTGATAGCCTCTGTTAACTTTCCCAGGAGGTTTCTGTAGTACTTCCCAGTGATGCTGTTGCTTTTTGGGAGGTAATCTGTAATGATGATACCTTTAGAGTTCCAGAAGACTGACAACGTGATCTTGTTAGTAGACAGTTGAACCTTGGCTTTGTTAGAAGTTGGTGAAGATGAACATTTCCTGTTTACCTATCTGTTTTGTTTCTGGGTATAGTGATGCAGCCAGCATTCATCCATCATCACAATTATACTGAACACTTTCCTGGAGAAATTTTGAGGAAGTGTCAACAATCGTGGACTCACTGGGCTACCAACTTAGCTGTGTGCAAACAGACCCATTGCTAACGTTCACTTCATTTGCTGTAAAGTTTGTAGTCACATGCCTGTTGTCAAGGGCTATCTGTTCCACTTTAGCTAAAGGCAGGGTCTGTGGCAGAGTTCTCTTTTCTTCCCCTAATTTTTCATAGTCTCATATGATGGAGAATCCTCCCTATATACAGGTTTTATTTCCTTGTGGATTTGTTTTGTTTATTTGCCTTGCAAATGAAGACAATTTTTAATGGATCAGACCTCAACCTTTTCCAACAGTCGCCACTTATTCCCCAGGGGCTCTCATCTGGTGAGTATGGGCTTGGCACACCCAGGGTCCTGAGCTGGATATCATCATTCTTCTCTTTCTTGGTGATTCCCTTCCCTTCTACTTCTGACTTTCATTCTCTCTCTCTCTCTCTCAGGGTAATTCAGAATTTTTTTTTTTTTTTGGCTGATGCAGCATAAGCCTCAGGCTTCCTTGCACTATATGGCTATTAATAATAATAATAATAAATATTCATGGCTCTAGTTCAGCAGCCATTAGATCTAGAAAAACAGATTTAGGAATTTAATACATAATAACAAATCCCTACCTCAAATATTTAAAGGTGAGGGTAAATATTGGTCAATACTTTATTGACCATCCCTCATAAGCTATGATCAACCATTTAGAAAATGCTATGGAAATGTCTGCAAAAAGCAATCACTGACAAAGACAGAATACAAAAGAAAACATTCTGCAAGGAATAATGTCAAAGCTTGAAGATGAAACACTCTGCCTGATTATATCACTTTCATTGAAGAGTGTACATTGTCAGTGACAATGTCAATGCCCACAATGATTATGTATGGGGAAAAAGATAATGATGACGATTGTAATGGATGATTAATTTTCCAGAAGAATGTACATATTTCCTATATTGGCAGGAAATATGGGACTGCCTGGATTAGCACTTCCCAGGCAGGTGAATTGGTTATGGAGACTTTTTATTTATTGGCCTATATGGATTGGTAGAATCGACACCACTATATTTCCTTTGGGCTTTATGCAAGATAAGTCTTTCAATCATGATTACTAAGAAATGTTGATAAACCGAACGCTAGGATCACTTCTGCTGCTGTAGTGACTTGTGAAACACTGTGGAAAATTTGAGAAAGTCTTAAATTTTGGGTGGGATATTTGTTGAATAACCAATGGTAACTATATATATATAGAAAATTTGTGTTCTGCTTTCATCTGGTATATTGTATCCTTCATTTTCATAAATAAATGGAACTTACAAAAGTTTGAAGTTGTAAAGCTACTTTGTAATCATCATCTTAAGTTCTCTTCCACACAGCATGTCCATGATATTTTGTAATAACCCTGTATTATTATTATTATTATTATTACTCTTATATTATTTCTCCCTGATTGGGGGATTTCACTCCGTGATAGGTACTGCTACCAAGTACGTGGGATAGTTGTTGTTATGTCTGGTATTACTATTGTTTGAGGAACTCTCTGACTATCCTACAGATATTCGGGATTGTGACTTTCTGGAGTTCCTTGTAGATGTTCACTGGGAGACCTATTGCTGCTAGGCTGTTATGTCATCATTATTGTTGCTCTTATATTATTTCTTGCTGATTAGGGGATTCCACTCCGTGACAGGTACTTCTACCAAGTACACAGGGTGGTTGTTGTTATGTCTGGTGTTACTGTTGGTCAAGGAACTCTCTGACTATCCTACAGGTGTTCAGGATTGGGACTTTCTGGAGTTCCTTATACATGTTCTCTGGGAGACCTATTGCTGCTATGCTGTATGTAGGGTCTTTGGCACCATACCGGTGGTTGACACGATGATCGGGATGGTCGATACTTCTTGCATATGCCACATCTCTTTGACCTCATGTCTCAGGTTCGTGTACTTCCTAATTTTTTCCTCATGGGTTTTCTGGACATTGCTACGGTTGGGCACTGCTATGTCAATCAGGTAGGTAGCCTTTTCCATCTGGTCCACGAGGGTTATGTCCGGTCTGTTGTGCGGGGTGGTCTTATCTGTTATTATGGCACAGTCCCAGTACGGCTTGTGGATTGGGGTCTCCAGTACTGCCAGGGGTTTGTACTTGTAGTATGGTACAAATTCCACTTTCTTTGGTCAACTGATATTTCTTCTCTAGCTTCTGGTGTATTATCCCGGCTATGTAGTCGTGTCTACGAGTGTACTCAGTCTGAGTGATCACCTTGGATCTCCCTGTGACGTGTTGAAACGTTTCTGAGGGGCCATGTGGCATTGTTGACATGTCATCTGACATTCCGGCCTCCTTTGTGATGTATGTTCCACTTGTGAGCCATGCATTGGAAGCAATGTTATCGATGTGATCTTGATGGAGGTCATTGTAGTGTCTGCCATGGAGTGTCTTTTTTGCCCATCTTTCTAGCTTTGTATGTTGTGCCATCTGGGCAGGAGGGGGGCTCCTTACTTAGGTTGAGTGGGGTATACCACATATCTATCTTCCTTATGTCCTGGTGGAGTGGTGCTGTGTTATTCTCGAAGTAATCCTTCATGTTAACTATCACTGTTTTCTGTTGCTCTATCATGTCTATCAGGACCCTTCCTCCCTCTTTCCGAGCTATTGTTAGTCTCTCCACAGCTCACTTTGGGTGGTGTTGGCAGCTCTTGGTAATCATTGTCCTTGTCTCTTGCATGATATCCTCTATCTTTGTGGTAGTTCAATCTATGACCCCAAAAGGAGTATGTTAGTACTGGACCTGCATAGGTGTTTATTATTATTATTATTAATGCTCATATTGTTTCTCCCTGATTGGGGGTTCCACTTCGTAATTTGTATTGCTACCAAGTACACAGGGTGGTTGTTGTTATGTTTGGTATTATGGTTGGTCAAGTAACTCTCTGACTATCCTACAAGTGTTCAGGATTGTGACTTTCTGGAGTTCCTTGTAGGTGTTTGCTGTTAGACCTATTGCTGGTACCATATAGGGTCTTTGGTACCATACCTGTGGTTGACACGATGATCGGGATGGTCATTACTTGTTCCATATGCCGCATCTCTGATCTCCTGTCTTAGGTTCGTCTACTTCCTGATTTTTTCCCCCGTGGGTTATCTGCAAGTTGCCAGTGTTGGGTACCGCTATGTCAATCAGATAGGTAGTCTTTTCCTTCTTGTCCACAAGGGTTATGTCAGGTCTGCTGTGCTGGATTGTCCTATCTGTTATTATGGTGCGGTCCCAGTACAGCATGTGGGTTGGGATCTCTAGTACTGCCTGGGGTTCGTACTTGTAGTACGAACATTTTCTTCGATCAACAGGTATTGCCTTGCTAGCTTCTAATGTATTATCCTGGCTACCTGGTCATATCTATGAGTGTACTCAGTCTGGGTGATCACCTTGCATCCCATGGTAATGTGTTGGATCGTTTCTGAGGCCAGGTGGCATCGTCAACATGTGTTATCGGATACTCCGGGCTCCTTGGCGATGTATTTTCTATAATTTCTGGCGTCGATTACCTGGTCTTAATGGCATGCATGAATCCTTCAGTCTCGGGGAAGAGCATCCCGCTTGTGAGCCATACATTGGAAGCAATTTTATCTATGTGATCTTGATGGAGATCATTGTAGTGTCTGCCATGGAGTGTCTTCTCTGCCCATCTTTTTATCTTCGTTTGTACCTCCTGGTTGGGGGAGACTCCTTGCTTAGGTTGAGTGGGGTATACTGCTTTTCTATCTTCCTTATGGCCTGGTGGAGTGCTGCTGTTTGTTTCTGGAACTAATCCTTCAGGTTAACTATTGCTGTCTTCTTTTGCTCAATGAGGTCTATCAGGCCCCTTCCTCCTTCTTCACGGACAATTGTCAGTCTCTCTATGGCAGATCTTGGGTAGTGTTGGCGGCTCCTTGTCTTTCTCATGATATCCTCCAGCTTGGTCTTAGTCCAATCTATGCCCCCGAAGGAGTATGTTAGCACTGGGCTGCATAGGTGTTTATGACTTTAACTGTGTTCCCTCCATTCAGCTTTGCTTTCAGCAGATTTCTGAGCCTCAGATTGTATTTTTTGGTCAGGCAGGCATTAATTTCCTTGTGCTGTAACTGCTGAATCTGCATCATCCTCAAGTATTTGTAGGCCTCTCCCTCTGCCATGACTTCGATCTCTTTACCATTCTGCAGCTGGTAGTTTCAGTTGACTAATTTTCCCTGATGCAATCCGTAGGTCTTGCACTTGTCTAGACCAAATTCCATCCTAATATCATTGCTGAATTCTTCGGTGATCTGGAGTAGTTGCTGAAGGTGTTTCTCAGTTCCCGCATAGAGCTTGATGTCATCCATGTACATCAGGTGGTTGAGGGTGTACAGGTTTTTCCTTCCTTCTTTGGGGTTATACCCATACTTGCTGCCATTGAGCATGGTAGATAGCGGGTTAGGTGCTAGACAGAACCACAATGGGCTCAGGGCATCTACGAAAGATTCCTCTCCTGAAGGGGATTGGCCCTGGTTGTGGTGTTTCCAACCTTAATGGTGGTACTCCATTTCACCATCATTTCACCTAGGAAGTTTGTCACTATCGGATTGACTTTGTAGAAGTTCAGTGCCTCTATTAGCCAGCCGTGAGGCATGGAGTCGAAGGCCTTGTGGTAATCAATGTAGGCTGTGTACATGTTGCAGTGCTTCTTGTAGGCTTGCTCCATAACGGCGGCATCTATGGTTAATTGCTCCTTGTATCCTTTGCTCCTCCACTTGCATCCTTTCTGCTGTTCGGCCATTATGTTCTGGCTCTCCAAGCGGTCTGATATTTTCCTGGTTAGGCAGCTGGTCAGGATCTTGTACATTGTTGGGAGGCAGGTGATTGGCCTATATTTCACTGGGTTTCTTGTATCTTCATCTTTAGGCTTCAGATATGTGATTCCTTGAGTGAGAAACAATATCTCATATTGTGAATACCTTCACAGTGATTTACCATGATATTGCACTACCTCGAATAAGTAACCTTCACCAATGGAGAAGACTACTGTTACCTATTCTCAGTGGATACCACCATCCAGATGGCACTGTTCCACAGCTTATTGGGTCTTCGTCGTTGGGTGGGCAGACACCTTGGTGTTGCAATGATGACAATCCAGTTGCAAATTATAACTCCGCAATATGAGAGATGCCTGATGGTGTACAGTAATTAAGAATAACATAATTCATTTAGGGCAATAGCCTCAGGTTACGTACCAGGGTACCTGCCCACCCACCGATGAAGAGCCAATAAGCTTTGAAATGGTGCCGTCTGGGCGATGGTATCTGCCAAGAATAAGTAACAGTAGTCTTCTCTATTGGCGAAGCGTTACTTATTCGAGGTAGTGCAATATCATGGTAACTTGTTGTGAAGGTATTCACAATATCAGATATACTTAAATGATGCCACTTTGTAACTACTTAGTAGGTGGTTACGTGTAGACATGATGCCATTGCACAAACTTGTATGTTAGTTAACTTCTTTGTAACCTGAGACTATTGCCCTAAATGAATTATGTAATGTTTTAGTGCAGCTTGATGCAAGCCTGTTATTCTTTATCAATGTCCTAATAAAACTGTAAAGGATTATACAGGAGTATCTAATATAATCTTACTCAAAGACACAAAAATAACATTAAATCAAGCTGGATGAGTGGAGTTAGCACAAAACTCCCCACAAAAATATACACCATAACCATGTAATGGCAAAACTCCAGTAGTTATAGTATTACTGCTGTGCTTTCTATGTAGCAATAGTACTGCACTGTAATGATATGCAGTAATAATATTCCATGTTGCCATGGTAAGGGCAGTCTAGAAACATTTGGATAACACCTTATATATTGTGTAGTTCCCAAAAGTTGTCCTGTTTTTTTACTTCATATACAGTATAGTTGTAATTAAACTAAATCATCATGAAATAAACTATTCTAACACTTCATACACTATGATATATATTTTAATAAATGAGCATTATGTTATAAACCATAACTAGTACTTGTTCACGTGCACAAGTAAAAACAAGGGTTATAGTTTGCCTTTCTCAAACTGCTGATGTCATGTCATAAGAAGTATCTCCAATACAGTGTCTAGCATTTTCATAGCATATTGTTACCCTGGTATCCACACTCCATTACACCCTACTTTTTCTTATTGTTGAAAAGCCTATTCCATAGTTCCTCTGTGTTTCCTCTGTAGTTTCTGTTTAAAGCAACTTGCTAAATTTCTTGATGTAAAAAGCTGCTTTATTTTTCTTTTTTCAAAATCTCTTTCCACTCCTATTACTGAAAAGTTCCTATTACTACATGCCTGGACACATTCCAGCTCTGGCCATTCCCTGGTGATCCCTCTATTCATGTAAGATAAATGTTTATACTCTGGGATGACCACATGGTCAGAGGAGTTCACAAGATCAAAAGAATACAAGAAACAGCACTATATTTAGCAGACATGGGCTTGAACCCTGATCACTCAAAGCACGTGTACTTATGTACCCTCGCGCCTGACCACTCAGCTACAATGTGTCTGTTATGTTCATCTATGTGAGTTTCAGATATTCTCTCCATCTTGCTTATATATACCTTGCCACATTTTCACTTATTTTTCATTATTATATGTCTTCTCTTATGATCTGATATCAGACCTTTCAGCAATCTCCATCTTTTATTCATTGGCTTAAAGATCACCTAAAGACCATAAGACCTTAAACAAAAAGAACCTTTACATACTTAAAAAAAGTTTTTTATGGATCCTTTTCATTTTTTTCCAGTTCCTTCTTATGTATGGAATCTCTACTACTCTTTTTGTAATCAATATTCCATGTTTGTTATTATGTTGGATATTTCTCTGTGATCTAAATATGATGAAAATGAGCAATAACTGAACAGAGAATTTAATTACAAAAAGAGCAGTAATGATACTACACATGAAAGGTATTGATAAAAAAAAACACAAATAATCTGTAAAAAGGACAGTCTTGGGGTGATCTTTAAACTGATTAATGAAATGGGGAGTTTTCCAAGGACTGACATCAAATTATAAGAGAAGACATAATACAAAAAACATAAGCATAAATGTAGCATGGTATACATAGGCAAGGCAGGGAGAAGATTTGAAACTCGCACAGATGAACACAATAAACATGTGAATAAGGGAAACACAAAGAACATGAATTGGGAGAGCATGTGCTCAGCTTCATCCAGGCATATAGTGATAGAAACTTTGCAGTAACAGGAAGGAAAGCGACTTTAAAAACAAGAAAAATAAAAGAAACCTCTTACATCAAGAAAGTTAGCCAGGTTGCTTTATTTAAAGAGATAAGGATATTTTTATTTTAAAGAGAGATATTTAAAGAAATAAGGGTAGAATCATAGGGGAGCCTATGGAATGTGTTTGGTAGACATTGAACACCATCCATTCACACTATCAGAAATAGGCTGTGGGAACTCTAGACACTGGATTAAAGATACCTCTCATGACATGATGTCAGCGTTTGAAAAAGATAAATTTATACCCTTAGAGCTTACTCATTGTTCCTGTGAACAAGAAACTGTACAGGATTTTAAATGCAATGCTTATTTATTAAAATATTTATCCTTATGTATAAGGTATTGGAATAGTTTATTTCTTGATGGATATCACCTGTGAAGAAAACATCTCATTTAAAGGCACAATTAAAGTTATATCAGTACAACACTGAAGACTGGTAGACAGAAAATGGCTAATCACACAAAGTTGAAATTTATGAATGTTACCAATGGAAAATAATATGTTATACAACATTGTACAGAAGGTTGAAATGAGTAGCTTGTTTGTATCCCATGGCAGAGGAGTGGAATTAGTTTCTGGAGGCATTGTTATTAATGAGATTTCTGGCACATAATTTGCATTTGTCTGCTAGTAGCACAGCAGTTACTAAATGGTGCAGCAGCTGACTCTGGGTAATCCTGAGAAACATTTGGATTTTGTTCTTCAGTTCCTTGCTAGGATGGAAGTTGATGGTACAGGTAATTGGCATTTTGTGGTAGTTGGAATGTTCTGTGAACCAATGATGTGCATTTGATTCTTTTTCCAAGCAGCAACAGTGATGCCAATGTCTACAATTGTTAGATATGTGGGAAAATCATTTCCATGTGCCACTGATGAAATATCATTGCATTCCCCATATGTCACTGTATGATACAGTACGTACTCTATATTTTTAACCACTGTAGTCATTCTAGATTCAACGACTTGGTCCCATAACACATACTGTGACTGGTGCATGATACCATGAACCCACCCAAAGTGTTATTCCCAATATTCAACCTAGGTGCTGCTTGGATGTAGTGGTTTTCATGCAGGATGGAGAAACACCACATATTCTTCGTCTAGTGGCATAGCTGTTTTATATTTGCATAATTTACAGTCTATTTCCCTGCTGCTTCTCCACCTGGCTTATCTTATCTCAACCATGTGATTTGTATTGTGCAGTTATTCAAGGTATCTCTGTGTATCTATAGCAGACCTAACTATAGATATATCTGTGTATCTCTAGCAGACCTAACTAGAGATATATCTGTGTATCTCCAGCAGACATAACTAGAAATAGATTAGCATTAGTAGAGGCATTTGATGCAAGAAAGCAAGCTTATGCAGCATCAGCCAAAAAAAAAAAAAATAATAAATAAAAAAAATAAAAAATAACCACTTCTACTTCACCCCTCTGTTCGTTCGAAATACCTGTCCAGCTGAGCCTTAAACTTATTCAGGCCATCAACTTCCACAACAAGGGATGGAAGTCTGTGTAGCTGTGTGTGTGTGATCTGTGTATCTCTAGGAGACATAACTAGAGACATTGGAAACATTCTCAAGAATATGTTACGAGCAACAGTTTGATAGTGTGTTCTATGATTCTGGCATATTGTTTATGTTTGACATCAGTAGACATGATATTGAAAAGTTTGATTAACATCTGATATACAGCAGTGTTCAAAAGAATTGCATCACCTCATTTTTAGGTTGTTTTTTCCTTATACTTGCAGCTAATCTTTTAGAAATAGTTGAAAGAACATAAACAAGTAATAACAATACACATATGAAATTATTAATTTCGAAAAATTTACTTTTGTGCTTTATGGGTAAATATACAATGAAATAGGTACTTTTCTAAAAAATAACATTTCTTATGGTTTATATAATAACAAAAATTCTATGAAAGCAGTGAGTTTTTCATTATTTTGCTCATACTAGGATGACAGGCAGCTATATAACCAGAAAACTCAACAAAGTGCACACTAATGTTTCTTTGGCTAACCCTTGCTATGATGACTGCTGCACATTGCATAAGGTTCTAAATGTATTCCTGGGAAAAAATCTCATAGTACCAAATGCAGATTAATGTCTCCTCTAGCCTTCTATGTGTTTTTTGGTTTCTTTTGAATTACTGAAACACTCATTTTGTTCCAACAATTTTCAACTGGATTGAGGTCCAGAACTATTCCCAGGCCATGTGCTTGTGCAAATTTATTTATCCTTCAACCATTCTTCATGTATGTAGAGTAAAGACAGCAAAATAAATTACATTTATTTAAGCAAGAGTGCGTGTTTCATAAATGTAACACTTTTGCTAAAGCTTAAAATTTTATAAAGTAGTACTTATAGTTTTGGCTCTATGGTATGGAGCAGAGTCACCCTGAAAAATGCAATTGACAATATCCCCATACTGACCTCTAACTATGGGAAGTAATTTTTTCTCAAGAATGTCCTTGTATGCTTCAGCATCACTGTACCCTTCACAAATTCAAGAACACCAACTCCTCTCTGCGAAATAAAGCTCCATATCATTTGAGATGCAGAATGTTTCGCTGTGGAGATGATACAGTCAGGATGAAATTCTTCTCATCTTCTTCGTCTAAAAGTATGCTGGCCATCTGAACCATGCAAGTTTAATTTCAATTTATCAGAGAAAATAACACATTTACACTGATCCGCAGACCAACTAGCAAGCTCTTTTGCCCACTTTAGATGTTGGGCTTTCATTTTTTGCATCAAAAGTGACTTTTTTCTTGGGTGATGTGCTACTAATCTTGATGAGAAAATGCATCTACATACAGCAGTAAAGGCAGTGCTTGCCTTTACTGCTGTATCTTCCTCCTCCCATGCTGTTTGAGATCTGTCGATAAGAATCTTTGTTTTAGACACACAGACAGACCAGAAATGTGTCCTGTACGCAGAAGATATTTGTGGATGTCCATTTCCTTTCTTTCTGTTAAGACTGCCAGTTTCTAATAATTTTCATAATAAATGTGCCATGCTGACTGATTACAGTGAATCCTTTTAGCTATTTCATGCATAAAATGTCCCAGGAGCAATACTTTTCCACATGGTGTTAATTGTGAAAACTTAGCCATTGCAACAGCACAGAATATTGGGCTTGTGGTATATGCACTCTATTTATACTGTCATTAGGGTGATGCAATCATGTATGGCAGTGGTCTCAAACTGAAATTGCATGCGGGCCGAATGCACGATCTGAAAGCAGCTGATGGGCCGGATTTTTTTTTTTTTAACAAAATGAGTGAATATATATATATTACACCGTACTTACCCCTAATGTATGGATCCACTCCTTTATAACCTGGTGTTACGCGCGTGTGTGTGTTGTGTGTAAGTTTATAATAAGTTTGGAAATTTTACTTTTAAAATTTAATTTGCCTCAAACATGGTTTAATTGAAAATTTATTTCAATAATGTTCATCAGTTGTATTTTCTACAATGTTTTTCTCTATACTTACTTTTTATTTCTCAAACTTATATTTTTCTCCTTCTCTCCCTGGCTAAAATTATGAGACTCTCTCTTTTGGTTAAATTTTCTTTTCTATTTTCTTTAGATGCCCAATCACTTACTAAATATTTATCAAAACATACATAAACAATAATAATAATAACGCAAAGAAAAAAATTCAAATTTATATTTATTTTCTATCTTTTATTACAAAGTGTAACCAACAGAAATTTCAAGAAATTTCTGTTGGTTACACTTTGTAATTCAAATGTATTGACAGCTAAATATTAAATTTTCAGCTGACATTTATTTCAAATAATTCTAATATGTTGAATTAACCACTAAATAACTTACTTTTAATTTAAACTAAAAATAAACAAATTATGAAAACTTTCCATGTGGGACAAAACTTGAGAATAAATAATAACAACCTGTTCTCTTTTTTTTTTATTTATTAAATTTTTCTTCGACACATACAGAAAAAATACATATGTTTGTATGTATGTAAATAATTATAAACTTTTTAATTTCTTACTACAACTTGACACTTGATGACGTTTCGATTCTGATAAAGTTTGTAGCCTTGGAGAAAATTTACTTGACACTGTCTTCATCACGAATTGTAGATGCTCATCGGTCAATCGGGTTCTTTTCTTAGACTTATTAATTTTCAACTGTGACAAAGACAAAGCTCCAACCTATTCATTCTATCTCTTTTTCCTTCAATGGCAGTCACGCACATAAGCTCAGTCCATATCTCTATGTCTCTAAAACTATAAGCACCGTATTTACAACAAATACATAATTGAAATGTATTTGCGGGCCGTGTAAAACTACTTCAGGGGCCGTATGCAGCCCGCGGGCCGCCAGTTTGAGACCACTGATGTATGGCACATGACATCGTCTAAGAGAGCTTGCTAGAGATGGAGATATAATTGTGTAATGCTATTACAGCATATATAATATATTGCCAAATTTCACAGAAATTCAATGAATATTGCAAGTGATGCAATTTTTTTGAGTACCACTTGCAATTTGAATAAACCTGCTGCATAGCTGTTCACTCCTGCCAGTGGTGTCCAGCACTGTTTGCCCTGGTGGTATGTTACAGAACTAATTATTTTGTTTCATATCATTCCTTTCCTTATTGTCTGACTACTATCTATCCTTGTCATAGTTCATTATAAGCTTTTCATTTTTGCACCATAAAAATCAATCACTATCTGTCTTAAATTCCAGCTTTGTGCAATTAACTGTATTCTGTCTGCAGGCCTTCAAATATAGTGACATAATTTAATTGTAAAGTGGAAGAGAAACCTATCAATGATATATGTAAACAATGTTTGACCAGTTGGTCAAATATATATCACTGATGGGTTCCAGTATTTGCACTGTGATTCTTACATTGAAGCATGCATACACATTATTTATTATTTTTTACATTAACATTTTACAGATATTAATTAATTGAAATATAGATTTTTCTTCACTGAATTAATTTTGATTTTATTTCCAGGGTGTAGTGGAAGCCATCAACCGAAGTGCCTTTGTTACTTCACCCTATCCTGTGATTCTCTCCATTGAGAATCATTGCTCATTGCAACAACAAGTGAAAATGGCACATATCTTCCTGGTAAGCTTTCAGGCAGTTAGAGGTTTATCTGACAATGTTATTCAGAATAAAAATTTAATTTCCTTAAAAAAGTATACTCAGTATTGAGAATTTAGTTTGAGCAGAACTTTTGTTTTTCTTAATTAAAATAAACACCTGCATCACCCACCATTATTTTTCACACATATTTGGGATGTTTACTAAAAAATAAATAAATTGATTCATTATGCATTATGAATCTGCAGATAAAAGAACCACTAGGTGGCAGCAATCACAGTGTATTGGTGTGGGATTAGATGTAATAACTATTATTAAGAATAAATGGAAGGGTTTTTGCTTTAGTAAAGGACTACAGTGGACTCAGACAATTTTTAAATTTTATATGGTGAGGCCAACTAATGATGTTATCAACAACAAATTCTAAATGGGAAGCATGTGGGAAAATAATGATAGAAGCCACTAAGCTTATCATACCAACTAAGATATACTGCTCAAGTAATACTGACCTAAATAGATGTCAGATGAACTAATGAGACATGTGGCAGAGAAGAAATATGCGTGGGATGTATATAAATTATCAGGTGATACAAAAAGCTATGGTAGATATAAACTAGTCTGCAATGAAGTCACAAAGGAGGTTAGCCAAGACAAGGAAGATTAAAAGAAGTCTTTGGCAAAGGATTCCAAGAAAAACAGAAAATAATTCTTTACTTATATTAACAATAGAAGGAAGAGGATGAATCACATTGGTCCATTTGATATTGATGATCCTACTCAATTGCTTTCAAACTGAATAGCTATTTTCCATCTACATTCACAAATCAGGAATTCTTTAGGGAAGTGGATACTAGAAGTTTATCAAACTCTAACAGGGAAATAAATGATTTTGTAATAACGGAGAGGAAAGTGGAAGAGAGATTGTTGAAGTTAAACACAAAAAAGGTGCCTGTGGTGGATGCAGTAGTGTTTCATCACTAGCCCTGGTGCAAAGATTTTTTCTGGGTTCCCCTCAACAAATTTTTTTTTATTAATAATGTTTTTATTAATTTTTATTAAAAATAATTATGTGATTATTA
Source organism: Mastigoproctus giganteus (assembly GCF_048544385.1). Taxonomy (NCBI): domain Eukaryota; kingdom Metazoa; phylum Arthropoda; class Arachnida; order Uropygi; family Thelyphonidae; genus Mastigoproctus; species Mastigoproctus giganteus. The sequence goes on from NC_143576.1 coordinate 142,029,436, forward strand.
TATTAATACATTAAAAATAGATGCTTTCATTGGCAAACACTGAACACAAATATTAGAAATAGTTCCCCAAATATTTAGGTAACAAAGTACAGTAAAACATTGATTATCCATGGTAATTCAGGGACACTAGAGCCTGGATAATTGAAAAACACGGTAAATCAAAATTACATTTTTATTTCTTTAAATAACTTCCAAAAAACATAAGATGTTACATGTATATAACAACAACAATAATATTTTATTCATTTTAATAGAAAGTGTGTGATTTTTTATTTTTTTTTTTTTTTTGTAGCATTATTTTTTCTTTTATTTTTCTTATGTGTCCACAAATTTGTAAAATTTCAATATAATTTACATCATCTTGACTTTATATGAATTTAAGTAATGTCTCTGCAGCTGTTAGGGCTTCATTACAACTTACTTTGCAAGCTAGATTTAGTTCCTCATCATCCTCCTTGTCACGTCCTGCCATAGGTTCTTGTGCACTTTTGATTAAGTCACTGTCAGTCATTTTTTCATAGCTGGGTTCATTTTTGTCAATATTTAACCATTGATTAACACTTGCCTTGTCTAAGTCTTCACATCCTTCAGTATTCTGAACTGAGTTTCAAATATCAGGAACGATTTCTATAGTGTTATTTGAGTCTCCCACTTCCAAGTTATTTTTCATAATTACAAAGTCATTGGGCAATATTTTTTGAACAATTTTATAATTGTTTTGCTTTTAACTTCCACCATGCAGTAGAAATGTTATAGATATCATCTTTAATTGTTAGTGACTTCCAAAATAACAGAGCATTCTTTTATTCCGTGATAAAGTCAAGGTCTTTCTATACAATTGTTTCATGCTCTCAGTCACACCCTGGTCCATAGGTTGCACCAGTGGTGTTACGTTGGGTGGAATATAAATGGCAATAATATCGCCATTTTCTGCAGATAGTTTTCCAATGGAGGATGGGATGGAGCATTATCTAATAACAAAATTGCTTTATGGAGGAGACCTTTATGAGACAAATTTTTTAGCGTGAGGAACGAATTTATCTGTCCACCACTTTTCATCGAATATATCCCTAGTCATCCATGAAAATTGGTCATTATAATAATCTGTTGGAGTGTTAGTTGTGCCCTTTAAACTTCTAGGGGATTTTGATTTTTCCACTACGGTTAATTTTAATTTGTCATCCCCTGAAGCATTTGCACAACATAAAACTATTATTCTGTCTTTGCTAATTTTATATCCTGTACATTTCTTTCATGTACAGATGCCAACCTGTAATTGGGCATTGCTCGCCGATAAAGTCTCACCTTGTCTGAGTTGTAAATTTGTGATGGGGAACAAGACCCTTTTCTTTAATAATCCTAGCTAATTCATCACAGAATAAAGTTGCTCCCATGTAATCTGCACTGAAATTTTCACCCTGTATCTCTAATTCTCTTATACCATGCCTGTCTTTAAATTGTTTCAACCAACCAGATGAAAATGTAGGTGTTCTAGGCATTTCTAATTTGTCAAAAAAAATATTTTGCCTTGATTAAAATCATTGGTCCAGATATTGTAATTCCTTTAGCTCTTTGTTGTAAAACCCACTTTATCATTAGACTTTCAAGATGTTCATTTGTAGCACCTTTGAGCGATTTTCTTTGTGAAGCACAAACAAATGTGTCACATTTAGAAACAAATTTATCTATATTTTTTTTAATAATGTCCCATGCAGTTTGCTGGCCAATTCCAAATTCGTCTGCAAGCTTTGAAACACTTTCACCTTTTTCATCTTTTATAATTTCCAGTTACTTTTTCATTGTTAAAACAATTCATTTTCTTTTACCTGAAATTTTTAGGGGTTGAAATGTGAAATAAATATTACATACAACACATAGCAAGCACTCGCACTGTTTAGTAGACAAATGTGAATAGGTTAAATTTGTATGTTATTTTGCATTAGAAATGCAACAGGTGTTTCAAGACACTTGAAACACCCACAGACACTTCGCATCTGTGGGTGTAAAAATGTCTGACATGATTTACCAGGTGGCAAAACGAGAGATGCTATAGTGATTTCCTGTGTGTACTTTATGAATCCACTCACACAGATAAATAATATTCTTTAAATGTTTGTTAAAAATAAAACTATATACATATAGAGGATCACAATTAATCTGACCATACGGATAATTGAGCCCCGGATAACTGACATTTTACTGTAAATATATATACATAAAATAGAAAATATTATTATTATTATCAGTTTGTTTCCCACAAAATCGTGGACCACTCCAGGATGGCTAGGTGCCAGGAGGGTCTGGTATTTAGACTGAGATACAAGGCACCACATGTACAACAGGTTACAACTAGAGTACGCATGTACAATGCGTTACCACTAGAGTACACATGGGCTCGACCTGGAATATGTACACACATTTTACTTACATATAAATGGTTGAAGTAATATTCAAAGTTTGAAAATTTTATACAGTATAACCCGGATAAGAAGTTTTCCAGGGGACTGGAGGTTTAGAACTTCTTACGCCGGAAAACTTCTTAGAAGAGAAAATTACCTAAGGATATGAAATATTACCTACACAAATCAAAATGAAAAGATACGCATACATAAGTTAAAGATCATTTTTAATTACTATTTCAGAATTTATAAATATTTTATAAACTCAGGATTTCTAATTACTTAATGTTCTGTTCATTAAACTCATTACCAAATACTCATTAACAAGTTGGAAGGATGAGCTCCTTTGGAGTTTCAACATACCTTAAAAGGTCAAAATTACAATAAGACAGAGAACAATCTACTAATTAGTTCAGAACTGTTCATAAAAATCGGAACTTAATGGCAAATGCTTCACTGCTTCAAGTGGTCAAAGCTATCCAATTATGGATATCGATGAAAACAATTGTAATATGTCATTTCCATTATATCAAAATTTTTATACTAAAAAGGTTTTAAGGCTGAAAGCATCAGACTATGGAAAATTGACTACTCGAACAAGTTAGTGCATTGCATAATTTTAGTTCGCAGTAAATCACTGAAGTAGGTGGCATCATTTTTGTGATATCACATATTGTGAATCCTTCATGAGTTGCCCTGATATTGAACTACCCAGAATAAGCAACGCTTCGACACTGGATTCTCGAATAGGCAACAGTTCGCTAGTGGATTCTCGGCAGATACCATCACCCAGGGGTGGTGGTACCTGCAGAGAATAAGTAACATTAGTCTTCTCAGTGGTGAAGCATTGCTTATTGGAGGTAGTGCAATATCAGGGCAACTGGTTGTGAAGGCATTCACAATATGAAATGTGAAAAACGATGCCATTTTACCTACTTCAGTGGTTTACTATGAACTAAAGTTATGCAACACACTAACTTGTTCGATTACCAAATGATTATATTGTTTAATATTTTTAATATTAAAAATATTATACAAAACATATTAAGTAGAAAAACGTCATTATAATAATACACTGTGTATTCTTTATCACGAACTTTTTACGCTGGAAAATAATACATTACAATATATAGAGGTGAAATTGGGACTTAAGAAACCAAACATAGTGCAGGAGAAAATTTCTTATGTAGGAATTTCTTATCTGTTATTTGGTTTTTTTTTTTAGGAGCATTAGCAACTAAGGCCATATTGCTCCGGGATATGTGATGGTCATTCCCTGACCTTTCCGCATCCTCCGTATTTGGTGGTGACGGGCTCGAACCCCGGTCTAATCAAGAAGCATGTGCTACGCACTGCTGCTCCTTCCCACCTGGCTACGGAGGCGCCTAATTTCTTATCTGGGTTCTATTGTATATAGTTTGAAATTGATAGTATGAACCAGAGCTGTAATGCTCATATGTTCTACATTGATATCAATATTTGTAAAATAATAAGAGAATTTTACCTCAATATAATACATAGAACACTTCTGTATGATACTCTCCAGCAATTAAAATGAAAAAAAATCGCAAATCTTACATTACAGTAAAAAATAAAACTCAGTTGAACACAATTAATAATTTTTAATTTAGTCAGCTTCAAGAAGGAAAATCGTTTTTTCAAATTTTTTGTTAAATTTCTTTTAATTAATTTAATTTTTAATTTAATTAATTTTTAATTAATTAAATTTAATTAATTTAATTTTTAATTTTTAAATAAATATCAATCAAAATTAAAAATTAATTTTAATTTTTAATTTAGATTGATATTTAATTGTGTTCATTTGAGTTCTAATTGTGTTAAATTGTGTTCAATTGAGTTTTAATTATTTTTTTATTTTTTACTGTAATGTAATTTACTGTAATTTTATTTTTTACTGTAATTTATTTTTTACTGTAATTTGCGATTTTTTTCATCTTAATTGCTGGAGAGTATCATATGGAAGTGTTCTACATATTATATTGAGGTAAACCTCTCTTATTATTTTACAAATAGTTTGAAGTTATACAAAATAGAAGTTTACAAAAGATATAAATTACAAATACAAAATAAATATATAAAATTAAATAGTTAATATAAATAAATACAAATTATTTATAGAATGGCATTCATTGGTCAGGTGAAAGTGTCCTTCACATATTCATCAGCTGAAATATAAAGATATAAACAAACTAATCAACATTTTAACTAGTATTTATTAATGTTTATAGAAATACAACAAATACCAGACATCAAACGGGCACACCAGTTAGATTTTAACTTTTTGTGCTTTCATTTCAGCAAAAGATTTTACAATTTTCTCGATATCTGTAAGTTATGAGCCTATTGATTATCTATTAATAAAATGGCAAGTCCTGACATCTTTCATGTGTTATCATACTTCTCATATAATTTTTTATTAACTTTAGTCTTGAGAATGTCTGTTTTGATGTTGATTACTAGCAAATTTAAAAATAGTAAAAGAGAAGTGTAAATATTAGGGAAAGCTGAAATAAAGAGAGTAATTTTGAATAATCAACAATTCTGCTACCTCCCTTATTGACGAGGCGCCTCCGTAGCCAGGTGGGCAGGAGCAGCAATGCGTAGCACATGCTTCTTGATTAGACCGGGGTTCAAACTCATGCCCACCAAATACAGAGGATGCGGAAAGGTCAGGGAATGACCACTGCATATCCCCGGAGCAATATGGCCTTAGTTGCTAATGCTCCTAAAAACCGAATAACAAACAAACAAACCTTATTGACGAAATCTTATTTCCTGTTTCAAACTAGCTTTGAATGATAGGAGTTGAGCACTAAAAGATGATGCTAAATCAGGTTTATACCCATTGTACAGATGTTCTGCAGCTTTATTTAATTCATCATCAGTTACTGCTTGTAAACTTTTCGGGTGCAGTGCATGAAGGTGTCAGCGATCTCATTTAAACTATGAAACATCTCTTCAGTTCCATTATAGCTCTATCAAAGATAGCATCGAAAGCTCAATTTTAAAGTGATGTTCTGCACTCGTAATCTGCTGATCATCACATAACTCACCATCCATTCATACAAAACCTTCAAATTTTGTTTCTATTCCTCATGATGGTGACAGATATTATGCACTTTCTTTAAAATAATTAAAATTTTTTCTTGATTCTTGCAGACTTTCTAGTGTAGTGTGTAGCATCTGAGATGCTTTCGACAGATCAATATTTGGTGTCTGTAATAGTTTAGAAATGACATCAACCGACTGCAAAATATTCGCGAGTATTACTAAAAGGAAAACATTTTCCTAATGTTAAAATTTTTGTCCTAATACTTTTGCATTTAAAATTTCCTCTTTTTTTGCTGGGTAGAATTAATTGAGATGATGCCTTCATCACATTTGTAAAGTTATATTTCAAAGCATGCAATGATGTGTGACTTGATGACCAGTAGTTAGATAATTTTTTAAATTTTGTTGTAGATAATTTTTTTAATGTTATTTTAGCAGCCTCGGAGAATAACTGCAGTTTCCCATCTTTTACCACTACTATAAAAAAATACTACAACTCATACTAAGTCAGTGGTTCCCAGTCAGTGGTTCGCAACCCCTAGGGGTTCATGAAAGTGTTCCGGCGATTTGCACTAAAACTTTTGTAATGGCATCTGCTTAGGGTTGCTCTTATGAAAAAGAAAGGCCTAAGCTTTGCAAATTACAGTGTCAGGAGACTAGGCACCTGCGAGGTGATCTGATTGAGGTGTATAAAGCCTTGAATGGTTTGAGCATGCTCAGTGCTGATGGGATTCTTCCTCTTGCTCAGAATAATTGCCTGAGAGGACATAATTTGAAATTGAGGAAAGACAGTTGTAGGATAGATGTGCGGAAGTTTGCCTTTAGCCAGCAGGTGGTTGATTGCTGGAACAAACTTCCATCTGTCATTGTAAAAGTTGATAGCTTAAACAGATTCAAGGCAGAACTAGACAAACGTTTGGAGCGAGTGGATGGGTGGGGTGAAATGAGAAATTTTTTTTTTTTTTTTTTTGGCTGATGCTATATAAGCATAATGAACATATACAGAATTTTTTATATTTTGATTTAAATTTTTCATGAACCTCCACATGCTCTGCTTGTGGGGTGGCTCCCTCATAACTTTGATCATTCATTTTATATAGATCCAGGGCACAAGCATTTAAATTATCTTCCAAGAGTTCGAATTATTTTCCTTTTGAGAAATTCCATTTGTTGAATGATTGCTTCCTGCAGTAAATCTTAGAAAAGAATCATTCATGCTAAGGGATACTGTTCTTGTTGCTTTCAACAGAAACATATCAAATAACTAAACTTTGTTGAACTTTTTTTGTAACGTCTTGTGTGGTGTCAGAAATAATAGAAAAAATAATGCTTTTTAGTAGTAGCAGTAATAGAAGCATGTGATGCAAGAAAGGAAGAACTGTATGAGCTTATGTAGCATCAGCCAAAAAAAAACAAAAAAAAAAATTATGTAATTATGTACCAGGTACATTGCTGCTACTCTACTCTGAGACTGATGGTGTCACTGATAATGTCACAGCGGCAGCTATTAAAAATGTCTTTACTGCAGGAACTCACTATGAAACTCATTAAAAAATTTTGTGTAAAGTTACCATTTCGCATATATGTTCATGAAGACATGTTGTATTATAATCCAATACTGAATTATTTTAGGAAACTGTCTTTTCACCCATCCCCATTTCCTTTTCGATAATGAGCAGTTGTTGTTGTTATTTGGTTTTTAGAAGCATTAGCAACTAAGGCCATATTGCTCCGGGTTATGTGGTGGTCATTCCCTGACCTTTCTGCATCTTCCGTATTTGGTGGTCACGGGCTCGAACTCCGGTCTAATCAAGAAGCATGTGCTACGCACTGCTACTCCTGCCCACCTGGCTACGGAGGCACCTAATGAGCTGTAAATTGTGCAAGAGTGTTGTGCATCTTTTAATATGTTGCCCAGTTTTTCATATTTATCAAAAATACTATCTTTCCATATATCCAAAGACTCGCTCTCAACTTGTTGTTCATCCAATTCAGCTTTTGATTTACATAATTTCTGATGCTCATGTGGCCATACCGTTGGCACGTATTCAATCACTCTTGAAGACATGGACATTGGGTATCGTAATAAATACCAATCTGCCTATTGTGAACTCATCTCCACAGAATTCAATACATCTACACATAATGCTCATGTTAGATCAGTTATATCCATATCAGGATATTCTTCTTGCAACTCTATAATTTTCCTTTGCAGGTTGCTTCTTCCTCTGTTATTTTTATTCACATATTCAACTACATACATTGCACATGAATATTCTTCTATAATAAATTGTAAATCCAAATTAGATTTGAGCACTCATAAAATCCAAGGATTGTAATTATTCATAAATTTCTCTTCTATCTTGCATTTAAGAAATACACATGTTCATTTGATACCAGCCCTCAAAATATTTAGATATTCTTCTTCTGATTGGCATCGATTTGATTTAAGGAATTAACACGATTATCCAATTTTAATGAGTCGTACATTTTTCGATATTTTTTGCGATAAGCTAATCTTCGATTGTCATCTGTGGCCATCGGTATCAATATACGAGTTTGCGACATTGGCCAAAAAGGTGCTTCAAATTGACATTCGCGTCGGTTTGCATTATTATTTTTATAACAGGTAAAAGTATGTTTATGTTGCTGTAAATTTGAATAATCTGAAGTTTTCTCTATAGAACATAATGCATCTATCATTTCGATTGCTTCTTCCATCCCACCTTCTTTTTCTTCTAATGGTGCATAGGATGCATTGTTCATCCATAATACATGTGCATCTGGACTTCCTCGATGTTGAAATTCAATGCATTTAAAGAAATTCACAACATAATATTTCCCAAAAGGACTATAGGTTTTCGATTTTAAAATTTTGAGTATACTCTCAACAATTTTATTAAAGTATATGGCACATGTTATGGGGTCTTCATTTATTAATGTAGATCCATAACTTCATTAGTTGTAATTTCTCGTTTATATCTGAATTTTTATAACATACATATAACATTTGTATAACATACGGGCCATGTTGGTTCACACGCACTAAACGTCAAGAACATTGTAGGTTTTCCTGATTGACAAATCATGGCAAACACATCTCGTTTATGTTGACTCCAATAATATGTTGAATTGGGAATTTATTTTAGAAATGCCTTTGTAGAAGGCCTCCATAGCCGAGTGGTCAAGAGCGGGAGTGCATTTGTTATATGTTGTTATTTGGTTTTTTTTTTTAGGAGCATTAGCAACTAAGGCCATATTGCTCCAGGAATATGCAGTGGTCATTCCCTGACCTTTCTGCATCCTCCGTATTTGGTGGTGACGGGCTCGAACCCCGGTCTAATCAAGAAGCGTGTGCTACGCACTGCTGCTCCTTCCCACCTGGCTACAGAGGCGCCCGCGGGAGTGCAGTAGCACATGCTCTTTGAGTAGACTGGGGTTCAAGCCCCTGACTGCTAAATATGGTCAATCTGCCAACCCACATTGGACCAGCGTTGCAGATTATGGTCCATTTTTCTCAGCATGAATTGTTCAGGAGGCTTTCATCCTGCATTTCTGGTGAGTATGGGCTTGGCACACCCAGGGTCCTGAGCTGGATATCATCATTCTTCTCTTCCTTGGTGATTCCCTTTAATCTCTCTCTCTCTCTCTCTCTCGGGGTAGTTCAGAAATTTTTTTTTGGCTGGTGCAGCATAAGCCTCAGGTTTCCTTGCACCATATGGCTAATAATAATAATAATAATAATAATAATAATTTACCTTTTTTTTTTTTTTTTTTTTTTTTTAGAAATGGCAAGTTAGACTCTAATGACTTGTTTATAAATTCTTGTGATTCCAATATAGAATGAGTAATGTTAGCTGTTATTCCTACTGACTTAAATGCAATTTACAAATTTTCTGCGGTACGCATTCGCATACTTTTCACTTGCCATATATAGCAAATGTTGGGGAGTTACTCCATGAGTAACTTTAAAGGGAGTAATTTTAAATCCATTTTTAAATTTTCGTGCATGTCCCAAATATATAGCTGGAAAAGAAAATTCTTCTGCATGTATATCAAATATGAAACTTGTTGGAGATGATTTCTGACCTGGTGCTATACATAAATATTTATCTTCAGTCCATAATAATGTTAGTTGTTGAACTAACAATAGTTCATCATCATTGTTGACAGGTTCCACAATTTCATCTGAACATTCCTGTTCACTATCATCATTTGTCCCCAAGAAATTGTGACTCAATTTTATGCAGTAGAATTTATACAAATTTTGAATTTATCAATCTTCAAATAGGCCTCTGGGGGTTGGGAATATTCATATTCATAATAACTGCACAATCATACACCAACCGTTATTAAAAATATATAAATAGTGTTATATTATATTAAAATAATGATGTAGATAAATGAAATAAATAGAATTATGTAATTGCACCGGATAAAACTGATAAAAACGTAACTGTCTGTACAATAAAATATGAAATTTTAAACTGCAAAAGAATTATTTACAATAAAACAATGCAGATAAAACAAGATGATAAAAGCGCTAAAACACCGTAGCTTTCAGAGGCATCCACCTCCTTTTTCAACAGTGAGGTTTATCGTACGGTGCCTCCTTAAATATCAGCAGGCTCACGGTTCTCAGCACATGTTTCTACATGTTCCAGTGCACATGGGGGAGAATACTGCCCATGCTTCTGTAGAAACACGTGCTGAGAACCGTGAGCCTGCTGATATTTAAGAATATGCCGTGCGATAAACCTCACTGTTGAAAAAGGAGGCGGATGCCTCTGAAAGCTATGGTGTTTTAGCACTTTTATCATCTTGTGTTTTATCTACATTGTTTTATTGTAAATAATTCTTTTTCAGTTTAAAATTTCATATTTTATTCTACTGACAGTTACCTTTTTATCAGTTTTATCCAGTGGAATTATATCATTCTATTTATTTCATTTATCTACATCATTATTTTAATATAACATAACACTATTTATATATTTTTAATAACGGTTGGTGTATGATTGTGCAGTTATTATGAATGTGAATTTATCAAATATCATAACCATATTTTCTTCTTCTTTTTTTTTTTTTTTTTGGTAGTTGTTGGCGCATCGGCTTCTGTGGCCATAGTGCACCTCCCAAGGTTTTTGCAGTACTTTGATCCAAGCCTGAGGCGGGATTCGAACCTGCGACCTTTGGGTTGCCAGGCAGGCACTTTCCCACCTGGCTAGCCCGGTCGGCAGTATTTTCTTCTGCACACATCCTTGTAGATATGATGATTTATGTGTGAGTCTTCATTTTATATGTACATTAATGGCATAATCATCATCTAATTCTCTAGGTAATTGATGAACAATCATATTTACATTAACTGGTACATTTATTACTTGTCCAATGATCCCATATTGTCCACGTTCATAATGTAAACAATGAATTTGCATGAAGGGTAATTGTGGTGATATCAAACGCTCAGTTACAACATCCAGTGGAGGCAAATGAGTAGGATATGTTGGATATATAAATCCATTTGATGTGGCCATAGTTGGTATCCATATCCCTTTTAATGAAGTATGACATGTATTACACATCATGAAAGTACTTACTTCTTGTAAATGAAATTCATTTTGAAGTAATTCATATAAAGTTGAAGGAAACGGCTTCAAATCTAATGATTACAAACATTACAACTAAATCTAAATGGGCTTTTCTACACTAGTTTTTCAAACTCAGTGTCAGCTCGTGTAGACACTACAAGGATGTAATCAGGAATCTCATTATTAGCCATTTCTAATTTCGCTTTTTTTGTGCACAATATTCCTTCATTCATTCTGCTGGACTTTTAGATTCTTGATAAGTATCAGGCATAGTAGAACTCTGTGGTTGAATTTCATTATGATTCTGAATAGCTTGAATTTCTAATTTCCTTTTCTTCCATTCAAGATATTCCTTCATTATTTCAGCTTGAGTTTTTTTGTGTGCAGTTTGAGAACTCTCAGGCATAACGAAACACTCTTGTTGAATTTCATCTGGATTCACATTTCTGTCCAACTTCCCTTTCTTTCTTTAACGATATTCCTTTGAATGCTGGGCTGTAGATTTTGGCACAGTCACTCGTGTATTAATTATTAAGCTGATAGAACGGTATAACGTAGCACATCACTGCTCAGTTGTACTTGTTGTGTCACTGCATCTTGTTCGCCACTGTACTTGTTGCATACAATTCAGTTTTCTTGGGCGCATACATTGTACTTGTTGCATACAATTCAATTTTCTTGGGCGCATACATTGTACTTGTTGCATCACTGCACACAACAAGTACAATGCATGTGCATCAGGTTTCATGACGATTTCTAGGTAACATAACGCTTTTTTACAAATAACGCCGGTAAAAATGTTTTTAACGTCAAAACAAAACAATTTCACACATTCATTCCCTCTAAAAGTTTATCCAGTTCATCATTAATGAATTTATTTAAGATATCAGCTTACAAAAAGTCAGATGGAAGTTTGTTCCAGTAATTAATGACCTGCTGGCTAAAGGCAAATTTCTGCACATCTATTCTACAGCTGTCTTTCCTCAGTTTGAACCTATTTCCCCTCAGGTTCATAATCTGAGCAAACAGAAGAATCCCATCAGAATTCAGCATACTCAACCCATTCAAAGCCTTATACACCTCAATCAGACCACCTTGCAGGTACCTAGTCTCCAGCCACTGCAATCTGCAGAACTTAAACCTTTCTTGGTAAGTGGACCCATTTGTTCCTCTCACCAATCTTGTTGCCCTTCTCTGTACATGCTCAAGCAACTCTATATACCTCCAAAAAGAGGCCTCCAGACTTGTATGCAGTACTCGAGTCGTGGCCTAACCATTGCCTTATACAAAGGGTTAATCACCTCCTTTTCCCTACTAGAAAAATTCTTGTATATCATTGACAATACCCCATGACCGGCTCTGACAGCTTATCTGCATTGCTCAGAGAAATTCATATCTGACTGCACAATCACTCCTAATTCTCTTTCATTTTCTACCACCCTAAGTGTAATACCACACAGTTGGCACATTCCTCTGAGGTTACTTCTACCCATATGCAGTACTTTGTATTTGTCGATGTTAAACTTCAGTTGCCACTTCTCAACACATCTCCCTAACTTTATTAGATCCTGTTACAGTAGCATAAAGTCCTGACTGTCATTAACAATCCTGCCAACCTTTGTAACATCTGCGAACTTGAACATTAAGCCTGATATACCTTCATCGATATCACTGATAAATAAACAACAAAACAATGGGCCCAGCACTGTCCCCTGGGAGACTCCACTAATAACAATAGCCCATGAAGAGCAGTGTTCATTGATTACCACTCTCTGTCTTCTCTCACATAAACATCCCTTTATCCTTAGCAGCCACTTCCCCTTAATGCCATACTGCTCCAATTTGTACAGCATTCTTCCATGTGCAACAGTATCAAAAGCTTTCCTGAAATCTAGGTATACGATATCAAAATTATTTTTTGCATTCAGTTCCTTTGTAACCACATCATAGTATTCAATAAAATTTTCCAGACAAGACTTTCCCTTAACAAATCCATGTTGTGTCTGAATTATTTCTGCAGTCTTGTCTAGATGATCTTGCAGTGCATCTTTAACCAGGGATTGCATTATTTTACCTGGAACAGAAGTCACTTTAGATCCCATTTGTGAATTGGGGATACATTTGCACATCTGCAGTCCATGAATTATTGCTGCAGTCTTGTCTAGATGATTTTACCTGGAACAGAAGTCACTTTAGATCCCCTTTTGTGAATTGGGGATACATTTGCACTTCTGCAGTCTGTGGGGACTTCCCTTGAGTCCAATGATGCTCTCATAATGATGGCTAAGGATTTGCTAACTTCTTTTGCCATCTCCTTTAATATAACTGGATAGATTCCATCTACCCCAAGTGTCTTTCTTATGTTTAACTTCAACAATTTCTCCTCCACTTTGCTCTCAGTTATTACAAATCATTAAGCACTCTGTTATAGTTTGATAAACTTCTGGCATTTACCTTCCTTAATAACTCTGTGTGTGTGAATATAGATGCAAAATACTCATTCAGATTATCAGACCCTGAACAATATTTCTGAATCAGTATGAAAACCCTAGTAACTTCCACGATTAATTCCTTGAATGCGTCCCACTTAGAATTTGCTGTTGGTAACATCATCAGTTGGTCCCACTGTACAGAATTTAAAAACTGTCTGAGATCACTGTAGTCATTGAGGTTGTCACAGACATTCTCTCAGATATGCCAGACAAGCTGTGCTTGCTACCTGGGAATCTAAAACACTGATGGAACTAATATTCAGGTGACACTCAAGTCAAGTGGACCCGATTTCGGTAAAGTCTGGATGGTCTGTGACAGCCAGATCCTCTGTGAAGGATCTGGGTATATTCTTACCATTTGTACGCCATATCAAAAATTTAATTACTTCATACAGCATGTCCCCCTCCACGTTTTCTTACTATTGAATACACCATGAATTGTCAAACTAATAGAGCAAGCTTATCTGAAAAAGATCTAAACCTCCCAAACACTTCCTAGTTCGTTTCACAAATATAGGTGGTCTCAGTTTTAATCTCAATGATGTCCATTTCCACTTACAGTCTGCCAAACCCCATGTACTTTTTTGACCGAATCTCAGTTATCGGTTGATTCAATCACTGCTCATCTCAATTGCCAAAATTATTCTCTGTATGATTCCTTTCACCTCAAAGGTGGTACTTCTGCATATGTCCATTCCAATATTTCCTATCAGAGACGGTAATTTGGAATCTCCTCTTTTCGATCTTCTCTGACTTAAAATCTCTCTACCTCATTCTGTCAAATTCATCTCCTTGTCTCTACCGTTCTCCCAAATCCTCTAATCACTTGGACCTCTTTGACTTTCTGCAGTCCAGCTTTCCTAACAGTGAAGTAATTTTACTTGGTGATTTTAATGTACACAACTCCAGCTGGCTACCAATTTCTAGTCACACAGACCCAGCTGGTGGAGGCTTTAGCAATTACTAATGAGCTCACACAGATTGTTCATTTACTGCCAGAATACCAGATAATCCTAACCATACAGCCAACAAACATGCTTGATCTTTTTCTCACAAACAACCCTTCTAAAGGGCTCACATCTGGTGAGTATGGGCTTGGCAAACCCAGGGCCCTGAGCTGGATATCATCATTCTTTTCTTTCTTGCCTTCTTGGGTAACACAGGAATTTGTTGTCTTTTTTTGGCTGGTGCAGCATAAGCCTCAGGCTTCCTTACACCTTAAGGCTAATAATAATAATAATAAAAAATAAATAAAGTACTTAGTTGAAGAATGGTCCTTTAAGCACCTCAGATCACAACTTGGTGATTGTCTATTCTCCAATAGAGCTTTTATCTCATGGCTATTCCCAACCTCGTATTGTTTGGCATTACAAATATGCAAAATGGGATGACCTGTGAGATTTCTTTTCTTCTTTTCCTTGGTCGGACTACTGTTTTAAAACTTCTGATGTCAACGTGCTCAAATCGTGTCAGTGAAATTATTCTGGTAGGAATGGAATCCTTTATTCCACACTCCACTTTAAAATCTCGTCCCTTTATTTAAACCTTGGTTTTCCAATAAATGTGCTAAGGCTGTTCAAGAGAAGAATGTTGCATATTGTAATTGGCTTGTTTCCAATTGTTCAGTTTCATTTTCTGCCTATACCAAAGCCCTCAACAATTGTAAATCAGTTATTAATCAATCTAAACTAGATTTTGAACAGGCTAAGAGTGGAAAACTTGCTTCTTGCCCTAATGGTAGCCGATCATTCTGGTCTCTTGCCAAAGCCGCAATTTTTGCCCATCTCTGTTCCTACCTCTGTTAAAACCAGATGGTTTTATTGTCACTTCAGCCAAGGATATCGCTGACCTGCTAGTATCCCATTTTACTTCCAACTCATGTATTATTGATTTTGGTTAAACACCTCCCACCATTCCCGACAAGCTCCATTCAATGCCTCCTTTAGTCTTCCATCAAAATGATGTACGAAGGATTTTTATGAATCTTGATGCAAAGAAAGCTCGAGGTCCTGATGCTATTTCTCCACTTGTTCTCAAAACCTGTGCTCCTGAACTTACTCCTGTTCTTTGCCATCTTTTTTCATATTCCAAAGGTGCTTCTTTCTGCTTGGAAATTTGCTCATATCCACCCAGTTCCTAAAAAAGGGCAAAAAATGCCTCCCAGCCAATTATCATCCCATTGCAATTACTTCTACTCTTTCTAAAGTAATGGAGAAATCAATTAACTGGGAACTCTTAAACTACCTAGAAACCTTCTGACTGATCAACGATCGCCAGCATGGATTCCGTCAGTGTCAATCCTCTGGTGATATCTGGCTTATGTTACCCATTGATGGACAAATTCAATGTAAAAGTTTGGTGAAACAGAAGCAGTTGCTCTTGACATCTCTAAGCCTTTGGACTGTGCTTGGCATAAAGGTCTTCTAAATAAGCTTCCATCTTATAGTTTGCTAACTGTTTTTTGTAATTGGTTATCTAGTTTTCTCTCTGACTGCTCACTGAGGGTGATGGTAGATGGCTCTGTCTTCTAACTTCTCCAGTAATGCTGGGATCCCCCAAGGTTCTGTTCTTACCCCCCCCCACCCTTTTCCTCTTGTATATTAATGACTTTCTTTCATTGACTGAAAATCCTATCCATAGTTTTGCTGATGATAGCACAATGCATTCCACTTTCCAGTTTGAGAAACCCTGCCCTGCTGAATCAGCTTCAACTTCTCGAATATCCACTACCAATTCCTTAAATGCCGATCTCCAGGTAATTCTCCAGTGGGACAAAGATAACTTAGTTGATTTCAATCCTTATAAAACTCAGTCCTGTCTTATATCTCGCAAAAAGGATTCTTCTGCTCCTATGCTTATCTTTGGTGACACTCCAATTTCTAGGCAAGATGATATATCTCTTTTTGGGATATATCATTTGGCTTCTAATCTCTCTTGGCACAAGCACATTACAAATATTGCTTCCTCTGCATCTAAAAAACTTTGTTTTCTCTTTCCCTCTTGGCATTACTTTTCTTCCAAATAGCTGTTCACTCTGTAGAAATCACAAATCCACCCTACCATGGAATATTGTTCACACATCTGGGGTGGTACCCACAAAACCTCTCTCAGGCTTCTAGATTCCATTCAGAAGAGGGCAGTTAGGTTAATTAATGAATCATCTCTAACAGAGTCTCTCCACTCTCTGTCTCATAGATGTACTGTTTCTACTGCATGCCTTTTCTACAGATACTTCCATGGGCACTGTTCTTCTGAATTAGCTTCTATAATTCCCGCTCTCTGTTTCAAAACAATCTGAACACATGCCGCCAACATCCATTTACTGTCCAACTTCAAACTCACAGAACCAACTTTTCATCTTCCTCATTTATTCATTCAACTGCCGTTTTCTGGAACAAAATTCCGTCATATGTATTTTCTGAAAATTACAGTCTACAGTAGTTCAAGTCTTATGTCAACAAATATCTTCTTTTGTCTTCTCAACCTCCAACCCATGCACGGTACTATAGGTTCTAATACCTCTAATGTTTGTGGTTTTCACAAAAAAAAAAGTCATCTTTACAGAAGCAAAAACCCTTCCCTTTTCTTATGTCATTTCAAATTTCCTTCTTTATGTTGTTTCATAATATTTGAATAATTTCATTTTGAACAGAAGCATTCAAATATCTTATTGTACCTCTCCCTGTTTTCTTTTTTTTACAGTAATTCTTATAAAATAGAATTGTACTTGGAAAGAAAAGCAATAATTGAAAGAAACATACCTTGGTTTTCAATATGAACATTTTTATCATGCCCTCTTAATGGAAAATTACACAAAATCGGGGTTAAAGGTACATTAACTACTCAACCCAAAATGTTGCCCAATAATTTACTTTGTACTTTGTTACGTAAAGCATTCTCTGATTCTTCAGACATTTGATTGATGGAACTGTCGCTAATTGTATATTATACAGTGATTAATGAGACCACTTTTGAATATATATATACACACAGCAGACTCTCGATTTACCGGGATCGGATTAACCGAGACACCTAAATACTCCAAATTTAAAAAAAAAAAAAAAAAGAAAATTAACCAGAAATCCTAAAATTCAAGTAATAACTAGAATAGGTATAAACTGATGTTTTTCAAGTCATAAATAAGTGACAAGAAGCGGCGTTATAAGTCGTCATTGGGAGATTGGCAGGTGTGAAGACAACCTCCGCTGTCTTCACACCCGTGGCTCAAAAAAAAAAAAGAGAGACCAAATATGTAGTTTGTTTTACTGCATCGCATCAATTGCTGTGTTCCATTGCACTGAAAAAGGCCAAATTTTATTTTGTTATTTATGTCAGGGATGTCGAAATTTTATTTTTATAGTGACTATTTTCTTTTTTTTTTGTTTTGTTTATAAATCACGAAAATGATGGGCAAACGCAATAGTTATGCATCTGTTCGAAAACGGTGCATCTGTTAAATCTCTAATAAACCATTATAATGTTGATGACCAAACCGTATGCGACATTGTAAAAATTAAAGGGAAGCTATTAGATTTAAAATCGACATCATAAAAAAATAAAGGGAAGCATCGTATTGGACACGGCAGTAGTACGTGGTAAGTTTTTCCATTTTTTTATCTATGGTATACTTTTTACGGAGATTGCCAAACATTTTTCGATACAGTAAGTCCCCGACTTACATAGCTTTGGACTTACATTACATTATTTACATGACTGAAGATTTCAGTGAAGGGGACACACATTTCACCATAATAATGTAAAACCCACACCCACAGAATTCCAGCTATCGGTATTATCGCAAATGCAATAAATCGAGTTTACTACCCATTTATAATTAGATGCACTAACAGAAAACTTAATGAACCAGAAAGTGCAAATTGTTTTTATTTTTTTATGGCAGTGACATCCAGGAAAGAACTTTATTAAAATGTGAGCTCGCGTGGGCTGATAATAGTAAGTTTTGCCTTAACCCTGTGAAGTTCTTTCAAAAAATTTAATTTTGACTATTATCATGGTGCTGACTAAGAGAATAAGTGATAGTGGTACTAGTAAATCTATCAAGAAAAGGAAAGCAATCGAGTTGGATCAGAAAATTAAAATAATAAGGATGTATGAAAATGGCCACACATTAACAAGTATCACACGGAATTTAGATTTGTCAGTGGCAATGGTGAACATAATAAAGGAGAAAGACAGAATACGAGAAGCTGTGAAGCAATTGGCACCAATGAAGTCAACTATAATAACCAGGACTACAAAATAGGGTAGCCGAATGGTCAAGAGTTGCTGCTGCAACACAGCAGCAACTCTCAAGGCAGAATGTGCTAATCTCACAGGAGCTAGTTGTTTTCTGTGACTCTGTTCACAAAGAAATAAGAAATATATTGTGCAAAAATGGATAGACAGAATAGGACCAGAGTATGTCTGCCAAAAGTTGATGAAGTTGTAGAGCAAATATTATCTTTTAAAGGAACTAAAGGTAATACTGTTAAATGCATTGGCAGTAATGACATTAAGAGTAGGAGATCTGCAGACTTACTTAACAAGTACAGGGCAACTTGTAAAAGAAAAAATTGGGTTAGGATTAATTTGAAAGTGTTTGCAATTCTGCCCAGACGTGATAAGAGGAAGTACACAATGAGAGTCCTGTTAATAAATTCCACCATGGAGAGATTATGTAAAGCTCATAGGTTAGAATTTTTTTCAGAAGGGTGTGTGGTGTGTGCTCGTTAACAGGAAAGACTGCTTCTACGGGGATAGGGTACACTTAAATAGAAATGATGCAAGAATATTTACTGATGAAACTTTTGAAATATTGACTGGAACTTGTAGATTGTCTCACACACTAGCAAAACTTTTGTCAATTTATTGAATGTCCATTTTCTACAGTAACATGTTAGAAAAGAAACCAGAGAGAGTAATACTCTTGATCTCATTACCAGCAATGATTATTCATCCATTAAGAATCTGCAGATAAAAGACCACTAGGTGGCTTATTGACACAGTGTTAGGTGGATCAGAAAACTGATAGCATGGAAAGATACACAGAATAATAGATTAACTATAGCTGCATGCAGAGTTGAAAGTGATTCTTACACTTTTCTATTGGAGGGGGCAGCAGCCTAGAAAGTAAGGTGCCAGGGATTTCTAGAACTACTGAGAGATATCATGGAACAAGTAAATGCATGGGCTGTGGGAGTAACTAAGAGTAAAAACAGGTGCATATATACTTGCATTACATGAATTATTCCAGGGGCATAGTAAATAAATCTGATGAATTTGAAGTGCTGTTCAAGACATCAAATGCAGACATCATTGGGAAATCAGAGATTTTGTTTACACAGATATAAGGGATACAGAAATTGAATATGGGGAATACAATGTGTACAGAAAGGACAGATAGGATAGGAAGGGGGAGAGGTTATGCTCTGAGTTAAGAAGCACATAAAATCTATAAAATCTAAGGCAGTGCATTCAGTTGATATGGGTGGCCAATGCAATGTTGAGTCAGTCTGGTGTGACATGGGAAAGCAAAAATGAGAGTAGGAGAGAGTTATAAGCCTGATGACTGTGAGAGGTACAATGACCAACTGTACAGAAAATAGAGTTGGCCAATAAATCAGAATGCCCTATAATAGGAGATTTTAACTTTCCAAATATTGACTGGAACTTGTGGATTGGCTCACACACTAGGACTTTTGTCGATTTATTGACTGATTGTTTTCTACAGCAGCATGTTAGAAAAGCAACCAGAGAGAGAGAGTAATACTCTTGATCAGATTAACAGCAGTGATTATTCATGCATTAAGAATCTGCAGATAAAAGAACCACTAGGGGGCAGTGATCACATTGCACAGATGTGGGATTTACTTAAAGATGTAACTACCATCAGGGGTAAAGGGAAGGGTTTTTTTTCTTTTATAAAGAGGTAACTACAGTGGTTTCAGACAGTTTTTAAATTCTATACAGTGGGACAAATGGATAACATTACCATCAGTTAATTCTAAATGTGAACCATTCAAGGAATTAATCATGTAAACTATGAAGATAGGCTTTTCATATCAACTAAGAAATACTGTTCAAGGTTTATGCCTAAATGGATATCAGATGAACTAATGAGACTTATGGCAGAGACAAAAAATGCATGGGATGCATATAACTTGTCAGGTAACACAGAAGCCTATGGTAGATATTAACTAGTCTGTAATTTTTTTTTTTTTTTTTTTTGATTTGGTAGTTGTTGGCGCATCGGCTTCTGTGGCCATATTGCACCTCCAAAGGTTTTTGCAGTACAGTGATCCAAGCCCGAGGCGGGAATCGAACCCGCGACCTTTGGGTTGCCGGGCAGGTACTTTACCCACTCAGCTAGCCCGGTCGGCCTAGTCTGTAATCAAATCAAATCAAAAAGGAGATTAGGCAACTAGCATTAACATTAGCATTTTAGCATTAGTAGAGGCATTTGATGCAAGAAAGCAAGCTTATGCAGCATCAGCCAAAAAAAAAAAAAAAAAAAAAAACCCACTTCCACTTCACCCCTCTGTTCGTTCAAAATACCTCTCCAGCTGAGCCTTAAACTTATTTAGGCTATCAACCTCCACTACAAGGGATGGAAGTCTGTTCCACCAACCAACCACCCGCTGGCTAAAGGCAAATTTCCGCACGTCTATCCTACATCTGTCTTTCCTCAATTTGAATTTATGCCCTCTCAGGTGATTATTCTGAGCTAGAGGAAGAATCCCATCAGCATTGAGCATGCTCAAACCATTCAAGGCTTTATACACCTCTATCAGATCACCTCGCTGGTGCCTAGTCTCCAGACACTGTAATTTGCAAAACTTAAGCCTTTCTTCGTAAGAGCACCCCTTTGTTCCATTCACTAATCTTGTTGCCCTTCTCTGTACTCGTTCCAGCAGCTCTACATCCTTCTTGAAATGAGGCCTCCAGACCTGTATACAGTACTCTAGGTGTGGCCTGACCATTGCCTTATACAAGGGAATAATCACCTCCTTATCCCTGCTGGAAAAATTCCTGTATATCATTGACAATACTCCATGAGCTACTCTTGCAGCCCGTCTGCACTGCTCAGAGAACTTCATATCTGCCTGCACAACCACCCCCAAGTCCCTTTCATTCTCTACCACTGTCAGTGTAGTACCACAGAGTTGATATGTTGCTCTGGGGTTGCTGTTTCCCATGTGTAGTACTTTACATTTGTCAATGTTAAACTTCATTTGCCACCTCTCAGCCCATCTGCTCAACCTTTCCAGATCCTGTTGCAGCAGCATAGTGTCAGTAGTGTCCTTGACAACCCTGCCAACCTTTGTATCGTCTGCAAACTTGGACATTACGCTTGATATACCATCATCAATATCATTTATAAATACAGAAAACAATAATGGACCCAACACTGAGCCCTGAGGGACTCCACTAATAACATTAGTCCACGACGAGCAGTGTCCATTGATTACCATTCTCTGTCTTCTCCCCCTCAACCACCCCTTTATCCATAGCAGCAATTTGCCTCCAATGTCACACTGCTCCAATTTGTGTAGCAGTCTTCCATGTGCAACAGTATCAAAAGCCTTTCTAAGATCCAAGTATATAATATCAAAACTATTTCCTGCATCCAGTTCTTTTGTGACTGCATCATAGTATCCAATCAAATTGGTCAGTCAAGACTTCCCCTTAACAAAACCATGCTGTGTCCGAGCTATAACTGAAGTCTTGTCTAAATGATCCTGCAGTGCTTCTTTAACCAGTGCCTCCATTAATTTTCCTGGAACTGAAGTTAAGCTCACAGGTCTATAATTACTTGTGTCAGCCTTTGATCCTCCTTTGTGAATTGGCGTCACATTTCCAGTCTATGGGTACCTCCCCTGAGTCCAAGGAAGCTCTCATAATTATGGCTAAGGGTTTGCTTACTTCCTTTGCTGCCTCCTTTAATATAACTGGATAGATCCCATCCACCCCGGGTGCCTTTCTTGTGTTTATCTTCAACAGTTTCTCCTCCACTTTACTCCCAGTTATTTCAAGATTCTGTAGCTTACTGCTAGAGTTGAATACACCTCTGGCATTCCCCTCGCTGAATAACTCCTCATGTGTGAATGTCGATGCAAAATATTCATTTAGTTTGTTAGCTACCTGAGCAGGATCATCAACAGTTGACCCATCAATATCAAGTGGACCAATCTGATTCATCCCCTTCCTTCTAGAGTTTACATAAGTAAAGAACTCTTTGTTGTTTTTCTTTGCATCCCTTGCCAAGGATTTCTCATAACATGCCTTCGCCTGCCTAACCTCCTTTGTAACTTGGTTGCATATCAATAGGCTTCTGTGTCATGTGTTAATTTGTAAGTATCCCATGCATTTTTCTTCTCTGCCATATGCCTCATTAGTTCATCTGACATCCATTTTGGCCTAAACCTTGAACAATATTTCTTAGTTGGTATGTAAAGCCTAGTAGCTTCCAAGATAAGTTCTTTGAATGCTTCCCATTTTGAATTTGCTGTTGGTAACATCATCAGTTGGTCCCACTGTATAGAATTTAAATACTGTCTCAGTCCATCGTAGTCGCCTTTATGGAAGCAATAACCCTTCCCTTTACCCCTAATGGTAGTTACCTCTTTGAGTAAATCCCACTTCAGCACACTGTGATCACTGCCACCTAGTGGTTCATTTATCTGCAGATTCTTAATGCATGAAGAATCACTGCTGATAATCAAATCAAGAGTATTACTCCCTCTAGTTGCCTCCCGAACATGCTGATGTAGAAAACAATCATCCAATAAATCCACAAAAGCCCTGCTAGTGTGTGAGTGACCAGCCCCCAAATTCCAGTCAATATCTGGGAAATTAAAATCTCCCATTATAAGACTCTCCGATTTACTGGCCCACTCTATTTCCCTGTACAGTTTCTTATTATACTCATCAGAGTCATTAGGCCTATAGCACGATGATTGTTTTCTACACCAGCATGTTCGGGAGGCAACTAGAGGGAGTAATACTCTTGATCTGATTATCAGTAGTGATTCTTCATGCATTAGGAATCTGCAGATAAATGAACCACTGGGTGGCAGTGATCACAGTGTGCTGAAGTGGGATTTACTCAAGGAGGTAACTACCATCAGAGGTAAAGGGAAGGGTTTTTGCTTTCGTAAAGGCGACTATGCTGGTCTGAGACAGTATTTAAATTCTATACAGTGGGACCAACTGATGATGTTACCAACAGCAAATTCAAAATGGGAAGCATTCAAGGAACTAATCTTGGAAGCTACCAGGCTTTACATACCAACCAAGAAATATTGTTCAAGGTTCAGGCCTAAATGGTTGTCAGATGAACTAATGAGACATATTTCAGAGAAGAAAAATGCATGGGATACATACAAATTAATGGGTGACGTGGAAGCCTATGATAGATATAAGTTGGTCTGTAACCAAGTCACAAAGGAGATTAGGCAGGCAAAGGCAGATTATGAGAAATCCTTGGCAAAGGATGCAAAGAAAAACAGAAAAGAGTTCTTTACCTATTTAAACTCAAGAAGGAAAGGGATGAATCAGATTGGTCCACTGGATGTTGATGGTTCAACAGTTGAGGATCCAGCTCAGGTGGCTAACAATCTAAACGAGTATTTTGCATCTACATTCACACATGAGGAGTTATTCAGGAAGGGGAACTCGTAGGTGAAGTAAACATTGGCAGTGAGCTAGATGATTTTCTAATAACTGAGAGGAAAGTGGAGGAGAAATTGTTGAGGATAAACATAAAAAAGGCACCCGGGGTGGATGGGATCTATCCAGTTATATTAAAGGAGGCAGCAAAGGAAGTAAGCAAACCCTTAGCCATAATTATGAGAGCTTCTTTGGACTCAGGGGAGGTACCCATGGACTGGAGATGTGCAAATGTAACCCCAATTCACAAAGGAGGATCAAAGGCTGACACAAGTAATTATAGACCTGTTAGTTTAACTTCGGTTCCAGGAAAATTAATGGAGGCACTGGTTAAAGAAGCACTGCAGGATCATCTGGACAAGAATTCAGTTATAGCTCAGACACAGCATGGGTTTGTTAAGGGCAGATCTTGTCTGACCAATTTGATTGGATACTATGATGTAGTCACAAAAGAACTGGATGCAGGGAATAACTTTGATATTATATATTTGGATCTTAGAAAGGCTTTTCATACTGTTGCGCATGGAAGACTGCTGCACAAATTGGAGAAGTGTGGCATTCGAGGCAAATTGCTGCTATGGATAAAGGGATGGTTGAGTGGCAGAAGACAGAGAGTGGTAATCAATGGACACTGCTCATCGTGGACTAATGTTATTATTGGAGTTCCTCAGGGTTCAGTGTTGGGTCCATTGTTGTTTTCTGTATTTATAAATGATATTGATGATGGTGTATCAGGCTTAATGTCCAAGTTTGCAGACGATACAAAGGTTGGCAGGGTTGTTAAGGACACTACTGATACTATGCTGCTGCAACAGGATCTGGAAAGGTTGAGCAGATGGGCTGAGAGGTGGCAAATGAAGTTTAACATTGACAAATGTAAAGTACTACATATGGGAAACAGTAACCCCAGATCAACGTATCAACTCTGTGGTACTACGCTGACAGTGGTAGAGAATGAAAAGGACCTGGGGGTAATTGTGCAGGCAGATATGAAGTTCTCTGACAGTGCAGACGAGCTGCAAGAGTAGCTCATGGTGTCTTGTCAATGATATACAGGAATTTTTCTAGCAGGGACAGGGATGTGATTATTCCCTTGTATAAGGCATTGGTCAGGCCACACCTTGAGTACTGTACACAGGTCTGGAGGCCTCATTTCAAGAAGGATGTAGAGCTGCTGGAACGAGTACAGAGAAGGGCAACAAGATTAGTGAATGGAACAAAGGGTTGCTCTTACGAAGAAAGGCTTAAGTTTTGCAAATTACAGAGCCTGGAGACTAGGCATCGCCGAGGTGATCTGATAGAGGTGTACAAGGCTTTGAATGGCTTGAGCATGCTCAATGCCGATGGAATTCTTCCTCTTGCTCAGAATAATCACCTGAGAGGGCATAAATTCAAATTGAGGAAGGACGGATGTCGGATAGATGTGCGGAAATTCGCCTTTAGCCAGCGGGCAGTTGGTTTCTGGAATAGACTTCCATCGCTTTTTGTTGAAGTTGATAGCCTAAACAAATTTAAGGCTCAGCTGGACAGGTATTTCGAACGAATTGAGGGGTGAAATGGGAGTAGTGGTTGTTTTTTTTTTTTTTTTTTTTTTTTGGCTGATGCTGAATAAGCTTGCTTTCTTGCATCGTATGCCTCTACTAATGCTAATGCTAATGCTAGCACACTCCTACTCTCAATTTTGATCTCCCAATGCTTATGTCACACCAAACTGACTCAACACTGCACTGTCCAGCGATGTCGACTGGCTTCACTTCCTTGGTTTTTATGTGTTTCTTAACTAATAGCATAACCCCTCCCCCCATCCTATCCTGTCTATCCTTTCTGTAGACGTTGTACTCCCCAAATTCCAGTTCTGCATCCCTTATATCTGTGTGACACCACGTCTCTGATATCCCAACAATATCTGCCTTTGATGTTTTGAGCAATACCTCAAATTCATCAAATTTATTTATTAAATTCCTAGCATTGGTGTACACTCAAGTATACCTGCACCTGTTTCTATTCTTAGCTACCCTAACCCAACCCATGTGTTTACTTGTACCACAATGGCTCCCAGCAGTCTCTGAAATATCATGCATCTTGTTTTTCAGGCTTCTGCTCATTCTAATAGAAGCAGTGCAAGAATCTCTTTCACCTCTGCCAGTGTTGCTACTGTCAATCTATTGGTCTTTGTCTCCCCCCAAGCTAGCAGTTTTCCGACCCACCTAACACTGCCTCGATAGCATCAGCAAATATTCTTGCACTCTTTCTATTTAAATGTATCCCATCCCTGTAGAAGCAATCTCTCCTGTTAACAAGTAAAGACAGATTCCGAGAAATATTTGGCAAAGAATGCAAAGAGAAATTGCATAGACGTCTTTATTTAAAACACTAGAAGGAAGGGAATGAAAGGAAGGGAAAGAAAGGGAATGAATGAATGAAAATTGGTCTACTTGATATCGATGGTTCTACTGTTGCACATGTGCGTCATTGAGGTCAGTCATGTCTGATATAATGGTCTGCAGCAGAATGGTCGACCCATAAACATAGGAAACAACAGTATTTTGTGAACTCTCCCTGCATGCCCATTAACATAGCTCAGGTTGCTGACAAACTGAATGAGTATATTTTATTTACATTCACATATGAGGAATACTTTAGGGAAGTGGAGGACAGAAGTTTATCAAACTGTAACAGGGAACTAAATGAGTTTTTAATAACTGAGAGGAAAGTAGAAGAGAATTTATTGGAGTTAAACATAAGAAAGGCACTTGGGGTGGATGGGATCTATCCAATTATGTTGAAGGATGCAGCAAAGAAACCCTTAGCCATAATTTTGAGAGCAACCTTGGACTCAGTGGGGGAGGCCTCCATGGACTGAAGATATACATTTCATATGAAATGTATCCCTAATTCACAAAAGAGGATCAAAAGGAGACATGAGTAATTAGAGACCTGTTAGTTTAACTTCTCTTACAGGGAAATAATGGAGTCACTGTTTAAAGAAGTAATGCATGGTCATCTATACAAGACTACAGTTATACTTCAGACACAACGTGAGTTTGTTAAGGGGAAACCTTGGCTGATCAATTTGATTCAATACTGTGATGTGATCAGAAAGGAACTGGATGCAAAAAATAATTTTTATATCACATACTTGGATTTCAGGAAAGCTTTTGATACTGTAGCACATTAAAGACTGCTGTACAAATTGGAGCAGTATGGCATGAAGGGCACTCTGCTGCTATGGATAAAGGGATGGTTGAGTTGGAAAAGACAGAGAGTGGTAATCAATGGACACTGCTCTTCATGGACTAATGTTATTATTGGAATCCCGTAGGGTTTGGTGTTCGGCCCATTGTTGTATTATATATTTAGTAATGATTGATGAAGCCATATCAGGCTTAAAGTCCAAGTTCGAAGATGATACAAAGGTTGGCAGGGTGGTCATTGATAGTAATGACAGTATGCTACTGCAACATGATCTGGAAATGTTAGGCAGATAGGCTGAGAAATGACAACTGAACTTTAACATTAACAAATGCAAAGTACTGCATATGGGTAACAGTAACCTCAGAGTAAGAGCCTTGTCGATCAATTCGGCCCTGGAAAGATTGTGCAAGCTCAAGGGGTAGAATTTTTTTCAGCCTGGACTGTACTTGTTAACAGAAGAGATTGCTTCTACAGGGATGGGATACACTTAAATAGAAAGTGTGCAAGAATATTTGCTGATGCTATCGAGGCAGTGTTAGGTGGGTCGGAAAACTGCTAGCTTGGGGGGAGACAAAGACAAATAGATTAACAGTAGCCACTGGCAGAGGTGAAAGAGATTCTTGCACTGCTTCTATTGGAATGAGCAGAAGCCTGAAAAACAATATGCAGGATATTTCAGAGACTGCTGGAAGTCATTGCGGTACAAGTAAACACATGGGTTGTGTTAGGGTAGCTAAGAATAGAAACAGGTGCATGTATACTTGCGTGTACACCAATGCTAGGAGTTTAGTAAATAAATTTGATGAATTTGAGGTTTTTCTCAAAACATCAAAGGCAGATATTGTTGGGATATCAGAGACATGGTGTCACACAGATATAAGGAATGCAGAACTGGAATTTGGGGAGTACAACGTCTACAGAAAGGATAGACAGGATAGGAAGGAAGGAGGGGTTATGCTATTAGTTAAAAAACACATAAAATCCAAGGAAGTGAAGCCAGTCGACATCGATGGACAGGGCAGTGTCGAGTCAGTTTGGTGTGACATAAGCATGGGTAAATCAAAATTGAGAATAGGAGTGTGCTATAGGCCTAATGACTCTGATGAGTATAATAAGATACTGTACAGGGAAATAGAATGGGCCAGTAAATCAGAGAGTCTTATAATGGGGGATTTTAATTTCCCAGATATTGACTGGAATTTGTGGGTTGGTCACTCACACACTAGCAAGGATTTTGTGGATTTATTGGATGATTGTTTTCTACACCAGCATGTTCGGGAGGCAACTAGAGGGAGTAATACTCTTGATCTGATTATCAGTAGTGATTCTTCATGCATTAAGAATCTGCAGATAAAGGAACCACTAGGTGGCAGTGATCACAGTGTGCTGAAGTGGGATTTACTCAAGGAGGTAACTACCATCAGTGGTAAAGGGAAGGGTTTTTGCTTTCGTAAAGGCGACTATGATGGGCTGAGACAGTATTAAAATTCTATACAGTGGGACCAACTGATGATGTTACCAACAGCAAATTCAAAATGGGAAGCATTCAAGGAACTAATCTTGTAAGCTACCAGGCTTTACATACCAACCAAGAAATATTGTTCAAGGTTCAGGCCTAAATGGTTGTCAGATGAACTAATGAGACATATGGCAGAGAAGAAAAATGCATGGGATACATACAAATTAATGGGTGACATGGAAGCCTATGATAGATATAAGTTGGTCTGTAACCAAGTCACAAAGGAGATTAGGCAGGCTAAGGCAGATTATGAGAAATCCTTGGCAAAGGATGCAAAGAAAAACAGAAAAGAGTTCTTTACCTATTTAAACTCAAGAAGGAAAGGGATGAATCAGATTGGTCCACTGGATGTTGATGGTTCAACAGTTGAGGATCCTGCTCAGGTGGCTAACAATCTAAACGAGTATTTTGCATCTACATTCACACATGAGGAGTTATTCAGGAAGGGGAATCTCATAGGTGAAGTAAACATTGGCAGTGAGCAAGATGATTTTCTAATAACTGAGAGGAAAGTGGAGAAGAAATTGTTGAGGATAAACATGAAAAAGGCACCCGGGGTGGATGGGATCTATCCAGTTATATTAAAGGAGGCAGCAAAGGAAGTAAGCAAACCCCTAGCCATAATTATGAGAGCTTCTTTGGACAAGGGAGGTACCCATAGACTGGAGTTGTGCAAATGTAACCCCAATTCACAAAGGAGGATCAAAGGCTGACACAAGTAATTATAGACCTGTTAGTTTAACTTCAGTTCCAGGAAAATTAATGGAGGCACTGGTTAAAGAAGCACTGCAGGATCATCTGGACAAGAATTCAGTTATAGCTCAGACACAGCATGGTTTTGTTAAGGGCAGGTCTTGTCTGACCAATTTGATTGGATACTATGATGTAGTCACAAAAGAACTGGATGAAGGGAATAACTTTGATATTATATATTTGGATCTTAGAAAGGCTTTTGATACTGTTGTGCATGGAAGACTGCTGCACAAATTGGAGCAGTGTGGCATTGGAGGCAAATTGCTGCTATGGATAAAGGGATGGTTGAGTGGCAGAAGACAGAGAGTGGTAATCAATGGACACTGCTCAATGTGGACTAATGTTATTAGTGGAGTTCCTCGGGTTCAGTGTTGGGTCCATTGTTGTTTTCTGTATTTATAAATGATATAGATGATGGTATATCAAGCGTAATATCCAAGTTTGCAGATGATACAAAGGTTGGCAGGGTTGTTAAGGACACTACTGATGCTATGCTGCTGCAACAGGATCTGGAAAGGTTGAGCAGATGGGCTTAGAGGTGGCAAATGAAGTTTAACCTTGACAAATGTAAAGTACTACATATGGGAAACAGTAACCCCAGATCAACGTATCAACTCTGTGGTACTACGCTGACAGTGGTAGAGAATGAAAAGGACCTGGGGGTAATTGTGCAGGCAGATATGAAGTTCTCTGAGCAGTGCAGACGAGCTGCAAGCGTAGCTCATGGTGTCTTGTCAATGATATACAGGAATTTTTCTAGCAGGGATAGGGATGTGATTATTCCCTTGTATAAGGCATTGGTCAGGCCACACCTTGAATACTGTATACAGGTCTGGAGGCCTCATTTCAAGAAGGATGTAGAGCTGCTGGAACGAGTACAGAGAAGGGCAACAAGATTAGTGAATGGAACAAAGGGGTGCTCTTACGAAGAAAGGCTTAAGTTTTGCAAATTACAGAGTCTGGAGACTAGGCATCGGCGAGGTGATCTGATAGAGGTGTATAAGGCTTTGAATGGCTTGAGCATGCTCAATGCCGATGGGATTCTTCCTCTTGCTCAGAATAATCACCTGAGAGGGCATAAATTCAAATTGAGGAAGGACGGATGTCGGATAGATGTGCGGAAATTTGCCTTTAGCCAGCGGGCAGTTGGTTTGTGGAATAGACTTCCATCACTTGTTGTTGAAGTTGATAGCCTAAACAAATTTAAGGCTCAGCTGGACAGGTATTTCGAACGAACGGAGGGGTAAAATGGGAGTAGTGGTTGTGCTTTTTTTTTTTTTTTTTTTTTTTTTTTTTTTGCTGATGCTGAATAAGCTTGCTTTCTTGCATCATATGCCTCTACTAATGCTAATGCTAATGTAACATACCAACTGTTCCAGGTACTATACTCAGGATAGTAGAAAATGAAAAAGACCTGGGATAATTGTGCGGTCAGATATGAAGTTCTCTGAGCAGTCTAGACAGGCTGCCAGGTCAGCTCATGGGGTTTTGTCAATGATATACAGGAATTTTGCTAGCAGCGATAAAGAGGTGATTATTATATCATTGTATATGGCAATGATCAAGCTACATCCTGAGTACTGCATATAGGTCTGGAGACCTGATTTTAGGTAAGATAGAGCTGCTGGAACAAATACAGAGAAGGGCAATGAGGCTGCTGAGGGGAACAAAGGGTTTCTCTTACCAAGAAAGGCTTTAGTTCTACAATTTTCAGCATCTGGAGAATAGGCACCTGTGAAGTGATCTTTCACTTTTCACTTTTGCGAATTTTTCACTTAAGTAATGATATCCTCTTCAATTTCTTAACTACTGCTCTCGCAAAAGCTTCATTAGTCCAAGTTTTGTGTGTGTGTGTGTGTGTGTGTGTGTGTGTGTGTGTGTGTGTGTGTGAGAGAGAGAGAGAGAGAGAGAAAGAGGTGAAAGGGAAACCTTCATTTGATCCACTAATGCAAACACTGCACATTACTTACTTGCACACGTGCGTCATTGAGGTCAGTCATGTAGTAGTAGTGGCATGTGATGCAAGAAAGCAAATGTATGAGCTTATGCAGCATCAGCCAAAAAAAAAATCACACCATTCCCTCCAAATGCCTGTCCAGTTCCTCCTTAAATTTATTCAACCTATCAACTTCCACAACGACAGATGGAAGTTTGTTCCAGCAATTAACCACCCGCTGGCTAAAGGCAAATTTCCGCACATCTATTCTACATCTGTCCTTTCGTAATTTGAATTTATGCCCCCTTAGGTTCGTAATCTGAACAAGTGGAAGGATCCCATCAGAATTCAGTGTGCTGAACCCATTCAAGGCCTTATACACCTCAATCAGATCACCGCACAGGTGCCTAGTCTCCAGCCACTGCAATTTGCAGAACTTAAGCCTCTCTTGATAAGAGGATCCCTTCATTCCCCTCACCAATCTTGTTGCCCTTCTCTGTACACGCTCAAGTAAATCTACATCCTTCCTAAAATGAGGCCTCCAGACCTGTACGCAGTACTCAAGGCGTGGCCTGACCATTGCCTTATACAGAGGGACAATCACCTCCTTCTCCCTGCTAGCAAAATTCCTATATATCATTGACAAAACCCCATGACCTGCCCTGGTAGCCTGTCTGCATTGCTCAGAAAACTTCATATCTGCCTGCACAATTACTCCCGGGACTTTTTCATTTTCTATCACCTTAAGTGTAGTACCACACAGTTGGTACATTTCTCTGGGGTACATTTCCATATGCAGTACTTTGCATTTGTCAAGGTTAAACTTCAGTTGCCACTTAGCCCATCTGCCCAAATTATCTAGATCCTGTTGCAGTAGCACACTGCCATTACTGTCATTAACAACCCTGCCAACCTTTGTATCATCTGCAAACTTCGACATTAAGCCTGATATACCTTCATCAATATCATTGATAAATATACAAAACAACAGTGGACCTAACATGGATCCTGTGGGACTCCACTAATAACATTAGTCCAAGAAGAGCAGCACCCATTGATTACCACCCTCTGTCTTCTCCCACTTAACCATCCTTTTATCCATTGTAGCAACTTACCCTTAATACCATTCTGCTCCAATTTGTACAATAGTCTTCCATGCGCTGCAGTGTAAAAAGCTTTCCTGAAATCCAAATATATGATATCAAAATTATTTTTTGCATCCAGTTCCTTTGTAACCACATCATAATATCCTATCAAATTTGTCAGACAAGACTTTCCCTTAACAAACCCATGCTGTGTCTGAATTACTGCTGCAGTCTTGTCTAGATGATCCTGCAATGCATCTTTAACCAGCGACTCCATTATTTTACCCGGAACAGAAGTTAAACTAACTGGTCTATAATTACTCGTGTCACCCTTCTATCCCCCTTTGTGAATTGGGGATACATTTGCTCATCTCCAGTCCGTGGGAACCTCCCCTGATTCCAAGGATGCTCTCATAATTATGGCTAAGGGTTTGCTTAGTTGCTTTGCCGCCTCCTTTAATATAACTGGATAGATCCCATCCACCCCAGGTGCTTTTCTTACGTTTAACTTCAACAATTTCTCTTCCACTTTGTTCTCAGTTATTACGAAATCATTAAGTATCCTGCTACAATTTGATAACCTTCTGCTATTTTCAAACCTTAATAATTCCTCACGTGTGAATGTAGATGCAAAATACTCATTCAGTTTGTTTGCTATCTGAGCAGGATCATCAACAGTCGAACCATCGATGTCAAGTGGACCAATCAGATTCATCCCCTTCCTTTTAGAGTTTATATAAGTAAAGAAATCCTTGCTGTTTTTCTTAGTATCTTTTGCCAAGTATTTCTCGTAATCTGCCTTCGCCTGCCGAACCTCCTTTGTGACCTGATTACAGATTAACTTATATCTGCCATATGCTTCTGAGTCGCTTGATAATTTATATGCATCCCATGCATTTTTCTTCTCTGTTACGAGTCTCATTAGTTCATTTGACAACCATTTAGGCCTAAACCTTGAACAATATTTCTTAATAGGTATGAAACTTTTAGTAGCTTCCACGATTAATTCCTTGAATGCTTCCCACTTAGAATTTACTGTTGGTAACATCGTCAGTTGATCCCACTGTACAGAATTTGAAAACTGTCGGAGACCACTGTACTCGACTTTACGGAAGCAAAAACCCTTTCCTTTACCCCTGATGGTAATTAAATCTTTAAGTAAATCCCACGTCAGTACACTGTGATCACTGCCACCTAGTGGTTCTTTTATCTGCAAATTCCTAATACATGAATCATCACTGCTGATAACCAGATCAAGAGTATTACTTTCTCTGGTTGCCTCTCGAACATGCTGCTGCAGAAAACAATCATCCAATAAATCCACAAAAGTCTGACTAGTGTGTGAGTGCCCAACCCACAAGTTCCAGTCAATATCTGAAGTTAAAATTCCCCATTATAAGACATTCTGATTTACTGGCCCACTCTATTTATCTACACAAATAGAGACTCATCATCAGATTCATTAGGCCTATAACACACACGTACTCTCATTCTTCCCTATTCCAGTGCTTATGTCACACCACACAGGACTCAACACTGCATTGTCCACCAACTGGATGCTCTTCCTTAGATTTTATTTGTTTCTTAACTAATAGCCTAACCTCTGCTCCCTTCCTGTCCTGTCTATCCTTTCTGTACACATTGTAGTCCTCAAATTCTAATTCTGCACTGCTTATATCTGTGTGACACCATGTCTCTGATATCCCAACAATATCTGTCTTTGATGTCTTGATCAGCACTTCAAATTCACCAATTTTATTTACTATACTTCTAGCATTAGTGTACATTCAAGTATACATGCACTTGTTCTTACTCTTAGTTACCCTAACACAGCCTATGTATTTACTTGTTCCATGATGACTCCCAGCAGCTCTTGAAGTCCCTAACAACTTGCTCTCTAGGCTGCTGCTCGTTACAATAGAAGCAATGCAAGAATCACTTTTGCCTCTGCCTGTGGCTACCATTAATCTTTTAGTCTGTGAATCCCCCCCCCCAAATCTAACAGTTTTCCAACCCACCTAACACTGTCTCGATAGTATCAGCAAATATTCTTGCACCCTTTCTATTTAAGTGTATCCCACCTGGAGAAGCAGTCTCTCATGTTAGCAAGCACAGATCCAGCTGAAAAAAATTCTACCCCGTGAGCTTTGTAAAATCTCTCCATTGCCGAATTGATCGACGAGGCTCTCACCTTATACTCCCTCCTATCGTGTCTGGGCAGAATTACAGACACTTTCGAATTCAACCCTAATTCACAGCTTTTTTCCAACAGTGACCTGTACTTGTTAAGTAAATCTGCAGATCTCTTACTCTGAAGGTCATTGTGCCAATGTTTACAACAATATCATGTTTTGTGCCCTTAAAAGATGATATCTGCCCTACAACGTTATCACCTTTTGCCCCTGGCAGACATACCCTCGTCCTGTTCCACCTATCCTTTTTGCATAATATATTCTCTGTCTCCCTGACAATAGAGTAACTGACAATAACTAGTTCCTGTGGGACCAGTGCTTTCTTCCTTGGAGATTGTATCTGTGTTGCCTGATGCACAAGAGTGAGCTCTGGTGTTGAGTTGGGCAGCTGAGAGCTTGATGGGCCCCCTCATATTAATTTCTTTGAGGGGACAGACACAACTAGCACACACAACAACATCCTTCTTGGCTAGATCATGTCCTGTTCTAGGCAGATCTTCAAACATTTCACATTTCATGCATGGGTGATACGTTGGAGAATCACCCCCTTCGGTTCTCCCGCGAGCCACAGCACTCTGGCTATTCTGTGAACTCTGCTTTGCTGCTCTAGTCTGGGTCATGATTCCGTTAAGTTTAATTAACAATGAATTTTAATAAGATTAATAAATTTTACTGATTAATTGATAGTACTATAGTAATCTAACATATTTCTAACAGAGTGCTACGTTTTTTGCTATCTAGTTTTACGTTAACCTTATGCTATTCCATATCGTATAACAATGGCGGCAAGTTATGAACGTAAAATCTATGGACACTAAGTATTAACTTTCTAAATCACTATCTAATTTCAAAAATAAACCACGGAGCTTGGCTAGAACTATAAAGCTACTTGTAGAAAATAATTTAGTATAACAATTAAGTCAATAAAACAACTAAATATAAATGAAAATTTAGCATTTGCCAGAGCTGCAAAAATCTTGATCAACAGGGTAATAACCTTGTACCCTTCTTCAAACAGTGAACTATTTAACCAGTGACTCCATTAAATAATGAGGAACAGATATTAAGCTAACATGGCTGTAATTACTAATGTCACCTTTTGATCCCTCTTTGTGAATTGGGGATACATTTGTACGTCTCCAGTGTACGTCTCTCGTAATTATGGCTAAGGGTTTGCTTATCTCCTTTGCTGCCTCCCTTAATATAATTGGATAGACCCATCCACCTAGTTATCACAAAATCAATTAGCTCCCTGTCAGAGTTTGATAAACCTCTGGCACATCTCCATCCCTGAAGAATTTCTCACGTATGAATACAGATGTAAAATAACTATTCAGTTTGTCAGCGACCTAATCAAAGTCATTGACAGTTAAACCAATGACATCAAGTGACCCAATGTGATTCAACACCTTCCTTCTACTGTTAATATGAGCATAGAAGTCTTTGCTGCTGTTCTTTGCATTCTTTTCCAAAGACTTCTTGTAATCTATCTTAGCTTGCCTTACCTTCTTTGTGACTTGATTACAGACTAGTTTATATCTATTCTGTAATTTACATGCTTCTCTATCACCTGATAATTTGCATGCTTCTGTATCACCTGATAATTTATATGCATCCCACACATTTTTCTTCTCTACCACAAGTCTCATCGTTTCATCTGACATCGGCCTGTGTCTTGCACCATATTTCTTAGTTTGTATGAAAAGGCTAGAAGCTTTTATGATTATTTCTCTTAATGCTTCCCATTTAGAATTTGCTGTTGATGATCATCATTTGGTCCCACTGCATAGAATTTAAAAACTGTCTAAGACCACTGTAGTCATCTTTATGGAAGCAAAAGCCTTGCCCTTTCCCCTTACTCTTGACAGTATTTATGTCTTTAAAAGGATTTATGAACAGCTGTTGCTGTTCACCAGTCAGTGACTTTTTTAGTCACTGTTAGTTAATAAAGAATAGTTTACCTGTTCTGTGGTTCTTCATAAACTGTAAACTGACCCAATGCTGTA
Source organism: Mastigoproctus giganteus (assembly GCF_048544385.1). NCBI lineage: Eukaryota > Metazoa > Arthropoda > Arachnida > Uropygi > Thelyphonidae > Mastigoproctus > Mastigoproctus giganteus. Next base: position 142,066,344 of record NC_143576.1, read on the forward strand.
TTGATATTGTAAACAATGTCATATAGCCTTCATCCATTTGTATTTTATCAGGAAAACAAAAAAAAGAAAAGAGCATATATGCTGCATTGTGTGCATGAAACTTGGCAAGTGCCTATATTTCCACCATGTACCAAGGATTAATTTGACTTTGCAAGGCGTGGTGTGGTTGCACATGCCTGACTCCAACTTTACTTTGGGCTAATGGTCAGTAAATCATGGGCCCACTTTTTCATCTGAGCCCCACTCACTCCCACGTTTTGTGTAATGGTTTATCCTGCCTTGCACATACATCTCAGCTCAAAATGAAAATTTTCTGCAGAAAATATTTCTTGTTGATGAGTTATGAATTACAGAGTGCCAAACTAGCTAGAGACAACAGTATGTAAAACCAAGCTGTAGGTTGAGTGCGAATGTGATGCATTGCTATTAATTACTGAATTCTTATAATTGATGTCTGATATTGTCACAATAAAATAAACAAATTTTAAATAATAATGTAATGGTCTGGTAAATATTTAGTAATATTTATAGTAGACTACAGACAAAAATAAGAATACTCATTCTTGTTTTTAATTTAACTATTAAACTCCAGATGGTACTCCCCCACAATTAGTTGTCCTTGTGTACTGCACACCCACACGCAGCAGCTCTGTCTGCTGTTTGTTGTTGTTGTTGTTGTTATTTGGTTTTTTAGGAGCATTAGTAACTAAGGCCATATTGCTCCAGGATATGTGGTGGTCATTCCCTAACCTTTCCGCACCCTCTGTATTTGGTGGTGACGGGCTCGAACCCCGGTCTAATCAAGAAGCATGTGCTACGCACTGCTGCTCCTTCCCATCTGGCTACGGAGGCGCCTCTGTCTGCTGACAAGCATTCTGCACAGTGTTGTTAAATCCAAAGCATTTGCACTGGGGACTAAACTTTGGGGGTGCATGCACCGGGGGAAGGGGGAGGAATGTAAACTTCAGGGGATACATGTAGTATATGTGTATATTTTTTATTATTATTTGATATTTACAACGTATGTATATGTTACAAACAAATCTGTATATTTATGAATAAGGGGCTCACATCTGGTGAGTATGGGCTTGGCACACCCAGGGTCCTGAGCTGGATATCATCATTCTTCTTTTTCTTGGTGACTCCCTTTGACTCTCTCTCTCTCTCTCTCTCTCAGGGTAACTTGGGATTTTTTTTTTTTTTTTTTTTTTTTGGCTGGTGCAGCACAAGCCTCAGGCTTCCTTGCAACATGTAGCTATTAATAATAATAATAATATGCATAAATAAATAAATATGCAAAAATAGGCATAAATATAAATTTATGCATTATATATATATACAAAGGGTACTAGGAAAGTTTTGCAATACACCTTTGTTTATTTAATTTTTTCAAAGTAATTTCCTCTACATTCAATACACCTCTCCATCCTCCGAAACCAATCTTTAAACCAGTTCTGCCAAGTTTCACTAGGGAGTAAAGCACACTCGTTGTCCCAAGCCCGTAGAAGGTCCTCATCACTGGAAAACCGCCTCCCTTTTAGCTTCATTTTCACATGCGGGAACAGTGCAAAGTCGCAGGGAGCAAGGTCTGGCCTGTAGGGAGGGTGCTCGAGAAGTTTCAGTCCTGCCCTGGTCAAATATTCGGTGCAGGCTTTGGCGCGGTGAGCTAGAGCATTATCGTGATGGAGGTACCAGGTGTCCATTCTTGACTTTGGCCGCAGGTTCTTCATAGATCCAATGACTTTAGGCAGGCATTGTTCAGTATACCACTTAGCTGTGACTGTCTTCTGCGTGTCCAAAACGACACGTTCCACAATTCCACTCGATTTGAAAAATACAGCTATCATTTTCTTCTTTACAGATCGGGATTTTCTGACAATTATGGGTGTGTCGTCATCATCAAAGACCCAAACTTTGTTTTGAGCCTTGGTCGGCAGATCTTAATAGTACAGCCAAGTCTCGTCACCTGTCACGATGTTGTTCACATACTGAGATTGTCCCTTATCAAAATTTTTTAACATCTCCCGGCACCAAGTCACACGTCGTGTCATCTGCTCTTCAGTCAGTTGATACGGCACCCAGAGAGAACAAAGTTTCTTCACGTGCAAATGATCTTGCAGAATCGAACGAATTGCTGGTGCATTTAGGCCCAAAGTATCCTCTATCTGTTGGTAGGTCACTCGCCTGTTTTCGTCAAGCATTTTCCTCACAGCAGTAACGTTTTCCTCCGTAACTGACGTTCGTGGCCTTCCCGGCCTCTCAGAATCCTCCAGAGTGAAATTTCCCCTTTGGAATTCTCTATACCACCTGAATATCGTTGTACGATGTGGACAATCATCATCTAGTGCAAGAGTCATTTCTTCTAAGCACTGGTCTATGGTTAAACCACGCACGAAATTATACCACAAAACTGTCCTTATCTCATTTCGTGACCACGATGCCATCGCAAGCACTTTACACTCTCCCTACTAATGAATAACTGAGCCCATCGACTTGGCGCGGCGGCTACTATGCACGTATGAACATGTCTCAACATGCAGCAACAAGCAGCTTCCTGTGATTCATTGTTGCGTCATATTGCAAAACTTTCCTAGTACCCTTTGTATATATATATAACAATTTTTAGTTAATTATAATACCAACTTGATAAATTGGAGAATTTAGCATAAAAATATTAGTGGTGCAAACAATACTCATTAGTTCAAAGGGCCAAGTATTTAGGTAACCTAAGTTGGACTTCTTTGTTGTACCCTATAAATAAACACTTTGTTGTACCCTATAAATAAACACTTTTTAGTTCAAAGGGCCAAGTATTTAGGTAACCTAAGTTGGACTTCTTTGTTGTACCCTATAAATAAACACTTTGTTGTACCCTATAAATAAACACATAGAATATAATAAAATAAAATAAAATAGAATGAAATAGTAAAATTAAAATGATAATATAGCTAATTATAGATATATGGATACATTGAATGGAACATTAACGAGGGCTAGCTCCATTCAATATATCCCATCAATAATTAGCTGAGGCTATCTGTTTCTGTTTGCCATTTGCCAGTTTTTCTATGTTCAAATATACTGTGAATATATATAATCAAATTGGCTTAATTACTTTAATATACCTTAAATTTAGCAGAAAACTGGCAGAATAACTGCTAGCCCGACAGATATCAGTGAAAATTAATAATAATGGAAGTGAATAATTAAAAATATATGTGAGTACCAAGTATTTATTTACATAGTGAAAAGGAATGCTTATGCCTAAAATTAAGGCGAATATGAAGAGGAATAAGGAGGTCTATTATAGTAATAGACCTCAATGTTAACATTCCATTCAATGTATCCATATATCTATAATTAGCTATATTATCATTTTAATTTTACTATTTCATTCTATTTTTATTTTATGTGTTTATTTATAGGGTACAACAAAGAAGTCAAACTTAGGTTACCTAAATACTTGGCCCTTTGAACTAATGAGTATAGTTTTCACCGCTAATACTTTTATGCTAAATTCTCCAATTTATCAAGTTGGTATTATAATTAACTAAAAAATTGTTATATACAGACAGATGTAATGTACAATCATAAATTTGATGGCATTAATCTGTTCTGCCACTCTTTCTCTTTTTCTTATATATAACTTCATATATATTATTATTATTATTATTATTAGGCATAGGGTGCAAGGAAGCCTGAGGCTTATGGTGCACCAGCCAAAAAAAATTTCTGAGTTACCCTGAGAGAGAGAGAGAGAGACAGAGAGAGAGAGAGAGAGAGAGAGAGAGAGAGAGAGAGAGAGAGAGAGAGAGAGAGAGAGAGAAAAGTAGAAGGAAATCACCAAGAAAGAGAAGAATGATGATATCCAGCTCAGGACCTTCAATTTTTGGGTGAGATCCTCAGGGACTCACTAGATGTGAGCCCCTGGGGTTATATATACAGATTATGCATGTTTATGTTTATGCATATTTATGAATGTTATAATAAGAGAATATGAGAAAACAAAAGGAAATATTTATTATTTAACATCTAAATATTAATAGTCATTTCACAAAAACCACATCACTGACAATAATCACAGTTTAATAATATGAAAATCGCAGATTACAAATTGCAAAAAAAAAAAAAAATTATAGAAATTATACTAAAACATGCAAGTACTGTATTGTAATACTTTTATTCTTCTTTGCGTGTGTATCAATCGCTTCATAAAAATTACTATTTTTCATTGGGGGTGAAACTCATCCCCCCCCCAGATTCAATGCTGATTCTGCAAGCCACACAGCTGAACATCTCAGCAACAGGAAAGGAGCATATTATATTCCCTTCATGCTGTAAATTTAAAAATCACATTTTCTAATTTTAACAGCAACTCAAGGGGATACCCCATAACTTCTTTTCTTCCTCTATACAAGGCCCTTAAGGTGCACAGGACAAATCTCAAGTAGAAGCATAGGACAATCCAGTGCTTCTACTTGCAACTAGAACTCGCTTTATGGCTACTTTTCAGATGTAAAGTAGTTCCAAAGCCAAGTAGAAGCACATCTATTATATACAAATTTTAGTTTTATAATCTAACTGCATGGCAGATTTAGACCAGCAGCCAAAGGGATAAATAACGTAAAGGCTTTCAGATGTCTTTTACAGGATTGACTTGTAGTTTGTGTTTCCTGAAACCATTTTTTTTCCAATGACATGTGCTTATGTCATTGTAAAAAAAATCTCTACTTTGTGGGAATTTTCTTTTCCAATGATATGTGCTTATGTCATTGTAAAAAAAAATCTCTTGCTTTGTGGAAATTTTTTTTTCCAATATGCACTTTCACTTCCTACTAGATCTTTTTTGCATTTGAAAGTCAGCCACACTTACTACAACATGGTAGAACTGCCAAATGGACAAAACTGTGGCAGAGGCATGTAAACATCTGAAAGGAATAAAAATTCCGCTTCTCATCAGTGAACTGTTTATTAGTTTCCAAGCGTTATGTAAGATGATTATTCAGTGCAAATCCAGTACTTCTGCTTCTGATTCATTAAACAGCAAAATGAGTGATTGATTCACAAATAAAAGATATAATCTGATCCAATGAATGCATGGAAAAGCAGGCTGTTATGCATTGTTTGATACCTTTGCAGTGATTTAGCTAAAAAAACGTTCATCATATGGGCAAAAAACCTGATGTGTTCCTCTCATCCTCTTGGTGACGAGGGGAATACATCAGGTATTCATCTGATATCTGATGTTTTGAAATAATAATATAATGAAAAAAGTTTTATTCTCACAATATATAATTAAAATATAAACAATACAGTGGTATAATGAAATCATGAGTCATGTTAATTAAAGCTTTATCTTTTTCAGAATGTGTTTGGAGATAAGCTTGTCACTAAATTCCTCTTTGACTCAGATTATTTAGACAACCCCCAGCTCCCTTCACCTAATCAGCTCAAATTCCGAATCCTGATCAAGAACAAGAAACTTAGAGCACCGCTCACTCCAGCTCGTACAGTAAAGTCTAGGGTAAGTTTTCCAATAATTTTGGTATTTCTGATGTACAAAGTGAGGGTAAGAGTACACCTAGTAAGCTGTGCAGTGAGACATTGTTACTTCATAATTAACATTAATTTGTGTTACACACACAAATTAATGAAGGTACTGTAAGCAGTGAAAGCTACTTGGATCTTCTGGAAAACATTTTAACTGCTCTACCTGCGGCAATGGAAATCAAAGGTATATTCTTGCAACAAGCAAATGCCTGCCTTATTATTATATAAGGGTCAAAACATTCTTGGGTCAACAATGTCTAAATCATTCGATTGGTTTACATAATGTGATTAATTAGCCATCCAATTATCAACTCTAATGTCCATGGATTATTTCTTGTAGGAGTAGTCATGAAAACAAGTATGTAAAAGTTAACTCAAAAACCCTTATTTGAATTGAAAAAGATAGTTGAAGTGGAGTTTTGCTTCAACTCTCTCTTTCCATTTAATATGGAAAACTTAGCAAAAAAAAATCATGTTAATGTTTTATGACAAATAATACCTTATATAGGTATGAAAGCGAGAACACAACTGGGATGGTAATTATTCTCCCCCACAAGATTATTCCAAAAGCATGTTTTGCTTCTGCATTATCTCTAAATGAAGAAATTGGATCTCTCTTTTTTTTTTATCAACTCCCCCCCCCCACCTCCAAAAAATACATGAAGATTGGATCTGCCTTTGAACGAATTGTGGACATTTCAAACACTTGTTATAGTTTATTTGTTTATACAGCAGAAAGTTCAATACATTTGTTAGCCAAGTATGTTTCTGATGAGAACATTATATTCATTTGCCTTGGCAAAAAAAAAAAAAAAAAAAAGGAAAGAAAGAAATGGGTACTAGAACCATATAATGTTAACTTTTTAACACGACATGGTGATAGTACTTACTTTCTTTTATTTAAGAAGGCCATTCTTGCAACAAGCAAATGCCTGCCTTATTATTATACAAGGGTCAAAACGTTCTTGGGTCAACAATGTCTAAATCATTCGATTGGTTGGCATAATGTGATTGATTTGGACTGGAGAAGTACAGTTGCAATGGTACAAAATATGCTTTAACGAAATGGCAGTGAAACCACTGTAATGATCTGTAAACTTATAAAAATTTTTTGTAAACTTTTTGGTAGTATACACTACCAAAAAGTTATAAAATAATATGATAGTAGAAGGGATCAAAATGGAATATGTGTTAATAAGCTATCTTATTTTTAATAATCAAGCATGCAAATGGCATTACCATTTACATAGTTGTGGACAAAGTGTATAGTCTGCCAGGAAGTGACTGCTGATTACCAAAAATGATAGCAAGTGAGTTAAATGTGAATAAGGAATTGCTAAGGTACATAATTACCACAGATTTAGTAAAAAGAAAAATTTGAATGAGATTTACTCCACACTGTTCGCGTGATGAGGTAAAACTCAGACGACTGGATGCTTGCAAATATTTTGTTCAAACAGAATATTTGCAAGCATCTAATCATCTGAGTTTTTCAAATTTTTCAAACAGCTGATAGCAAGCTTGGTTTCCTAAATAGCATTATTATAGGAATGCGAGTTTATGCTTTTAGTATGACCTTGAGATCAAAGACAAAGTACAGAATAATGATCAAAGCTTACCAAAACCAAAAAAAGATTTGTTTCCGAAAATCCATGTATAAAAACATCCTGATTGTATTCTTTTATCAGAAAGAGATAATTCATAAGGAATTCTGTGGGGAATTCCTTATGGATTATCCTTCAGAGGTATTGAAACATTTGTTAGCAAGAATCAAGTGTATGCTGCCAGATTTGGAACAGTCTAGTAGGCAGCTGTTGCATGACAATGCACCTTTTCACATAACAATGTACAGATGTTTCTGACTCATAAGCAGATTGCAGTGCTCAGCTACCCTCCTTACTGCATTGACTTGGCTCTAGCAGACTTTTTTCTGTTTCCCAAGTTGAATTTGAGATTGAAAAGACACTACTTTGATAGTGTTTATGATGTTCAGAAGAATATGACAGCAAAACTATATACCAGGAGTGGCCAACTTAATTTGTGATGCGATCTACTTTTTTCCTTCAAAATGTGCCGCGATCTACCTTCGCAAAAATTTCATTGCACAAGGTGCACAAATCGAGAAATTAAATTCTGCGATCAACTGGTAGATTGCGATCGACTCGTTGGCCACCCCTGCTATATACCATCACGGCAGACAAGTTTTCCAAGGCTTTCCAAATGCATCTTCTTATCCTGTCCCTTGGGGTATTTGGTTTCTTGGGGAATATTTTGAGGGAAACAAGTAACAAAATATTTCTCTTATTCATATTTTAAAAGTAGAATTTATTTGCATATCCCCATTGCATTGAACTTTACAGATGAAAGACCATTCATGGAAAGAAGACACTATGCAAAAGTGAAGCTGAGCAGTATGAAATTAGCAATAATGAAATTACAGAAGATTGTTTATTAGAAAAATTTTCAAGGCTGAAAGCAAATAAGATCCCTGTGATTGATGTATATACATGTAATTTTGAAGAAGGCGATGAGAAAGAGTGCATTCGCCTATTAAGATTAATTATGAGGGCATCATTAAACTTAGGGGAGATTCCTTTGGATAGAGGAATGCATCACAAGTCCATAAAGGCAGTTCTAAGGGTGAAATAAATAAGTAAAAATAAATAGCTCATATGATTCGTAAATAGGTTAATAATTGGTTATAAACTCTTGACCTATGTATTCATGCTGGAGTATAAATATGACACTTTTAGGAGGGCTGACTATGGTAATGAGTATAATGGTCATGGGGTAACTTATATGGGCACAAGTTCACACATTGTGATATTGAGCAAAATTGATTGACAAAAAGTGTGCAGCCAGATATTAGCTGTTACACTGGTAAATGAGCTGCAATAAAACAGTTACAAAGAAGTTGTAAATGCTTCTGGTCTCGGCCATCCACTATAAATGGAACCATCAGTTTGGTTTCAGTGGTAGGGAAAATCATGGAGGCAGTAATTAAGAATTGAAGACAAGGTTATCTAGGTATAAATGGCATGCCAGAGGTAGCACAGTGTGGTTTTATAAAGTGCAAATCTTGTTTAACTAATCTGGTTTGTTTTTTGAAAGAGTCACTCATGTGTTGGAGGTAGGAAATAATTTTGTTTATGCAGACTTAAAAAAGCATTTGTGTCTTTCCCTTTAGCATTAGCATTAGCAGAGGCATATGATGCAAGAAAGCAAGCTTATTCAGCATCAGCCAAAAAAAACAAAAAAAAAAAAAAAAAAAACCCACTCCCATTTCACCCCTCCGTTCGTTCGAAATACCTGTCCAGTTGAGCTTTAAATTTGTTTAGGCTATCAACTTCAACAACCAGTGATGGAAGTCGGTTCCACCAACCAACCACCCGCTGGCCAAAGGCAAATTTCCGCACATCTATCCGACATCCGTCCTTCCTCAATTTGAATTTATGCCCTCTGAGGTGATTATTCTGAGAAAGATGAAGAATTCCATTGGCATTGAGCATGCTCAAACCATTCAAAGCCTTATACACCTCTATCAGATCACCTCGCCGGTGCCTAGTCTCCAGACTCTGTAATTTGCAAAACTTAAGCCTTTCTTCGTAAGAGCAACCCTTTGTTCCATTTACTAATCTTGTTGCCCTTCTCTGTACCCGTTCCAGCAGCTCTACATCCTTCTTGAAATGAGGCCTCCAGACCTGTATACAGTACTCAAGATGTGGCCTTACCATTGCCTTATACAATGGAATAATCACCTCCTTATCCCTGCTAGAAAAATTCCTGTATATCATTGACAAGACACCATGAGCTACTCTTGCAGCTCGTCTGCACTGCTCAGAGAACTTCATATCTGCCTGCACAATTACCCCCAGGTCCTTTTCATTCTCCACCACTGTCAGTGTAGTACCGCAGAGTTGATACGTTGCTCTGGGGCTACTGTTTCCCATATGCAGCACTTTACATTTGTCGATGTTAAACCTCATTTGCCACCTCTCAGCCCATCTGTTCAACCTGTCCAGATCCTGTTGCAGCAGCATAGCGTCAGTATTGTCCTTAACGACCCTGCCAACCTTTGTATCATCTGCAAACTTGGACATTAAACTTGATATCCCATCATCAATATCATTCATAAACACCGAAAACAACAACGGACCCAACACCGAACCTTGAGGAACTCCACTAATAACATTAGTCCACGTTGAGCAGTGTCCATTGATTACCACTCTCTGTCTTCTGCCACTCAACCATCCCCTTATCCATAGCAGCAATTTGCCTCCAATGCCACACTGCTCCAATTTGTGCAGCAGTCTTCCATGTGCAACAGTATCAAAAGCCTTTCTAAGATCCAAATATATAATATCAAAGTTATTCCCTGCATCCAGTTCTTTTGTGACTACATCATAGTATCCAATCAAATTGGTCAGGCAAGACCTGCCCTTAACAAAACCATGCTGCGTCTGAGCTATAACTGAATTCTTGTCTAGATGATCCTGCAGTGCTTCTTTAACCAGTGCCTCCATTAATTTACCTGGAACAGAAGTTAAACTAACAGGTCTATAATTACTTGTGTCAGCCTTTGAACCTCCTTTGTGAATTGGGGTCATATTTGCACATCTCCAGTCCATAGGTACCTCCCCTGAGTCCAAGGAAGCTCTCATAATTATGGCTAAGGGTTTGCTTACTTCCTTTGCTGCCTCCTTTAATATAACTGGATAGATCCCATCCACCCCAGGTGCCTTTTTTATGTTTATCCCCAACAATCTCTCCTCCACTTTCCTCTCAGTTATTACAAAATCATCCAGCTCACTGCCAATGTTTACTTTACCTACATCATTCTCCTTCCTGAATAACTCCTCATGCGTGAATGTAGATGCAAAATACTCGTTTAGATTGTTAGCCACCTGAGCAGGATCCTCAACTGTTGAACCATCAATATCCAGTGGACCAATCTGATTCATCCCTTTCCTTTTCGAGTTCAAGTATGTAAAGAACTCTTTTCTGTTTTTCTTTGCATCCTTTGCCAAGGATTTTTCATAGTCTGCCTTTGCCTGCCTAATCTCCTTTGTGACTTGGTTACAGACCAACTTATATCTATCATAGGCTTCCATGTCACCCATTAATTTGTATGTATCCCATGCATTTTTCTTCTCTGCCACATGTCTCATTAGTTCATCTGACAACCATTTAGGCCTAAACCTTGAACAATATTTCTTAGTTGGTATGTAAAGCCTGGTAGCCTCCAAGATTAGTTCCTTGAATGCTTCCCATTTTGAGTTTGCTGTTGGTAACATCATCAGTTGGTCCCACTGTATAGAATTTAAATACTGTCTCAGACCATCATAGTCGCCTTTACGAAAACAAAAACCCTTCCCTTTACCTCTGATGGTAGTTACCTCCTTGAGTAAATCCCACTTCAACACACTGTGATCACTGCCACCTAGTGGTTCATTTATCTGCAGGTTCTTAATGCATGAGGAATCACTACTGATAATCAGATCAAGAGTATTGCTCCCTCTCGTTGCCTCACGAACATGCTGATGTAGAAAACAATCATCCAATAAATCCACAAAAGCCTTGCTAGTGTGCGAGTGACCAACCCACAAATTCCAGTCAATATCTGGGAAATTAAAGTCCCCCATTATAAGACTCTCTGATTTACTGGCCCACTCTATTTCCCTGTACAATATCTTATTATACTCATCAGAGTCATTAGGCCTATAGCACACTCCTACTCTCAATTTTGATTTCCCTATGCTTATGTCACACCAAACTGACTCGACGCTGCCCTGTCCATCGATGTCGACTGGCTTCACTTCCTTGGACTTTATGTGTTTCTTAATTAATAGCATAACCCCTCCTCCCCTCCTGTCCTGTCTATCCTTTCTATACACATTGTATTCCCCAAATTCCAGTTCCGCATTACTTATATCTGTGTGACACCACGTCTCTGATATCCCAACAATATCTGCCTTTGATGTTTTGAGCAATACCTCAAATTCATCAAATTTATTTACCAAACTCCTAGCATTGGTGTACACGCAGGTATACATGCACCTGTTTCTATTCTTAGCTACCCTAACACAACCCATGTGTTTACTTGTACCGCAATGACTCCCAGCAGTCTCTGAAATATCCTGCATCCTGTTTTTCAGACTTCTGCTCATTTCAATAGAAGCAGTGCAAGAATCACTTCCACCTCTGCCACTGGCTACTGTTAATCTATTAGTCCTTGTATCCCCCCCAACTAGCAGTTTTCCGACCCACCTAACACTGCCTCGACAGCATCAGCAAAAATTCTTGCACCCTTTCTATTTAAGTGTATCCCATCCCTGTAGAAGCAATCTCCTGTTAACAAGTACAGTCCAGGCTGAAAAAAATTCTACCCCTTGAGCCTTGCACAATCCCTCCAGGGCCGAATTGATCGACAAGGCTCTCATCATATACTCCCTCCTATCGTGTCTGGGCAGAATTGCAGACACTTTCAAGTTCAACCCTAATTCACGGCTTTTTTTCAACAGTGACCTGTACTTGCTAAGTAATTCCGCCGGTCTCCTACTCTTAATATCATTAGTGCCAACGTGTACAACTATATCACCTTTTGTGCCCTTAAAAGATGATATCCGTTCTACAACGTCATCAACCTTTGTCCCTGGCAGACATACCCTGGTCCTATTCCACCTATCCTTTTTACAAAGGATGTTCCCCGTTTCCCTGACAATAGAGTCACCAACAACTACTAGTTCCTGTGGGACCAGCGCATTCTGCCTAGGGGGCTGCTTCTGTGTTGCCTGATGACCAAGTGCAAGCTCTGGCGTTGATGTGGGCAGCTGAGAGCTTGATGGGCCCCTCAATTTATTTCCTTCGAGGGCATCCACCCTGTCCTTCAAGCTCTCATAAAGGCCCATAACAACGCTGAGTTGTCGCCTGATTTCCTTGCACTCCTTACATCGTGCACACACAAAGACATCCCCCTTGGCAGTATCATGTCCCGTACCCGACTGCTCCGCAAACATCAAGCAAACAGTGCATTTTAATAGACTGTGATTCAGAGGGCAACTGCCCCCCTCAGTTCTCCCCTGAACCACAGCACTCCCATTAGCTTGAGCCTTTTGCTTTGCTGCTCTGGTCAGAGTCATGATTCCGATTTAATTCAATAAAATTCAAAACAAAAATTAAATCCTTAAGTTATATCCCAAAACAGTTATGTTATATATATATTTTTTTCGGTATCTAGTGTTTTCTACGAGTTCCCTTTATACAACTTCCGTATCACGTGTACCACTATAGTTATGTATTAATTATTTGTTAGATTAATCGTTACATATATATATATATATATATAGAGTTAAAAGTACAATTTAATTGACAATAAAGTTTATCAAGATTAATAGATTTACTGATTAATTGGCAATATTATATTATGCACTATACGACACTAAGCTTATGCTATCGTGTAAAAATGGCGGGAATTCACGAACGGTATTTCTACGGACTCGTAAGTATTGATTAGCTTCCAAATCTCGCTATCTCAATTTAGAATAAACTAAGGCTCCTGACTAGGTCTATAATCTACTTATAGAAGATAATTTGATATAACAGTTGGTTAATAAATCGACTAAATTTGGTTAAAAAAAAAAAAAAAAAAAAAAAAAATTTGGTTTGTGACACGTCGATTTGATACCGTTACCGATACTAAGTAATATCTACAAAATCTCTGTCTAAGTTAAACTTTAAACTAAGTATCGTAACTAGGAATATAAAGCTACTCTAGAAAATAAGGTAATATGACAATTTAAACTAATAAAGCAGAAAATAAATCAGGAAAAACTTCTCTGTTTGAAGAGCTTTAAGGAGCAAATTTCCGCACAGGCTAACCTCGCACCCAGACTCCCTTAGTTATCATATAAGCTAAAACCTGCTGGTATTGATGGTAAGAACTTTATATGGATTGCAGAATGGCTGTAGGACAGGAGGCAGAGGGATTTGATTAATGGTTACTCTTCAGATTGGTCTATTGTTAGAAGTGGGGTCCTTCAAGGATTATTATTAGGACAAGTGTGATTTATGAAGAGATGCAGATTGTGATGTCAAAAATTTGCAGATGATATTTGAATATATTAATAAAATTGATGTTTTATTCTAAAATGCTCTACATATATTCTGCTCCTAATTCATACTTAATTTTATAATTCTTGTTAGCAAATAAAGTTGTTTTTATCTTCAAACTTTTACCTAGCATATGTTTCCTCCAAAACTTTTTAAAACATCCTGTGCTCTCCCATGTTTCCCTTCTGAAAATTTTACAATTATTGTTAGTATTATAAGAAACTTGCAGTGTTTGCTAGTGCTGTGTAATAAACTGTGTAATATTATGGTCCATATATCTTAACATTTATATATTAGCAATATCATGGTAAATTTACAGAGTACATTAGAACTTAAAAAAAAATAATTCAAAGCATGTCATTGTATAGTGTCAAATTTTAATATTTTCAAAGGTTAACCACTGAAATTGAGAGGAAAGACAACTTGAAGTGGTATTGAAATATTGCTTCAGTATTTCAATATTGAATGAATAAATGAAAACAAATTAATAAGTTAATTAAATTCTGAAAATGAAGATTAAATCAAATGGGTGCCAAGTAACATCATTATTGCAAGTATATAATTCACTGTTGACCAACAGAGAACCAGATTAAAAGAATGCTAGGAATTGAATATGAAACAACACAAGAAAATAAAATAAAAATAGAGCTTACAGAAATGTAAAATGGAACAACAGTACTAAATCCAAGAGTAACCAATTACTCGTTCCCATAGAGAAAGAGAACAAAAACTGTTGGTGTCTAATTCAGACTAGTACCTGCAGCTGTAGTGACCTCTAGTGGAGAAAAAAAAAGAAACATATGACTTCATTAATGTATAATTATAATTATTTTAAATATAGAATGATAGAAATACAATTTTAATAATATTTTTATTAATTTTTATTACTGTTCATTAAACTATAATTTATTGATACTTGATTCTTTAAAATTCAACCTACTCAGGCCTTCAAATTCTTTGTGATTTTTTTCTCCCTCCTTATTCTTCTTACTAACTGATTATATTTCTAATATTTCTGTTTTTTATGCAATGGCCACTACACCTAATTAATATTTTCATATTTCACACATCATATATATGTATATCTGGCTTCCTGCCATGATGGACATAATGTGCATTTTCATTATATTACTCATTTTCATTTCATGACTTATAGAGTATGGTACTTTCATAAAAAAGAGAGAGAGAGAGTGAGAGTGTGTGTGTGTGTGTGTGTGTGTGGATGGATGGATGGATGGACAATGTTATTCAAGTTTATGAAGTCCTGGTCAGACATGTATGCTAATACACAGAATAAATATTGTTTTGTTGTAGTCAGCACTTCAGTTTTTATTATCACTAATTTGTTCTTGAACTCCAACATGTTGCATCGCTGATAACTGATGTTGCTTCATATGTGTATAGTTGTTAGTATCATTACTCTGTGAAAGAACGTACTATATCTGTACTTCTGCAATCAGTGTTTTACAATAGAGCATTAATCCTTTTCTGTTCTTGATTTTAATATTTTATTTATTTGTTTTTAATAATTTGTATGGATTTCCAGAAACACGACAGTTTCATTTTTATTGGTGACTTTCTCGAAGAAATAGTGCATAGTCAAATTAAAGTATTTTATGTTGCTTCATTTTAATGTTTTGATTCTGTCCACATAAACTTTTATATGTACACGTGTCCACTCTGTATTAATAAGCAACACTGAACAGCTGCATTCTTGTTTCTTTGGTTAAGTGATAACAATAAGCAATGTGCACTGTACTTGATATATCATGAACAAAATTTTTTTATTAGAATCCTATCTTCTTTTAGGCAAAATCAATTCCCAGTCGAACAAACAGCATTATCTCCACCTCTAGTACGGTGTCATTGAATGATGATGAAGATGAAGATGATTCAGAAGATGAAGATGAGGATGATGATATACTGGAAGGTAACAAATTTACTTACTTTATAAAATGGTTATAAGTAGCTTGAAGTGAAAAATATGAGATAACATAATTACTGATAGTTTACTCACCAGTTAAAGCTCTGTGTGTGTGTCATTGCCTGGTTGCTTTTTAATGTAAATTATGACCTGATGAGAGAAAACGATGCTCGTAAACAGAACAGAATTTAGCAAAATAGATGAGATTAATAATGTATAGTAGTGAAAATTCTTGGCT
This sequence comes from Mastigoproctus giganteus, assembly GCF_048544385.1. Lineage (NCBI taxonomy): Eukaryota > Metazoa > Arthropoda > Arachnida > Uropygi > Thelyphonidae > Mastigoproctus > Mastigoproctus giganteus. The sequence continues at coordinate 142,082,165 of NC_143576.1, forward strand.
GTGAATTCAGAACTTAAATCAGAATTGTCAACATTACTATTATTAGTTTTAGCAAAATGATATAAGGAAGCAAGCTTGCAGAACACCAAAAAGAAAAAAAAAAAAAAAAAAACATTTACCCAATTCACTTGCCATCCCTTTTAACAATTTTTACATTCCTTCTTTAACTTTATTCAAACTATTTATTGCCATTACCACAACAGTGGGTGGAAATTTATTCCAAAAATCAGTTACACTTCTCATATTACACTGAAGGCAAATTTTCTTGCATCTATTCTGCAACCATCCTTTCCCAGTTTGAATTTATGTTCCACTGTCCATTTCCTCTGAGAATATGTAAAGATACCATCAGCATTTAATTTACCCAACCTTTTAATATCATAAACACTTTCATTAGATCCCACCCAGATGCCCAGTTTCCAGATACTGCAATATAAAGAACCCCAATGTTTCTTAGTAACACAACACCTTCTTGGGCCCTTACTAATCTTGTTGCTCTCCTCTGTAACTTTTCTGAACTGATCTACATCATTTCTAAAATTAGATTTTCAGACATATGTAAAATTTGAGATATAGCCTGACCATTGCTTTATACATTAACATAATATCCATGCTGGAAAAGTTAGTATTAGAAATGGACATATGGTGCAAAGAAGCCTAAGGCTTATTCTGCACCAGCCTAAAAATAAAAATAAATAAATATATATATAATAATATTAAAATTATTTGAACTAAATAATTAATAAATAATAATAAGAGAAAATGAAATAGACAACCTATGCATTTCCCTCCTCCTGTAGGTAACTATCCAGCTGACCTTTGAATTTCCCAAAACTGTCAGCCTCTACCACCCATGTCAGTAACTAATTCCAGTAATTTATAACTCACTGGCTAAAATACGTTTGTGTATATTAACCCCAAGTATCAAGCAAGTGACTACAGCAGTTTTCCAAGTGATTTCAGAAACATCTATTCTCATAAATTAGTTGATCACAGAGAGTACTAAAGTCTTCTTCTAAATTACATAGATATTTAATTTTGTTCTTGAAAGTAAAGATGTAAACTTACTAAAAAAAAGGAAATGCACCATTTTTCTTATATAATTGACTATTAACACTAACTACTAACTTGTTCAGTGGTGGGTAGCACCACCCTGCCTCCACATTGTGAGACTGGTAACCTGGAGGAAAAGATCCTCCAAGGCTCAAAAGAGAAAATATGGATTACAACTACTCTTCCCTTGACTATAGATGCTATGTTCAGGAACTAGAAGATCAGAAAGTTATTCAAGCAAAACAAAATGATGATCAAAAAGTGGTCAAAAAAGATGGCAAACTTGTTTCTACACAAAATATCTTTCTTACATTTGGTATGCTGGCATTACCATCCCCAGTGTCAAAGTTGGGTACCTCAATTGCCTTGTATGGCCCAACGTACCCAACCTAATAAGGTTAGTAAATATTAGCCACATTGTGCAAGGAAGCCATCGGCTGTTGCCTCAATAGCCAAAAAGATGTTTGAATTTTGATGGCATTGTTATAGTATTGAGTGAGTGGTAGGGATATTCTGGTGTTTTAATTGTAGTAGATAGGAAGCTCGGAAGTTCAAATCACATAGGTTGGTGTTAGTAGATAACTTTATTATATATTATTATTATTATTAACTTATAATTTACAAGCATAAAGGTATAGCGTAATGCATATAACGTAAACTTAGTAGCATAGTAGTATTATTGCTGAGTAACTGGTGAATTTGATCAGTATTATTATTGCATTTAACTTTTGATTTAAAATTAGAAGTGCTGTTATTATTTGTGATTTTCTGATTATGTTGGTGTATTTGTTTGTTACTTATCACTTATAATTGCTTAAGAAACTATATTTGACTTCTGCTACCATTGTGTTGTATCAATAAGACCATTTGAATTTTGCCACCATTGTTAGAGTAATGTGGAAAATAGGTAGGTCAAAAGTTTGCATCAGATAGGTTGGCATTGGTTAGATAATTTTGTTATCTATTATCATTACTTAGAACTTACAAATGTAATGATATAGCATAATACACATAATGAAAATTTGATAGGAGATATAAAATACATATAATGTAAGCTCAGTAACATAATATGTACAACATAAGCCTGATAACGTAATACATATAACATAAACTTGATATTGCAATTTGCATATACATTTAATAACATAAACATGATAGTATAATAAGTATTATTGCTGCATAACTGGTAAATAGGGTTTTTACTGCATTTAAGTACAGTAAACCCCCGCTATTCGCGGGGGTTACGTTCCTGAGAAATTCCACGAATACTGAAAACGCGAATACTGAGTTATGGCGCCCATGGTAATAAAAGGGTTCCGTTCCAAAGTATGAAATATATAACAAAAATTAGTCTAAAATTTTGTCTGTACGTATTATGTGTATTTACCTACATAATATGACTATGTACATAGACAAACGTAGAGAGTAAGTACATAAAAAAAAAAGCATAAGGCATCGAAATGAAAATAAGAAACAATTTATTAAATGTAATACTGTACATATTTATTAGACATTTTAAAGAAACCTTTCAAAAACATATCAAGAACATGGGTTGCTGGGCGAAAAATAACCATATCGATTTTGAAATCTTTCAAACCAGCCTTTGCTGGCTAAAAAACTTATCCCGCCAGTGCTATCACCAGTTTCACTAAAGTGTTGATAAAGGAGTTTTGCCTTTTCACGAATGATAAGTGAACTTAACGGAATTTTATTTTGAGTTCGGTCTTCTATCCACAGATTTAAAGCCTTTTCCATTTTTTCTAATTTCACATCATGAGTTACAGAGCAAATTTTTGATGCAATTAGCGCGTTTTCACCGACACTACGGCGGATTTTTTCTTCCGATTTTTTGGTTGATCGTACCGTTGACTCATTGATTTTATAATGTTTTGCCACTGAGGAGACACTTTCACCATTAGAAATTTTGTCTAACAATTCAGTTTTACTCGCTAATGTCATCACCTTCTTTGATCTTTTCACAATTCCCTTTTTATTCGCGGCCATATTTTTGTAGGATTAGAAAAGAACTTGTCCACAATAAAGTCACTTTCTTTTAACTTTAACACGCTTGAAAAAGTCTGTTTACATCAACACACTGCAAAATGGTAGATTTTTCACTTTTGTAAATGTATCAATTAAAAGCAAGAGATGAAACCTTCTATGACAAGCGCATTACACATACTGAACAAGGATTAGCTTGAAACATCCGCGCTCGCGATTTTGTCACCCCCCACCCATTGAGCGCAGGACACTTCCTTTTTACACCTTTTAAGTTATTTTTACTCATTTTTAGAGAATAAAGCACAATTACAAAATGAGGAGGCACACTTGATACACATAAAGCTGTGAGCGTGTAGCAACTGAATAAACAGCACCATAAAGGCAGAGACAACTCTATTAACACCTCACTAGCTCACATTTTACATTTCTGGGGGTTACTACCATAAAACAATAAAAACAATTTCCAGTTGCGTTCCTGCTAGTGGAATCTGTTATAAACTGGTAGTGAACTATATCTAATTGCATTTGCGATAATACCGATAGCTGGAATTGTGTTGGTTTTTAAGTTATTATGGTGAAATGTGTTTCCCCTTCACTGCTATAAAAAAATAAATACATTTTCAGAATCTTCTTCATTCCTATCGTGTTGCATTCAGTTGGGGTGATTCCGCGTTCAACTGCCATTTCTTGTAAACACAAAGGCGAATCGTGCATATGCGAATTCAGTTTGTGTTATATAAGATATCGTTCCCCTATTTATAAATCGTGTAAGATCGAATTACTGTAGTGTAAACACGTGTTATACGACGACTGATTGTACTACTCTGTGGACTGGGCAAAATGATTTTAGCCACACCCATGTTTTTTTCATGGCGGAAAATGTTCACGGCGCTTTAAAATTCACATTTTTTTAGGTTTAAATCAGCGACCGCGAATACGCGAAACCGCGAATACAGATACCGCGAATAGCGGGGGTTTACTGTATATTAGTTTAGTGTAGTATTCATAATTAAATTGAATTTGAATGGAAATCATACATCAGACCAGAGCAGCAAAGCAAAAGGCTCAAAGTAGTGGGAGTGCTGTGGCTCAGGGGAGAACTGAGAGGAAACAGTTGTCCTCCAAATCATGACCTTAAGAAATGTAGTGTTGTTTGATGTTTGTAGATCAATCTAGAACAGGGCATGATATTGCCAAGGGGGGATGCCTTTGTGTGTGTGTGTGTGTGTGTGTGTGTGTGTGTGTGTGTGTGTGTGTGTGTGTGTGTGTGTGTGTTTGACGTAACAAGTGTGAGGATATTAGATGTCAACTAAGCATTGTTATGTACCTTTATGAGAGCTTGAAAAACAGGATGGATGGCCTTGAAGGATTTAAATTGGGAGCCTTGCTCTCACTGCCCACCTCAATTCCTGAGCTTGCACTTGAGAAACAAGCAACCCCCAAGGTAGAATGTGCTGGTCCCACAAGAGTGAATTGTTGTCGGTGACTCTATTATCAGTGAAATAGAAAATATATTGCACAAAAAGGATAGGTGGAATAGGACCAGGGTACGTCTGGCAGGGATAAAAGTTGATGAAGTTGTAGAGCAGATATCATATTTTAAAGGTGCTAAAGGTTATACTGTTGTACCCGTTGGCACTAGTGACATTAAGAGTAGGAGGTCTGCAGACTTACTTAACAAGTATTAGGAAAAGTTGAAAAAAAAAAAAAGTTGTGAGTTTAGGGTTAATTTGGTGTTTCTAATCCTGCTCAGACACATCTAAATGGATGACAGATGAACTAATGAAACTCATGACAGAGAAAAATGCATGTGAATTATCAGGTGACACAGAAGCCTAAGGTAGATATAAACTAGTCTGTAATCAAGTCACACAAGCCTAAGGTAGATATAAACTAGTCTGTAATCAAGTTACAAAGGAAGTTTCAAAGCTATGGCAGATTTTTAGAAAATTTTTAGAAAAGGATGCAAAGATAAACAGCAAAGACTTCTTTGCTTATGTAAACTTGAAGGAAGGGGAGGAATCACATAGGTCCACTTGATATCAATAGTTCGACTGTTGATGGTCCAACTCAGGTTGCTGACAAACTGAATGAGTATTCTGAATTTACATTCACGCATGAGGAATTCTTGAAGGAAGTGGATGCCAGAAGTATATCAAACTCTAACAGGGAGCTAAATAAAATAAAATAAATTTTAAATAAAAAATAAAGCTAAAAAAAGAGAAATTGTTGAAGTTAAACATAAGAAAGGCACCTAGGGTGGTTGGATCTATTTAATTAAGGGAGGTGGCAAAGGAAGTAGGTCATAATTATGAGAGTATCTTTGGGTTCAGAGGCAGTCCCACAGATTGGAGATATGTGAATGTATCTCCAATTCAAAAAGGGGATCAAAGGGTGGCATGAGTAATTACAAACCTGTTAGCTTAACTTGTGTTCCAGAGAAAATAATGGAGTCACTGGTTGGAGAAATAATGGAGGATTATCTATACAAGACTGAAGTTATATTTCAGTCATGGCATGGACCTGTTAAGGGGAAATCTTGTCTGACAAATTTCAGTTGATACTCAATGTGATCACAAAGGAACTGGATGCAAAAAATAATTTTGATTGATAACTTGGCTATCACACTTGGATATCAAAATATAATTTTGATAACTCGGATTTCAGGAAAGCTTTTGATACTGTTGCACATAAAAGACTGCTGCATGAACTGAAGAAATGTGGTATTAAAGGCAAGTTACTACTATGAATAAAGGGTGGTTGAAGGTGAGAAGACAGAGAGTGGTAATAAATGGACACTTCTCTTCATGGAGTAATGTTATTAGTGTTCTCCAAAGTTCAGTGTTGGACCCATTGTTGTTTTCTGTATTTATTAATGATATTGAAGATATATTAGGCTTACTATCCAAATTTGCAGATGATACAAAAGGTTGGCGGGTTGGTTAATGACAGTAGTGATGGTATACTACTGCAACAGGAGCTTAAAAAGTTTGGGCTGAAAAATCACAATTGAAGTTTAACATTGACAAATGCAAAGTGCTGCATATAGCAGTAACCTCAGAGTAATGCACCAACTGTGTGGTACTACACTCAGGTTAGTAGAAAATGAAAAAGACCTGAGGATAATTGTGCGGTCCGATATGATGTTCTCTGAGCAATGCAGACAGGCTGCCAAGACAGTCAGGTCATGGGGTTTTGTCAAAAGGAATTTTGCTAACAGAGATAAGGAGGTGATTATCCCATTATATAAGCCAATGGTCATGTCATATCTTCAGTACTGCATACAGGTGTGGAGGCCTCATTTTAGGAAGGATGTAGAGCTGCTGGAAAAGTACAGAAAAGAGCACCAGATTGGTGAGGGGAAGAAAGGAGTTTATCAAGAAAGGTTTCGGTTCTACAAATTGTAGCATCTGGAGACTAGGCATCTGCAAGGTGATCTCATTAAGATGTTTTACGGCTTTGAATGGATTGAGTAAGCTCAATCCATTCAAAGCCTTAACTTTCTTCCTCTTGCTTTGAATATGCATATGGTCCAGTATAAATTCAAATCGAGGAGGGACGATTGCAGAATCGATGTGTGGAAGTTTTCCTTTAGCTAGCAGGTGGTTGACTGTTGGAATAAATGTTCATCTGTTGTTGTGGAAGTTTATAGCTTAAATAAATTCAAGGAAGGACTAGATAAGGTATTGGCGGGAATGGATAAGTGAATGGGAAGCTTTCGTTTTTTTTGGCTGATGCTGCATAAGCTTGCTTTCTTGCATCATTTGCCCTACTAATACCTGTCCAGCTGACCTTTTAATTTCCCCAAATAAAAAACTGCAACCATTATCAACCCACTGCAGGTTTGTTATTTATTTGGTTTTTAGGAGCATTAGCAACTAAGGCCATATTGCTCCGGGGATATGCAGTGGTCATTCCCTGACCTTTCCACATCCTCCATATTTGGTGGTCATGGGCTCGAACCCCGGTCTAATCAAGAAGTGTGTGCTACACACTGCTGCTCCTGCCCACCTGGCTATGGAGGTCACCCCCCTGCAAGATGGCAACCTCCTCAATGATTCATGTTGAGGGTAATGGACCATAATCTGCCACACTGGTCCAGTGCAGGTTGGCAGATTGACCATATTTAGCAGTCAGGAGCTTGAATCCTGATCTACTCAAAGAGCTTGTGCTACTGCACTCCTGCTCCTGACTACAGAGGCCCCAAGTAGTCAGCATCAACTACATGTGGAGGTAACTTACTCCAGTTACTTCCAGATCTGTGCCTAAAAGAAAACTTCCCACAATCCAGTCAGTCTAAATCTCAGCACCTCCATAGCCAGGTGGGCAGGAGCAGCAGTGCGTAGCACACGCTTCTTGATTACACTGGGGTTCGAGCTCGTGCCCACCAAATATGGAGGATGCGGAAAGGTCAGGGAATGACCACCGCATATCTCCCCGGAGCAATATGGCCTTAGCTGCTAATGCTCCTAAAAACCAAATAACAAACAAATAAACAGTCTAAATCTCTTTTCCCGTGATTTGAATTTCTGGTTCCTAGTTTGGAATCACTTATAATAGTGAAAATTTCACCTTCATTCATTTTACTATCCCTTCTCAAAGCTTTACAAACATCAGTCAGGTCTGCCCTAAGGTACCTGGTTGACAAGCTCTGTAGATCAATATTCAAAGTCATTTCTCATATGGGTACCATTTTTCAGATGTCACAAAGTGGGTTTCCCAACTTTGGACCCTTTCAAGAAGCTAAATATTTTTTTTTTTTTTTTTTTAGATTTGGTCTCCACAGTTGGATACTCCAAGTGTGGAATTATTAGCTTGAAATAACTGAAAAGCAATTAAACGAAATGAAAATATTGTACAGTATATATTTTGATATATACAATATTTTACTATCACAATAAAAATAATTACAATCTTAATATAAAAGGAGACATACAGATAATTAACTTTTTAATAAATTAATCTAATTTAAAGAAAGAATTCAATGTTGTTTGCATAGTTTTTGCCCTATATGCATTTTTAATTATAGCACAGACATCAAATGCAGTAGTTTTTTCTTTATCGATGTTACTCAAACTATTATATTAAGGCCACCAATATTTTCTTATATATGCCAATATATGTATCATGTCTGTAAAGGGCCTCCATAGCCAGGTGGGAAGGAGCAGCAGTGCATAGCACACGCTTCTTGATTAGACCAGGGTTTGAGCCCGTCACCACCAAATATGAAGGATGCGGAAAGGTCAGGGAATGACCACCGCATATCCCAGAGCAATATGGCCTTAGCAATATGGCCTTTCCTAAAAATAAACCAAATAAACAAATAAATAAATGTCTGTAAATTGCTTGTGTTCTCTGCCTGTGGTCAATCTGCCTGTTTTTCTGGATGAAAAAACCGTATTTTCTGGGGGAAAACCTTGCTATCTACACCCGAGATTAACTAACTCAGCCACGAAGTGAAAAAAGCCCATTAAAGTTCCTTGCATCTTCGACGGGATTTGATGAACCGGGTCCTTTTCCACCCGATGTGGAGAGGATGGTGACGATACCACTATGCTACCCGCTCAGACTTTATCAATGTTATTGCAGGCCAACACATTCTCTATTATGCTGAGTGCATTTTGGGCATCTTTTTAGATGGCATTGTGTGCTTGCACGTGTGTGCATGCATGTGAGCTTCCCCACTTTCAGTGTTGCTGGTAACAAAAACATCATCATTTTGCTCGGTACTCAGCAGCTCTTCTGGTGTTATGGTAGCAGCTTCATCATCCACCTTCACAAACTCTTCATATTCACCAACAAAATCCATATGCTTCTAAAAATTCCTCCATTCCTCACCATTGGTATCACATTTGTCTGCTGGACCATGTTTTTCAATGATATTTTCTCCAAAGCCACTCTTTCTGAAGCAGTTCATTATTATGCTTGATGCAATACTTTCCCAAGCAATAACAAGATTACGGATAGCATCCAAGACATTCCAATTTGGCTGCAAATTGTCCCCCCCCCCACTCCTATGTTGCAATCAAATACCTTATCAGGTGGTTTCTGTATGCTCTCTTGAAGTTACAAATGATGCCTTGATCCAGTGGCTGCATAAAACTGGTGCTATTGGGAGGTAAAAATAACACCCATATATTTGTCAACTTAAGTGTCTTGGCAGAATGTGCTGTATAACGATCTAGAATAATCAAAATGTTCCTTTTTTCTGAAACCATTATTTTTTCCACTTTTGATAACCAAGACTGAAAAATTTTTTGACCATAAGCCAAGCACTTCTATTGGTCTCATAATCACAGGGAAGTTAGTTAACTTCTTTAAAACACCTTGGCTCAGAAAACTTGTCAGTCACAAGTGACATCTGAATTGCAGAAAACTTACCAATCACAAGTGATACTGCAATCTGAATTGCGGCATAACAGAACAGAAAGTCTTTGTTTACTTAATTTTCCACCATGACAAGACTCTCCTCGAACAGCAAATGTTTTGTTTGGCAGCAAATTATAAAATAAACCTGTCTTGTTAAGATTAAAAATATCCTTTTGCCTCATATTTTCAAGAAGGGACCATACAGAACACAACTAGTCCATAGCCTTTTCTTTTTCAACTAATCCAGACTCTGCAAACATTTTGTGAAACCAAGTTATTCTTGTCTTTGAAGTCAGCCACTGCTGCATTTGAAGTTGGTAATTCCATGTTGCTGAGCTAGATAATTTGCCTTTTCTTGCAAAATCGGAGCTGATACTGGCAAATTAGTTGCAAGCATTTGTTGGTACCACTCAAAGAGTTTTGTTTCGGGCTCTTCATGTTTTGCACCATAAATTCATTTCCTGTTTTTTTATCACTGCTCCAGTGTCACATACTTCTGTACTGTCATGTTGTTGGTTTTGGGCTTAACGACACAAGGGCTACTGAGGCCAAATTGTGTCTGCATATAGTTTACTTATTGGCAACATATTGATAGAGATGTTAATTTATATATTCCTGTACAGACTAATATATTTTAAGATACAACAAACGTTCTTCTATATTTGCTTCATTTCCCATGATGTGAGATTAATTATGTGAGATGTTCAACGTGGAAAGTGATTGAAAAGTGTTTGATTGGATGGTTGAATGTAAGGGACAATCAACCAGAAAATGATGGACCGTAAGTTGTCTGTGACAGGATGGGCACTGAAGTGAGTTTCTCCCAATAACAGATATATATGAGTATGATGAGTGTGTCCAATTCTGAGTCTTTTCAATACCACGTCCTCTTGTCTGCTTCATCAGAAGCCAGAGAGCCACAGCTTTAGTTCTTGTTTTTTCTGGTAAAGTTTATTGTTTGTGTTACTTTTCCAGATCTGTGACCATTTATCATAGCACGCTTTGCGTATGACAGATTTATGGTCAGTGTAAGGAACCTGAAGATATTGTGAGAGAGCGGGTTAGCATTAGTAGAGGCATTTGATGCAAGAAAGCAAGCTTATGCAGCATCAGCCAAAAAAAATAAAGTAAAATAAATAAATAAAAAATAACCACTTCCACTTCACCCCTCTGTTCGTTCGAAATACCTGTCCAGCTGAGCCTTAAACTTATTTAGGCTATCAACTTCCACGACAAGGGATGGAAGTCTGTTCCACCTACCAACCACCCGCTGGCTAAAGGCAAATTTCCGCACATCTATCCTACATCTGTCTTTCCTCAATTTGAATTTATGCCCTCTCAGGTGATTATTCTGAGCAAGAGGAAGAATCCCATCAGCATTGAGCATGCTCAAACCATTCAAGGCTTTGTACACCTCTATCAGATCGCCTTGCTGGTGCCTAGTCTCCAGACACTGTAATTCGCAAAACTTAAGCCTTTCTTCGTAAGAGCACCCCTTTGTTCCATTCACTAATATTGTTGCCCTTCTCTGTACTCGTTCCAGCAGCTCTACATCCTTCTTGAAATGAGGCCTCCAGGCCTGTATACAGTACTCTAGGTGTGGCCTGACCATTGCCTTATACAAGGGAATAATCACCTCCTTATCCCTGCTAGAAAAATTCCTATATATCATTGACAATACACTATGAGCTACTCTTGCAGCCCGTCTGCACTGCTCAGAGAACTTCATATCTGCCCGCACAACCACCCCCAGGTCCCTTTCATTCTCTACCACTGTCAGTGTAGTACCACAGAGTTGATACGTTGCTCTGGGGTTGCTGTTTCCCATATGTAGTACTTTACATTTGTCAATGTTAAACTTCATTTGCCACCTCTCAGCCCATCTGCTCAACCTTTCCAGATCCTGTTGCAGCAGCATAGTGTCAGTAGTGTCCTTGACAACCCTGCCAACCTTCGTATCATCTGCAAACTTGGACATTAAGCTTGATATACCATCATCAATATCATTTATAAATACAGAAAACAATAATGGACCCAATACTGAACCCTGAGGGACTCCACTAATAACATTAGTCCACGATGAGCAGTGTCCATTGATTACCACTCTCTGGCTTCTCCCCCTCAACCACCCCTTTATCCACAGCAGCAATTTGCCTCCAATGTCACACTGCTCCAATTTGTGTAGCAGTCTTCCATGTGCAACAGTATCAAAAGCCTTTCTAAGATCCAAGTATATAATATCAAAGTTATTCCCTGCATCCAGTTCTTTTGTGACTGCATCATAGTATCCAATCAAATTGGTCAGGCAAGACTTCTCCTTAACAAAACCATGCTGTGTCCGAGCTATAACTGAAGTCTTGTCTAGATGATCCTGTAGTGCTTCTCTAACCAGTGCCTCCATTAATTTTCCAGGAACAGAAGTTAAACTCACAGGTCTATAATTACTTGTGTCAGCCTTTGATCCTCCTTTGTGAATTGGGGTCACATTTGCACATCTCCAGTCCATGGGTACCTCCCCTGAGTCCAAGGAAGCTCTCATAATTATGGCTAAGGGTTTGCTTACTTCCTTTGCTGCCTCCTTTAATATAACTGGATAGATCCCATCCACCCCAGGTGCCTTTCTTGTGTTTATCTTCAACAATTTCTCTTCCACTTTACTCTCAGTTATTACAAGATTCTCTAGCTTACTGCCAGAGTTGAATACACCTCTGGCAATTCCCCTCGCTGAATAATTCCTCATGTGTGAATGTCGATGCAAAATATTCATTTAGTTTGTTAGCTACCTGAGCAGGATCATCAACAGTTGACCCATCGATATCAAGTGGACCAATCTGATTCGTCCCCTTCCTTCCTTCTAGAGTTTACATAAGTAAAGAACTCTTTGCTGTTTTTCTTTGCATCCCTTGCCAAGGATTTCTCGTAATCTGCCTTCGCCTGCCTAACCTCCTTTGTAACTTGGTTACAGATCAACTTGTATCTATCATAGGCTTCTGTGTCACGTGTTAATTTGTATGTATCCCATGCATTTTTCTTCTCTGCCATATGCCTCATTAGTTCATCTGATATCCATTTAGGCCTAAACCTTGAACAGTATTTCTTAGTTGGTATGTAAAGCCTAGTAGCTTCCAAGATAAGTTCTTTGAATGCTTCCCATTTTGAATTTGCTGTTGGTAACATCATCAGTTGATCCCACTGTATAGAATTTAAATACTGTCTCAGTCCATCGTAGTCGCCTTTACGAAAGCAATACCCCTTCCCTTTACCCCTAATGGTAGTTACCTCTTTGAGTAAATCCCACTTCAGAACACTGTGATCACTGCCACCTAGTGGTTCATTTATCTGCAGATTCTTAATGCATGAAGAATCACTACTGATAATCAAATCAAGAGTATTACTCCCTCTAATTGCCTCCTGAACATGCTGATGTAGAAAACAATCATCCAGTAAATCCACAAAAGCCTTGCTAGTGTGTGAGTGACCAGCTACAAAATTCCAGTCAATATCTGAGAAATTAAAATCCCCCATTATAAGACTCTCTGATTTACTGGCCCACTTTATTTCTCTGTACACTTTCTTATTATACTCATCAGAGTCATTAGGCCTATAGCACACTCCTACTCTCAATTTTGATCTCCCAATGCTTATGTCACACCAAACTGACTCGACACTGCACTGTCCAGCGATGTCAACTGGCTTCACTTCCTTGGATTTTATGTGTTTCTTAACTAATAGCATAACCCCTCCTCCCTTCCTATCCTGTGTATCCTTTCTGTAGACATTGTACTCCCCAAATTCCAGTTCTGCATTCCTTATATCTGTGTGATACCACGTCTCTGAAATCCCAACAATATCTGCCTTTGATGTTTTGAGCAATACCTCAAATTCATCAAATTTATTTACTAAACTTCTAGCATTGGTGTACACGCAGGTATACATGCACCTGTTTCTATTCTTAGCTACCCTAACACAACCCATGTGTTTACTTGTACCGCAATGACTCCCAGCAGTCTCTGAAATATCCTGCATCTTATTTTCCAGGCTGCTGCTCATTCCAATAGAAGCAGTGCAAGAATCACTTTCACCTCTGCCAGTGGCTACTGTTAATCTATTAATCCTTGTATCCCCCCAATCTAGCAGTTTTCCGACCCACCTAACACTGCCTCGATAGCATCAGCAAACATTCTTGCACCCTTTCTATTTAAGTGTATCCCATCCCTGTAGAAGCAGTCTCTCCTGTTAACAAGTACAGACGAGACTGAAAAAAATTCTACCCCTTGAGCCTTGCACAATCTTTCCAGGGCCGAATTGATCGACAGGGCTCTCATCATATACTCCCTCCTATCGTGTCTGGGCAGAAATGCAGACACTTTCAAATTCAACCCTAATTCACGGCTTTTTTTCAACAGTGACCGGTACTTGTTAAGTAATTCCGCCGGTCTCCTACTCTTAATGTCATTAGTGCCAACGTGTACAACTATATCACCTTTTGTTCCCTTAAAAGATGATATCCGCTCTACGTCATCAACCTTTGCCCCTGGCAGACATACCCTGGTCCTGTTCCACCTATCCTTTTTACAAAGCATGTTTCCCGTTTCCCTGACAATAGAGTCACCAACAACTACTAGTTCCTTTGGGACCAGTGCATTCTGCCTTGGGGGCTGCCGCTGTGTTGTGCAAAGACCAAGTGCAAGCTCTGGCATTGGTATGGGCAGCTGAGAGCTTGATGGGCCCCTCACTTGTAATCCTTCGAGGGCATCCACCCTGTCCTTCAAGCTCTCATATAGGCCCATAACAACGCTGAGTTGTCGCCTGATTTCCTTACACTCCTTGCATCGTGCACATACAAAGACATCCCCCATGGCAGTATCATGTCCCATACCTGACTGCTCCGCAAACATCAAGCAAATAGTGCATCTTAAAAGGCTGTGATTCAGAGGGCAACTGCCCCCCCTCAGTTCTCCCCTGAGCCACAGCATTCCCATTAGCTTGAGCCTTTTGCTTTGCTGCTCTGGTTTGAGTCATGATTTCGATTTACTTTCAATAAAATTTCAATTTCAGTACAAAATTAAATCCTAAACTTGTATCCCAACACAGTTATAACGCTATATTTATGTTTCAGTAACGAGTGTTATCTACGAAATCTACGAGTGTTATCTACGAAATATTTATGTTTGAGTAACGAGTGTTATCTACAAAATCCCTTTATATAACTTCCGTATCAAGTTATATATTAATTATTTATTTTTACTAATTATTTATGTTACGTAACCTAAGTGGTTATATGTATAGTTAAAAGTACAATTTAATTGCCAATGAAGCTCGACAAGATTAATAGATTTTACTGATTAATTTTCGCGTAACAATGGCGGCTATTTACGAACGGTAAACACATGGATTTGATACCCTTTCCGATACTAAGTAATACCTACAAAATCTCTATCTAAGTTACTTTAAACTTAAGTACCGTAAATAGGAATATAAAGCTACTCTAGAAAATAAGTTAATATGTCAATTTAAACTAATAAAGCAGAAAATAAATCAGAAAAAACTTCTCTGTTCCAAGAGCGGCAGAAAGGCACGTTCGCACAGGCAACTCTCGAAGGTTGAGGATTGAGGATGTTTAGCTGCAAAGTCAGCACTTTCATTTCCCGGAATGCCAGAATGGCCAGGGATCTAGCAAAAAACTGATTGAAGATTGGACACACTACAGAAGAATAACTGCGAATGAATCTTTTTCAAGATAGGATGAGAATTTGATAAATTCTTCCTTATGGCAGAGACAGCACTGAGGGAGTTGGTGTAAATTATGGCAGGTGAGATGGAAAGCTCAATAATCTTGCTAAGCACTAACTTAATGGCATATAATTCAGCTGTGAAGACACTGCAAGCTAGCGGTAGTGTGGCTGAAATTATACATAAAGGAAAAAGCTGCAACATCTACCATACTGTCAGTTTTGGAATCATCTGTATAAATTTTACAGGCATGGTTGTTCATAGTAGCATGAGCCTAGTGTAACTGTCTGATATTGCAGGGAGGTATAATATTTTCCTCCACTGGAGCAAGTGTATACCTTGAGAGGCAGATACATATGTCCAAGGTGGAACAGTTGCTGAAAAGACTCTTTGAATTGGCATAACAATTGCAACTAACCTTAATCCTGTAGAGAGTGAGGGAGCGTATGTAAACAACTTAGAAAAACTGGTTTTATTCTTTTGTTAATTTAACAACTCATCTTTCACACTATGATGTTTTTTAGAGTGCACTTATGTTGTAGCTACCATAAACTGGTTTTGTTTACACAAAAGTAAATTTTAACGTCAGTGCCATCCTTCGGGAAGCAGGGAACCGGATGGCCAGAGGCAATAATAAGGACACTAATCGGACAACTGTGCCAAGATTTGTATTAAATATACAAAATAGATAACAATATTTATTTCTCACAGGGTGAAAATGAACTTTGTAATACATATTAACCAAATTTTGTAATAAATGAATATATTTACCTAGAAAAGCCTATCCTTTTGCAGGGTAATGGTATGTGCTTCTTATAAACAAGTACTTTGTATAAACTGAGTTTGTATTAAAGAGATTTTACTGTAGTTCTATTGCCACCTCAGCTAAAGATAAAGCTGACCTGCTAGCATCCTATTTCTTCTAACTGTTGTATCAATAATCTTGGTAAACCACCTCCTACCATTTCCAGTACACTCCATTCAATGCCTCTTGTGGCCTTCTCTCAAAAGGACATCATGAGAAATTTGAACAGTCCTGATGCTAAGAAAGCACTAGGTTCTGATGGTATTTCTCTACTTGTTCTCAAAACTTATATCCCTGGTGTTTTACCTCTTCTTTGAAATTTGCTCATATCCAGCTAAATGGATGTCAGATGAACTAATGAGACTCGTGGCAGAGAAGAAAAATGCATGGAATGCATATAAATTAGGCAACACAGAAGCCTATGGCAGATATAAGCTAGCCTGTAATCAAGTCACAAAGAAGATTAGGCAAACGAAGGCAGATTACGAGAAATCTTTGGCAAAGGATGCTAAGAAAAACAGCAAGGACTTCTTTACTTATGTAAACTCTAAAAGGAAGAGGGTGAATCAGATTGGTCCACTTGATATCGGTGGTTCCGTGGTAATGTGATGATATTCAAAAAAGCACTAAGTAATGTGCTGTAATGCATATAGGCAGTCATTCTCAAGGAGGCAATATACAAGCTGTGTAAAGGCACATGAAATTAACTCCTCAATTCTGTTGGCACACTGCTTAAACTCTGGGCTATTAGCAGCTACACTTCATTTTTGTTTATAGGTTGATAAATTTTTATTTATTTTTTGCATGTGTTGGAGTTATTTATGTACATGGAATAAACTTTAATAAATTTTTAGTTTTTTTTTTATTTAAAGCTCAGTCCTAAAGTAAGTTTACTTTGGCTGAACTTACTTCAGGTTTTTACTTTTTAAATCAGTTTTGGACAATTTTGTTATTTCTCAGCATTCCAAAAATTACAACACAATGAGTGCACTCTCTGAAATATAGATGAAAGCGAATGTATTAAACTTCTAATATTGATGGGGGAAAAAATGGTAGTTTTAAAAGATGCAACAAAAGATTAAATTCAGTATCATAACCTCTATTATGTTTTTGACATTTCATTTTTTTTCTGCAGTATACAATGGTACAACACATTTTCATACACCCACACACACACATTTCTTTTTTTTTTCTTAGAATAAATCAAAAAAAAAAAAAAAAAACTCAAATTGAAGAAGACATGAAAAGACCAAAGAAACTTTTTAATTTCTGGAAAGTATCACACTTCCGTATGATACTCTCCAGAAATTAAAATGAAAACAATTAAAAAAAAAAAAAAAATTGAAAATCAATAAAATAGGTCTCATGTTTGCTTGATTTCAGATCTTTCATTCTAGAAACATTTAGCAAAAAATCTTATTCTAATTCAACTTAGAGCAGTCTAAACCAACCCATTTTCTATTGTATTGTACTAAAGCTGAATTTTCGGATTATGGCACAAAAAAAAAAAAAAATTAAACATTATAAACATAAATTAACATGTAAATATGTGAAAAGTAATGTTTTGTATTACATAATTTTTTATTTTGTTTCTCATTTTTTTAATTTATTATTAATTTTAAATTTGATTTTTAAGTAAAATGAAGTTAAATTATTGAATCTATATATTTAAGAAGTCTAGGGGAATCTATTTTAACAATTAATGATTCCAATAAACTTTCTGTACAACAAAATCATTCATGCACCTCAGAAGTTTGTTCTAACAAGATTTTACTGTGTATAGTATTTGATAGTATGAACCAGAGCTATAATGCTCAATATGTTCTATGTTGATATCAGTATTTGTAAAAGAATAAGAGAATGTTACCTCAATATGATACGTAGAACATTTCTGTATGATACTCTCCAAAAATTAAAATTAAAACAATTTAAAAAAAAAAATTGAAAATCTTACATTACAGTAAGAAATAATTAACAATAATTAAAAAAACAAATGAACGCAATTAAAAATCAATTTTAATGCAATTAAAAATTAAGTAAAAAAATTAATTTAACGAAAAAATTGAAAATCGTTTTGCATTTTTTTGTTAAATTAATTTTTAATTGTGTTCATTTGTTTTTTAATTATTGTTAATTATTTCTTACTGTAATGTAAGATTTTCAATTTTTTTTTTAATTGTTTTTGTTTTATTTTCTGGAGAGTGTCATAAGGAGTTGTGTTCTACGTATCATACTGAGGTAAACTTCTCTTATTCTTTTACAATACATTATTACTTAACTTCCAATAATAATCACTAATGTTGTTTGCAGTTTCTTTTTTCTATTTATTTATTTTTTTCATTTTCGTATTGTTATATTTTAATTTTAAATTGTTTTCTGGATTTAGTTTGTTATTTACTTTTATTGTAACAAACATTTTTCATTAATTTTAGAAATTCTTCCATCCAGTTCTACACTGGATCCAGAAGAGCGACAAAGCACTGGGACAGTAAGCAAATCAGCATCCCTTACTGTAAGGACTGAGTCTCTGTCTAGTCAAGAAGGGTCATTCTATTACAAGGATAGGATGCTTAGCCCAGGTTTGGCATCTTTAGGAGTTCCCACCCGTCCACGAAGTCATTCTGATATGGCAGTAGAATTCTGGCACATGGATGAAGAGTCTAAAGTCCGAAAATCAGGTAGTCAGATAGCTCCAGAACTGTCAGACCTTGTGAACTACTGTCAGGCTATCAAGTTTCGAGGCAAGTATTTCTTTCTACCATAACTTTATATAAGTTATGGTCATTTTAAAATATCTCAGTAGCCCAGTGATTAAGGCACTTGTGAATGAGGTTGACCTCATTTTGAATCAATCCAAATTATTTTTGAGTGGTCAGGAGTGCGAGTTCAGTAGCACACGCTCTTAGAGTGGACCAGGGTTCAAGTCCATGACTGCTAAATATGATTAACATTTGTATTGATTGATTTACTGTAAACTCTACTGACCTGGTAGTCATGCTGGAGTATAAACAAGAATGTAATTATGAAGGCTTAATAACTTAATTATGAAGGCCAACTGGGAATTTCATCTGCCAGGGCCCCCATAAGTTTAATACAACCAAGGGACACTTCAGTAACCTCTAAACCTGCAAAAAATTGTTCAGTTCAATAATCTCTGAACCTTCCAAAGGACTGGATTGAAAGGCTGTGGTCCTCTATTATACAAGCCACTTACCCAGCAAGGACAAAAGAAAGCCTTCTTCAGTTATCACCTCCACTCAGTGCCTCTCTCTTTTTCTCTGCTATAGTCAAGCCATGCAGTCTTGTTAGGTCTTATTTCTATTATTGGGTGCTGTACTATATTACGTTGTTATTCATCATGGTAATTGCTCATGTCACCATTCTAACTCTACTGCTGGATCAGACTTTATTATTTGGATTTCTCATAGGTCCTTTTATTAGATCTGCTAAACACCTGCTATAATTTCTCCTACTATCTAACATATTATGTTTAGAATGTGTGTTTATGGACTGAAATGCATCCTAACAAAACATTGTAGTCTGAAAAACCGAGAATAACAACAGGAGGAGGGCCTACCTCCTTTCTGGCTAAGAGTGCCAACTACAGTCCTAGTTGAAGACATCGTTAAAAAATTTGTATAGTCACTGACAGTATTTGAACCTAATATCATTGTACTCAATATCCTTGTACTGGGTGTGTAACTAACATTTTTCTTTTAGTGTCTCAGTGAATCACTTATCTAATTTAGCTACCAGCTGATTTTAAACAATATTTTTCCAAATCAGATAATTTAAAAGCTTCTCTATCCAGACACTGTTTGACTAATGAGATTATCAGGTGTGTATTTGTGTCCTTGCCCTTCTCACTTTCCTTTTTAGAGTCTGGTCAAAATTTAATGTATACATAACCTTTGCCCCACTGTGTGCCCAAATACCCTAGTAGGAAGGGGAGGGATAATTTTATCATCAATTTTGAAAAAGGATGACCACCATTTGATTGAAGCATCTTCTCTTTATTTACGCCTGATCCAAAGCAAATTTAGAGTATACCCTGATGGGAGGGGATTCTTCTGTTTCAATATGCCATCTCAAAACAAGATGACTACTATTCAAAATACAAATCCAATCTGTTTGGAACTCTTCTGTTTACAGTCCAGTTGAAACAAAATTGACTATACAAAATTGTTCATTTGCACGAAATTTGTCTTCATAGTTGTCTTCTTAATTAGTATTATTTGATAAATTGTAAATATCTATTGGGCCAGAACCTGATCTACTAAGAGAAATTTCAATTTCTTAATCTCTGTTATCTGCAAGTTTTTGTTACAAAAATCAATGTAATAAAAAATATATATATTTGTGATACTTACCTTCAGAAGAAAAGCTAAAACATGTTTTTTTTTCATTACATTTGATATTAATCAAATGATAAAAGCAACCAAACCAGAGCTAGGCAATTCACATGAAAAGTAATGGACATACTGATCTTCACGTCTGTGAATTCACATGAAAAATAATGGGTATATTGATACTAATGTTCCACCCTGATAGGTGGAACAGGACCAGGGTATGTCTGCCAGGGGCAAAAGTTGATGATGTAGAGCAGATATCTTTTAAAGGCACAAAAGGTGATATTGTTGTACACGTTGGAACTAATGACATTAAGATAAGAGATCTGCAGATTTACTCAAAAAAGTACAAGTCAATGTTGAAAAAAAGTCACGAGTAGGGTTGAATGTGAAAGTTTCTGAAATTCGGCCTAGATACGATAGGAGGGAGTATATGATGAGAGCCTTGTCGATCTATTCGGCCATGGAGAGAATGTGCAAGGCTGAAGGGGTAGAATTTTTTTCAGCATGGTCTGTGCTTGTTGACAGGGGAGACTGCTTCTACAAGGATGGGGTACACTTAAATAGAAAGGGTACAAGAATATTTACTGATGCTATCGAGGCAGTGTTAGGTGGGTTGGAAAACTGCTAGCTTGGGGAGATACACAGATTAAAACGTTAACAGTGGCCACAGGCAGAGGTAAAAGTGATTCTTGCATTGCTTCTATTAGAATGAGTTGGCAGCTGGAAAACAAGGCAATGGAGATTTCCAGGACTGCTGGGAGTCATAGTGTCACAAATAAAGGCGAAGGTAAAGAAAGCCTGCATGAGAAGCACGCAAAAGTTCTATGAAATTTACCGGTAAAAGTACTTTGCCATAATGGCATTTGTATTGTTGCTCGCTCAGTAAATATACAGTGGGTGTTATCGGTCAGGAGTAAAAATTGAATCCCATGGGAGATCGAAACCCTCCTGAAGTGGAGGGGGTCACCTGACCTTTTTTCTTTAAAATCATTGGTAGACAGTGGATAAATTTTTTATTAAAAAAAAAAAAAAAAAGGCAAAGGAAGCCCACACGAGAAGCATGGCAAACTTCCAAAACGTTTACCGATGAACTTACGTTACGAACATTTTTTACTACACCAGAACTTACAATATGACTCTGTTCATGATTCAATTAGTTAAATCAATTAGTGATTCTAAAGAAAAAAAGGTCAGGTTACCCCCCCTCCACTTCAGGTGGGTTTCAAACTCCCGTAGGATCTGTTTACTGAGCGATCAACAATACAAATGCTGTTACAGCAAAGTACTTTTACCGGTAAATTTCATGCAACTTTTGCATGCTTCTCGTGCAGGCTTTCTTTACCTTAGCCCAAATAAATACATGGGGTGTGTTAGGGTAACTAAGAGTGGAAACAGGTGCAAGTATACTTGCATGTACACCAATGCTAGGAGTATAGTTAATAAATTTGATGAGCTTGAAGTACTACTCAAGACATCAAAGGCAAATATTGTTGGGATATCAGGGTATCACACAGATAAAAGCAGTGCAGAATTGGAATTTGAGGAGTACAATGTGTACAGAAAGGATAAACAGGACACCATTTAGCATTAGCATTTAGCATTAGTAGAGGCATTTGATGCAAGAAAGCAAGCTTATGCAGCATCAGCCAAAAAAAAAAAAAAAAAAAACCACTTCCACTTCACCTCTCTGTTCATTCAAAATACCTGTCCAGCTGAGCCTTAAACTTATTTAGGCTATCAACTTCCACGACAACGGCTGGAAGTCTGTTCCACCTACCAACCACCTGCTGGCTAAAGGCAAATTTCCGCACGTCTATCCTACATCTGTCTTCCGTCAATTTGAATTTATGCCCTCTCAGGTGATTATTCTGAGCGAGAGGTAGAATCCCATCAGCATGGCGCCTCCGTAGCCAGGTGGGAAGGAGCAGCAGTGCGTAACACAAGCTTCTTGATTAGACCGGGGTTCGAGCCCGTCACCACCAAATACGGAGGTTGCGGAAAGGTCAGGGAATGACCACCGCACATCCCGGAGCAATATGGCCTTAGTTGCTAATGCTCCTAAAAACCAAATAAACAAACAAACAACCCATCAGCATTGAGCATGCTCAAACCATTCAAGGCTTTATACCCCTCTATCAGATCACCTCGCTGGTGCCTAGTCTCCAGACACTGTAATTTGCAAAACTTAAGCCTTCTTCGTAAGAGCACCCCTTTGTTCCATTCACTAATCTTGTTGCCCTTCTCTGTACTCATTCCAGCAGCTCTACATCCTTCTTGAAATGAGGCCTCCAGACCTGTATACAGTACTCTAGGTGTGGCCCGACCATTGCCTTATACAAGGGAATAATCACCTCCTTATCCCTGCTAGAAAAATTCCTATATATCATTGACAATACACCATGAGCTACTCTTGCAGCCCGTCTGCACTGCTCAGAGAACTTCATATCTGCCTGCACAACCACCCCCAGGTCCCTTTCATTCTCTAACACTGTCAGTGTAGTACCACAGAGTTGATATGTTGCTGTGTGGTTGCTGTTTCCCATGTGTAGTACTTTACATTTGTCAATGTTAAACTTCATTTGCCACCTCTCAGCCCATCTGCTCAACCTTTCCAGATCCTGTTGCAGCAGCATAGTGTCAGTAGTGTCCTTGACATACCTGTCTACCTTCGTATCGTCTGCAAACTTTGACATTAAGCTTGATATACCCTCATCAATATCATTTATGAATACAGTAAACAATAATGGACCCAACACTGAGCCCTGAGGGACTCCACTAATAACATTAGTCCATGACGAGCAGTGTCCATTGATTACCACTCTCTGTCTTCTCCCCCTCAGCCATCCCTTTATCCACAGCAGCAATTTGCCTCCAATGTCACACTGCTCCAATTTGTGCAGCAGTCTTCCATGTGCAACAGTATCAAAAGCCTTTCTAAGATCCAAGTATATAATATCAAAGTTATTCCTTGCATCCAGTTCTTTTGTGACTGCATCATAGTATCCAATCAAATTGGTCAGACTAGACTTCCCCTTAACAAAACCATGCTGTGTCTGAGCTATAACTGAAGTCTTGTCTAGATGATCCTGCAGTGCTTCTTTAACCAGTGCCTCCATTAATTTTCCTGGAACAGAAGTTAAACTAACAGGTCTATAATTACTTGTGTCGCCCTTTGATCCTCCTTTGTGAATTGGGGTCACTGTGTGACCCCAATTCACAAAGTACCTCAATTCCATGGGTACTTCCCCTGAGTCCAAGGAAGCTCTCATAATTATGGCTAAGGGTTTGCTTACTTCCTTTGCTGCCTCCTTTAATATAACTGGATATATCCCATCCACCCCAGGTGCCTTTCTTGTGTTTATCTCCAACAACTTCTCCTCCACTTTACTCTCAGTTATTACAAGATTCTTTAGCTTACTGCCAGAGTTGAATACACTTCTGGCATTCCCCTCGCTGAATAACTCCTCATGTGTGAATGTCGGTGCAAAATATTCATATAGTTTGTTGGCTACCTGAGCAGGATGATCAACAGTTGAACCATCGATATCAAGTGGACCAATCTGATTTATCCCCTTCCTTTTAGAGTTTACATAAGAAAAGAACTCTTTACTGTTTTCCTTTGCCAAAGATTTCTCGTAATCTGCCTTCGCCTGCCTAACCTCCTTTGTAACTCTATATGATTTGTAACTTTATATGATGAGAGCCCTGTCGATCAATTCGGCCCTGGAAAGATTGTGCAAGGCTCAAGGGGTAGAATTTTTTACAGCCTGGTCTGTACTTGTTAATAGGAGAGACTGCTTCTACAGGGATGGGATACACTTGAATAGAAAGGATGCAAGAATGTTTGCTGATGCTATCGAGGTAGGTTGGTCAGAAAACTGCTAGATTGGGGGGATACAAAGACTAATAGATTAACAGTAGCTACTGGCAGAGGTGAAAGTGATTCTTGCACTGCTTCTATTGGAATGAGCCGCAGCCTGGAAAATAAGATGCAGAATATTTCAGAGACTGCTGGGAATCATTGGGGTACAAATAAACACATAGGTTGTGTTAGGGTAGCTAAGAAAAAGAACAGATGCATGTACACTTGTGTGTACACCAATGCTAGGAGTTTAGTAAATAAATTTGATGAATTTGAGGTATTGCTCAAAACATCAAAGGCAGATATTGTGGGAATTTCAGAGACGTGGTGTCACACAGATATCAGGAATGCAGAACAGGAATTAGGGGAGTACAATGTCTACAGAAATTATAGACAGGATAGGAAGGGAGGAGGGGTTATGCTATTAGTTAAGAAATACATAAAATCCAAGGAAGTGAAGCCAGTCGACATTGCTGGACAGTGCAGTGTCGAGTCAGTTTGGTGTGACATAATCATTGGGAGATCAAAATTGAGAGTAGGAGTGTGCTATAGGCCTAATGACTCTGATGAGTATAATAAGAAACTGTACATGGAAATAGAGTGGGCCAGTAAATCAGAGAGTGTTATAATGGGGGATTTTAATTTCCCAGATATTGACTGGAATTTGGGAGTTGGTCACTCACACACTAGCAAGGCTTTTGTGGATTTATTGGATGATTGTTTTCTACATCAGCATGTTCGGGAGGCAACTAGAGGGAGTAATACTCTTGATTTGATTATCAGTAGTGATTCTTCATGCATTAAGAATCTGCAGGTAAATGAACCACTAGGGGGCAGTGATCACAGTGTGCTGAAGTGGGATTTACTCAAAGAGGTAACTACCATTAGGGGTAAAGGGAAGGATTATTGCTTTTGTAAAGGCAACTACGATGGACTGAGACAGTATTTAAATTCTATACAGTGGGACCAACTGATGATGTTACCAACAGCAAATTCAAAATGGGAAGCATTCAAAGAACTTATCTTGGAAGCTACTAGGCTTTACATACCAACTAAGAAATATCATTCAAGGTTTTCCCACATAACTAATGAGATATATGACAGAGAAGAAAAATTTATGGGATACATACAAATTAACACGTGACACAGAAGCCTATGATAGATACAAGTTGATCTGTAACCAAGTTACAAAGGAGGTTAGGCAGGCAAAGGCAGATTATGAGAAATCTTTGGCAAGGGATGCAAAGAAAAACAGCAAAGAGAAGGAAGGGGATGAATCAGATTGGTCCACTTGATATCGATGGATCAACTGTTGATGATCCTGCTCAGGTAGCTAAAAAACTGAATGAATATTTTGCATCGACATTCACACATGAGGAGTTATTCAGCGAGGGGAATGCCAGAGGTGTATTCAACTCTGGCAGTAAGCTAGAGAATCTTGTTATAACTGAGAGTAAAGTGGAGGAGAAATTGTTGAATATAAATACAAGAAAGGCACCTGGGGTGGATGGGATCTATCCAGTTATATTAAAGGAGGCAGCAAAGGAAGTAAGCAAACCCTTAGCCATAATTATGAGGGCTTCCTTGGACTCAGGACACAAGTAATTATAGACCTGTTAGTTTAACTTCTGTTCCAGGAAAATTAATGGAGGCACTGGTTAAAGAAGCACTGCAGGATCATCTAGCCAAGACTTCAGTTATAGCTCAGACACAGCATGGTTTTGTTAAGGGGAAGTCTAGTCTGACCAATTTGATTGGATACTATGATGCAGTCACAAAAGAACTGGATGCAAGGAATAACTTTGATATTATATACTTGGATCTTAGAAAGGCTTTTGATACTGTTGCACATGGAAGACTGTTGCACAAATTGGAGCAGTGTGGCATTGGAGGCAAATTGCTGCTATGGATAAAGGGGTGGTTGAGGGGGAGAAGACAGAGAGTGGTAATCAATGGACACTGCTAATCGTGGACTAATGTTATTAGTGGAGTCCTTCAGGGTTCAGTATTGGGTCCTTTATTGTTTTCTGTATTTATAAATGATATTGATGATGGTATATCAAGCTTAATGTCCAAGTTTGCAGACGACACGAAGGTTGGCAGGGTTGTCAAGACACTACTGACACTATGCTACTGCAACAGGATCTGGAAAGGTTGAGCAGATGGGCTGAGAGGTGGCAAATGAATTTTAACATTGACAAATGTAAAGTACTACATATGGGAAACAGCAACCCCAGAGCAACGTATCAACTCTGTGGTACTACACTGATAGTGGTAGAGAATGAAAGGGACCTGGGGGTGGTTGTGCAGGCAGATATGAAGTTTTCTGAGCAGTACAGATGGGCTGTAAGAGTAGCTCATGCTGTATTGTCGATGATATATAGGAATTTTTCTAGCAGGGATAAGGAGGTGATTATTCCCTTGTATAAGGCAATGGTCAGGCTACACCTAGAGTACTGTATACAGGTCTGGAGGCCTCATTTCAAGAAGGATGTAGAGATGCTGGAACAAGTACAGAGAAGGGCAACAAGATTAGTGAATGGAACAAAGGGGTGCTCTTACGAAGAAAGACTTAAGTTTTGCAAATTACAGTGTCTGGGGACTAGGCACCAGCCAGGTGATCTGATAGAGGTGTATAAAGCCTTGAATGGTTTGAGCATGCTCAATGCTGATGGGATTCTTCCTCTTGCTCAGAATAATCACCTGAGAGGGCATAAATTCAAATTGAGAAAAGACAGAATTAGGATAGACGTGACGAAATTTGCCTTTAGCCAGCGGGTGGTTGGTTGATGGAATAGACTTCCATCCCTTGTCGTGGAAGTTGATAGCCTAAATAAGTTTAAGGATCAGCTGGACAGGTATTTCAAACGAACAGAGGGGTGAAGTGGAAGTGGTTATTTTTTATTTATTTATTTATTATTATTATTTTTTTTTTTTGGCTGATGCTGCATAAGGTTGCTTTCTTGCATCAAATGCCTCTACTAATGCTAATGCTAATGCTAACTCGGTTACAGATCAACTTATATCTATCATAGGCTTCTCTGTCACGTGTAAATTTATATGTATCCCAAGCATTTTTCTTCTCTGTCATATGTCTCAATAGTTCATCTGACCTCCATTTAGGCCTAAACCTTGAACAATATTTCCTAGTTAGTATGTAAAGCCTAGTAGCTTCCAAGATAAGTTCTTTGAATGCTTCCCATTTTGAATTTGCTGTTGGTCCCACTGTATAGAATTTAAATACTGTCTCAGACCATCTTAGTCGCCTTTACGAAAGCAATAACCCTTCCCTTTACCCCTGATGGTAGTTACCTCTTTGAGTAAATCCCACTTCAGCACACTGTGATCACTGCCACCTAGTGGTTCCTCTATCTGCAGATTCTTAATGCATAAAGAATCAATACTGATAATCAAATCAAGAGTATTACTCCCTCTAGTTGCCTCCTGAACATGCTCATGTAGAAAACAATCATCCAATAAATCCACAAAAGCCTTCCTAGAGTGTGAGTGACCAACCCACAAATTCCAGTCAATATCTGGGAAATTAAAAGCCCCCATTATAAGGCTCTCTGATTTACTGGCCGACTCCATTTCCCTGTACAGTTTCTTATTATACTCATCAGAGTCATTAGGCCTATAGCACACTTCTACTCTCAATTTTGATCTCCCAGTGCTTATCACACCAAACTGGCTCGACACTGCACTGTCCAGCGATTTACGACTGGCTTCACTTCCTTGGATTTTATATGTTTCTTAACTAATAGCATAACCCCTCCTCCTTTCCTATACTGTCTATCCTTTCTGTAGACGTTCTACTCCCGAAATTCCAGTCCTGCATTCCTTATATCTGTGTGACACCACGTCTCTGATATCCCAACAATATCCGCCTTTGATGCTTTGAGCAATATCTCAAATTCATCAAATTTATTTACCAAACTCCTAGCATTGGTGTACACGCAAGTATACATGCACCTGTTGTTTTTCTTAGCTACCCTAATACAACCCATGTGTTTACTTGTTCCACAATGGCTCCCAGCAGTCTCTGAAACTTGTTTTCCAGACTTCTGCTCATTCCAATAGAAGCAGTGCAAGAATCACTTTCACCTCTGCCAGTGGCTACTGTTAATCTATTAATCCTTGTATCTCCCCCAAGCTAGCAGTTTTCCAATCCACCTAACACTGCCTCGATAGCATCAGCAAATATTCTTGCACCCTTTCTATTTAAGTGTATCCCATCCCTGTAGAAGCAGTACCTTCTGTTAACAAGTAGAAGATGTCCCTTCTGACATCAAGTGGACCAATGTGATTCAACCCCTTATTTCTACTGTTAGTATTAGTATTAGTGGCCATATGGTGCAAGAAAACCTACAGCTTTTGCTGCAACAGCCAAAGGGGAAAAAAAAAAGTAATATAATAATAATAAAAAAATAAATTAAATAATAAAAGAAAAGAAAATAGACAACCTATGTGTTTCCCTGCTCCCTTAGGTAACTATCCAGCTGAACTTTGAATTTCCCTAAATTGTCCGCCTCTACCACGTGATAACCATGTGAATAACTTATTCCAATAATTTATAACTCGCTGGCTAAAATAAAACTTCCTGTAATTCAGTCTAAAATAGCCAAAATCATTAAACTAGCTGAAATAACTAAAAAATTTATCATGTAGGCAATTAAAACTTATAATTTCCAGAAGCTGTGACTAGCAGTTGTTCATAGAAATCTATAATATTTTGATTGCCAATTGTATTAGAGAATACAGATTTCACTGACCTAAAGTATTGTATGAATTTAAGATTTTTGAATATGAATTTAAGAATCCTGCAAGTTAATTTAAGATTCTGGTATTTACTGTAGAAAGGATGGCTGTATACATATATATATATATATATATATATATATATATACACTGTACTGCCACTTTATTAGGTACACCTACCTAGTAGTGTGTTGAGCCTCCTTTAGCCTTCAAAACAGCCTGAATTCGTCTAGGCATAGATTGAACAAGATGCTGAAAATGTATGCTTAATGTATGCTTTGTATGCTTAATGATACTAGATAGGTTGTTCTGCTGCATTTATATCCACAACTGTGGTAATGTGACTTGCAACGTTGTGGGACAAACAATTTGTGTGCACAGCACAGGTGTACCTAATAAAGTGGCAGCACAGTGTATATGTACATATACAGGGCGTCTCAAAAATATTGGTACAAACGTTTAGGGGAGGTAGGAATCATCTAAAGGAATGTGAATCGCATAGGAACCCATAGACGGCGCTGTTCACCAGTTCGTGAGAGGGAAAATTTCTGGTTTACTCATTCAAGCAGTAGTCGCCGCATGAAGAGCATGCATCGATATACGAACTGTGAGCTGGCAGACATGCACCTAGTGTATGGATTAGCAGAGAGCAATGGACGAGCCGCTCAATGAATTTATATAGAACGCTTCCCAGACAAACATGTACTGGACCACCATTTGTTTGCGCGTGTGCATCAAAATTTGTGCGATTATGGGTCATTTAGATGTAACAGGAGTAGTGCGGGCAGACCACATTCGACGCGAACTCCTGCCATGGAAGAAAGTGTGTTGAATGCCATCCAGAAATAATCCTACTACCAGCACACGTGCCATTGCCTCTGCCTTAGGAGTGTCTCGTTGCAGTGTACAGCATGTCTGGCACGACGATTCCTTACATCCCTTTCATCTCTAAAGGGTTCAGTTACTGCTCCTCCAAGATCATCCTGCATGTGTGGCTTTTGCACAGTGGTTTCTCCAAGAAAGTGTTCAAGACTTGAATTTTCCAGCCTATGTTTTGTTCACGGATGAGGCTTATTTCACTCAGGAAGGCTTGTTGTTGTTGTTTGTTATTTAGTTTTTAGGAGCATTAGCAACTAAGGCCATATTGCTCCAGGATATGTGGTGGTCATTCCCTGACCTTTCCGCATCCTCCGTATTTGGTGGTGACAGGCTCGAACCCCGGTCTAATCAAGAAGCATGTGCTACGCATTGCTGATCCTTCCCACTTGGCTACAGAGGTGCCTCGGAAAGGCTTATTCAATCAGCACAATGCTCATGTGTGGGCTCACGACAACCCACACGATCTACACCCCCATGTGGCACAACGTCGCTTTGCAATAAATGTGTGGGTAGGTATGATCGGTGACTGCTTAGTCGGCTCATACCTGTTACCATCCCGCATGATCTCCGCTAAATATCGGATCTTTCTTGAACAAGTTGTACCAGGGTTACTTGACGATGTTCCAGCAAATGTGAGACGCAACATTTGGTTTCAACATGATGGGGTGCCTGCCCATTATGGAAGGTGTGTTCGTGACGTTTTGGGCGTCAATGGATTGGTCGTGGTGGACCCGTTGCCTGTTCCCCACGCTCACCTGATTTATCGAGCCTTGATTTCTTTCTGTGGAGGGGCCCCTCAAATCTATTGTCTATGAATCGCCTGTGGAGATGGAAATGGATCTCGTGGTGACTCGTCTGCACTGCTGCTACTGTCAAAGAAACTCCTGGTGTGTTGCATCACGTCTCATGGTGGAACCTTCGAGCATCTGTTGTAACATCATGAAATGCATCCATCTCGTACTCCATTGTTAATAAAATAAAATAAAAATAAAGTACAGCCATTATCAACCCACTATAGGATGGAAGCCTCCTCAACAATTCATGCTGAGGGAAATGGACCATAATCTGCCACGCTGGTCCAGTGAATTAATTATCATGATCCTGAAACCAGTTAGCAACCTGCTGTACCTTTTGGCATGGCACGTTGCCTTGTTGATACTAGAGTAGTCTCTATTCACTGTCATCATGAAGTGGTGTATTTGGTCAGTGATGATAGAAAGGTAGGCATTCCCATTGAGCCATTGCTTAACAGTGATCAGAGGACCCAGGGCATGCCATAAAAACAGTTCCTAAACCTCAACACCTCCAGCCTGCTAAACACCAACAGTGTATTGGTGCCATGGCCTCATGTTGCTTTCTCCAAATGCGGATACTCTCATCAGCATGATACAGTTGGAAACGGGATTCATCAGACCAAGCGACAGATTTCCATATGTTGGTAGTCCAGTGTTGATGCTGATGTGCCGGTGCAATGTTCAGTTTCTTGTTGTCTTGCAGTGAGCATGGGCACCCATGATGGCTGTCAACTGCCATAGCCTGTATGAGCTAATGTCTGGCACATAGTCCATGTGGATATAGTTTTGCTATTTATACATTGCACTGGATGGTTATCTGGGTCACTGTGTGGCATCACTACTCTGTTATTAAACAAGACACATAATGCTTGTCACAGGTGTCAACCACATTGAGCTGTCCCATGTGTGACTTTGGCTGTTTGTTAGACTGCTGTTGAGCCAGTCATGGTAAACTCATGACAATATGGAATGGGAGCACGTAACCCCATTGGCTCTTGTTGCGATACTTGTACTGCATGTCTTTCCCCAACAGTCATTCCACAAACACTAAAAAACTGATTGCCACATGTGTGAACTACAATCTTATACCAGCCATTTCTGACTTTGAGCTTCACCAGCATCACAGACCAGTTCATTCCTACACAAGGAGGGGTACTGCTAATGCAAAGCCAATTCTGTATATATTATACAGCCAACATGGCTGCACCAAAATATAAATACACTGGCCAAAAAAATACAAACCTTTATTCAATATAGAATCAGGCTGCATTTATTTAAAATAACAACAAATAAGTAGCGCAGCAAGTGAGCAGCATGGTGTTTTAGTGCATTTTGGTCTAATTGTAACCATTCTTCTAGCAAAATATTGTGTAGATGTGACAAAATTGAAGGAAGAGGATTTGTTGCCGAATAGCTCTTTCCTGTATCCCACACATTCTCAATAGAACTGAGATCATGCAAATGTGGTGGCTAGAGAAGATGATGGATATCCATGTCATATTCTCCGAACCATTCTTGCATGATTCTGGCATGATGTACTGTTGCATTGTCATCCATAAAGTGGCAATCACCTTTGAGATAAAAGTGTAACAGGGTGCAATAGATCTGACACAAAATTCGGATACTCCCTGGATGACATTCAACCTTCTGCTGGTATCAGTTGACTGTCCTTGCCAATAAAACATTCTTCAGATGAGCCAGCAGGATCTATCGCTTTGCCGTGTTCTCACCACACTTTCTGCCTACCTCAGTACAAAACAAAATGTTGTATTATGATTTGTCTGACCACATGACTTTCCTTTATTGTTCCACTGTCCAATCACGATGTTCTCAGGCACCACTGCAAGTGGATTTTGAATAGGCAGGCAACTGCCAATATCCAATTTTAATTTCCTGCGTATAGTATAGTATAGGTTAAAATAGGGCATTTTTGGGCTTGGCTGAATTCAGATGTTATTTT
Organism: Mastigoproctus giganteus; assembly: GCF_048544385.1. Classification (NCBI taxonomy): domain Eukaryota; kingdom Metazoa; phylum Arthropoda; class Arachnida; order Uropygi; family Thelyphonidae; genus Mastigoproctus; species Mastigoproctus giganteus. The sequence goes on from NC_143576.1 coordinate 142,114,731, forward strand.
GCTGCACACTGGATGTCCTATTTTTCCATACAGTTCTCTGTAGAGTGTGATAAAGTTCCATTCAAAGAGCATTTCAGTTTCTGACTTGGTAGAATGTGAATGCACATCTCTGTTTCTGAATTAAACTCAAACTTTTGGCCTTATTATGGGATCATATGAGATGATCTAAAAAAAATAGCCACTAACAATTTGTTTAGCAAATTATTATACAAGATATGTGGTACTGTATGTTTGACAACTATTCAAAAATAAACTAAACTTTCTCATGTAGAAAACTAGTGTTCTCCCTTCATTTTTTATTTAACCTGCCAGACTGCTAATTCCTTGTTAATTTTTTATTTTTTTTCACTGATTACCAAAATTGTATGGACTCGTTAAGTACAAAATATCATTTTAATATTAATGGTAACTATTTTTTTAAAAATACAATTTATAAGAAAGTTGTTTTTTTTTTGGCCATTTTTACATCTAAACTTTAAAAGTAAACAAACAGTGGAAAAATAAACAAATATTTTCTTTATGAATTTTTTCCTATTAGTAAAGAATAGTATATTCTTTCAAAATATCTATTGTAATATTCATATCTACAGTAGTTATTTTTAATAAAATTTAAGTATACAGTGCTCTCAAAACAGCCTTGGCAGCACAAAAGATTCATCACTCATTTTTACAAAAAAAAAAAAAAAAAATTTAAAAGGATACTGCTCCCATTAAAAATCTAAAATTTAAAGTTCATAGCTGCAATAGTTATATTTTAAGAGTTTTCTTTAAAATTATCAAAATTTTGTTTTTTAATAAAATTAAGCTGGCAATCCTTCAACAGAATGCCTTAAAGGGCAATCTGTAACATAAATGAATAAACATAAACAGCTTTTCTAAGTTTTTACACAAGATTCCTTACCCTCTCCCCCCTTGAGATTGTAAAAAGAGACACTTCAAACAGGGTAAATAAATGGTCACATATCATTATATGAAGCAGTAAGCCATACAAATGGTCACCACTGCCAAAGGACAATAATTGAATTGCCAGGCAGCATTTCACACATGGCTTATCATAGCTGTTGTATTACTGGCTCCCAAAAAATTGCAGGTGTTGCAAAATAATGGCTTCTTTCACAACTACTAAGACTAATGTAAGTAGTGTGTTGATTATTTTTGATTATGGTTTGCTGCTAGTGAGAGGCAGTGGGAGATTATGCATTTGAGGGCCCAAGGCACAAACAAAGTTTGGGGCCCACCTAAAATTTTAAAATATTGAAATTTAAATGAATAAATACAAAGTGCAAACTTTTTTTTTTAACTTTTTATTTCTACAATAAGAAAAATAGAACAAAAATTATAAATAAACATAAGTATCTAATCTGTGCCTGTGCCGACCTATACGTGTTATTGCCTGTACACAAACCTGCGTGCAGTTCACCACTCGCCAGCGAGCGATATACAGTATATATGCACAGCTCTAACGCTGTGATCACCATGTCATTTTCGATTTTCATATAAATAAAACATTCATGTGAATTAAAGCTTTAAAATGAAATAATAACAATGTTTTTTGTTGGTCTGGGACCTCTGGGAATGTGGAGCCCAAAGTTTACGCCTCATTACGCCTGTGCGATAATCTGCCACTGGTGAGAGCAGATAAAAAGATAGTATTATTACCAAAAACTTTATGATAGTTTTACTTAAAAGTACTAAGGCTCTTATCAGGCTAGGTTTATTCATAGATTGTCTTTAAAAGCTCTGAAAAACTTTGGTGCTTGGCCCAATCTCCTATGAGGAGGGTTAAGTATTTGAAGAACAAAATGTAAATGATTTATTTGAAAAAGTTTTGTTAATGATACAACATGGGTTGTTAACACTAATTCAAAAATAAATAATAAAAACACTTACCCACCTTAATTGTGTATATAATTAGTTCACAATAAACTAATTTTGACTCTGCTAAAAGTAGGGTCAAACACAAGCGCCTGCCATGTAATCCATCATGTATAACCATGGTGGCTTAGCAAAGGTCTTCATGAGACTATGAAGAATATGGAGTGTAGATTAAAAAAACAGAAATTATGTTCTGGATTCACTCATGAATATTCATTCATCATCTTTTTCATTACAAAAAAATTGAATACAGCTTGCACATCATCATGGACTGCGCAATGATATGTATTTAAAATATGATTTAGAGCATACGTTTGGAACTTTTAATGAATTTGGTTTGCCATAGCTCTTTTTGGATAGAAAAATTTATGGAATTATTTCCCTATTTGTAAATATAGCTTTTAAATATACGAAAGAACTTCTGGGTTAATGAAAGTGTATTTTATAAATGGTTTTATTGTTTTGATATAGTTTTGCATAGTAAAATATTTATGCTGGGTTTTATCTCATATGTATTAATTTACTAAATTATAAACTATACAAATATATTGTTGTTAGTATCAGGTTTAATGACACAAACAAATATATTGTACAGATTTGTATAATTATATATCTAAATCTATAAATTTTAATGATTTATTATTGTAAATGCAATGTACAGATTGTATATTATTAGCCATATTGTGCAAGGAAGCCTGAGGCTTATGTTGCAAGAGAGAGAGAGTTAGATTTTATTGAGGAAGGTAAGAATGTTTTTATTGTTTTTATTTCATATTTGATATTCTTAAATCTAAGTACATTTCTTTTGAAGATGACAGTGATAATAGAATTTGCAAAACTGCTAAATATAATATTGTGCCTATAATGCCACTTTTATGTAACACTCCTTTTTAACTGGTTGATAAATAGGCTCAGCCTGTATGCCAGTTGTTTGCAAGACTAAATAAATTAATATATATATATATATGAAACAGTGGGTGAAATCTAAAATACTATAATGGCATTACCTACATGATAATGTAATTTCTCCATAGGGTTTGTTACCAGTTCAAGCCCTACAAATTCAGTAAAATTAAAAAAGATGTCCTCCAAGAAGACAGTTTTGTCAACAGGGAATGTGACTTCCATCTCTAGCACCCCTCCTTCAGTTACAGGTAAACTTTCAATGCATAACAACCTGTATATTCAATTATTTTGCTTATACAGGTACTTGGAATTGTCTCTAGCTGGTGCCATTTTTAAAAGAGATATTGGAACAAGAGGATTTGTCCTCCAGAGAGCTTTACAGTTATCGATTTGACAATCGCTTTGTTTAGCATGTATGATATATACTGTATTTACTATATTATTTAACTGAATTACTTAATTTATTCTCTTGATTAAACAGAAGATACATAAATTTTGTCTGTCTTTTAAACTGCCACTTTCAGACTCTTTACTTTCGAGTCAGTTATCCTGGTGGACAAATGATGTAATAGCGGATTATGCCTGTGGTTACTGAACTAGTGTTGTAGCCCCATTCGTGATTTAAAAAATTGACAAAAACTGGTTTCTTTTTGACATATTAGGGAAACTTTAAAAAGTTGCTTTGCATGATACAAAAAATGCAGACAGCATATTAATCACATCATCATATTTTCATTATTTGTTGCAAGAATGTATCTGCCATAGCAACTAATCACTATGATAGCACCTTAATAGCAAGCTATCTCGCCATATCTCACCATATTGAAATGTAACATATATTGTTGATTACATATATAGTTTTCTTACAAATAACATAAGGTGCTAGTATTGATGATACAATGAAAAGAAGTGCAAATTATAAATAGTTATTACTATGGAATTGGGAACCAGTGATGAAATGACTGGATATATGTTTTTAACAAATTTCCCGTAATTCTCTTAGTAGTATGGATATTTATTCATGGAAATTATAAAAAAGAGATCGTTAAGAGATAATTATAGTTACTGGCATCTTGTGTAACTTTCACATCCATTTATGCATACTTAATTTAATTTAATACTTTTATATAGGAATTGATAAATATATATATATATCAAAAGATATTTATTAATAGTTAAGACAAAGCTAAGTAATATTTGACAGGTGCTCTCAAAATATTCCAAAATGAGCATTTGCAACCTTTATACAACAGTTTTGGTAAACACAATTATGGCTGAAATGTTATCAGAAGATCAATTTGCTTCAGTGTATCATTTTAAATGGAAAACAAAATGAAAAGTTCACCAGGTGCAAACTAATATTTAGTTGAACTGCCTTTGTCCCTGATGACAGCAGCACACGTTGAGGCATTGACAAGATCAATTTCTGAAGATAATCTACTGAGAGTTTGTGGTTCCAAACACGAATTATGGCTTCCTAAAGTTCACGAAGGGTCTTTGGTTTCTTTCTGGCAACTGCAGATTCCACATGATGCCAACAGTTCTCTATAGGATTCTGGTCCGGGCTGTTTCCTGGCCAGCTAACAGTTGTAATGAACCATTTTTTCACCTGTAACAAATGTAAACACATTACTGTCAAACCCCTAATGCAGAAATGAAGCTAAAGTAACTACAGAAGTGCATACTTACACTTTTCGCCTGATGACAAGGAGCAGAGTCATCCTGAAAGATGCAGTTACTTGGCAGGATGAAATGGTATCTAATGGTTGGCAGAAATTGGCCTTCCAATATAGCCAGATATCCATTGGCATTTACAGAACCTGCAGTTTATAAAAGGTTTATAAACTACAGGTGACCTACTCCATTATCAAAATGCACTCCCATATCGTTTGGGTGGTAGGGATTTTCACTGTAGACACCATACAGTCTGAATGGTATTCTTCACCATGTCTAAGGTCTCTTATCAGAACCATTTAATTTGAATTTCTTCTCATCTGGGAAAATAACTGACTTCCACTGCTCAGGGTTTGTTGTTTGTTATTTGGTTTTTTAGGAGCATTAGCAACTAAGGCCATATTGCTCTGGGATATGCGGTGGTCATTCCCTGACCTTTCCGCATCCTCCGCATTTGGTGGTGATGGGCTCGAATGCCAGTCTAATCAAGAAGCGTGTGTTACGCACAGCTGCTCCTTCCCACCTGGCTACGGAGGCGCCCACTGCTCAGGGATCCATTTGACATGCTCCTTACACCAAATTAATTGGGCCTTTTTAATTTTTTGTGTGAGGAGGGCTTCTTCTTAGGACAATGGGCTACAAGTCCATTTTTGAAGATGCATCTTCTGACTGTTACTGCACTTGCTACCACTCCTGTATGTTCTTCACATTCTCTTTTCAGCTCAGACAACAAAGCTTTACAGTTTTTAAGGCATAAGCGCTTCAAAATATGGTCCTGTATAGAGACACATTTGCATCCAGTTCCTTTTTTCCTACCAGCCGAACCGGTATTCTTGAGTTTGGAAAGAAATCTACTCACTTTCGACTGATTACAAGACACTCTATAAGCAATATGATGAGAAGAACATCCTTCCTCATATAAAGCAACAATAGCGCTCTTTCTTCATGACATCAACTGCATGTAACTAGCCATCCCGACACAAGCAAGGAATGACTGCAACTCTTGCAGACTGTGCTTATATAGCTGAAAGTAACAGCTGATGCAATATTACGTCATCACCTATGCATGTCAATCTTATCTGATGCAATCTGTAAGAAATATTGCCATATACGTACGTTATTCGGATGACAATTACTATCTTAAAGGATGATGCACTTTCTTTGAACACCAGTATATATATATATATTATATATATGCTAATCACCTATTGTCTTCGCCATCTTAATTTATCCATCCATTTGTCTGCATGTAAAAACCTACTCCTAGTGGATTGATTTTCATGAAATATTATATTTGGGCCTTTCAAAGATATATTTGTGTAGCCATTCTGAATTTCAATAAAATTGGACAAACAGAAATTTAGCAATCATTATTTCTTTTTTTTTTTTTTTTCATACAAATTGTATTGAAAAAAAGAAATGCATGTATTGTTATGTAAGACTTGGGAACATGGTGCAACTTATGAAGATTGAATATATATATATTTTTTTTTATTTAAACATGAACAATAGATACATTTCAACCACAACTATTTATATTCTATGTACAAAAGCAAAAAGGGAAAAATAAAGAAACTTTTTAGAAAGAAATACAAATGTTTCAACATTTCAATTTCAGGAATTAAGAACATGGTTTCTTGGCATTGGATCAGTCTCATATTTCACACGTTGAAGGTGATGGACTCTTCAGTGATGGTGAAGAGGTGACCACCACTGTTCCATTTGCTGTTAAGATGATCCAGAGTTTCTGGTCTTTTGCAGTGGAATTCAAGTAGAAGTCTGCTCTGCAACTTCCTCTGTAGACTTCACTTTAGATTTTGCACTGACATGTCGACAGGAGGCACGTTTTCACTGCTTCTCGTGTGCTTCAAGTAGAAGTTGTAAATGATGGTCTTGGCAGCAATGAATAAGAAGTTGCAAGTGGTGTGTGCTATCTGCTCAGAGTGGAGCAGATACCAGTAGTCCTCCAGAGTGTGGGCTTGGTAGCAGGCAAACTTTGCTGCATCCGGTGCATATTTGATCAGTTCCTTGTTCACAGGGCATGCCAGGTATGTGTGTGTGTGTGTGTGTTCCAGGATACCTGAAGTGGTGCAGAAGAGGCAGTATTTGAGGTGCATAGCGCAAAGATTTGTAGCTTGACTGGGGTAGGAAGGATGTTGTGCCACAGTCTCCACTGGATGTCTGAGTCTGATTTGGAACATTTCATCCTATACAGAAGGTTCCACTGAAAGTTAGATGGGTGGCTCGTGATGTGTGGAGAAAGATGCAGGAAGAACTTGGCAAGCGAATGACGGGAAGGTCGTGGCTGTATGGCATACCATGATTAGCTGATACACTTTTTTCAGGGGTGCAGGGGACAGAGGTATAGTGTTTTCTGGTGTTGTAATGATGAAGATTGGTGCTCGTGAGGATCCGGCGACATCTCCAATCCCTTTAGCTGTAGTGATGTCTGGAAGGGCTCTTGCAATCGCTGATTTTAGCTGCTGCTGCTGTGCATTTACAGTTTTAATTGGCAGGTCTTCGGAACTTTTCCATTATTAATATCTTTATTGCAGGCAGTGAATGGTTACATGATTGTCTGATGCAATAATACCCATAACAGCAACAATGCTAGGGTTTTAACATATAATAACTAATACAGGAAAAATTGCATAAAACATATATTAAGACATAAAATGTATAATTACATATTTTACACATAAAATTAATATTAACATGGGAAATGAAAGAACATGAAAAGCAATGAAAAGACAATGGCAGTCACTCGGCTGAAGATGAAAGCTGCTCCCTGATGATGCGTCTTCTGTAGGATTTGTCCTCTATGTACTAGGGGAGGGCTCTTAAAGGTTTTTTTTTGGGGGGGGGGGGATCCTCCAATTGCAAATCTGCAAAAAACTTTGCATATTGACTTCACCTGCTATCATTTTAATTGACATGAGCAAGCGGAGGGCAAATATCCATTTGGTGACGTTTCTGTAATTTATAAGTTGGGTGATATCTGAAGTATGTGTGAGTGGTGGCAGTTTATGCTTGAAGAGGACCCACCAAAGAAGCCAGTACGCATGAGATGCAATGGTTTTTAGCATGGTTTTCATTGCCTACGCCCAGATTTCTGAACCGTAGGTGATGACTGGCTGCAGAAACTGGTTTATGTATTGGAGCGTATACATGAAGGAGATGTTGTTTGGCAAGCCATCTGGATCTGCAGACCTTGTTGTGAATATCTGCAACATGGTGTTTGAAATTGAGTTTGAGGTCGAAGATAACGCCGAGATCTCTGTGCTTGGTTACTGGGGTGATGGGGGTTTCCGTGGATTTCCAGGTTTAGTTGTGTTGGGTTTGATTTGAGTGAGAATACCATTTGTGCAGATTAGTTGGAATTTATCTTAAGAGAAAACTCTGCCAAGTATGTAATCAGATTCTTAAGGTTGTTAATTATGGTTTCAGAAACAGAATCAGGTCAGGCTGTCCTGTGTATCCGATTGAGGAGCTTCAAGTCATCTGCGTAACTGATAAATTCTGTTTGTTGGCACAGGAATGGGTGGATAGCAGCCATAAAGAGGGCCCTGATAAAACTCCATTCTAAGTGAGGGGGTCAGGAGGTCGCCTATGGTCCTAATTCCCGCCCAGTTCCATGTAGAAAAAACAAGGTGATCATCAGTTGTGGGGTCTGTTATTCTTTTATTGCGGAAGAGGGGTTCTGAGAGTATTGCATTAAGTGATGTTCCCTCAAGAGTGTGGTGAAGGTTAAGCTTCTTCCAGCGGTGAAGTGCATCTTTGTAGAAGAAAGGTAGTTTTAGGGGTGCTGGCGCCATGTCCATTCTTAAGATTGTTGACAGAGAGAGCCCTCTTGTGGCTGTTGCTAGTAGTTTAACGGTGGTGGCAGAATATGAGTTTTTCATTTGCAACGTCTTTAGAAGAAAGGTGATCCGGAAGGCTGTGATTTTGTCTTCAAGAGAGACCAGCCCTGACCCCTGTGAGTGAGCGGCTGGCAGAGTTTGAAGGACATCCAGTTGGTTTTCTTCCAAAGGAAGCTTCGGATAGATGCTTGGATTTGGTGGAGGAAGTCACTAGGCAGAGTGAGAACTTTGTGGGTGTGCCAGAGAATGCTTGCCGCCAGCTGGTTGACCACATGTACTCTCCCTCTCAGAAAAGATATAGTGCACACTCTTCTCCATTTCCTGAGTACCCTGTTGAAACGGCTCAGCAATTCGGGCCAGTTCTTCTAGGAGAAAAGGAGAATATTGCCTAGATTCACACCTAGATATTTCTGTCCCTCGCTAGACCATGTGCATTGGATGGGGGATCAGTTTGGCATCTGATGCTTGGGCATAGAGATCATGAGCCTTTTGGATGTTTTCAAACTCACTATCATGATGAATTACAGTTGTGACGTCATCAGCATATGCTGAGTAGGTTATTTTAAGGTGAGGCTCTGGTAGCAGTGTTCGTTGGGATTGTAGACTGGTGGCAATTTTATCGAGGAAAGGTTCTATGGCAGAGAGTGGGCAGAGAATAGCTGTACAGCTTTTATCCCTCTGCAGTAAGGAAGGTGCGGGTGAGCTGGTTATTGACTTTCAAACAGAATTTAGCATCCTTGTATAGCAGATGGATAGTTCAGATGATGTTAGGGCCCCGTATCCAAATGCTTTCAGTGTTTCAAGCAGGTAGCAGTGTTAAACTCTGTCAAATGCCTTTTCCTGGTCAAGGCTAATTAGTGCTAGAAATTCCTGTTGGCTATTTGCAGTGGAGAGAAGGTCACGGATCAGATTAAGATTGTTGGGTATCGATCTTCCTGGTACTGAGTATGTCTGTTAGTGATTGATGATATCAGGAAGAGTGGATTTTAGTCTACTGGTGATGGAAAAAATTTTTCAATCCAATAGCCTTGGAAAAAATTTTGCAATCTGTGTTCATTAAAGATATTGGGCACCAGTTTTGGAGGTTTTTGCAATCTCCTTTCTTGGGTATCAGTTGTGCAACAGAGGTAGTGACCGAATCTGGTAGACTGTGGGATTGTGCTTCTTCAAGCATTCATAAGAGAAGCACTCCGAGTTGATTCCAGAAGGCTTGGAAGAATTCTGAAGTTAGTCCATCCAGAACTGGAGATTTGTTTTTGGGAAGTGCTTTGCATGCTGCTGTAAGTTCTTTTAGGGTGATTGGTTTCTCTATGCTGTGTTGGACTGTTGGGTGGATTTTTTTGAGTCCTGAAAGGATTTTCTTAGTTGCCTTGGTAGAGGTTTCTTGGGAACTGTATATTTCTTGATAAAATCTGGTTACTTCAGAGAAGATTTGCTCCGGGTCTTCGGTAATGTCTCCGTCTTGGGGCTGAATGGCAGTGATGGTGGTTGCTTTGTGACATCTGCATTCTAACAAGAAAAAGTATTTGGTTGGAGCATCCGAAAGAGTTATGTGGGCATGTCTTGATCTCGGTAGGGTGCCTTTGGCTGAGTGGTCCAAGTGAGTTTGAATGACCTGTAGAGTTGACACTGGGCCAGAGTATCAGGTGGTAGTTGCTTCAGTCTTTGCTCAAGTTGGTAGAGGTTAATACGTTTTTGTTGGCTCTTCTGATGGCTGTAGATTTGTGAGAATGATCTCAGTTGACTTTTAAATCTAGGCCACCATTTGTACATGGGTTCCAATCTGTCTTTGGATTGGGCAAGGTTGGATATCAGGTCTTGTAGTTTAGAGATATATTCTCTGTCTTGAAGAAGGCTATTGTTGAATGTCCAATAAGCACCTCCACTTTTGAAGTAATTGGGTGAGAAGGAGAATTGCAGTTTGACAAAGGAGTGATCTTAGATATAAGATGGGATATGCGTGATGCTTCTGACCAGGGGGACAGTGTGTTTGGGATGTAGTATCTGTCTAATCGGGCTTGGTAAGGGTTTTTTTTTTTTTTTTTGATTTGGTAGTTGTTGGCGCATGGGCTTCTGTGGCCATATTGCACCTCCCAAGGTTTTTGCAGTACTTTGATCCAAGCCCGAGGCGGGAATCGAACCCGCGACCTTTGGGTTGCCGGGCAGGTACTTTACCCACTCGGCTAGCCCGGTCGGCGCTTGGTAAGGGAGCGTTCCTGATGCTGTATTTGCTAATCTCCAAGTGTAGGACTTTTCTTCTAGGTGCTGGTGTCTAAATGTGACGAAAAGTTCACTGTTGTTTACCAAGGCCTGCAGGTTGTTGATTAGCATTGTGCGATGCTCAGTGCATTGTACTCTGTCCATTTCTGGGTCAAGAGTGCAGTTGAAATTTCCAGCAAGTATTATGTATTCCTGATCTATTGTAGAGAAATGGCTCTGTATGAAGTTGGTTATTTGAATAGCAAGTGGGCCCTGCTGTGGCATATAGATGTTAAAGATATGCAGGGTTTCCTTTTGAGGTGTATCCAGGGCGGCGTAAATTGCATTGCCAGCGATCTCTGCTATCACATTGAGCTTACAGGCAGACGTATGATGAAGGCGATTCTAACTCCTGCTCCATGATGTTGTTGGGTTGGAGAATGATGGAATACATATGGCCAGTCTGCCCATTTAAAAGATGGCCTTGTGTCTGCTTAAAATTTGTTTCTTGCAGGAGGAGTAGGTCGGCATGATGTCATTGGACCTGGCATTGTCGGCATGTTGTCATTGGATGTCAAAGGCCAGTTTATTGCACAATGCAGAGGCACATCCATCCTCTTGCATTAAGTGACATGCTAAATGTCCTCATTATCTACAGGAAAAAAGGTAAAGGTTTTGCAAATTTTGAGAGCGGTTAACATCCTGATTGATGGTATTGTTGTTCCAGCTCATTAATCAAGTAGTACAGACACTTAGATTTATTCATGTCTGCCCTGTTCTTTTTTACTTTTAGTTTAGAATGCAGATCTTCAAGTTGTGAGATGAGCTCTGGTATGTTAGTGGTGAACTTCAGAGCTATCATCAGCTTCTGTGGAGAGCTGTGGACTTCCCGTAGAATGGAACTGGAACGTAGTTTTTCCACAGTTAAAGGGCCTTTAGTGAAGGGAAAGTTGCTTTCCCCATCCTCATCCTCTGAAGCATCTGAATAATGGGAATCACGGTTGTTCTCTTCTTCTGCCTCCAGAAATTCAAGTTCTTCTTCATTTGAGTCGTGAGTGGTTTCTACTTGCTTATTTATTTCCCTACTTGATGGCATGATGGGCTTATTTGGGATCTGACTTCTGTGGCGTTCTGTACTTATTTTTGTCAATCCTGTTGTTTTTGTTAGTGTTTGGCTCTTTTCCTACCAGCATGTGCATTGTCTTCGTGTGTTTTGTTACTTTGGATATGGACTGCCTTGGGGGTTGTTTCCAAGAAAAACCTCTTGTTTCGGTTGGTGGGCCTTCTGAAGAGATTGCATCCTGGTCTTCTGTGGTTGTCGAATTTTATTTTTCTGACGAGTTTGGTGTGGGAAGCATCTCAGACTGCTTGATAGTTTCTTCAGTATCCCCATTTTCTCCAACAGTCAGCTCGCTTTGTGCATCTGGCCTAGCCCTGGTTAGTGACACCTGAATTTCGGTATTACTTTCAGAAGGGCTGGAGATATGCGGGCAATTTTTCCTGATGTGGCCCTCTTCGTGGCAGAAGAAACATTGTGAGGAAATGGAGGTATAAAACACGTAAATGATTCCATTTAAATCAGCGTTGATGAGTTTAGGGATATTGTTTGCTGTGTTGTTAGTGAAGTGCATAAGTGCTTGCCTTTGAAAGCTTTTTATATGCGAAAATTCCGGTTTCATAGTTGCTGCAGAAAGTGTGCGTATTTTTCCTGTAATGGATCCATATTTGGATAAAATTCCTCTGAGGAATTGATGAGGAATTTCAGGTGGGATGTTTGATATTGTAACTTTCATTGGTGCTAAGGCAATTGCCGCCACTTCCAGGTGATGAAGACCGATGTCTATTCTGTTTTGCAGGATAGTTTGCGCAGGATAGGTGGCTGAAATACATCTGCACAGTTCCCGCTACACAAGAGGTGTGAGTAATATTTTTTGGTGGTACTTTCTCAGAGATCACTGTAAGGTACTGCTCTAAAGGGATGTTTTCCTTGGTAGCAAAGATTACTATTCCATTTTCCAGGGAAGTAATAGTGGTTGCTTCATTTGTTGGAGCGTTGTTTGGGATTTTTGCATTATACTTTGGGATATTTGCATTGAACAGATTATACTGGCATGTATTATAATCTGTTCAACACAGCATTAGCATAGGAATTAACAGTTACTGACCTTTTGGACTTTGCGGTATCGTCCTGTTGCCGCAGGGTGGTGTCCGGTGTCAGGGTCACTGCTGGTTGTGGCTGTAGTTTCCGTTGCTGTGGTTGTTTGTCCTTTGCTGGCCACAGCTGGAGGTGATTACTGGGGTGGGTGGGGGAGGGCAGAATAAGCTGTTACTGGAATAACCAGCCTTCCATGGCTAAAAGTTGAAAAAAGTTAAAAACTAACCTAGCTCAAACTCCACTAAATATACACAAACAGAATTATTATGATACGAAAGCTCTTCTGAAGAGGAAACAAACAATATAACTCTTGAATGGGGTTCTCGCAGTCAAAAGGCGAAAAAGGGCAAAATGGCAGGAGCTCAAAAGCATGTGTCCGACATGTAGAATGATACACACACACACACACACACACACACACACACACACACACACACACACACACACACACACACACACACACACAGTGATATATTGAAAAAAAAAAAAATATATATATATATATATATATAGATAGATAGATAGAGAGAGAGAGAGAGAGAGAGAGAGAGAGATTTAAAAAAAAAAGTATATGCAAGAAGAGCAATAAATATTATATATAGTCGTAATTAAACTGAATGGTTAAGTTCAGAAAAGTATAATTTTATTGAGTGTTCTATAAAGTTATGATTTTAGTAATTAATTGATAAAGAGATAAGGATATTTACTTTTCACTTCTATTAATCACAGAAAAAAAAGAATTCATTTAATTTAAGAAAACAATATAACATGCCTGAAATATAATGCACTGCATATATTAACTAACCTATATCTCTATTTTTGAAGATAAATAGAGATACAAGTTAGTTAATATACACAGTGCATTATATTTCAGGCATGTTAATTTTTTTTAACATGCCTGAAAAGGATATAACAAAGAGATAAAACAAAAAAACCAACCAGTTTTTGATGTTCAAAAACTGATTAAAAATACTGATTCCATGCAAGAAATCAAAAATTCCTCTTTATAGACATTGATTATAACACTACTGCCTTATAACCCATCACAAAATTATTAGGAAAATACTGTAAAAAAATAACTTTAGTTGAAATTTTGGGAATGTATTTTATCATACTATCTATTAAATCTATCATACAGGGTTTATATTATCTATTAATTCTATCATACAGTAAATTAAATCTATTTCATTAAATAAATTAATATATTAAATCTACCATACGGTATACATTATCTATGAACTCTATCATACAGTAGAAACATTTGGAAGTACCGTAATTTTAGAAACCAAGGGAAGACAAATGCATTAAACTGAAGAGGAACATCTAAAGTTTTGATTAGCTATAGCTACAGCTACAGATTTTCAATATGGGCATCATTGGTTATTTGAATCCCACTGAAAATCAAGTTCCTCCCACACTTTATGCAGTGTTTCAGGGTTACTTTTGCTACAGAAGCAGTGATTCTGGCCTTTGGCTCAACCACTGAAACTTTTGAACTTTTGCTACAGTGATTCTGGCTTTTGGCTCAATCACATTCCTTGGTAATGGTGGTTGATAGACACTATCTTTCATGAAACTCCAAAGTTAGAAATCTATTAGTGTAGTCTGCGGATTGTGAAAGCCAATGAATGGAACTCAACCAGCCTATCTTCCTTGGAAGTGCTGATCCATGCATGCTATAACTAATTGATGATAATGAGGTGGAGTGCCATCTTGTTGGAAGAATAGTTATCCATTGGGGTTATCAGTGCTGATTTATGGTATCAGACAAAGAATGTTGAGATAAACAATCCTGGTGATTGCTTTTTCATGAAAAAAGAAAGGCTCATAAATCTTCTCTGAACTCAAAAAACACATTGACTTTTGGGCTGTCACAAACATGTTCAAGTAAGCACTCACCTAGATTTTCTGTGCCTAAAACACAAACATTGTGCTTATTGACAGAATCATTAACATGAAATGTGATTCATTACTGAACATGACATGCTTGAGCACAGGGCCGCCACAAGTGGGTAGGTGAGGCAGATCATTAGTTTTTGACATATGCAAGTCGGGCCACTGTTTAACAAACTTCTTTATAGCGAAATTTTCTGTTTAGTGATATTTTTTGAATTCCCCTTGGTAATTACATTTAAAATAGTTTTCGTAGAACAAAGAAAATTTTTACATAACGAACAGATTATGAGAGACTTAACTGGGAATGGATTGTTCGCACCTCTGGCCTTCGGGCAATTAGTGCTACTACTAAGCACGAATTAAGAGCCAAAGGGATTACCAGTCTGCAATTAGTGGTACTCGTAAAACCTAGCCAATTGCCTGTCCCACATACCTAGAAGTCATACTGCTCATCTGATTGGTTAATGTTTACTGGTATTCAATGTGGCATGCAAATAATTCATTTGAAATAAATACAGTACATGAAATTGCAGACTTATGTTAATTTGCTTATTATCTGAATCCGTGTTTCATATTTATATTTCACAGAGTTATATCCAGCACATGGGTATAACCCCGTACTTCAGTGAGAAAGAGAGTAAGAAGGAAGTGATAGGGGCTAAGGTGAAGAAAGCCAACATGAGAACGACGAGAAACGTCAGATAACTTATGCAGAAAATTAGTTTCCCGACACCGGACTCTAGCACTGCTGCTCTCTCTCGATAAACAAACGGTAGGTGTTATGGAGCCAAAAACGAGAAAGATATATTGATTGACAGGTAGGAAACAATGAAATGATTGGTTGTGGGGCGACATATGACAAGCTACTGTGTAGTCATTGGTTGGCATTATAATGTGTATTTATGAGTAAAGAATGGTGCATAGTAGTTTTGTGATGAATGGTAAACAGGTAATAGTAGCGGTAAATCTTTTAAAGATGGAAGAAATTTGTAAGGAAAATAAAACGGTTGATTTTTTGATGAAAACTAAATTAATAAAAGTTTCGGTCTATTCATTTTTATTTTCTTCATTATGTTTTTTTCTCATTATTAAAGCCAATTTTTGGAGTTCATGAGTGTTTTTACTATAGTGTTGATTTAGGTTTGGTTACGAAAAAGGAAAAGGTTTCTTTATTTTTCGTTATATTTCATAATCTGACCATAAATGGTAGGTTAGGAAATAATAGAAATGGTTTCTTTATATTTCGTGATCTAACATTAGGTTAGGAAATAATAGGAAAAGAAAGAAAGATTCTTTATATAGTGAATAGCTATTGAGGTGTTGATTGACGTTATGATATGTGTGTATCCGCACGAGTATCTTTAAAAATAAAAGTATAGTAATAAAAAATTAATATTTTGTTTATAAACAATTTATGTGCTAGTCCACCCATGATTCTAAAGAAAAAAGGTTAGGTTACCCCCTCCATTTTGGGAGGAGTTCAAGCTCCCATGAGATTCAAGTGAAGGTAACCTGACATTTTTTAACCATTATGGAAAGCGTTCATAAGGGCAAGATACAATTAGTGCTTCTGAATGATACTAAACCAATGTTATCGTGTGTTGTGTTTGCGCACCAATCAGCACATCGTTTGCAACGTCTACCTGTCAATCAATATATCGTTCTCGACTTTGCTCCAGACTGATAACATTTACCATCTGTTTACCGAGCAAGCAGCGCTAGAATGCTGTATCGGGAAACTAATTTTCCATGTAAGTTATCTGACGTTTCTTGTCGTTCTCGTGTTGGCTTTCTTTACCTTTGCCGTGATAGGATATGAAGGCACCTCCCAGTCACTGCTTTCCCCCTCTCCTGCATGATACCAAGGAACGTTACGTGACATCACAATATGTCGGAACTGAAATGACAAAAAATAACTTTACCATCACCATGACAGGATATGAAGGCACCTCCCAGTCACTGCTTTCCCCCTCTCCTGCATGATACCGAGGAATGTAACTTGACATCACAATATGTTGGAACTGAAATGACAAAAAAGAAACAACAAAACAGCATTTTTTTTAAAACAGCTAACAAAAATTAACACTACATGCAACCACTGATTCTTCTTCTCTCCCCCCCCCCCCGTACATTACTAGGCGATTTCACATGCATTAACAATGAGAACTGCTCATGTGCGTCAACAAAAATGCTTTTGTTTTTTGTTTTTTTTTTTGTTCTGGGGGCTGCTGCCCCCTTGTGTAGGAGAGTATTCACCTAGGACAAAAGCTCCTCAATTAAAGTGCAAAGTAGGACAAAACCACTCGGACAAATAATAATACAAAATGTTTAAACCATAATTTTTATTCTTACAATATTTGTAGTTCTTTAAGAATGAACACCTCTCTGAGAACATTTTGTGTTATTATTTGTCCGAGAGGGGGGGGTGTTTTGTCCTACTTTGCACTTTAATTGAGGGGGTTACGTCCAAGTTGGTTTTGTCCTATGGGGGTTTTGTCTGGATCCAGCTGCCCCCACACCCCCACTAGTATAAAGAGAATCTGATACTAACAGCTCATACAATTACTGCGAAAACACCAAATCGTCAAGAAACAACTTGAGGGGGAAAAACTCACCTCATCAGTCCTTGCATGTCCGCTGGTACATTTCATCAAACATCCACATTGAAAACACTTGTATTCCGAAGCTATCAAAGTCACACTCATACACCATTGAATTACAGTCTTACATCCATCCCTTTGCAAACGGAACAACAGCGGGATAATTTTGCATTTCCCGCTAAAATCAGTAGCTTGTTTGTTTGTTTGTTATTTGGTTTTTAGGAGCATTAGCAACTAAGGCCATATTGCTATGGGGATATGTGGTGGTCATTCCCTGACCTTTCCCGCATCCTCCGTATTTGGTGGTCACGGGCTCAAACTCCGGTCTAATCAAGCAGCGTGTGCTACACACTGCTGCTCCTGCTCACCTGGCTACGGAGGTGCCAAAAAAAAAAAAAATCAGTAGCGAATTTGCATCCAATAAAACAATCAGAAACCAAAATGAGGTGAATTACGCATTCCCAATAATCAGTCAATCACAGAATTTGACAATCGCTCCGTTCTTTGGCCACATTAGAATTAACCAGAATGGCTACTCCTGCACATGCAGGAGACTCTGAGTTTCTATCTTGTCTGTACATTATATAATTAGAGAATTTTGGCGAAACTTGGGGGTGACAAGATTGTTTCCTGTAAGCATACAGCTATGGAGTTGAATTGAGCTAATAAATCCCTTAAGTGATCAGAATAACTGTTTAGTCCTCTGCAATTCCACTGTATGATGTTATGCATTATTTAGGTTTACCTGAGGATGATTCATCTGGCTGTTTTTTGGTAATATGGGGTGACCAGTATCCATAGTGTCATTGGCATGCAATTCTAGGATGGGTTCCTCATAATCCGGGTGTAATCCACTTCCATACCGTTGGTTTGTGGTTCGGCTTTCTTACAATATTTTATGGTTTTTTCAATGTCCTGCGAGACTGTTGGAGTATCATTTGGGATACTAAATGGGAGTGTTTGTAGCTTCACTGGTTTTAGATTTAGGAGTATCTTTTCTGGAGGCTGATAAGGTTTCTTTAACCCAATTTGCCAAAGAGGTGTTCGGTGGTATTGACACATCTGTTTGAGCTACAGTTGAAAGATAGCTTCGGGTGCGAGACGCATAGGATAGACTGGGCATAGTCAACATAATTTGTCTGCATGCTTTAGGATATCTTACTTTATGTTATATTTTGTATCTCTGAATTTTCTTTCCAGTTTTCCACATATCACATGATTTAGAAAATGCAAGATACTTTCCTTTGCAGTTGGGACACACAGGGGTTGAGGCTGATCAATCTGCTTGTGTATGGTCCTTAGAGTCACATATAGGACAGATGGCATCACCTTTGCATGCCTGCCGAGAATGGCCATATTTCTGGCCTTTAAAACAGCAAAGAGGATTTGGGATGTATGGCCAAATCTGGCAGTTTAAATAGCCAGCTTTTACAGTGGATGGCAAATCAGGAGTGCTGAAGGTAAAATTGATGGATTGAGTTGGTACTAGATTTCCATCTTTTTTAATCATTATGTGTATTGCACTGATTACCTTCTGATTACTAAGTTCTTGGACTAATTCCTCTTCAGACACTGAAAGTAGGTCCCACTCTGTGATGATGCCTTTCGATGAATTTAAAGTATTTTGGGGAGTAACAGATACTGGCAACCCACCAAATGTTTCTGGTCTTTAATAGCCACTCAGAATGTTTGGTGGTGGCTCTTTCAACCAGGAAGTCTCCTGATTGTAGTCTCTTCACCATTTTTGGTGATCCTGCAATAGATTCCAAATATTTTTGGATCATAAATGGTGATAACTTGCCCACAGGCTTAGTAGACAGAGCATGTATCACCAGAAAGTTAGGAAGGTTAGGATACTCTGCTTCTCTTCAAAGTCTTTTAGGTTGTTTTGAGTCATTTTCATTGTACATTTCTGACCTTGAGCTTGGTGGCTCTAAAGGAGGAAAATTATTTAAGTCCATCTTTGCTCCTTTTAGCCCTGGGAGAGTAACTCTCAGATTACCAGCTCCGTCACGTGGAGGCAGGAGCTGTGCCACCAGTGACCAAGCGGTTGAGGAAGTTAGTTTGGTTTAGTATGGATTAAATAAATAAATAAATATGTATATATTTATATAAATATATATAAATATGTATATTAAATAAATAAATAAATAAATATATATATATATATATATATAAGGAAAGAAAAGTGAATTTCCTTTCTGGATTCTTACTTGAAAGCGTTTAAGTAAATATAACTCATTCGCTGAGAAAGAGCACTCAATATATGGCACAAAAGATCACTAGGTCACTATTGCTTGGCACTTGGGGCCTTGGTCAGAGAAGACTTCTCTGACCAAGAACAAACCCATGCCATGTCTGAACATGGATTTGTTCCCCTTAATAAACCCATGCTGTGTCTCAACAATAACTGCAGATGATCCTTCAATTACTTCTTTAACCAGTGACTCCATTATTTTACCCAGAACAGAAGTTAAACTAACAGGTCTATAATTACTCTGTCACCCTTTGTGAATTGAGGATACATTTGCACATCTTCAGTCCATGGGGATCTCTCCTGAATCCAAGGTGCTGTCATAATTATGGCTAAGAGTTTGCTTACTTCTTTGCTGCCTTCTTTAATGTAACTGGCTAGATCTAATCCATCCCAAGTGTCTTTCTTATTTTAACTTCAATGATTCTTCCTCCACTTTACTCTTAAGTTATTACAAAATCATTTAGCTCACTGTTAGAGTTTGATAAATGTCTGGCCTGTACATCACCACAGAATTCCTAATCTGTGAATGTAAATGCAAAATACTTATTCAGTTTGTCCACTACCTGAGCAGGATCATCAACAATTGAACCGTCTTTTTCAAGTGGACCAATCAGATTCATCCCTTTCCTTCTATATTTTACATAAGTAAAGAAGTCTTGCTGTTTCTCTTTGCATCCATTGCCAAGGATTTCTCGTAATCTGCCTTTGATTACCTAACCATAGGATTCTGTGTTGCTTGATATTGCACCAGGCAACAACTTCTGTGCTTGATCTGCAGAAAAAAGAACCACCAAGTGGGTTCTTTATCTGCAGATTCTTAATGCATGAATAATCACCTCTGATAATCAGATCAAGACTATTACTCCCTCTGATTGCCTCTCTAACATGCTGCTGTAGAAAACAGCCATTCAATAAATTGACAAAAGTGTTTCTAGCATGTGAGCAACTAACCCACAAGTTCCAGTCAATATAGGGAAAGTTAAAATCTCCCATTATAAGGCATTCTGATTTACTGGCCCACTCTATTTTCTATACAGTTGTTCTTTGTACTCCTCACAGTCATTAGGCTTATAATTCTCTCCAACTCTTTATTTTTGCCTTCCAGTGCTTATGTCACACCAGACTAACTCAACATTGCATTGGCCACCCATGTCAACTGAATGTACCACCTTAGATTTTAATGAGCTTCTTAACTCAACTCCTCCCCCTTCTATCTTGTCTATCCTTCCTGTACACATTTTACTCCTCAAATTTCAATTTTCCATTAATTATATCTGTGTCACATCATGTCTCTAATATCCCAACAGTATCCACCTTTGATGTCTTGAACAGCACTTTGAATTCATCAGATTTATTTACTATGCTCCTAGAATTGGTGTAATGCAAGTACACATGCACCTGTTCTTACTCTTAGTTACCCTAACACAGCCCATGTATCTACTTGTTCCATGATGACTCCCAGCATTTCTCGAAATCCGTAGTAACCTGCTTTCCAGGCTGCTGCTGATTCCAATAGAAGCAGTGCAAGAACCTCTTTCACCTCTGCCTGCAACTACTTTTAATCTATTAGTCTGTGAACCCCCCCAAGCTAGCAATTTTTTACCCACCTAACACTTGCTCAATAGCATCAGAAAATATTCTTGAACCCTTTCTATTTAAGTGTATCCCATCTCTGTAGAAGCAGTCTCTCCTGTTAACAAGTACAGACCACGCTGGGAAAAATTTACCCCACGAGCCTTGCACAATCCCTCCAGGGCCAAAACAGTATAGTCCATCTGTCTCAGTATAGAGACAGATGGACCAAGTCCATCTGTCTCTATACTGAGACAGATGGACTTGGTCTGTCAATGTTCTCTGACCAGAACCCATTAGATTATAAGTCTATCAATATAAAATTAATACGATTGTTTCTCATCCCACGAACCATGGAAGCTAGCTGAATGGAGGATCCAACCTCATCCAGTTAACCAGTTCTATTATATTTGTGGGAATCATGTCCTGCCAGAAGCAAATCATATTCATAGTAGCAGTAATAAAGTTATAAAAAAAAGGTTTATACGTATTTTGTTGCATATTTTTCTTGATGAAACATGAAAGAAGTTGAGGTAGACTTTTTTCAAGATTACTTTAAAATATTTTTTTACTATATATTTTAATGATTAATGTGTCTTCAATGTTATATATTTCAATGATTAAAAATGATTTGCATTAAAGATAATTTACTAAGTGTTAAAATATACATACTTTTTTCCTCATGCATATATAGAATATACCATATACAGGGTGATTCACTACCAGTGCAACAAACTTGCAGGAGTTGTAGGGGGCACAAAGACGAATCGGAATCACATAGCATTGCAGGGTCCGAAATGCCTTCATCATGTGGTAGAGGACGTTGAACGGGAGGTCGCGTGAACAGCGATCCCGCTGGAAGTCAGCATTTGCGAACCAGTTCCCGAGGCAGTAGGATGGACGAGTATTCAAACGTTGAACTGACCGACATGCACCTTGCGTATGGAGCTGCGGACTGTAACGGGCGCGCCGCTCTGCGCTTGTACCAGGAACGTTTCCCGCACATGCGTGCTCCTCATCATACGATTTTCGCACGTGTGCACAGAAGGTTATGTGAGACTCGTTGTTTCATGAGAGCGAACGATGAGGACGCCAGACAATGAGGAGAGTGTCCTATGTCTTGCAGAAGGCAATCCGAGTACGAGTACTCGAGCGATAGGCCAACGATTGGGTATTTCCCAATCCACTGTATGGAGGATACTGTCAACAAACCAAATGAGTTCTTACCATCTGCAACGCGTCCAATCATGGAGCCTGCGGATTATCCACTCTGGAGGACTTTTGCTACTTGGTTTCTTCAACAGAAACGGTTCACAAATGCTGTCTTCCAGCGGAATCGCTGTTCACGCGACCTCCCGTTCAACATCCTCTTCCGCATGATGAAGCATTTTGGACCTTGCAATGCTATGTGATTCTGATTCGTCTTTGTGCCCCCTACACCTCCTTCAAGTTTGTCGCACTGGTAGTGAATCACCCTGTATAGATATATGATTTCTAGGGGGCTATGAAATATTCCTTGAAGTTCAGTTTAAGACTCAGAAACATTAATGTAACGATTCTGGACACCAAATACTATTTACTCCTGGGGGAATACTTGAAACAGGAAACTCCCACTTGAATATATAGTGCCTGTATATTCAAGTGGGAGTCATACCCTGCCAGAAGCATATTAGCATTAGTAGAGGCATATGACGCAGGAAAACAAGCTTAAGCAGCATCAGCCAAATAAAAAAATAAAATTAAAAAAACCTCCCATTTCACCCATCCATTCACTCCAAAAGTTTGTCCAGTTTTTCCTTGAATTCATTTAAGTTATCAACTTCCACAACAACAGATGGAAGTTTGTTTCAGCAATCAACTACCCACTGCCTAAAGGCAAATTTCCCCACATCCATTCTACAACTGACTTCCTCAATTTGAGTTTATGCTCTCTCAGATTCTTAATCTGAGCAAGAGGAAGAATCCCATCAACATTGAGGCTGCTTAAACCATTCAAAGCCTCAATCAGATCACTTCGCAGGCCCCTAGTCTCCAAATGCTGCAATTTGCAGTACTTAAGCCTTTCTTGGTAAGAGCATCCCTTTGTTCCCCGTCACCAATCTCGTTGCCCTTCTCTGTACTTGTTCTAGCAACTCTACATCCTTCCTAAAATCAGGCCTGCAGACCTGTATGCAGTACTCAAGGTGTGGTCTGACTATTGCCTTATAGAAAGGGATAACCTTTCTTATTTTTATCTTCAAAAATTTCTCCTCCACTTTGCTCTCAGTTATTACAAAACCATCTAGCTCACTGCCAGAGTTTAATACACCTCTGGACTCCCCCCCCCAAATAACTCCACATGCGTGAATGTAGATGCAAAATACTCATTTAGTTTGTTAGCTACCTGAGAAGGATCATCAACAGTTGAACCATCGATATCAGGTGGACCAATCTGATTCACTCCCTTCCTTCTAGAGTTTACATAAGTAAAGAACTCTTTGCTGTTTTTCTTTGCATCCTTTGCCAAAGATTTCTCATAATCTGCCTTTGTCTGCCTAACCTCCTTTATGACTTGGTTACAGGGCAGTGTATATCTATCATAGGTTTCCATGTTGCCTGTTAATTTATATGTATCCCATGCAATTTTCTTCTCTGCCACATGTCTCATTAGTTCATCCATTCAGGCCAAAACCTTGAACAATATTTCTTAGTTGGTATGAAAAGCCTAGTAGCTTCCAAGAATCAATCTTTGAATGCTTCCCATTTTGAATTTGCTATTTGGTAACATCATCAGTTCATCCCACTGTATAGAATTTAAAAACTGTCTCAGACCACCGTAGTCACCTTTACGAAACAAAAACCCTTCCTTTTACCCCTGATGATAGTTACCTCTTTGAGTAAATCCCACTTCAGCACACTGTGATCACTGCCACCTAGTGGTTCCTTTATCTGCAGATTCTTAATGCATGAAGAATCACTACTGATAATCAGATCAAGAGTATTATTTCCTCTAGTGGCCTCCCGAACATGCTGATGTAGAAAACAGTCATCCAATAAATCCACAAAAGCCTTGCTAGTGTGTGAACGACCAACCGACAAATTCCAGTCAATATCTGGGAAATTAAAATCCCCCATTATAAGACATCTGGTTTACTGGCCCACTATTTCTCTGTACAGTTGTTTATTATACTCATCAGAGTCATTAGGCCTATAACACACTCCTCCTCTCATTTTTGCTTTCCCAGTGCTTATATCACACTAAACTGACTTGACACCATTTTAAAGTTTATAATACTGCTGCCTATTAACAATTCCCATTGAATTTATTTATCCAATGATGATTTCTGTAATTAGACACAGAGGCTTTTAATTCCTTTAACCTTTTCACAACTATATATATGTAGATCTATGCTTGATATATGTATATGTATATAAATATATTATCATTAGCAAAGGCACATGATGCAAGAAAGCAAGCTAATATAGCATCAGCCAAAAAAAAAAAACACACCCTTATTTCACCCATCCACTCACTCCAAATGTTTGTCAAGTTCCACCTTGAATCTATTTAAGCTATCAACTTCTACAACAACAACAACAACAACAACAGATGGAAGTTTATTCCAGCAATCAACCACATGCTGGCTAAAGGCAAACTTCCACACATCTATCTTACAACTGTATTTCCTCAATTTGAATTTATGCCCTCTCAGGTGATTATTCTGAGCAAGAGGAAGAATCCCATCAGCATTGAGTAGGCTTAAACCATTCAAGGCTTTATACACCTCAATCAGATCGCCTCGCAGGTGCCTAGTCTCCAAACACTGTAATCTGCAAAACTTAAGCCTTCCTTCGTAAGAGCAACCCTTCATTCCATTCACTAATCTTGTTGCCCTTCTCTGTACTCGTTCCAAGAGCTCTACATCCTTCTTAAAATGAGGCCTCCAGACCTATATACAGTACACAAGGTGTGGCCTGACCATTGCCTTATATAAGGGGATAATCACCTCCTTATCCCTGCTAGAAAAATTTCTGTATATCATTACGAAATTTTTTTATTTTTATTTCTCAGAGCAAACTAAACTAAAATTACAATTAATTAGCTTTCGGCTGAGTGGACAGCCTTCTTCACATGGCGAAAGCCTTACTGCTTTTACGAGACACTTCTGTCTACAAACCCTTAACCGTTAACCCCAACAGAGTATTGGAATGATGGGAGTCAGAGGTGAATATCCTCATCAACAGTTGGCTCAAACAGGGGAAAATAACCCAGTCAATCCGTAATCACCTCCGTGCCTCCAGGTGTCAGATCCCATGGTTTTACGGCCTGCCGAAGGTACACAAAAAAGACACACCACTAAGACCAATTGTATCCTGCTGTGGACTTACGAGTTGTCTAAGTTTGTCTCGAGGCTTCTTTCTCCTCTAGTTGGCAAGACCACCTACACCGTCTCCAACAGTATTGAGTTCATAGAAAGGATCCACACTATATCCATCTCACAAGATCAAATCATGGCATCGTTCGATGTAATATCACTCTTTACCTCCATCCCATTGGAACTTGCCATCTCTTGTGCAAAACAACTCTTAGACAATGATGAAACCCTTAGCGACAGAACTAGACTGACGCCTGATGACATTTCCGCCGCCCTCAGACTGTGCTTAACAGGGGGTGCAATCATGTTTAACGACTCAATCTACCAGCAGGTACATGGCACAGCCATGGGTTTCCCTGTCAGTTCGGTCACAGCAAACATCGTGATGGAGGAGTTAGAGGGACGTGCGTTTACACAAGCACCAGATCACATCGCCTTTTGGTGTCACTATGTAGACGATGTGTTCGTAGTTATCCCTAGAGACTCAGGTCAGCGACTCCTAACCCACCTCAACTCACTATCGCCCTTCATAAAATTCACGATTGAGCTGGAGTCGAACAACACTATTCCATACCTAGATACCCTTGTCCGGCACGAAGACACATGCTTGAAGACGACAGTTTATCGTAAACCTATGTGTGCTGGCCAATTTACCAACTTCCGGTCAGCACACGCGCGGGGCCACCTCCTCTCCACTGCCCGAACCTTGCTAACTCGCGCCTGGACACACTCCAGCTCCGCAGATGAAAGACGCAAAGAGATCACCAGGGTCAAAGTAGACCTTACGAGGTGTGGCTATCCCATCGACATCCTTGACAGGTGTGATCTACAGGCACGCGACAACGTGACGACCAACAGCAACGCCAACAGTGACGAGTCATCCATGAGGGCATTTATCCCATACTACCCCAACCTGTCACAACAGATCAGTAGAATCCTAAAATCACATGGGATAAAGTGCATCCAACTCCCAGGCAAGAAACTGCGTTCTCTCATTTCCAACATAAAAACACCCGTCCCCACCCTTCTACAGAGCGGTTTGGTCTATCGCATCTCTTGCCGTGACTGCACTAGCTGCTACTTTGGAAGAGACTGGATGTCGACTCGAGAAATGTCTCTCAGAGCATAAAAGGGCAATCCGTTTGGCAGATATGGAACACTCAGCTATTGCCGAGCATGTCTGGACAACCCACCACGACATTGACCCACACCGCGATGTCGTGGTCGAGGACAGGTCCCACCATTACCTAAGGTGCACCTGGTTGGAATCGTTAAACATAAAATGCTCGGATACCTCTTTGAACAGGAACAGTGGTTGTCAAGTTAACCCCATCACAGAAACAGTAATTCTGTCCATAGACAAACGCTGGCCACGTCACCACCATACGTCACAGCCACAAACATCAACCTCAAACAATTAGCCACGCACCTCTCGCACCATCCTGGCAGTGCACATCTCTATTCCAACTGCCATTCAAAGTATTTTTCTATCTGAAGAAGGCTGTCCACTCAGCCGAAAGCTAATTAATTGTAATTTTAGTTTAGTTTGCTCTGAGAAATAAAAATAAAAAATTTTCGTAGTATGAATCCAGAGCACGTAGGCCTCTTTCATTGTATATCATTGACAATACACCATGAGCTACTCTTGCAGACTGTCTGCACTGCTCAGAAAACTTCATTTCTGCCTGCATAATTACCCTGGGGTTAGATCTATATTTTTATAAGGTTAATTTAAGTACATTTAACAAGGAGCCATTTTGCATAAACTGTCTTCAAATTTTTGCAGCATTTGCTTCCATCTCTTACCTGTGTCTGCAATTAATTGTAGGCAAAGTTTTAATATACGGTAGCATAAAAATAGCTTTGAAAATCAGAGGATGATTTTGATTACAAAAGCCAAAATTAAAAAAATTCTCTGGAATTCAGATCCAGATGCTGATGAAATCAAATTAAATGATACATAAATAAATGTGGATGATATTATTCCTTCAAGAAAAAAAAAAAAAAGTAACCATAAATTTATTGCTTTAACAATATTTTATGAATTTTTTTTATAATTCTGGTTTGATTTTTGACAATAATTTTGCATATTAATATTCTTCAAGAATATTAATATGCAAAATATTTTATATTTAATATTTTGTATTCTTCAAAATATTTAATATTCTTCAAAATAAGAAGAATATTAATATTTAAAAGCATTTACACATGATGCTTTCTTACACATGACGAATCTTCAAAATTTCATGAAGAAACTCACTCCACAGTGCCTCCACTTTTATGGAAAAAGTGACAATGAAAGCCTGTACACATCTGAGAAACTAATTTGAAAATTTTAGCAGGGTTAAAAGTTTTGAGTTGAAGTGCTAAAAAGGTTAATCAAACTCAATGTGATGTCTCTCTCTCTCTCTCTCTCTCTCTCTCTCTCTTCTCCCCCACATTCAAATTAAGGAAAGAAAATAGTAGTAATAGTAGTGGCATGTGACACAAGAAAGCAAATGTATGAACTTATGCAGCATTAGTCAAAAAAAAAAAAATTACAAAACAATCCACTCTAAATATTTGTCCAGTTCCTCCTTAAATTTATTTAACTTATCAACTTCCACAACGACAGATGGAAGTTTGTTCCAGCAATTAACCACCCGCTGGCTAAAGGCAAATTTCTGCACATCTATTCTATATCTGTCCTTCCTCAATTTCAGTTTATGCCCCCTTAGTTCGTAATCTGAACAATTGGAAGAATCCCATCAGAATTCAGCATGCTCAACCCATTCAAGGCCTTATACACCTAAAATGAGATCACCTTGCAGGTGCCTAGTCTCCAGCTGCTGCAATTTGCAGAACTTAAGCCTCTCCTGGTAAGAGGATCCTTTCATTCCCCTCACCAATCTTGTTGCCATTCTCTGTACACACTCAAGCAAATCTACATCCTTCCTAAAATTAGGTCTCCAGACCTGTACGCAGTACTCAAGGTGTGGTCTGACCATTGCCTTATACAGAGGGACAATCACCTCCTTTTCCCTGCTAGCAAAATTCCTATATATCATTGACAAAACCCCATGACCTGCCTTGGCAGCCTGTCTGTATTTCTCAGAAAACTTCATATCTGACTGCACAACTACTCCCAGGTCTTCTTCATTTTCTACCACCTTAAGTGTAGTACCACACAGTTGGTACGTTTCTCTGGGGTTACTTCTCCCCATATGCAGTACTTTGCATTTTTCAATGTTAAACTTCAGTTGCCACTTCTCAGACCATCTGCCCAAATTTTCTAGATCCTGTTGCAGTAACACACTGCCATTACTGTCATTAACAACCCTTCCAACCTTTGTATCATCTGCAAACTTCGATACTAAGCCTGATATACTGATTTTGTATATTTATCAATATCATTGATAAATATACAAAACAACAGTGGACCCAACACCGAACCCTGTGGGACTCCACTAATAACATTAGTCCACGAAGAGCAGCACCCATTAATTACCACACTCTGTCTTCTCCCACTCAGCCATCCTTTTATCCATTGTAGCAACTTACCCTTAATATGATTCTGCTCCAAATTTTCGTCTTCATCACAATAATCAACTATTGAAATAAGTTACCACCTAATCTTTTATAATCAGAGAACTTATGCAGATTTAGAAAGAGATTAGATAATTGTAAGTTCCAAACATCATATTTATCAAATGGAGACCTAGACATTGACTATATGACTTCCTTTGACGCTGAGATCACCAGTGTTGTTTTGATTAGAACTTTGCATGTTGGTGTCTCAGTAGCCAGGTGGGGAGGAGCAGCAGTGCGTAGCACACGCTTCTTGATTAGACCGGGGTTCGAGCCCGTCACCACCAAATACGGAGGATGCAGAAAGGTCAGGGAATGACCACCGTATATCCCGGAGCAATATGGCCTTAGTTGCTAATGCTCCCAAAAACCAAAAAACAACAACTTTGCATGTTATTATATCACAACAACATTTAAGAATGGATGTCAGATGAACTAATAAGACATATGGCAGAGAAGAAAAATGCATGGGATACATACAAATTAACACGTGACATAGAAGCCTATGATAGATACAAGTTGATCTGTAACCAAGTTACAAAGGAGGTTAGGCAGGCAAAGTCAAATTATGAGAAATCTTTGGCAAGGGATGCAAAGAAAAATAGCAAAGAGTTCTTTACTTATGTAAACTCTAGAAGGTTGGTTTGGGTTTTTTTAAGGAGCATTAGCAACTAAGGCCATATTGCTCCGTACTCTAGAAGGAAGGGAATGAATCAGATTGGTCCACTTGATATCGATGAGTCAACTGTTGATGATTCTGCTCAGGTAGCTAACAAACTAAATGAATATTTTGCATCGACATTCACAGATGAGGAGTTATTCAGCAAGGAGAATGCCAGAGGTGTATTCAACTCTGGCAGTAAGCTAGAGAATCTTTAATAACTGAGAATAAAGTGGAGGAGAAATTGTTGAAGATAAACACAAGAAAGGCGCCTGGGGTGGATGGGATCTATCCAGTTATATTAAAGGAGACAGCAAAGGAAGTAAGCAAACCCTTAGCTATAATTATGAGAGCTTCCTTGGACTCAGGGGAGGTACCCACAGACTGGAGATGTGCAAATGTCACCCCAATTCACAAAGGAGGATCAAAGGCTGACACAAGTAATTATAGACCTGTGAGTTTAACTTCTGTTCCAGGAAAATTAATCTGTTTTGTAGAGACATTTGGGGATATATTTAAACAAAGGTGGTGCAAGAGTTTTTGCCAGTATTATTGAGGATACATTAAAGGTTACACAAAAACAGCAAAGAGTTCTTTACTTATGTAAACTTTAGAAGGAAGGAGATAAATTACATTGCTCCACTTGATATCAATGGTTCAACTGTTGATGATCCTGCTCAGGTAGCTAACAAACTAAACGAGTATTTTGCAACTACATTACACATGAGGAGTTATTCAGTGAGGGGAATGCCAGAGGTGTATTCAACTCTGGCAGTAAGCTAGATAATCTTGTAATAACTGAGAGTAAAGTGGAGGAGAAATTGTTGAAGATAAACACAAGAAAGGCACCTGGGGTGGATGGGATCTATCCAGTTATATTAAAGGAGGCAGCAAAGGAAGTAAGAAAACCCTTAGCCATAATTATGAGAGCTTCCTTGGACTCAGGGGAGGTACCCACAGACTGGAGATGTGCAAATGTCACCCCAATTCACAAAGGAGGATCAAAGGCTGACACAAGTAATTATAGACCTGTGAGTTTAACTTCTGTTCCAGGAAAATTAACGGAGGCACTGGTTAAAGAAGCACTGCAGGATCATCTAGGCAAGGCTTCAGTTATAGCTCGGACACAGCATGGTTTTGTTAAGGCGAAGTCTTGCCTGACCAATTTGATTGGATACTATGATGCAGTCACAAAAGAACTGGATGCAGGGAATAACTTTGATATTATATACTTGGATCTTAGAAAGGCTTTTGATACTGTTGCACATGGAAGACTGCTGCACAAATTGGAGCAGTTTGGCATTGGAGTCAAATTGCTGCTATGGATAAAGGGGTGGTTGAGGGGGAGAAGCCAGAGAGTGGTAATCAATGGACACTGCTCATTGTGGACTAATGTTATTAGTGGAGTCCTTCAGGGTTCAGTGTTGGGTCCATTATTGTTTTTTTGTATTTATAAATGATATTGATGATGGTATATCAGGCTTAATGTCCAAGTTTGCAGACGATACGAAGGTTGGCAGGGTTGTCAAGGACACTACTGACACTATGCTGCTGCAACAGAATCTGGAAAGGTTGAGCAGATGGGCTGAGAGGTGGCAAATGAAGTTTA
Source organism: Mastigoproctus giganteus (assembly GCF_048544385.1). Classification (NCBI taxonomy): domain Eukaryota; kingdom Metazoa; phylum Arthropoda; class Arachnida; order Uropygi; family Thelyphonidae; genus Mastigoproctus; species Mastigoproctus giganteus. The sequence continues at coordinate 142,145,917 of NC_143576.1, forward strand.
ACATTGACAAATGTAAAGTACTACATATGGGAAACAGCAACCCCAGAGCAACCGTATCAACTCTGTGGTACTACACTGATAGTGGTAGAGAATGAATGGGATCTGGGGGTGGTTGTGCAGGCAGATATGAAGTTCTCTGAGCAGTGCAGACGGGCTGCAAGAGTAGCTCATGGTGTATTGTCAATGATATATAGGAATTTTTCTAGCAGGGATAAGGAGGTGATTATTCCCTTGTATAAAGCAATGGTCAAGCCACACCTACAGTACTGTATATAGGTCTGGAGGCCTCATTTCAAGAAGGATGTAGAGCTGCTGGAACGAGTACAGAGAAGGGCAACAAGATTAGTGAATGGAACAAAGGGGTGCTCTTACGAAGAAAGGCTTAAGTTTTGCAAATTACAGTGCCTAGAGACTAGGCCCCAGCGAGGTGATCTGATAGAGGTGTATAAAGCCTTGAATTGTTTGAGCATGCTCAATGCTGATGGGATTCTTCCTCTTGCTCAGAATAATCACCTGAGAGGGCATAAATTCAAATTGAGGAAAGACAGATTTAGGATAGATGTCCGGAAATTTGTCTTTAGCCAGCGGGTAGTTGGTTGGTGGAACAGACTTCCATGCCTTGTTGTGGAAGTTGATAGCCTAAATAAGTTTAAGGCTCAGCTGGACATGTATTTCGAACGAACAGAGGGGTGAAGTGGAAGTGGGTTTTTTTTTTTGGCTGATGCTGCATAAGCTTGATTTCTTGCATCAAATGCCTCTACTAATGCTAATGCTAAACTTTATAGTTTTCCATCTTACGAGTTTGGTATGCTATGAGTAGCTGCAGTGTTACCTCTTTTTGTTGAAAATCCTTGTATTATGTCTTAGAGTATTGCCTTATATAAATAATTTTTTCATTTCTGTTTCTACTGCTGGGAATTCCTCTGATTTTGATGTGCAGTTTTCACCAAATTATGTGATATTTCACACTATTTTATGTGAAGCTGGTCTCTTCAGCAGCTTTATTCTTGTGCCCTTTTGATTCTAAATTATTCTTGGCCTTTGACTATTCTTTCAGATTCTAAATTATTCTTGGCCTTTGACTATTCTTTCAGATTCTAAATTATTCTTGGCTTTTGACTATTCTTTCAGATTCTTAATTAAATTTAATGGTCACTACACCTGTATCCTCCTACTATATATCTTTACAGTAGGAGGACAAATATTATTTCTCTGGTTCTATTACTATTTTTTTAAAAGTGATTGGTTTTTTTTTTGTAATTTAGCAAGAATTTTTTAAAAATACAGTAAACCCCCGCTATTCGCGGGTGTTACGTTTCTGAGAAATGCCGCGAATACCGAAAACACGAATACTGATTTATGGCTCCCATAGTAATAAAGGGGTTCCATTCCAAAGTATGAAATATACTGTATAACAAAAACTAGTCTAAAATTTTGTCTATGTATGTATTATACTACCTTCATAATATGACTGTGTACATAGTGAAATGCAAGCATAAGGAATTGAAATGAAAATAAGAAACAATTTAATATTAAAAATAATATTTATTAGAAATTTCAAACAAATCTTTCAATCCATCTCCTTTGCTATAGCTAAAAAACTTATCCCGCCAGTGCTATCACCAGTTTCGCTAAAGTGTTGAGAAAGGAGTTTTGCCTTTTCACGAATGATGAGTGAACTTAACGGAATTCTATTTTGAGTTCGGTCTTCTATCCACAGATTTAAAGGCTTTTTCCATTTTTTCTAATTTAACATCACGAGTTACAGAGCAAATTTTTGAAGCAATTAGCGCGTTTTCACGGACACTACGGCGGATTTTTTCTTCCGATTTCTTGATTGATCGTACCGTTGACTCATTGATTTTATAATGTTTTGCCACTTAGGAAACACTTTCACCATTAGAAATTTTATCTAATAACTCAATTTTATTCGCTAATGTCATCACCTTCTTTGATCTTTTCACATTTCCCTTGTTATTCGTAACCATATTTTTGTACGGGTTAGAAAGAACTTGTTCACAATAAAGGCACTTTCTTCCGTTACACTCGAAAAAGTCTGTTTTACACTGCAAAACGGTAGATTTATCACTTTTGTAAGCATATCAATTTATAAATTGATAAATTTATTCAATTTATAAGCATGTAAATTAAAAGCAAACGACGAAACCTTCGATGACAAGCGCATAACACATATTGAACAAGGATTAGCGAGAAACATCCACGCTCTCGATTTTGTCACCTCTCTCTCCCCACCCACTGAGCGCTGTTTTGACCGAGAAAGATAACTTTAGCCGCGCCCATGTTTTTTTATGGCGGAAAATGTTCACGGCGATTTAAAATTCACATTTTTTTGGGTTTCATTTTATATTAAATCAGCGACCGCGAATACGCGAAACCGCGAATAGCGGGGGTTTACTGTATGTTGTATTTTTATAATTTGTATTTTTTTGTATTTTTAGCAAGTTTTTTTAAAAAAATACATTGTATTTTTATTGTAAAAGTAATTTTTAGTATTTTTTAAAAGTGTATATTCCAGTGAAATTAGTGTCTGCAGCTTAACATGTGCTATTTTATTACGGTTTTCCACATTTTTTCACACAATTTTAATAAATTTTTATATATTCCACTCTTTAAATTTATATATATATTTTTTTATAAATTTTATATACTGTGTGTGTGTGTGCATGTGTGTGTGTGTGTCAGTGTTTTTTATTGCAGTAACAGCTTTTGATTGTCTAAAATTAAATTACAATACCACAATGGATGTAAATTTAGTATAATACCTCTATTGAACAATAGAGCATGCTGGGTATTCTGTATATATGTACAGGGAATGATGTTCAGCAGCAAAAACAATATGTTGTTCAATGATGGATATGTCCAAGTTAGCACAAATGGTGTTATTCAATTCTTATATTAGGGGTTGTCTCTCCAGCAGAAATGCACTGATATATAGAAATGGTGTATATTGACAAAGGTATGTCATGCCCACAGCTGTATGGATGGGCAAAACATTACCATGAAGGAAGAAAAACTCTTGGAGGATTAACCTTGCCCAGGACAAACTCCACAGTTGTCATTGAAGAAAATGTTATCTTGGTACAAATGATGCAGCAGTTAATAACGTGGCCAGGGAACTAGATATCAATCACAGTTCTACCTGCACCATCATGCATGACAAATCACAGCACAGGATGGCTACGAGTGATCACAAAAGGCTCAACACACTATGGCAGCAATCCAGAAACTATACATCCAACTGCACTCTGAAATGATTGAGAATCCCCACAGACTTCTCACTTTGTAATGTTCATGTTTAGAAGGCCAAAATATGATCTGGCAGGATGTAAATTCCCCACAAATGATGAAATGAAGGAAGCTGTTAAAAAAAAAAAATAGAGAGCAACAACCAGAGAGACAGAAAGATATGTAGGTTATAAAAATATCTGGTTTACAGATGGGATCAGTGACTAAAATGTAGGCTAGCATTTTCAAGAAATAGAGTACCAGTTATTAGTAAAAAAAAGTAATTTTCATTTTCCTTTGATTCATTCTAATATATATAAAAAAATTGATAAATTATAAAAGTAGGGAGAAAATTTATTTTTAATTTTATATATCATTATCATTATTATGATTTTTTAAAGGCAGATGCCATATATAAACAATGCTACATTGTATTGTTCTACCATTTTAACGCTAATACAATGAGCATTATTGTGCATCAAAATTAATTCAAAATATGGTACCACTGAAAAACCTCACATATTGTCAAGGATCTCTCATTATAACTTTGGGAAGTTGTATTGTCTGAATTCCGAATTGTCTGAATCTTCTGTTATGTTCTACAGAAACAGAAAGCCTAAGTAGATGCATTTGTAGTACATTAGGTTAGAAATGAGTGATGATGCTGTTATATTGTACCCTTTGAAGTCCACCTTATTTATATGTTCTAGAGTTTAAAATAATATTCTGATGGTAGTAGTCTGTATTAAATATATTATGTCAGTATATATAAAAGTTTATACAATTGCATAGGAAAAAAAAAGAAAATAAACAAACCATGGTTACAGCAAGTTTTGGACACCAGTATATGTAACAATTCTGCGTAAATGTATGTTATAAATGCATTGTTGAAATTGTTACATATACTGGTGTCCAAAACTTGCTGTAACCATGGTTTGTTTATTTATACATTTATACTATAAACAGTTGACAAATATTTTCATAAATGTACATTCTGTTCACAGGCGTATATTCTGTAAAAGTTTAAAGGCAATAAGAAAATCAATAATATGTATATCTCTTTTTTTATAACAACTAGAGGCTAGATATGATATTTCTCCTGGAAAAAGGCCTGCAATTTCTGCTCCCTGTTATCAGGTTTCATCAATGAATGAAAGTACTGCTAAGAAGCTGTGTAAGCGGCATCCATTAGCCTTAATAGCATATCCTTTACACTTGGAAGTATTGTTATACAGGGCCGTGCCTAGCTAATTAAGCACCCTAGGCAAATAGTGCATACTGAACCCCTACAACTTAAAATTTACTTTATTTATTTCACCTTTGCACCTCTATCAGTAATGTGCCTGGGATGAGTACCCCATTTTTCCATAACCTGGCATGGCCCTGAAGTTATCTCCTAATTATGTAAATAGTATCATTTATGAACTTATATAACAAACTAGTGCTTTAATAAATATGAGGTGTAGTCAAAAAGTTTTGGACTGAACTAATATTTGAGAAATGATAAAGCTCACTTGCTATTCAGATGGATTTCCTTTGAAGTAGTCTCCTTAGCACTGCATGCACCAATTCTAATGCTTCTTTATCCTTTGTTTCTGGATCATAGCCATACACCCACGATTTGTCAGTAATGATGGAAGAAACAAAGAGTAAATCAGCAGCAGCACATTGATAAGGATCCTGATATCTGAGAAGATACTGCTATCTGTGATCATCAATGAGGAAATAGGCACAAGCTCGGGTGAAATCATCACGTTCCCAAAACTTCTGCCAAAATGGATGGAAATGTCCCATAAGAAATATCAGTTTCACTAACAACTTCATGGATAATTTAAACTTCAATTACAATTGATCAAATCACAGACAGAAGCAATTGCATCACTAGTTTTTGAATTTGAAGGGCAATTAGAGTGAGTGCCATCTCTGATAGACGTGGCCCTTTTAAAATTTTATGGACCACTGAAAGGGCTTCGAATGTCAGCATCTTCACTGAAAGCTGTTTTTACCATTTTGTGCATTTCTATTGCACTTTTCCCTAATTTTAAACAAAATTTGATGCAGATCCACAAGTAAAATCACTCATTTTAAAATGTGGCAAAACACAAAAAAAAAACAAACAAAAAAACACCTTCTATTCAATGTGCTAGTTCAGGCTGACTACAAATAAATGGGTGAGTCATGCATTACTATGTCTAGATGAGTTATTGAACATTTTGAGACAAGTCACAACTCACTACAGTGGTGAAGTTTTAAGATACAGTCACTCCTCAAACATTTTGATCATATCTCATGTTAGTCTGAATGGCTTTAATTAAATTCAAAAATTTGCATACATTATGTATATGATAAAAGTGCAGTACATTGGACACTAATAATATACAAGAATAACTGATATCTAATATCTTCATTGGAATTGAGAAGTTCCATAAGTTCCTCAAATTAATATCAACTGAATATTTACCCTACTCTTTTAGTCTGATTTATCTTAGAATCAGTAAAAATTCTTTATTGCCAGCATATTTCCTTAACTCTGTTTCCACTCACTGTGAGGCACAACTGATGCGGACCTACCCTGCAGGGATGAGGATTGATTCTTCTAATTTTAATCCAGTCATTTTCTGGGCCTTTGGTATGCATATGGTAGCACTCAACTATCAAACTGAAGGTAAGTTCACTTTTTAACTAAGTCAGCTTTTGACAAGCGAAACCACAAAGTAAGAGCACACAAGTTTCATTACTTATACTTCTTTCAAAAATAAACAAATGTCCATAATGTTTTAACTAATTTATTACTTTCATCAAAAGTTAATTGTAGAAATCATGCCATACTGCCATCACTTAACATACATTAGTTTGCAGACATGAGTGGCATCATACCCATTGCTGTTGTTGTTGTTATTTGGTTTTTTAGGAGCATTAGCAACTAAGGCCATATTGCTCCGGGGATATGCGGTGGTCATTCCCTGACCTTTCCGCATCCTCCATATTTGGTGGTCATGGGCTCGAACCCCGGTCTGATCAAGAAGCGTGTGCTATGCATTGCTGCTCCTGCCCATCTGGCTACGGAGGCACCTACCCATTGCTGATACTGGCCCCTGTTTTTTCAATAATTCCTATATTTCCGGTATTGTATGTATATAATATCCAGTATATGAAATCATACACAGGATATTATATACATACTATATACAGGATAATAAATTTTTCAATAGTTTTTTTTTTCAATATATTTTTCAATAATAGAATTTTCAAACTGTGATCCTAATGGGTGCAATATAATTAATATCTGGAATCTGCTTTCTGGTATGTTTATTTATTTTATTTTATTAATTTGGCCTGTGTGAATTATGTCACGATTTCTTTTATCTTTCTACATTTTTATGCTGTATTTACCTGTATCTTTCTATATTTTTTCTCCTGTGTTTTCCTATGTCTTTGGATACTGCAACCCACTTTTCTACAAATGTTTATTCTATTTTAATCCTTATTTGGCGGAAACACCACATGACTATTCACTTCTCATTTTTGGAGAACATTTGCTTTATCTGGGAACATCCCACTATTCCAACCATTCTTATCACTGCATTTCTGCATCCATCTATTGATAAAATATGATCAGCTGGTTTTAAACTAAGGACTTTTTTCTGTTTAAAAAATAAACTCAGCAATTAGCATGAGGCTTTAATTTTTAAGTGCTGTGTATCCTGTGCAAAAAGGAGCATCTTTCATTAGTACTACCCATCACATTCTAATAAATTCAGAGCCTGAGAGTGATCTATCAGCCCATTTCCTGATGAGACCCTAAATAAAGAAAAAACACGTTTGAATGGTGGATAATTTCAAGTAAGTAAAAAAATTTACCCGTGTTTTAGATAAATATATAACTAAGCACTGATTTCCGAATCTTAACTCGAAAGTATGCTGCCTGATGTGGCCTTACAATTCTGTATTCATCTTTTGATAATGTGTAACTATATAACTTGTGATAATGTGTAACTATATAACTTGTGATAATGTGTAATTATATAACTTGTGATAATGTATAACTATATAACTTGTGATAATGTGTAACTATATAACTTGTGATAATGTGTAACTATATAACTTGTGATAATGTGTAACTATATAACTTGTGATAATGTGTAACTATTTGATTAAGACATTAAGAGCTTTATTTATGTTTAATGTCCATAATATAATAAATAAAATAAATATTTTTCTTAAACCATAATAAGGGATAATGTTATGTGAAACAGATATTAATAGAATAATAAATATAACATTTTCAACATTCTGCTCACCATTATTTATGAAAAACTGCATAATAGCAAGCAGAATGATACTTAATGTGTTTCTCTCGGACATAGTTCTATTTCATTCCATATTATACAGTCATCTCTCTAAGAGTAGTGCAATGCAAATGTATATTGCAGTTACGTAATGTTTAATTAAATAATGATATTAGAAATCACAAACAGGGAGACTTTATGATAGAAATTTTATACTAATGTGCAGGCAAATATATATATAACACAAATTGCAATGTAATATTTTACAAAACTCATTTGATGAATATGTTCACAAATGAATATATTTATTTTAATTCATATATTCATATTTAATATTCATATATTCATTCACAAATGATTATACTGGATGAATATATTCACAAAGGAATTATCTATTTTCTATATCTGAAAGATATTTTGTAACAGATCAGACTCTGCATATACTTATATATATGCTTAATCCTTATTAGACACAATCAATTTTCCCATCAGAAATTGCATTTTCCAAGACTATAAAGATTGTGTTCTGAATAAAAAAAAAAGCCACAAAAAATGTGCTGCCTTTTATTCTCCCCCCGAGCTATGCCACTGCTTGAATTCCTGCTGGAATGTAAGTGGCATAAGTAATACAATGTTTCTTAATATTTAATTTTTTTTTAAATATAAAGAAATAATAGATTTAATAGACAAAAAATAATAGATTTACATTTCTGCCTCCATCAATTCACATGAATTTTGACCCCTCCCCATTCCAAATGCTGGGTCTGTGCTACTAGTCTCATGGTTTGATATTTGTTACGTTGATAGTTAAAAGTCTCCACTAAGTATATTTTAAAAGTCAAAAAAGAGTGGTTAGGCTAGTCCTTTATTAAAAAAAAAAAAAAAAAAAAAAAAAAGGAAGTTTCTTCTTACTTGGGATCATTTCACATCCTAGCATTGTCTGGCTTTATATGCATTTCATTGGAGAGTGGTAGGGATATTACCTAACAGTGATAAATATCTTTGATGCATGCTGGAAAAAAATATTAGTTATAAGTTTCTGCATTTATCTCTTGTTAGGATGCAGAAGTTAGCATTTTAAAACATTAAGGAATTTTGTATAGTTTTATTGTAATGATGACTCACTTTTATTAGAAATAAAATTAACCAGGTTATTCCTATTAAACAATAGCCTGGAGATTCACATTCGTGGAAAGATTGGTGAGTATTTTAGAAGTTTTAGTTATTTGTTTAGTATAATCTTTGGCATGCATGAAAGAAGAGTGCAATGTACAATTATCAGCAAAAAATTAATGAACTGCAGTCATCAGAAGATAAATTGATATGTATAGAAAGGAAACAGTAAGTTAGAAAATAATCTTGGAAGTTATTCACAAATTATGTTATGAAAGGTTTAATTATTTAATTAAATCTTTCCAATTAATTGCCTCATGCCTTGGTGAAAATGTTAACATGCATTTTGGAGATGGTTGGGTTAGTTCATACAAATACACATAACAGGTTTTTCTATCAAAAATAAATAAATAATCTGACTTGAACTGGAGTATCTGGACTCTCATTAAAATAACTCCTTTTATATCAGTTCTAACAAGCCTGTCACCGAAGAAATATAAATTCCTAGATTTGAACCTTCCTATAGCATTTGAGAATCTAACTAATATATACCAGTTTAGTATTTTCATTTATGGTAATTAAATTTGTTATTTGGTTTTTAGGAGCATTAGCAACTAAGGCCATGTTGCTCTGGGGATATGCGGTGGTCATTTCCTGACCTTTCCGCATCCTCTGTATTTGGTGGGCACGGGCTCGAACCCCAGTCTAATCAAGAAGTGTGTGCTGCACACTGCTGCTCCTGCCCACTTGGCTACGGAGGTGCCTGGTAATTAAATAAACTGTTTAATGTGATTATGATGAACAACAGTTGACTTTTCCCACATTTTGGTGCATACTGTATTATTAATCTGTTATCTAATTAAATTAAACTAAATGCATATTTACTCTTTTGTCGGTGACAAAAAGGAGTTCTAAGAGAAAAAAAAAAGGGGTAATTACAGGTCTTGTAATTACCCATTTCACTCTTGGAACCCCTTTATGTGAGGCTGATATGTTGTTTAGAACATTACAGGTGTTCACTGAAGAAGTGGTACAGGAAGTACCACAACACATCTGAGAATAATCTGTAGTTCTTTAAGAAATTACAGGCAAATTACATTCCACACTGGTTTAATTGCTCATTATTTTGCCAATTTATAGTTATCATTAATGTTATTTTTATTTTATAGAGATATCAGTGCTCCAGTTTTGTATAAATTGGAATGTGACCCATGGTGGAGGGTACTGTGGTTATTTTATTTTATTTTATTTTTTTTTCAGCAAAGCTCTTCATTTAAAAAATCATAAAGTATTTACTCAATCTTTTGAATATCCTTAACTTCTATTTTAACTTCTAACATATCACTTTTGATTAATTTAATTAAGCCTCCCTGCCCCATTCTGAGTTTTTTAACTAAACGGCAAAACATCTTTCCACTTTCTGATACTTGTTTTCTATTTATTTCTTTATGATATATAATTATATCAACCTAGTTCCTCTGATAATTCCACTTCTTTTTTGCATAAGCTTCTAACATTGCTGGTTTCTTGATGGTTGTCACCATAGCTTATTTAGCACTCTGTGGTCTAGTTCCCTGACAAGTACAGCTGGGACCTTGTTGACCTGGCAGCATCGCAGTTGGTATGAGTCTCAACTGCTTTGTCTCATCATGGTAACAGGTTTAATTATTTAATTAAATCTTGCCAATTAATTGCCTCATGCCTTGGTGAATTGTTCCCTGATGTCCTCAATTTTAGAAGAACAGCCATCTAGAACTGAGGATATTGTTATAATTGCACACAGGCTTTACAAAATCTGGTTCCATAAGCACACAGTGCTTCCATAGCCAGGTGGGCAGGAGCAGCAGTGCGTAGCACACGCTTCTTGATTAGACCGGGGTTCAAGCCCTTGACCACCAAATACGGAGGATGTGGAAAGGTCAGGGCATGATCACCGCATATCCCCAGAGCAATATGGCCTTAGTTGCTAATGCTCCTAAAAACCAAATAACAAACAACCATAAGCACAAGGATAAGTTTAGTCAGCTTTCCAAACAATTCCATTAACAAACAATTCAGTTAACTTCATACAAGATCTTATTGGCATCCTCTTGTTTTAGGAATTGGGTAAGGCTGCCTTCAAACTGGATAGTGGTAGAATCAACCACCTAAGATAAAGAGTATCTCCATAATAGTTAAGTTTAATCAAATCAGTGTAATTCATTTGTTTTATAATATTTATGACAGCATTGCAGCAAAGGAGAGGGGCAAGCAGTTACCCCTAAAGGTTTTAAAAGTTTCAATATTTTTAATCTCAAATTTAGTTTCAGTATTTCTGATTTTAGCAGTTAAAAATAAATGTGTTTAATTTCAAGTTTAAGTTTAAAGTCCATTAGCAAGGTTAAATTTTATGTTATCTTTTAACCCACTAGAAAACCTAGAAATTATAGAAAATTGTAAAGGTAAACCATCTTATTTAAATGTTTTGCAGTCACTGAAGAAATACAGGAAGTCTCCTGTATTTCTTCAGTGACCTAGGCTATTTTATAGCCTAGGCCATTTGATGCACTGAATATTTTAATAAAATAGATTAAGAAATACTAAGGTTGAAGTGCTTTAGTTTATTATATTTTGAAATTTAAAACTATTACATTTGGTATTAAAATGTGCACCTTCTTAAGAAGATTTTGCTTAAGCTGTTTTTCCCACCTGAGCAAGTTCAAATTGAAAAAATGCTCCATAAACTTAACTCACCAGTGGGCATACAAGCATATGCAAAGCATTACTAAAAGAAAAAACCATAGTGTTCTTTTTCATATGTGTTGAACTGTATGATGCCTGTGGTTTTTTTTTTCAGTGAAGTGTGCTATGTGTTCATAAGCTGATTTGCATTTACTTAAGGCCAAAAAATCCAGAATAACTAAAGGAGAGGAACTGTGCTATCCCTTCCTAAGATTGGAAATATATAACTCTGATTGAAAGAGGAATTCCTTTTTCAATCAGAATTATAGTTTTATCTTTTAATCTCTTAGGGATTATTTTAATCTCTGACAGGATTCAAACTCAGACCTCTCCAAAAGAGTGACAAGAGGTGAAACCACTACTGACAACTTAGTGGGTAATATATCATGAAATCACTATAGATAACCAACTAAGATTTCTCTTATTGTTGAAATTTAAAAAATATATTATTTGCACTTGTATTCATTATAATATATTAAAATAACAATAACATTTTAACATTTTAGATTGCATGATTTTTATTTCTTTCCCTTATTTCAAAATATTGAGTGGTGCACAAAATATGTGGCAAGAGTATTGGAAGTAGGTTCTTTTATTGGTGCATGTATCTTTGCTCTAGCTCTCAAATGTTAGGTCATGTGATGTGGGCTGATGTTATTAATCTGTTATTAATCATGCTAATCACCTTTTCTGGTTGCTGATGCTATGTTATAGGGAAAAAGAACTGTTCATTAATGGCATTTAGAATTTTAAAATCAAGGTGAACACAATGTACTTTAATATCAGACAAAAATTACAATAAATAAAAACAAACTCTATATCATGGGATCCTGATTTACTAATACCTGTAGCAGTCATACTAATTTACTAATACTCTGCTACATTGCCAATAGCTATTCGGTAAGAGAGGCAAGAAATTTACATGCCCTTTGCCAAGAGTACTGACAGTTCTCAGGAAGGGTACTGAAAGCAGGGGTATTGTAACTGAAAACTGGCATCTAGAATGCAAGATTCCCAGCTGTCAGTCATGATTAATAAAAGTGAAAGAGAGAACATCAGTACACATCACACAACCAAACACATGAGAGCTATGGCAAATCTTTCCATAGTGATAAATGGTTCACTTTTAACACTCTTCCTATGTAATCTTTCTACAGCAGTTAAGGCCAGCCCTGTGCACTTTACTACTAGTGGAGATATACAGTATTAGGTTTCAATCTTTTTAAACATTGCCAGATTTATGAGATTCCACTGCTTATAAATATACCAAAATCCAACAAAGACATATGTATACATGCTGTCTCCTTCTGGTTTCATAATCTCCTTCTGGCATTCCACTTCCTTTATTCGGCACACTTGCATTTTATATTCTATTAAATTTAGCTTTCAGCAATGTTCCTCTTCATAAGGTTTCATTTCTGCAGCTCTTATAACTGTGGCATTAAGTTTAAAGCATCTGTTTAAAGTGGCTTTTATCAAGCTTTCTCTTCTCTATAATTTTTTTCAACAAAAAGATGAATAGCTTCTCACACGAGCCTCTATCAAAATTTGACTTCTGTTAATCTCTGGAAACCTTACACTAGGTCTACCCTTCTCTAGTTATAAAAAGCAGAAAGAAAACAAAATGTAGTTTGACATGATAATGCTAATTCACATTGTTTTTCTGCATTTACTGTTTAGGGATGCCACTATCAGTCCAGTGATAGAGGTTGGAACTGTGAAACTATTATTCATGAAAACTCAAAAGCAGTGATATGGCAGTTTTTGAGCTATTAGCAGTAGCATTAGCATTAGCAAATGCTACAAGAAAGCAAGCTTATACAACATCAGCAAAAAAAAAAAAAAAAAAATACACTTCCCATTTCATCCATTCCCTTCAATACATTATCTAGTTCGCCCTTGAATTTATTTAAGCTATCAACTTTCACAACAACAACAGATGGAAGTTTCGTTCTGGCAATCAAACACACGCTGGTTAAAGGCAAACTTCTGTACATCAGTTCTGCAACCGTCCTTCCTCAATTTGAATTTATGCCCTCTCGTGTGCATAATCTGAGCAAAAGGAAGAATCCCATCAGCACTGGACTTGCTCAAACCATTCCTTGCCTTAAATACCTCAATCAGATCACCTTGTAGGTGCCTGATCTCCAGACACTGCAGTTTTCAGAAGTGAAGCCTTTTTGATAAGAGCACCCCTTTATTTCCTTTGCCAATCTGATTTCCCTTCTCCGTACTCGATCCAGCAGCTCCACATCCTCCATGAAATGGGGCCTCAGCCTCCAAACCTGTATGCAGAACTCAAGATGTGGCCTGACCTCCTTATCCCTGCTAGTAAAATTCTTGTATATCATTGACAAAACCCATGAGTTGTCCTGGCAGACTGCAATTACCCTCAGGTCTTTTTCATTTTCCACTACCCTCAGTATAGTATCACACAATTGATACGTTATTCTGGGATTATATCTACTCATATGCAGTACTTCACATTTGTCAATGTGAAAGTTCAGTTGCAATTCCTCAACCCAACTGCATAACTTTTCTAGATCCTGTAACAGTAGCATATCATCATTACTGTCATTAATCACCCTGCCAACCTTTGTATCAGCTGAAAATTTGGACATTAAGCCTGATATTCCTTCATCAATATCATTGATAAATACAGAAAAAAAAAAAAAAAATGGGTGCAATGTCAAACCCTGGGGAACTCCACTAATAACATTAGTATGTGAAGAGCAGTGTCTACTGATTACCACTCTATGTCTTCACCGAATCAATCATCCCTTTTTCCATAGCAGCAACTTGACCTTAATGCTACACTGCTCTGATTTTGTATGGCAGTCTTTTATGTGCAACAGTATCAAAAGCTTTCTGAAATCCAGGTATATGATATCAAAATTAATTTCTGCATCCAGTTCCTTTGTGACCACATCATAGTTTCCTCTAAAATTTGTCAGACAATTTTTCCCCATAACAAACAAATGCAGTGTCTGAAGTATAACTGCAGTCTTGTCTAGATGGTCCTGCATTACTTCTTTTAACCAGTGACTCCTTTATTTTCCCCATAACAGAAGTTAAGATAACAGATCTGTAATTACTCATTTCAACCTTTGATCCCCCTCCCCCCTATGAATTGGAGATACATTTTCACATCTCCAGTCTGCAGGACTCTGAATCCAAAGATGCTCTCATAATTATGGCTAAGGGTTTGCTTACTTCCTTTGCTGCCTCCCTTAATTGGATAGATCCCACCACCCCAGGTTCCTTTCTTATGTTTAACTTGAACATTTTCTCTTCTACTTTCCTCTCAGTTAATACAAAATAATTTAGCTTCCCATTAGAGTTTGATAAACTTCTGGCATCCACTCCCCTCTAAGAATTCCTCATGTGTGAATATACATGCAAAATACTCATTCATTTTGTCAGCAACTTGAGCAGGATCATCAACAGTCGAACAACTGTGATCAAGTGGACCAATTTGATTCATCCCCTTCCTTCCTTCCTTCCTTCCTTCCTTCCATAAGTAAAGTCTTTTTCTGTTTTTCTTTGAGTTCTTTGTCAACGATTTCTCGTAATCTACCTTCACTTGCCTAACCTCCTTTTTGACTTGATCACAGACTAATTTAAATCTACCATAGTTGCCTGATAATTTATATCCTTTCCATGCGTTTCTCTTCTCTGTCATGAATGACATTAGTTCATCTGACAAAAATTTAGGCCTAAACCTTGAACAGTATTTTATAGTTGGTATGAAAAGCCTAGTAGCTTTTGTGATTAATTCCTTGAATGCTTCCCATTTAGAATTTGCTAGTAGTGACATCATCAGTTGGTCTTACTGTATACAATTTAGAAACTGTCTGAGACCACTGTAGTAACCTTTACGAATGCAAAAAAACTTCCCTTTATCGTTGATGGTAGGAAATCCCACATCAGTACACTGTGATTACTGCCACCTAGTTGTTCCTTTATCTGCAGATTCTTAGTGCATGAATAATCACTACTGATAAGGAGACGAAGAGTATTACTCCCTCTGGTTGCCATTCTAATATGCTGCTGTAGAAAACAGTCATCCAGTAAATCCACAAAAGTCTTACTACAGTGTGAGTCTCCAACCCACAAGTACCAGTCAACATCTGGAAAGTTAAAATCTCCCATTATAAGACATTCTGCTTTACTGGCCCATTCTGTTTCTCTTTACAGTTGGTCATTGTACTCATCAGAGTTATCAGGCTTATAACATGCTCCTCTTCTTTTTTTTTCTTCCCCAGTGCTTACGTCACACCAAACTGATGCAACGTTGCACTGGCCACCCTTGTCAGCTGGATGTACTGCCCTCCTCCTATCCCATCTGGTCTTTCTGAACACATTGTACTGCTCATATTAAAATTCTGTATCCCTTATATCTGAATGACACCACATCTTTGATATCCCAACAATGTCTGCATTTGATGTCTTGACCAGCACTTCAAATTCATCAAATTTATTTTCTGTACTCCCAGCATTGGTGCACATGCACCTGTTCTTACTCTTAATTACCTTAACACAGCCCATGTATTTAGTTTTTCTATGATGACGCTCAGCAGTTCTTGAAATCCCCGGCACCTTGGTTTCCAGGCTGCTGCTTGTTTCAATAGATTCAGGGCAAGAATCACTTTCACTTCTGCCTGCAGCTATTGTTAATCTATTATTTTATGAATCCCCCCCCTCAAGCTAGCAGTTTCCAACCCACCTAAGACTGCCCTCACAGCATCAGCAAATAGTCTTGCACTCTTTCTATTTAAGTGTATCCTGTTGCTCATGTAGAAGCAGTCTCTCCTGTTAACAAGCACAGACAATGCTGAGAAAAATTCTACCCCATGAGTTTAACAGTGACAAATGCAAAGTACTGCATATGGGTAGCAATAACCGAAGAGAAACGTACCAACTGGGTGGTACTACACTCAGGGAAGTTGAAAGTGAAAAAGACCTGGGGGTAATTGTGCAGTCAAATATAAAGTTCACTGAGCAGTGCAGATGGGCTGCCAGGGCAGGTCATGGAGTCTTGTCAATGATATATAGGAATTTTGCTAGCAGGGACAGGGAAGTCATAATCCCGTTATATAAGGCAACAGTCAGGCCATACCTAGAGTACTGTGTACAGGTCCGGAGGCCTCATTTTAGGAAGGATGTAGAGATGCTAGAACGAGTACAAAGAATGGCAACAAGATTGGTGAGGGGAACAAAGGAGTGCTCTTACCAAGAAAGGCTTAAGTTCTGCAAATTGCAGTGCCTGTAGAGTAAGCACCTGCGAGGTGATCTGATTGAGCTGTATAAGGCCTTGAATGGGTTGAGCAAGCTGAATGCTGATGGGATTCTTCGTCTTGCTCAGACTAAGAACCTGAGGGGGTACAGTTTCAAATTGAGGAAAGATAGTTGTAGAACAGATGTGTGGAAATTTGCCTTTAGTCAGCGGGTAGTTGATTGGTGGAACAGGCTTCCATCTTTTGTTGTGGAAGCTAACAGCCTAAATAAATTTAAGGCTGAGCTGGACAGTCATTTGGAACGAATGGAGGGATAAAATGGGAGGGTTTTTTTTTTTTTTTTGGCTGATGCTGCATATGCTTGCTTTCTTGCATTGTATGCCTCTACTAATGCTAATAAGTTCTAAGTAGTTATAATAGATAATAAATTTATCTAACTAAAAGCATCCTACTGATTCAAACTTTCAAGCTACCTGATTTCCACAATTAAAAATTAACCAATTAAATTGAAAGTAACAAACAAGTTTATTAGCTAAAACAAAAAAATATATATATGCCAACCTACATGATTAGAGCCTACAAGCTACTTATTTACCATAATTAAAAACCTGCAATTCCACTAATATGCACTATACTACTAGTTACAAGATACTATATTTATGCCAAATCACCAATACAAAAATCTCTACAAATATTAATGTTGTATACATACTGTGTAATAAACACTAAGAAATACTGTTCAAGATTTAGAAGCAATGTCATGAACAATGGCAACACATCTGGCAAAATAAAGTTGGTAACAAGCTAGTCTCTATAAAAAAACATCTCAAACCATGGAAATCCAGTATATGCAAGAACAGACACGAAAAAGTCATACTACCTGAGATAGGATACACACACATGTAGCACACCTTTATTTTCTTATGGCCACTAATTCACCACAGTGCACAAACTAAAACACCCAGCTTACTGTCCAGCATATGCTCATAGATTGCCCCAAATATAGTAGTTACCAATAAACTGTGTTTTCCCTATTCTCCACAATGAACACCTCCTAGCAGATAAACCACATGTAGAAAAAATATTTACTTTCCTTAAATGTATACAACTCTACAACACAGTCAAGGTAGGATTACCCATTAAGGCAATGAGGCGCATGCTTACCAGGCTTTTGGGGTCCCCAAGCGAAGACATTTTCCTACAGTGTTCTAAAATAGATTAATGTTTTCAGTAAACATCATAAAAATCTTGATTATTTTAAGTGAAAATTTTTTCAAAACAATTATTACGTTTTAATACGTATTTTAAACAGTGCGGACTATCTATGCTTTAAATAATGCCATAATACCAATGGCTGTAATGAGCCAAGAGTGATTAAATGCCTTATCCCTAATTTCCATTGAACACGAGTTTTCCGAAAAAATAAACTTTGAAGACATAATCAATAAATTTGCGAATTCTAAAATTCGCAAAGTAAATTTATAAAAACGACAATAAAAATTATTCATTAAACTAAAAAGTTTTATTATTTATCATCCTTTAACCCTTTAACAGGCAGAAAAATCTAGAAGTTCAAAAAATTCAAAAGTACAAAATTTCATTTATTTGCCACCTAACTTTTATTATTATTTTTTTTATTCTTTTTTTTTATTCTTTTTTTTTTATTATTATTTTTTGGGGGTTCCCCAAATATAATTTGCCTATGGGCCCCAACAATCCTTAATCCGCCACTGAACACAGTCTAAACTTCAACCACAGTCATACATATAAAATTATGTGTTTAACTTACCATAGTTAGGCTTATTATGGTCTTTGCTGCCCTTATGCTGTAAAGCTCATAAACAAATCTTCCCCCACCCTCCCCCCAATATACTAAGTTACCAATCTTTGTAGCACACATATTTAACCTATTTTCCTTTTATGGACAACTTTCTGCCAATCTTACAGGCACTGCATTCATTTTACAAATTTTAAAAGAACCTCAATGTATCTTTTTATGTACATTTTTCTTATTTGCACAGAGCAGCATTAACAGTGTTGTGAAATGTAAGCCAATGCAGGCTTACAGCAGTCATTTATGTGAAACAGTATCAAAAGCTTTATGAAATACAGTAAACCCTCGCTATTCGCGGTATCTGTATTCGCGGTCGCTGATTTAATATAAAATGAAACCTAAAAAAATGTGAATTTTAAAGTGCTGTGAACATTTTCCGCCATAAAAAAACATGGGCGTGGCTAAAATTATCTTTCCCAGTCAAAACAGCGCTCGGTGGGTGGGGGGAGAGGGGTGAAAAAATCACGAGCGTGGATGTTTCTCGCTAATCCTTGTTCAGTATGTGTTATGCGCTTGTCATGGAAGGTTTCATCGTTTGCTTTTAATTTATATGCTTATAAATTGAATGAATTTATCAATTTATAAATTGATATGCTTACAAAAGTGATAAATCTACCGTTTTGCGTTGTAAAATAGACTTTTTTTCGAGTGTGTTAACGGAAGAAAGTGACTTTATTGTGGACAAGTTCTTTCTAACCCATACAAAAATATGGCTACAAATAACAAGGGAAATGTGAAAAGATCAAAGAAGGTGATGACATTAGCGAATAAAATTGAGTTATTAGACAAAATTTCTAATGGTGAAAGTGTCTCCTCAGTGGCAAAACATTATAAAATCAATGAGTCAACAGTATGATCAATCAAAAAATCGGAAGAAAAAATCCGCCGTAGTGTCCGTGAAAACGCGCTAATTGCTTCAAAAATTTGCTCTGTAACTCGTGAAGTTAAATTATAAAAAATGGAAAAAGCTTTATATCTGTGGATAGAAGCCGAACTCAAAATAAAATTCTGTTAAGTTCACTCATTATTCGTGAAAAGGCAAAACTCCTTTATCAACACTTTAGCGAAACTGGTGATAGCACTGGCGGGATAAGTTTTTTAGCTAGCAAAAACACTGGTTTGAAAGATTTGTTTGAAATTTCTAATAAATATTAATTTAATATTAAATTGTTTCTTATTTTCATTTCGATGCCACATGCTTGCATTTCACTATGTACTGTCTATGTACATAGTCATATTATGAAGGTACATATATAATACATACATAGACAAAATTTTAGACTAGTTTTTCTTATATATTTCATACTTTGGAACGGAACCCTTTATTACTATGGGAGCCATAATTCAGTATTCGCGTTTTCGGTATTCGTGGCATTTCTCAGGAACGTAACCCCCGCGAATAGTGGGGGTTTACTGTATAAGTATATGATGTCAAAAATTTTTTTTTAGAACCAGTTCCTTTGTGACTACCTCATTGTAGCTAATCAAATTGGTCACACACAATTGCCTCCTAACAAATCCGTGCTATGACTTTTGTATAACTCCATTCCTGTCAAGATGATCCTGTATATTACCTTACCTTACTGATCGAAACCAATTTTTATCCTAGTCAAACCGAAACTTTTTATATAAATAAAATCACTAGCATTAGTTTCTGCTGCTTCATAATAATAAAAAAATAAACTTTCATATTCAAAATTCAGTATTAATAATTATATAACAATAATAATTATCCAAAATAATTATCAGTATCAATTATTAAAAAATATATATCTGTGCTGTTTGACCAGGTTAAGCATCAGTGACATGGATGGAAAGCTTGTCATTCCTCCATGTTCATATGTCCAGCCGAATTTTTTTTTACAAGCTGGCCTGACGCTCTTGGTTTTATTTTCATGTTTCCTTTACCCAACATCAATGCAAACATTTATCGCATTTAGTAGTCATGAGCTTGAACTCCCATCCACTCAAAGAGCACGTGCCACTGCACTTGCATTCCTGACCACTCTGCTACATCCTAGCCTACATTAATTATAAAAAAAGAAAATGTAAAAAAAATTTCAATTTAATTTCAAAATGAATATCAATATCCACCTCTACCTGCCACCTTCTCTTCACTTACTTTTTATTGCAAATTGTTGTGCAGAAATAAAATAGAGTCAACACTGTCGCTATTTAAATTGGTCTGACGCTCCTGTACTGCTAATCAGGCTGCACTAAAATTTATTTCAGAGCTTGCACTGCTGGCAGATCATTTCCATGAATGGAGTGCAAATTTCAATGAATTTTGTAGATGTCGGAGAAGTGCACCTTATTGGTAAATTAAAATTGTCGACATCAAATAATACATATTTTTTCTAAAAAACTTTAAAACCTAAAAAAATATATGTAAGAAATAGACCGAAAAAGTCCAAAATGTTTGAAATAATAATTCATTACAATTATTTGTACCCAACTGGAGCCTGAACATAATTTTTGTTACCTGACCCAAGGGTCAGGTCAGGTCAGGCCAAAGACTGAGGGCCAGGCCCGGGCTGTACTCCCAGGACTTTTTTTTCTCCACTACTTTAAGTATAGTGAAAAAAAAAACTGTGAGTAAATACCAACACACAGTTAGTATGATATTCTGGGATTACTTTTTTTTTTTTTTTTTTATGGAAACCCCAAACACGAAAGGTGTCAAAACCTATAGTACTTAGTACCATGCATGGGATGAAAGAGAAGTATGGGGGGAATGCCAGAAACTTTGCTCTAGAGACTAAACATGGGTTTCACCACTTCAAGCCTCCAATAAGCAAAGTGGTGGTATTGCACTGGTCGATGAGTCATCTACCACTTTGATTGCTATCCATATGCAGTACTTTGCATTTGTCAATGTTAAACTTCAATTGCCAGTTCTCAGCCCATTTGCCCAATTTTTCTAGATCTTGCTGCAGTAGAATACCCCTGATTATTGTCATTAACTACCCTGACAACTTTCATATCATCTGCAGACTTTTTTTTTTTATGAAAACCCCAAACACGAGAGGCTTGTTGTTATTTGGTTTTTAGGAGCATTAGCAACTAAGGCCATATTGCTCTGGGGATATGCGGTGGTCATTCCCTGACCTTTCCGCATCCTCCGTATTTGGTGGTGAT
This sequence comes from Mastigoproctus giganteus, assembly GCF_048544385.1. Lineage (NCBI taxonomy): Eukaryota > Metazoa > Arthropoda > Arachnida > Uropygi > Thelyphonidae > Mastigoproctus > Mastigoproctus giganteus. The sequence goes on from NC_143576.1 coordinate 142,167,495, forward strand.
GGGCTCGAACCCTCGTCTAATCAAGAAGCATGTGCTACACACTGCTGCTCCTTCCCACCTGGCTACGGAGGCGCCACACAAGAGACATTAGAACCTATAGTACTTAGTACCGTGCATGGGTTGGAGGTTGAGAAGACAAAAGAAGATATTTGTTGACATTAGACTTGAACTTCTGTAGACTATAATTTTCAGGAAATATGTATGAAGGATGGTTGTTCCAGAAAATGGCAGTTGATTGAATAAACGAGGAGGATGAAAAGTTGGTTCTGTGAGTTTGAAGTTGGGCAGTAAATGGATGTTGGCTGGTGGTGGCACATGTTCGGACTGCTTTGAAAGAGAGAGAGAGAGAGAGAGAGCAGGAATTATAGAAGCCAATAGAAGAACAGTGCCCATAGAAGTATCTGTAGAAATGGCATGCAGCAGAAACAGTACATCTATGAGAAGGCGAGTGGAGAGACTCTGTTAGAGATGAGTCATTAATTAATCTAACTGCCCTCTTCTGAATGGAATCTAGAAGCCTGAGAGAGGTCTTGGAGGCACCACCCCACTTTTGGCAAACAATATTCCATGGTAGAGCAGATTTGCAATTTGTAGAGTGAACAGCTGTTTGGAAGAAAAGTAATGCCATGAGCAAAAGAGAAAACCAAGATTTTTAGATGCAGAGGAAGCAATATTTGTAATGTAAAAAAGATAAAGTGCAGCCCTTATCAACCCACTGCATGATGGAAGCCTCCTCAACAATTCATGCTGAGGGAAATGGACCATAATCTGCCACGCTGGCTGGTCCAGTGCGGGTTGGCAGATCGACCGTATTCAGCAGTCAGGGGCTTGAACCCCGGTCTACTCAAAGAGCGTGTGCTACTGCACTCCTGCTCATGACCACTCGGCTACAGAGTCCTTATGGCTACGGAGGCCTTATATTTGTAATGTGCTTGTGCCAAAAGTGATTAGAAGTGAGGGTAATCCCAAAAAGAGATATATCAACTTGCCTATAAATCAGAATGTCACCAAAGATAAGCATAGGAGCAGAAGAATCCTTTTTGTGAGATATAAGACAAGACCGAGTTTTAGAAGGATTGAAATCAATTAAGTTGTCTTTTTCCCACTGGAGAATTACCTGGAGGGACTTGGGTATTACGATATGGTCAGATATGAAGTTCTCCGAGCATTGTAGACTGGTTGCAAGGAGGGCCCATGGTGTCCTATCGAACAATCACTAGTAGATTTAATGACATCATAATCCCATTATATAAGGTTATTATTAGACCACACTTGGAATACTGTGTTCAAGTATGGAGACCGTACCTAAAGAAAGACATTGTGCTTCTTGAAAGGATCCAAAGATGGGTAACTTGCCTGGTGAATTGGGAAAGGGCATCCATATGAGGAAAGACTTCAAATATGTGGGTTGCAGAGCTTGGAAACTAAGCACCTTAGAGAAGACTTGATTGAGATGTTTAAGGCTCTGAGAGGTATAAGCAAAATGAATAAGGTTGAAATTTTCACGGTTATAAATGATTCTAGAACAAGGAGCCATAATTTCAAGTTATGGGAGGTAGTTGTTTAGACTAAATTGCAGGAAATTTTATTTTAGCCAGCGAGTTATAAATTACTGGAATAAGTTACCTACATGCATGACAGTTTGGGGAAAATCAAAGGTCAGCTGGATAATTACCTAAGGGAGGAGGGAAATGCATAGGTTGTCCATTTCCTTTTCTCTTTATTTTTTAAAATTTTATTCTTATTATTATTTTTTAAAATTTTATTCTTCTTATTATTTTTTTTTAATTTTCTTCTTATTATTATTAATTTGTTTTTATTCTTATTATTTTTTTTTATTTTTTTTTGTTAGTTTATTTTATTTATTTTTTGTTAGTTTATTTTATTATTATTTATTTATTTATTTTATTATTATTATTTTTTTTTTGGCTGGCTGTTGCAGCATAAGCCACAGGCCTCCTTGCACCATGTGCCCATTACTAATACTAATACCATTAATAAATATAAAAAACAACACTGGGCTGAGCACTGAAACCTGGGGAACTCCACTAATAACAGTAGCCCAAGAAGAACAATTACTCAGGTCCCCCTTTGAAATATATTTTTGATCCTTCTTTTGACAATGGAGGAGGAAGATCAAAGGGTGAAGTGAGAGTTTTGATTGAATTAAAACTGTGAAATATGAAAAACTTAATCCTCTCTTACGCATTCACCACCCGCCCCCACTGCATCTGTGTGTGTGCATGTAATCTCCAACATTATTATTCTTTTCTTATGATCCTCATAAAATCAAATTTTTATTTTAAAGTTCTTTCACATGTTTTTAATGTGTCTCTATATTCCTTATTCTTTCTATCTTTCTCATACAGACTCTGCACTTCATGTGAACACTGCTATGTTTGAGCAGAATGGACGCTCTGGTTTTGTTCTGAAACCACGAGTAATGTGGGATCGCACTTTGATGATGTATGGACGTTTCAACCCCTGGGATAAAGAGTTTGATGGACTGCATGCTATTAGTTACTCCATTATGGTAAGGTAACAGAACAAGCATAAAACGTTTTTTTTTTTTGTGTGTCTGGGAAATATATAAATATCACAGATAAGTCACATAGAGTGTTGTTTTACATAAATATAATAAGTAGATACTTTGCTATGCATGTCAAAAGGTAAAAAGACAATTAATAACTCGAAGTAACTGAAATTAGAAATTTAAATGTAATACATATAACAGTTCTTTCTCTCTCACTCTTGTCTTTCTCTTCAACAGTGAATTTTTAAGCTGAAAATTGGTCACATACATAGAGTCCTCACATGGGATATAACGAAATAAAGAGAACAGGTATCCCTCAATGAGAGAGAGAGAGATATTGGCTATTGAACACACACACTTGTATAGGCATAATATAAAATAATAAAATATGAAAACTTGAAGTTGCTGACAAATATTAAGTATGAAGATACATGGTTGGTTGGGCTGTGCTAACTTGAAAGTGATATGCATGATAGAACTGGAAACTGGCCTTCTTCTACCCTTGCACCTCAAAACTGGGTTTGATGAAACAGTGTGTGAAAACTTTACCTCAGGAAGGTCTCTGCTTCAACTACCTTTGTAATAAATTCCCATAGAGAAGCCAAAACAAGGCATTTTTTTGGACCTCAAATTCACAAACCGATGAGAGACCAAGATTTTGAGGGAACTATGAATAAAAGAGAAAAACAGGCATGGATTAACTTCAGGGCTGCTGTTGAGAACTTCTAAGAATACAACAACAGACTACAAGAATATAGTTGAAAATATGTTGGCAAACTTCAAGAAGCTGGGCTGCAACATGAGTGTCAAAGTACAATTTTTACACTCTCACATTGACTACTTCCCAGAAAATGTAGGAAGTATTAATAAAGAATAGTTTCACCATGACATTGGACATAATATGAGGTACAAGGGGCATGGAATGTCAATATGATGGCTGACTGTTGCTAGTTGCTGAAGAGGGGCTGTAAAATAGAAGGATCTGCAAAGAAATGAAAATTTGACCCATCATAGATCAGTTTTAAAAATGAAAGGTAAGTGTTTAGTAGACTTTTTATCACATTCCCCTTTTTAATAGTGTTTTCAACACGTATTTAAATATAAAATTCTGGTAAAAGTAGCATTTTGTTATAATTTAAGTGCACAAATTCCACCAAAGTTAATAACAATTTGTGAAAAATCTAATTTTCTTTCATGATTTTTTAAGAAACCTGATGTGATGGAAACAAATGGAAGTCATTTTTAAAATCAGTAATAGAAAATGATTCAGTAATACCTTTTTCTGAGAAAACAGCACTGAATTTTTTTCAAAGTGCACAGTAGCACTGTTGGAAAGAGCTGCCTATGCAGGTTGTTCTTAGGCCACTTCAAACTGTCACCTGAGGTTGACCATTTAAAGAAATTCAAATTACGTGGATAATTATCTGAGGAGAGAGAAGAACATAATTTTTATTTTCTTATCTACTTTTTACTTTTTTTTTAGTATAGAAGTTTAGATAAGAGGGGATTACAGCAGGATTTCAAAGGTTATTTAGTATATTGTAAAGTTTATTTTAATAAGTTTTTTCTTTTCCTGTAATAGTTTGATTTTTTTTAATATTATAAATATAATTATTTGAAACTTTCTTTTATTAATAATCAGTAAATTTTATAATGTTATTACAAGATCCGCCTTGAACACTTCGTCAGAGGGTACCATGACTCATATGGAAATAGTCGATGACGATTCCCGGGTGAGTCATGATTTTATTTTTTGCAGAACCTGTGGCATGTATTCCAAGGTCAGCCTAGTAGATAATCCTAGCCCACTTGGAGATTCTTTTCTTTGTCACCGTTGTAAGGAGTGCACTGATGTTAAGTTACAATTTGGTGCATTGCTAGAACAATTTGAAAAAACGGGTGCTTGCCCTTGAGAATAATGTTTTTTTTTTTTTTTTTTTTTTGATTTGGTAGTTATTGGCGCATCGGCTTCTGTGGCCATATTGCACCTCCCAAGGTTTTTGCAGTACTTTGATCCAAGCCCGAGGCGGGAATCGAACCCGCGACCTTTGGGTTGCCGGGCAGGTACTTTACCCACTCGGCTAGCCCGGTCGGCTGAGAATAATGTAACTGGAAACTCGTCAGGGACTCAAGACTCTAGCAACATACCATGTGATCCACCAGAACAGAATAACAAGGTGCAAACTACTCCGGTTCGAAAGGACTTAGTTTTATTAGGGGACTCCATTGTCAAGGAAACAGGAAATATTTTTGTAATAAGGATAAGTGGACTAGAACCAGGGCCTTGTAGATTAACTAAAGACTTGAAGGACTCTGCAAGGCTTTTGGGGGGAAATTTCTATCAGCTTGGCGCACACTTGTAGGTAGAAGGAATCTGTTTTGTAGAGACATTTGGGGATATATTTAAACAAAGGTGGTGCAAGAGTTTTTGCCAGTATTATTGAGGATACATTAAAGGTTACACAAAAACAGCAAAGAGTTCTTTACTTATGTAAACTTTAGAAGGAAGGAGATAAATTACATTGCTCCACTTGATATCAATGGTTCAACTGTTGATGATCCTGCTCAGGTAGCTAACAAACTAAACGAGTATTTTGCAACTACATTACACATGAGGAGTTATTCAGTGAGGGGAATGCCAGAGGTGTATTCAACTCTGGCAGTAAGCTAGATAATCTTGTAATAACTGAGAGTAAAGTGGAGGAGAAATTGTTGAAGATAAACACAAGAAAGGCACCTGGGGTGGATGGGATCTATCCAGTTATATTAAAGGAGGCAGCAAAGGAAGTAAGAAAACCCTTAGCCATAATTATGAGAGCTTCCTTGGACTCAGGGGAGGTACCCACAGACTGGAGATGTGCAAATGTCACCCCAATTCACAAAGGAGGATCAAAGGCTGACACAAGTAATTATAGACCTGTGAGTTTAACTTCTGTTCCAGGAAAATTAACGGAGGCACTGGTTAAAGAAGCACTGCAGGATCATCTAGGCAAGGCTTCAGTTATAGCTCGGACACAGCATGGTTTTGTTAAGGCGAAGTCTTGCCTGACCAATTTGATTGGATACTATGATGCAGTCACAAAAGAACTGGATGCAGGGAATAACTTTGATATTATATACTTGGATCTTAGAAAGGCTTTTGATACTGTTGCACATGGAAGACTGCTGCACAAATTGGAGCAGTGTGGCATTGGAGGCAAATTGCTGCTAAGGATAAGGGGGTGGTTGAGGGGGAGAAGACAGAGAGTGGTAATCAATGAACACTGCTCATCATGGACTAATGTTATTAGTGGAGTCCCTCAGGGTTCAGTGTTGGGTCCATTATTGTTTTCTGTATTTATAAATAATATTGATGATGGTATATCAAGCTTAATGTCCAAGTTTGCAGACGATACAAAGGTTGGCAGGATTGTTAAGGACACTACTGACGCTATGCTGCTACAACAGGATCTGGAAAGGTTGAGCAGATGGGGTGAGAGGTGGCAAATGAAGTTTAACATTGACAAATGTAAAGTACTACATATGGGAAATAGCAACCCCAGAGCAACGTATCAACTTTGTGGTACTACACTGACAGTGGTAGAGAATGAAAAGGACCTGGGGGTAATTGTGCAGGCAGATATGAAGTTCTCTGAGCAGTGCAGATGGGCTGCAAGAGTAGCTCATGGTGTCTTATCAATGATATACGGGAATTTTTCTAGCAGGGATAAGGAGGTGATTATTCCCTTGTATAAGGCAATGGTCAGGCCACACCTTGAGTACTGTATACAGGTCTGGAGGCCTCATTTCAAGAAGGATGTAGAGCCGCTGGAACGAGTACAGAGAAGGGCAACAAGATTAGCGAATGGAACAAAGGGTTGCTCTTACGAAGAAAAGCTTAAGTTTTGCAAATTACAGTGTCTGGAGACTAGACACTGGCGAGGTGATCTGATAGAGGTGTATAAAGTCTTGAATGGTTTGAGCATGCTCAATGCTGATGGGATTTTTCCTCTTGCTCAGAATAATCACCTGAGAGGGCATAAATTCAAATTGAGGAAAGACAGATGTAGGATAGATGTGTGGAAATTTGCCTTTAGCCAGCGGGTAGTTGGTTGGTGGAACAGACTTCCATCCCTTGTTGTGGAAGTTGATAGCCTAAATAAATTTACGGCTCAGCTGGACAGGTATTTCGAACGAACGGAGGGGTGAAGTGGAAGGTTTTTTTTTTTTTTTTTTTTCTTTCTCTTGGCTGATGCTGCATAAGCTTGCTTTCTTGCATCATATGCCTCTACTAATATATGTTATATGTTATATGGTTCAGGGAAACTGCTAGTTTGGGGGGACAAGGGTAATATAGGTATACATTTATCTGATAATATTGGTCAAATTAACACTTGCAGATACCTCAAGAGTTCTTGTTTGTTACCGCAACAGAACATATTAGCGTGATGTTCTGAGGGCAGAAATGTTTCAAATGAGTGGGTGGCTAATACCAGGAAAGCGAGCTTAAATAACTTTAAGGGGTGTGTCAGGGTAGTTAACTATACAAGAACACAGGGGCTCACATCCGGTGAGTATGGGCTTGGCACACCCAGGGTCCTGAGCTGGATATCATCATTCTTCTCTTTCTTGGTGATTCCCTTCTACTTTTGACTCTCTCTCTCTCACTCTCTCAGGGTAATTCAGAATTTTTTTTTTTTTTTTTTTTGGCTGATGCAGCAAAAGCCTCAGGCGTCCTTGCACCATATGGCATAATGATAATAATAATAATAATGATAATAACACTACATCTTAATTGTTTGTACAGTAATGTCAGAAGTGTCATCAGTAAAATTAGTGAATTCGAACTGCTTGTTAGGACAAGTAATGCTGAAATAATAGTAAAGCTTACGGAAACATGGTGCTACCTGGAGATAGGGGATGATGAATTTCAGTATGGTATGTATTATGTATTTAGGAAGGATAGGGAAGATAGAAGGGGTGATGGGGTCATGCTTCTTATCAAAAGCAGCCTGAGTGCAATGAAAGCCTTCCCGGTTTCAGACATTCTGCATGCTAATATAGAATCTGTATGGTGTGAGATAGTTGGAAGCAAAGGTATAATGAGAGTGGGAGTAATTTACAGGCCAGGTGATTGTGAAGATTATGATGAGAGCCTCTACATGCAAATGGAATGGCAAGTAAGCGTGAATGTCTTATTATGGGTGATTTTAGTTTGCCTCTAATTGATTGGAGCAAATGAGAGGGAAACTCTACATGGGGGCCAAATTTTAAAATCAACTAGATGATTGCTATTTGTATCAACGTGTCAGGGAAAGTACTAGGGAAAACAATACTCTAAACCTCATCATTACCCATGAACCAGATGACACATAAGAGTGCTGACAGTACAGGAACCAGTAGCAGGAAGTGATCACAGAGTTCTGCGGTGGACGATGAAGAGAGAGGTAGCAGTAGTTAAAGGCAAAGGAATGGGGTTATAACTTCAGGAAAGAAAATTACAACGGCTTAAGGTGCTACATGCCCTTTATTAACTGAGTAGATATCTCACAGAGAGCAAATACAATTAAACTATGGTATACTTTAAAAACATTAATCACAGAAGCCTTGAATGCATTAAAAAAAAAAAAAAAAACCATTAAAAAATACTTCATGAGGAGGATTCCAAATTGGATGAATAATGAAGTTACCAGATTACTTGAGCAGAAAAAGACAGCATGGAAAAGTTACAGAGCAATAAAAACTATAAAAGCGTATTAAAGCTACAAATTGATCTGTAATAGTGCCACAGAAAAGGTTAGGCTGGCAAAGGCAGATTATGAGAAATCGCTGGCAAAGAGGGGGGCAAATCGATGGCATATGAAAAATGACCCTCAGTGTTTCTCTTGCTGTGATACGTATTGGACGTGTTTTACGCAAACTCTACGTGCACAATTACGATTCTACGATCAACGAAAGTTAAGATTGTTTTTTTATACATTTTCTAAACCTTTAAAAAAACTGTGTCGTTCAAACAAAGTAAATCTGATTCTCCTGCATCTAGTAAGAAAAGGAAAACAATATCTTTGGAATGTAAACTTAACATTATCAAGGATTTTGATAGCAGAATGAAAATTTGTGAATTGGCAAAGAAGTTTGAGCTACCGGAATCCACAGTAAGAACAATCATAAAAGATAAAGAAAGAATTCTTAAAGGGGTGAAAAATGCTCAATCCTTGAACTCAAGCATAATTCGTAAACGTCGTGGTATTATTGCTGAGATGGAAACAATGCTGAAATTATGGTGTGATAATCAAGTAAAAGTGAAGAATTGTCCAGTCGATCAGAACACCGTGTGCTATTAAGCTAAGCTGATTTTTGAGAGGTTGAAAGAAGAAGCTGGGGAGGCGGTCAAAGATGAAAACTTTGTAGCTAGTAATGGTTGGTTCAACCGATTTAAAACTCGCTGTAACTGGCACAGTATCGCGTAGAGTGGAGAGGCGGCAAGTGCCGATAAAGAAGCTGCGTCTTCTTTTTCCTGAGACACTCAAGGCTATGATAGAAGAAGGTGACTATAGCAGTGAAACCGTATTTAACATGGATGAGACTGGCCTGTTCTGGAAGAAGATGCCTAAAGGAACTTTTATTGTGCTTGAAGAAAAAAACTTTCCAGGTTTTAAGGTTTCCAAAGACCGATTGACAGTGATGGTTGACGGGAATGCAGCTGGTGACTGCAAGTTAAAACTTCTCTTAATTTATCATTCTGAAAACCCAAGAGTTTTAAAAAATATATCTAAAATTAGCTTACCAGTGATTTGGAAGTCAAATCATAAAGCTTGGGTGACAGCTTCCATTTTTGAGGATTGGTTTGGTCACCACTTCATACCCGAAGTCGAACGTTATTGCAAGTCTAAACAGATTCCATTTAAAGTGATGCTTCTTATTGAAAATGCACCCAATCACCCTCCTGCCACCCTAATTGATTTTGACCCACGTGTGAAAGTTGTGTTTTTGCCTTCAAACACAACCAGCTTGCTTCAGCCGATGGACCAGGGAGTCATCAAAACATTCAAGGCTTACTACACAAGGTGTTCGTTTGCACGTCTGAATGAAGCTGTGAGACAAAATAGTGAGATATCTGTTAAAGACTTTTGGAAACAATTCAATGTTTTAGATGCCATAAGAATCATTGAAGAATCTTGGGATAAAATTCACAAAAAAACATTGAATGGTGTCTGGAAGAAATTTTGTCCATTTTTTTTTCAAAAATGAGATGAAAAAAATGCCAGAAACTGATCATGTCATTCATGTGATAGAAGAAGTTGTTAATCTTGCCAGGCAATTAGATTTGGAAGTCAATGGTGATGATGCCAATGAGCTGTTGGATTCACATAGTCAGGAGCTGACAATGAATGAGCTCATAGAGATGCGTGATCAAAACGTCACTGAAGTATCTGACACTTCAGACCCAGTTCCACCAGAAAAGCACATGACAATTGCAAGCTTGACAGAAGGTCTCAGCTCAACTGAAAAGGGCTTAAAAATTTTTTGAAAACATAGACTCCAACGAAGAACACGTTATAGCTACAAAGCAAGGAATAAAAAAATTATTAGCTTGCTACGAAATTCTGCGTGAAAAAAAGGCGCTGTGTCATCAGACGAATTTGTTAGATTTTATGAAGCCATTGACATCGAAATAACTTTTTTACGTAACTCATTTATTTTTTTAATACATATTTTGTATTAATATGTATAAAGAACTGCAATTTTATTAAATATTTTTTTTCTAAACTAGTTTTTTTTGTTAGTCCTTGGTCCCAATTAAACAAAATTTATATTATTTATATGCAAAGTTGTACCCCGACTTACGCGAATTCGACTTAAGCGATTTTCGTCGGACCGACCTATCGTGTAACTTCGGGGTATTACTGTAATTTATTTTTGACTGCACCAATAATACATTGAAAACCCTGTGACCATTCTTTAGTTGGGTCTCTGAAATATTACAATTAATATTTCTATTCATAATGTATTATTCATTACATTACAAAATTATATGTATGGTTGGGTTGATTGTTTGGTTGGTCAGTTGACAACTTTGGCCAAAATGCACTAGTCATATGATCTACCATATGTTGTCTCTGTAATCTGTTGTGTAGGCCAAAAAACCTGGAATAACTTATGGAGGAAAACCCATTTCTCTCTATTTTTTGATTGACTAACTAAAGCCCTGAATAAAGAGGCCTTCAAGAATTTCTTCAGTCTGATGGGATTTGGACCTAGACCTCTTCAGATAAATGGTGTGGAGAGACTCACATTTAAAATTTTAAATTATTAAATTTTTGAAAGAAAGTTTGTAACTCTCAGTTATTAATCAAACAAAACAGTTGATTGTTTTCTCTTTTATTTATATTATGATCTGCATTTTTTATAATTTTTAACTATTCTTAAAAATAAATATTTGATATACAATTACATAGCCAAGTGGTCAAGAGCACGAGTGCAGGAGCACACACTCTTTGAGTGGACCGGGGTTTAAGCCCGTGACTGCTAAATATAATTAATGTTTGTATTGATTGATTTATTGTAAACTCCACTGACCTACTGGTCGTGCTGGAGTATAAACAAGATCATTTTTTAAATTGTTAAATTAAGAAGAGTATTCTAACAAGTCTGATATGAAAATTAGCCCTTTCTAGAATATATACTCATTCATGTATGAATTAACTTGAAATCTTTCAGTAGGTGCCGCAATCTCTTATCTATGACCAGTACACCCTAACCTTTACATTGTTAGTTTTCAGTACTAATTCTTATTATTTCTTTTCATGTTTAATGTCTTTATAAGAATAGGGTAGTAAACTCAGTTTATAATAGATGGCAGTATGAAAATAATTTTGAAAGTTGATGGAGGAGATTGCATCAGTTGGTCTCAGTTCTCCATTAAAATGACAAAATTTCCTGGAATTAGATCCAGAAGTTTATGAAACTAAATAAAATGATATATAAATAGATGTAAATGATATTGCAACAGCAATAAAATAACGATTAGGTTTTTATCTTTTGCTCATGATTTTTTTACAAATTTTTATTTTGCTATGACATTATGTAGCGCATTTGCATCATTACTACATAGCTTAATTTTTTAGGCAAACCGAAGTTTGTACATTGGCAAATGGTAACACCTCATTGCGAAATTCTTCATGAGTTTCTCTCCTTATACTTCAAATAAGTAATGCTTCCCCATTAGAGAAGGCTACTGTTATTTATTTTCAGTTGAGTACTCCTACTCAACTGCACTGTTTGTATGTGGGTAAGGGATAATAAAAACCTTTTCCACACCTCTACCTCTGTTAGATAAGAGAATATCAAAAAAGTAGAGGAAGGTTACAGCAGGAGAAGTAGAAGAAGGAAGGTGCTGTTGGAAAAGAAAAGGGACAGTTACTAAATTAACACTGACACTTACTCATTAATCACTCAATAATACCTGAAATAAGTAATGCTTCCCCAATAGAGAAGACTATTGTTACTTATTCTCAGTCTCTGCAGACACCATCCAGAACAACCTGCCCCATATACCTGTTTCAAAGCTATTTGTCTTTTCATCAGTGAATGGGTAGGTACCCAGAGGTATAAAGGGTGACAACCCAGTTGTGACTTTAGCATTAGCATTAGTAGAGGCATATGATGCAAGAAAGCAAGCTTATGCAGCATCAGCCAGAAAAAAAAAAAAAAAAAGACTTATTTTCACAAAGTGAGAGATGCCAAAAGGTGTGCTTCTTAGACTAATATTATTTTAATGCCTTTATAAGACATTAAAATAATATTATTTTAATTATTTAATGATGCATTAATGATGCAAATACACTACCTAATGTCATAGTTTGACATTAGGTAGTGTATTTGCATCATTCTACATGTTTGAGGCTTTGTGCCCTAAAATATTATTAGTCTAAGAAGCACAGCTTTTGACATCTCTCACATTATGTAAATAATGTTACAACTGGGTTGTCACACCCTTATACCTCTGGGTACCTACCCACTCACTGATGAGAAGCCAAATAGCTTTGAAACAGTGCTATCTGAGTGGTGGTACTCAACTGAAAATAAGTAACAGTAGTCTGCTCTAATAGGGAAGTGTTACTGATTTGAAGTATAAGGAATGCAACTTGTGAAGGATTTCAAAAATGTGAGATGTTACAGTAATGATGCCAATGTACAAACTTCTGTCTACCTAAAAAATTCAACTAGGTAGTAATGATGCAAATGGACTACTTAATGTCATAGTTTGAATTTTATATAGTTGGAGGCTTTCTCCCCTGAAATATTATTAGTCTAAATTTTTAATTTTTAAACTCTGATTTGAATTTTGATAATTTACTGTAATTCTAGCAATAAAGTCAAAATAGAGCACCTCCTCTCTCTCTCTCACACAACACATACATGCATGCACACACACTCAGTGAACTCATTCTTGAAAGTGTTAATGACTTTAAATGAATTTTTTTTTTTTTTTATTTAGCTAAACATAGCCTTTTTGCCTCAGTGAATGAAATTGCATTGCTTTTCTCTACCCTATTCCTAAATCTTTATATTGTTAGTTTTCAATACTAATTTTTGTTATTTATTTTTGTGTTCAACAATTTATATTTTATGCTTTTATTTTCAGGTAATATCTGGCCAGTATGTATGCCCTACAACCCATACAGGAAGTCCTCAAGTAGAAATTGAAGTTATAGGAATCCCTGTAGATTGTAATAGGCAGAAGACTAAACTGATCCAGAGGAACAGTCTTAATCCAATATGGAATGATACCTTCCATTTTAGAGTAAGAGGATATTCATTATCTGAATTCATCTTTTGTTTTGATTTCTTTAAATTTTTTTTTATCTTCTCCATCTCTTCATGCGATTGAGGAAAACTTGTTTAGCAGTCAGTGCAGTCTCTAGACCTAAACACAATACTGTAAGTTTGGTTTCACCAATGTTTTATATACCAAAAAGGCACTGAAATATGATCATCTGCCTAATATTGAGTCAATCCTCCATGGGCTTGCACACATTGTGGCATGGATATTATGAGGTGTTTGAGAATATCTAGATATATTGCCATACTATCTGTGTAACATTCCATAATTGTCTCACACTGAAGGGTGATGGAGCTACATATCTGTCAGTCCTTTTTGACTTAATCCTCCAGATGTTTGATGGGATTCAATTCTGAATTTGGAGGGCTCCTGTAGGAGGGTAAAGCCTTCAAAATGTCTTGCACATATGACTTGGTTGCAAAACCTTTCTGAAAGACTGTCATTCATCAGGGAACAGCAGTGATATCAATATGTCACTGCTGTGGTCAGCAATGATGGTGTGATAGGTCTCTCTCATATTTGATAACCTAGAGTATCCTAGCAAAAGTATGCCCATCCCATCCCATCCATCCCTCCCCCCCAGCCTTATACCCAGTGGTCAGTTGTGCCACTTTGGCTGCCTTTTTTTTTTTTTTTTTTTTGAGCCATTGCAGTCATCTTTCACTACATACACTTACCACAAGTTTGCACTGCAAGTTTTGTTTAAGTTGGTTGTGTTGTCCCTTGCTTGGTTGTTGTTTGGTTTTTAGGAGCATTAGCAGCTTAGGCCATATTACTCCGGGATATGCGGTGGTCATTCCCTGACCTTTCCGCATCATCCATATTTGGTGGTGACGGGCTCGAACCCCGGTCTAATCAAGAAGCGTGTGCTACGCACTGCTGCTCCTTCCCACCTGGCTACGGAGGCGCCCCCTTGCTTGGTACACTCATATGGTGGCAGATGAAGAAGAACAGCCTACTATACCTGCTGTCTTACAGTTGGACACACCTCCCCACTGTTTACATGACAATCATGCCTGTGAAAATTGATCACATCATGGTCCCATTACATGTTCATCAGGTGTTATACTACACTTCGTTATACATATGCCCATGCAACGACTGTTGCTGACTGTGCTCTCCCAGCCATGCTTTTATTGCTTTCATTAGGAGAGGTGATCCTCTTTCAGTATTATTTGTTGTTGTTGTTATTTGGTTTTTAGGAGCATTAGCAACTAAGGCCATATTGCTCTGGGGATATGCGGTGGTCATTCCCTGACCTTTCTGCATCCTCCATATCTGGTCGTCACGGGCTCGAACCTCGGTCCAATCAAGAAGCATGTGCTACATGCTGCTGCTCCTGCCCACCTGGCTACGGAGGTACCTCAATATTATTTAATTGTATAATAAAATTATACGCTTCTCACTACATGCAAAGGTACAGTAAATATGAGATACTGTATGACTTCATGACTGTGAAAATTGATCACATCGTGGCCCCATTACATGTTCACATCATGCCTACATTGTGCCAAAAATCTTTCTTGTCAATGACCACTTTTATCTTCCCCAATAGTTGCCATTTCATTGACATAGTCTGGCTCCTGTTATTTACCTCTTTCCCCCCACCTTTATACCTTATGCTAACCTTGATGACAGACCACAAATATCCTCAAAAATGTCATTTAGGAATGTCAAGAGCAGTCCAGAATTGAATCTGGGGAATCCTACTAGATTCCTTATCTGCCCTAAAGAATAATGGTTATAACTACTACCCTTTTGTGACCTATCATTCAGCCATTCCCTTTATCAACCTAAATACCTTACTTATAATCCCAGCTTGCTCCAGTATCTAATTGTGTGGGACTATGTCAGATGATTTATTGAAGTATGTTATATAATATCAAAATTGTTCCTTGTATCCAAGGAACAATTTTGATATATGATGATGTTGTAATGCTTTATAATGTCACAATAATTTGTCATGTTCAAGCAAGATTTCCCCTTTATGAGCCCAGACCTTATGATCTCTTTAATGTACCATGTCTGCTACTGTGCTCCTTTTGTGCGTAATTGATATGATTTTCCCTACTTGATTTCAGACTTATTGTCCTATAGATCAGATATTCCCAACTGGTGTGCCTTCAAAATTTAACGCATTCTGCCTCACCATCAAGTTTGGCAAAAAGCACTACAACATCATCTTGATGACACACCATTGCATATAATTTAAGGTAATTAATTCTGGGTAAAGTTTGCTCTATGCCCAGCACTATTCTGTAAGGCCCAGTATAGTGCCCAGTATTTTTCAGGGATCCTCACTCCTGTGCTTTTTTTTTAAAGTTGTTCTGGCATCTGATTTCATAATATACAGTACATACCTGAAGCCAAAAAAGTTGTGCAAAATTGCAGAATTTCTGCCTATCTACCATCATGCCCAGAATTGAACAACTGTGTTGTGCCCATAAGTCATGCTCACTAACTTTGCTTAATGGTTATATCATATTCTTTTAATATTTAAAATTTAATTTTTGGTGATTGTTGTTTAGAATAAATTAAATAAAAAAAATTTTAAACAAGAGTACAGTAAACCCTCGATTTAACAGACCCCGATATAACAGATTTCAGATTTAATGGACCAGACAAATAATAATAATACAGTAATATACATATTAATCTTGACCGTATTATTTTTTTTAGGTTATACTAAACTTCAGTGTTATTATTAATTAAAAATTAATAATAATTACCTATTTCCATTATTGTTTTGATAATCTTAAAGACATTATAAATCAGTTGCCTATTATTTACACCAGCTCAAAGAATGCATAGTTTACTTCAGAGATTTTTTCTGCCTGGTTCTTCAACCACTTTGTCCCTGATGTGAAGTGCTTCCAGACAGATGTTCTGAAAATTTCCCCCAATAATGTAACGGCATTGTTGCTTCTTGACAATGCCCCTGCTCATCCTATTTCTGAGAAATTAGTTAGTAAGGATGTCAGAATTAAATGTCCTTTTTTGCTTCCTAACACAACTTCAGTTATTCAGCCAATGGACCAGGGAATAAATTGCAGCCTGCAAGAGGCTGTATAAGAAGAACTTTTTGGAAGAAGTAATGGTTGTGTTGGAGGATGAAGAAGATGCAGAAGAAGACAAGAGGAGCCAGAACACTTCAGAATATATAAGCCTACAACATTAACTTTGCAGCTGCTTGGAAGGAGTTGAAGACTACAACTTTGGAAAATGGTTGGAAAAAGTTGTACAATATTGAACCGGATTTGGATTTTGAAGGATTTGAGGCAAAATACTTTCGGCACACCCTTGTAAATGTTGGCAACCAGGAAACAACTGAAGATGATGTTCTGAAATGGATTGAAAATGATGAAGGTGATCCTGGCTACCAAGTTCTCACTGAAGAAGAAATTGTGGACGAGGTCCAATATGGCAAGGCAGGGGAAGAAGAAACACAAGGCATTGAGGAAGAGCAAATTACACCAGCATGGCCTACACTGTCTGAAATGAGAAATCTCATGGACATCGCCATTCACTACATAGGGACATCTTCTGACCCTGAAATTGTCCCTTTCTATGAACATTTTCAGCAGTTCAGGGCAATTATTATTAAGAAACAACATCAGAGTGGTAAAAAACTGAAACTGGATGCTTTCTTGAAGCGAACTTCTCTGACTCCCACTCCTATTTCACCTCCAACTGCTTGTACATCTCAACTGTCTACAAGCAAACAGATGACACCAGTGCCTCCATTTATGAACATTTCAGAAGAATCTGAAGCTGAGCCCCTTCACCTCTACCTTCAGATACTGAATAATGACTACTGTACTACTGCCACTATGGTCACGACAAAATACTCTTCAACTACACTGTCAAAAAGGTGAGTAAATGTTACATATTCTTTATTATAATTTAATAATTTTATATTGTATAGTACTGTATATTGTATTAAAGCTTTTTTTTTTACATTAAGAACAATTAAAACTGCCCCCTTAGGTTACATTCGATTTAACGCACTTTCGGCATTAACGGACACCCTTTCTCCCCTATTAGTCCGTTAAATCGAGGGTTTATTGTATTTTTATTCATAGAGATACCATTTATTCAGGTAAAGACAAAGTTACATTTAAAAAGTCCAACAAATATGAGAATTACAATTATCACTGAATAATAAGTCATGATTACAATCATGACTTAGTATGCTGCAAGGGGAAAAAGGTTAGGATCTGCTGCTATAACTGCTCATCTCTACTTCAGTTTCCACCTTTGTGAACTATAGAGATGTTGATATTGTTTCCAGTCCAAGGGGATTACTCCTGAATACAATGATTATCTCATAATTATCCTCTCACAAGCATGCACATGTGTTATATATAGAAAATATATAGTGTGTAAAAGGAAAAGGAAGAAAGTGGCAAAGATAAGAATGTTTCTTGGACTAGGGCCAGAAAGAACTCAATGACCATAATGAATATAAGACAAGAAATATAAATAATAGAGCAAAGCAATACAGAAAAAGAGCCAAGAAATATATGTAAAAAAGTAACAGAACAAAAGAAATCGTGGTAAACATAAAAAAATAAAATAATAATAATATATATATATATATATATGGATATAAAAATATACAAATAAAACAGATAAGTACAGGGTATCTATAAATTATTCGCTTGATTAAAATTTTATTATAATATGTATCTAAAATGGTTTGCTGCAGTTATCAAAGCAATTCAGTGAGTTATTTTCTCATCAAGTTGCTTTGGGTTGACTGCATTGATCTGAGCATGCATTGTGACAGTACAACATTAAATTGGTAATGGTGCAGGAGAAAGCAATGAGTGTTGTGGCTATAAGATACCAAATCTTACTAATTTTTTCTGGAATTCTCGATGGGAATTCCAGAAAATTCCACCTACAGAACAATTAATGAGGCAATATTTGAAACAGTTTGAAGAAACTGGCAGTGTACTGTACCAGAAAGGAACAGGTAGGCCTAGTGTATCTGCAGATAAAGTTTCAGAAATTCAGGAAGTGTTTATCTAGAGGCCTACAAAATCTATGCAGAGCATAAGCCTGAAGCTGCAAATACTACAAGCAACACTGCACAGTTTTTGCATTTTTCCAGTTTTGGACAATAAATCTAACGAATCGTGAAATATAACAATTCAAGCACAGATAAAAGGAGAACACGTTGGCAGCATGGGCATCTAATAATTTTTCTACTTGATTAACTTATTTTTTATGAATTGTATTATTTTATTTTATGTTTTAGCATTAGCATTAGCATTAGCAGAGGCATATGATGCAAGAAAGCAAGCTTATTCAGCATCAGCCAAAAAAAAAAAAAAAAAAAAAAACTCACTCCCATTTCACCCCTCCTTTCGTTCGAAATACCTGTCCAGTTGAGCTTTAAATTTGTTTAGGCTATCAACTTCAACAACAAGTGATGGAAGTCGGTTCCACCAACCAACCACCCGCTGGCTAAAGGCAAATTTCCGCACATCTATCCGACATCCATCCTTCCTCAATTTGAATTTATGCCCTCTGAGGTGATTATTCTGAGAAAGATGAAGAATCCCATTGGCATTGAGCATGCTCAAACCATTCAAAGCCTTATACACCTCTATCAGATCACCTCGCCAGTGCCTAGTCTCCAGACTCTGTAATTTGCAAAACTTAAGCCTTTCTTCGCTTAAGAGCAACCCTTTGTTCCATTTACTAATCTTGTTGCCCTTCTCTGTACCCGTTCCAGCAGCTCTACATCCTTCTTGAAATGAGGCCTCCAGACCTGTATACAGTACTCAAGATGTGGCCTTACCATTGCCTTATACAAGGGAATAATCACCTCCTTATCCCTGCTAGAAAAATTCCTGTATATCATTGACAAGACACCATGAGCTACTCTTGCAGCTCGTCTGCACTGCTCAGAGAACTTCATATCTGCCTGCACAATTACCCCCAGGTCCTTTTCATTCTCCACCACTGTCAGTGTAGTACCGCAGAGTTGATACGTTGCTCTGGGGTTACTGTTTCCCATATGCAGCACTTTACATTTGTCGATGTTAAACCTCATTTGCCACCTCTCAGCCCATCTGTTCAACCTTTCCAGATCCTGTTGCAGCAGCATAGCGTCAGTATTGTCCTTAACGACCCTGCCAACCTTTGTATCATCTGCAAACTTGGACATTAAACTTGATATCCCATCATCAATATCATTCATAAACACCGAAAACAACAACGGACCCAACACCGAACCTTGAGGAACTCCACTAATAACATTAGTCCACGTTGAGCAGTGTCCATTGATTACCACTCTCTGTCTTCTGCCACTCAACCATCCCCTTATCCATAGCAGCAATTTGCCTCCAATGCCACACTGCTCCAATTTGTGCAGCAGTCTTCCATGTGCAACAGTATCAAAAGCCTTTCTAAGATCCAAATATATAATATCAAAGTTATTCCCTGCATCCAGTTCTTTTGTGACTACATCATAGTATCCAATCAAATTGGTCAGGCAAGACCTGCCCTTAACAAAACCATGCTGCGTCTGAGCTATAACTGAATTCTTGTCTAGATGATCCTGCAGTGCTTCTTTAACCAGTGCCTCCATTAATTTACCTGGAACAGAAGTTAAACTAACAGGTCTATAATTACTTGTGTCAGCCTTTGAACCTCCTTTGTGAATTGGGGTCACATTTGCACATCTCCAGTCCATAGGTACCTCCCCTGAGTCCAAGGAAGCTCTCATAATTATGGCTAAGGGTTTGCTTACTTCCTTTGCTGCCTCCTTTAATGTAACTGGATAGATCCCATCCACCCCAGGTGCCTTTTTTATGTTTATCCTCAACAATCTCTCCTCCACTTTCCTCTCAGTTATTACAAAATCATCCAGCTCACTGCCAATGTTTACTTTACCTACATCATTCTCCTTCCTGAATAACTCCTCATGCGTGAATGTAGATGCAAAATACTCGTTTAGATTGTTAGCCACCTGAGCAGGATCCTCAACTGTTGAACCATCAATATCCAGTGGACCAATCTGATTCATCCCTTTCCTTTTCGAGTTCAAGTATGTAAAGAACTCTTTTCTGTTTTTCTTTGCATCCTTTGCCAAGGATTTTTCATAGTCTGCCTTTGCCTGCCTAATCTCCTTTGTGACTTGGTTACAGACCAACTTATATCTATCATAGGCTTCCATGTCACCCATTAATTTGTATGTATCCCATGCATTTTTCTTCTCTGCCACATGTCTCATTAGTTCATCTGACAACCATTTAGGCCTAAACCTTGAACAATATTTCTTAGTTGGTATGTAAAGCCTGGTAGCCTCCAAGATTAGTTCCTTGAATGCTTCCCATTTTGAGTTTGCTGTTGGTAACATCATCAGTTGGTCCCACTGTATAGAATTTAAATACTGTCTCAGACCATCATAGTCGCCTTTACGAAAACAAAAACCCTTCCCTTTACCTCTGATGGTAGTTACCTCCTTGAGTAAATCCCACTTCAACACACTGTGATCACTGCCACCTAGTGGTTCATTTATCTGCAGGTTCTTAATGCATGAAGAATCACTACTGATAATCAGATCAAGAGTATTGCTCCCTCTTGTTGCCTCACGAACATGCTGATGTAGAAAACAATCATCCAATAAATCCACAAAAGCCTTGCTAGTGTGCGAGTGACCAACCCACAAATTCCAGTCAATATCTGGGAAATTAAAGTCCCCCATTATAAGACTCTCTGATTTACTGGCCCACTCTATTTCCCTGTACAATATCTTATTATACTCATCAGAGTCATTAGGCCTATAGCACACTCCTACTCTCAATTTTTATTTCCCTATGCTTATGTCACACCAAACTGACTCGACGCTGCCCTGTCCATCGATGTCGACTGGCTTCACTTCCTTGGACTTTATGTGTTTCTTAATTAATAGCATAACCCCTCCTCCCCTCCTGTCCTGTCTATCCTTTCTATACACATTGTATTCTCCAAATTCCAGTTCCGCATTACTTATATCTGTGTGACACCACGTCTCTGATATCCCAACAATATCTGCCTTTGATGTTTTGAGCAATACCTCAAATTCATCAAATTTATTTACCAAACTCCTAGCATTGGTGTACACACAGGTATACATGCACCTGTTTCTATTCTTAGCTACCCTAACACAACCCATGTGTTTACTTGTACCGCAATGACTACCAGCAGTCTCTGAAATATCCTGCATCTTGTTTTTCAGACTTCTGCTCATTTCAATAGAAGCAGTGCAAGAATCACTTCCACCTCTGCCACTGGCTACTGTTAATCTATTAGTCCTTGTATCCCCCCCCCAACTAGCAGTTTTCCGACCCACCTAACACTGCCTCGACAGCATCAGCAAAAATTCTTGCACCCTTTCTATTTAAGTGTATCCCATCCCTGTAGAAGCAATCTCTCCTGTTAACAAGTACAGTCCAGGCTGAAAAAAATTCTACCCCTTGAGCCTTGCACAATCCCTCCAGGGCCGAATTGATCGACAAGGCTCTCATCATATACTCCCTCCTATCGTGTCTGGGCAGAATTGCAGACACTTTCAAGTTCAACCCTAATTCACGGCTTTTTTTCAACAGTGACCTGTACTTGCTAAGTAATTCCGCCGGTCTCCTACTCTTAATATCATTAGTGCCAACGTGTACAACTATATCACCTTTTGTGCCCTTAAAAGATGATATCCGCTCTACAACGTCATCAACCTTTGCCCCTGGCAGACATACCCTGGTCCTATTCCACCTATCCTTTTTACAAAGGATGTTCCCCGTTTCCCTGACAATAGAGTCACCAACAACTACTAGTTCCTGTGGGACCAGCGCATTCTGCCTAGGGGGCTGCTTCTGTGTTGCCTGATGACCAAGTGCAAGCTCTGGCGTTGATGTGGGCAGCTGAGAGCTTGATGGGCCCCTCAATTTATTTCCTTCGAGGGCATCCACCCTGTCCTTCAAGCTCTCATAAAGGCCCATAACAATGCTGAGTTGTCGCCTGATTTCCTTGCACTCCTTACATCGTGCACACACAAAGACATCCCCCTTGGCAGTATCATGTCCCGTACCCGACTGCTCCGCAAACATCAAGCAAACAGTGCATTTTAATAG
Organism: Mastigoproctus giganteus; assembly: GCF_048544385.1. NCBI lineage: Eukaryota > Metazoa > Arthropoda > Arachnida > Uropygi > Thelyphonidae > Mastigoproctus > Mastigoproctus giganteus. The sequence goes on from NC_143576.1 coordinate 142,189,975, forward strand.
ACTGTGATTCAGAGGGCAACTGCCCCCCTCAGTTCTCCCCTGAACCACAGCACTCCCATTAGCTTGAGCCTTTTGCTTTGCTGCTCTGGTCAGAGTCATGATTCCGATTTAATTCAATAAAATTCAAAAAAAAAATTAAATCCTTAAGTTATATCCCAAAACAGTTATGTTATATATATATTTTTTTCGGTATCTAGTGTTTTCTACGAGTTCCCTTTATACAACTTCCGTATCACGTGTACCACTATAGTTATGTATTAATTATTTGTTAGATTAAGTCGTTATATATATATATAGAGTTAAAAGTACAATTTAATTGACAATAAAGTTTATCAAGATTAATAGATTTACTGATTAATTGACAATATTATATTATGCACTATACGACACTAAGCTTATGCTATCGTGCAAAAATGGCGGGAATTCACGAACGGTATTTCTACGGACTCGTAAGTATTGATTAACTTCCAAATCTCGCTATCTCAATTTAGAATAAACTAAGGATCCTGACTAGGTCTATAATCTACTTATAGAAGATAATTTGATATAACAGTTGGTTAATAAATCGACTAAATTTGGTTAAAAAAAAATTTGGTTTGTGACACGTGGATTTGATACCGTTACCGATACTAAGTAATATCTACAAAATCTCTGTCTAAGTTAAACTTTAAACTAAGTATCGTAACTAGGAATATAAAGCTACTCTAGAAAATAAGTTAATATGACAATTTAAACTAATAAAGCAGAAAATAAATCAGGAAAAACTTCTCTGTTTGAAGAGCTTTAAGGAGCAATGTCCGCACAGGCTGTTACTACCAAAGCAGTTTTGTAGATGATCACTTGACTAATTTCAAACTGCTAAGTTTCTTGTTTACAAAGTTTTATCTTTTTGGGCCATTTAAAACAACTAAAGGAATAAAATTTGTAAACAAAGAAAGTCAGCACTATGGATTTAGTGAATTGATTATGTACAAAATGGCTTCAGTAATATTCCATTAAAAAACAAAGGTCGGGAGGGAAACAGGAAGAGGAACAAAATTATGATATAATTTTCCACTAACAGCTGAAGACAATACTGCCTATCTATAGGAATAAAAGCAAAAGCTTTTACAGGTTCTTGGGAAGTAACAGTGCCGCAAGCTAATAAGTGATTATTACCAAATACCTTATTCAACTCATCAGATCAGTTATGTAACCAGGTTCCTTAAAGGGTAGCCATTTGGTGGACCACTTTAAAGATACATTTCATAGTATGGGAGCATTAGTTAAATTCAAAGAATATCTGAATGACATTCATCAGACAATTACGTTTAAGCTTGAGATTAAAGCCAATAACACCTTACCTCTTTTATGGACATCCTAGTCACTAAAGAGAAAGACAGGCTAAATTTACAGAAAGAACTAATAAATTCTGGGTGATGCATAAACTATGTGTCTAATCACATGTAAACATTTAAAATTTGATAAAACAAATACAGTAAGTGCCTTTTATAGTGATCACTGGTTATTAGAATCAGCTGCTTTATAGAATCAAATTTCAAAGAACCAATTCAAATCAATAAAATGCACTACACTTTCATCGTTTATTAGAATCACATCTTCAGTCATAAGAATAAATTTTAAAAATGCCTCTGTGGTATTTTTCTAAAGTATATTTCTGGAGGTCACAACCATAAAGCAATAAAAACAATTTGCAGTTTTCGGTATACTGGGCTTTTTATTTGTACAATCTGTTATAAACAGGTACAGTTGTTGTTATTGTTATTTGGTTTTTAGGAGCATTAGCAACTAAGGCCATATTGCTCTGGGGATATGCGGTGGTCATTCCCTGACCTTTCCGCATCCTCCGTATTTGGTGGTCAATGGCTCGAACCCCGGTCTAATCAAGAAGTGTGTGCTATGCACTGCTGCTCCTGCCCACCTGGCTGCAGAGGTGCCTACAGGCAGAATAAATTCTCATTAATAAAAAATCAATTTATGCAAAGCACTCGTTTATATGAAGCACATACCATTCCCCTGCAAAAGGATAGGCTTTTCTATGTAAATATATTTATTTATTATAAAATTCAGTTAATATGTATTACAAAGTTCTTTTTCACCCGGTGAAAAATAAATATTCTCATTTTGTATGTTTAATACAAATCTTGGCAGAGTGATCTGATTATTGCCCACGGCCACCTAGCTCCCTACTTCCCGAAGGATGGCACTGACTTTTTAGAAATTAGTTTTTCTTAAACAAAAGAAGTTTATGGTAGCTACAACATCAAGTGCATTCTGAAAAACATCTTTCTGAAGGATGAGTTTTTAAATTAACAATAGAATAAAAAGTTTTTCTAAGTTATTTACATGCACTCCCTCGCTCTCCATGGGAATAAGGTCAGTTGCAATTGTTACTCCAGTTCAAAGAGTCTTTTGCTATCGTATACAGCAATCTTTTTTGTGCCATTTTATCTGAGCTGATGTCTTTTTCGAAACTGTGTCTTTAAATTAATTTAAAATTTATTTATATTAAATCTTATCTAGTAGTGTTATGGTGACAAAATGCAGATGGACAGAATTAAGCCTGGAAATTAAACTAAAAATTATACAAGAGGCTGATAGGATGGAAAGAAGCAAAACAAACATTGCAAAGGAATACAACATCCCTTTACCTACTTTATCTACAATACTCAAAAACCGAAAAAGACTTGAAGAAATGCGTGACACTGGAGCAGCGATGAAAAACAGGAAACAAATTTGTGGTGCAAAACAAAAGGAGCTTGAAACAAAACTTTTGAAGTGGTACCAACAAATGTGTGCATCTAATTTGCCAATACCAGGTCCGATTTTGCAAGAAAAAGCAAATTATCCAGCTCAGCAACATGGGATTAGCGACTTCAAATGCAGCAGTTGTTGGCTCCAAAGGTTTAAAGTCAGGAATAACTTAGTTTTGTGAAATGTTTGCAGTGAGTCTGGATTAGTCGACAAAGAAAAGGCTACAGACTGGTTGTGTTCTGTACAGTCCATCCTTGAAAAATATGAGGCAAAGGATATTTTTAATCTTGACAAGACAGGTTTATTTTATAATTTGCTGCCAAACAAAACATTTGCTGTTCGAGGAGAGTCTTGTCATGGTGGAAAATTAAGTAAACAAAGACTCACTGTTCTGTTATGCTGCAGTTCATATGGCAATAAAAACTACACCTACTTGTGATTGGTAAGTTTTCCAAGCCAAGGTGTTTTAAAGCAGTTAACCAACTTCCCTGTAATTATGAAGCCAATAGGCAGAATAAATTCTCATTAATAAAAAATCAATTTATGCAAAGCACTCGTTTATATGAAGCACATACCATTCCCCTGCATGGTATGTGCTTCATATGAAGGTGGTGCTTGGCTTATGGTCAAAATTTTTTTAAGTCTTGGTTATTAAAATTGGACAGAAGAAAGGCTTCAGAAAAAAAGGAAAATTTTGATGATTTTAGACCATTGTACAGCACATTCTGCTGAGACACTTAAGTTGACAAATATACGGCTGTTGTTTTTACCCCCCCAATACCACCAGTTTAATGCAACCACTAGATCAAGGCATTATTTATAAATTCAAGAGAGTATGTAGAGCCCGCCTGATAAGGCAGGCTCTACATACTCTCTTGACTGCAACATAGAAGGAGGGAAAAATTTGCAGCCAAATTGGAATGTCTTGGATGCTATCTGTAATCTTGTTATTGCTTGGAAAAGTATTACACCAAGAGTAATAATCAACTGCTTCAGAAAGAGTGGCTTTGGAGAGAACATCATTGAAAAACATGGTCTAGCAGACGAATGTGATAGCAACAGTGAGGAATGGATGAATTTGAAGGAGCATATGGATTTTGTTGGCGAATTTTGAAGAGTTTTTGAAGGTGGATGATGAAGTTGCTACCACTGCAATGCCAACACCAGAAGAGCTGCTGGGTACCAAACAAAATGATGATGTTTTTGTTACCAGCGACAGCAAAAGTGAAGAAGCGTGCACACTGCTATCTAAAAAAGATGCCCAAACTACATTGAACATAATAGAGAATGCGTTGGCCTGCAGTAACGTTGATAAAGAAACAACTATTGCATTTGATAACGTCTATGCTGTAGTTAAAAATTCATATAGGACAAAAACTGTGCAAAAAACATTGGATTCTCTAAATTAGATTAATTTATTAAAAAGTTAATGGTTTGTATGTCTCCTTTTATATTAAGATTGTAATTCTTTTTACTGTGATACTAAAATAGTCTATATATCAAAATATATACTGTACAATATTTTCATTTCCGTTAATATTGCTTTTTTCTTAGTTTATCTTACAAATAAAATAAAATCTTTAAAAAATATGTTATTCCTATTACTGTATTGTTAGACAAGGCTTTTGTTTTTATTTTATTTTATTAATTTATTTGTGATATTATTATTATTCTTAAATATACAGCATGTACCAAAAAAAAAAATGGTAAAATATCGACACTTTTGGGGGACCTCGTTATTACAAAATGTGAAAATTTAGGTCCCTTGAACTTTGAATTAACAAGATTAAACTGTAGTAAACTCGATCTTATTGCATTTGCTATAATACTGATATCTGTGTTTTTATGTTATCATGATGAAATGTGTTTTCCCTTCACTGAAATCTTCAAGCATACAAAAAACATCAATAAATTTTCAGAATCTGCTCTTCATTCCTATATCTAAACTTTATAAACTTTTTACTCCATATCTGACTTGCATGTGTTGTGTTAGTTCCAATTTGTGCGTGCCAAATGCTGAGTTATTGATTGATGCTTATCTTTTTTACTGTTTTAAATTTTACTACCCAAAAAAAAAAAAAAAAAAATGTCAGTGAACAGAAAGAGAGTGAATTTGAGTGTAAAAGATAAGTTACAAATTATAGAAACATATGACAGCTAAGTCACGATACTGATCACATTGAAAAGCCTGAAGACATGGGTGAACAGGAGTTTAATGATTGGGTGGACATAGATGGTGATCTACAAGTTACTACAGCTTTAACAGATGAAGAAATTGCCCAGTCTGTTACTGATAATTTCACCAAGGTGGAGGAAAATGAAGATGAACCCGAATGAATTTCAGTTACAAAATGGAAAACCCATGAAGCTATAGCAGCACTGTGGCAAGCGTTGGAAGAAACTGGTGTAAGTGATTGTGAATATAGACTGTTATACAATATTGAAAAATCTATAAATAGACTTTGTAGTGATAATTTAAAGCAATCTAAAATAAGTGACTATTTTAAATTATAATCATATTACAAAGTGTTATGTGTAATCAATATGTATATTAAGCTCTGTACATAAGTATAAATTTATTTTATTTTTGTTAACCTGTGGATAATATTTTTCCAATTTTCACGTATCATTTAATTGGTAATGAACTTTTGGTAATAAAGTGTAAATTTGTGCTTTATATCTTTATTTTTTTTATAGCCTATGGACAATATTCATCGATTTTCACTTATTAGAATTTATTAGAATCAAAATTCAATTTGCAAACATGATCACTATAACCAGCGCTTATTGTATTTTCAAAACTTTAACGAGTAGATATTTGAAAATCTGTGATAAAGATAAAAAAATTGCAGATAAAATCTATACTGTCAAGGGATTACATCAGTGGCATAGCTACCATGTAGGCAGGCAAGGCAATTGCCTCCCGGGGCTGGGCCCTTTAGGGGTCCATTTAGGGGAAAAAAAGCATTTTACATCAAGAAATTTAGTCATGTTGCATTAAAATAGGAATGCAGTGGTTGTCTCCTCTTTTTGCAATTTTCATTAATTAAGTAGAGGCCCAAACATGTTCTTTGCCTCCGGGCCCAAAAAAGGATAGCTACGCTACTGGGGTTACATTAAACAGTGGGAACCCAAAACATTTAATTAACAGAATAATAACATAACACAACACAGAATACTAATTACAAAATAATCAACAGAGATTTCCTACAATAAAAGGCACAGGCAAAAAAAAATATAAAAAAAAATAAATAAATAATCAACAATAACATATGGTTCTTCAAGTGGTCTTTAAGCTGATTAAAAAAAAAAAAAGGGAAGTTTGTTTAAAAATCCAATACCATATTGTAATAGAAAATGTAATATAAAAAAATAAATAAGCATAAATAAATAAACATATACTACGCAAGTGAGATGCGGAGATTTGAAACTCATAAAAAAACAGCAAACACATGGCTAAAGGAAACACCAAAGAACACTTATCAGAAAATGTGCTGGGGTTCACCCAGGAATATACTATGCAAGTGAGATGCGGAGATTTGAAACTCTCATAAAAAAACACAGTAAACACATGGCTAAAGGAAACACCAAAGAACACGCATCAGAGAATGTTCTGAGGTTCACCCAAGAATATAGTGATAGGAACTTTGCAATAATAGGGAGGGAAAGAGATTTTGGAAAAAAAGCATTTTACATCAAGAAATTTAGTCATGTTGCATTAAAATAGGAATGCAGTGGAATGGGCTTCTTTTATTAATAAGGTTAAATGAGGAAGAGCAATGGTGTATAATAATTCTAGACACTATATTAGAAACTACTCTTATGACATGACAGCTGTTTGAGAAAGGCAGATTTGCATTCCTTCTTGCTCATTGTACATGCAAAAAGGACCTGATATGACCCACCTGTTGGTATAGACTGATTTGGATCATCTACAACAGTGTTTCCCAAACTTACAATAATTGCATACCCCTTTTGAGAGTTTAGTCTTACCAGCATACCCTTTCTCGTGTGAAAATAATTTTGGGGTAGTTTTAATAGTACTATTTTATCTCAACTAGAGCAAACACAGTACAATATATGGTATTCATTTATTAATATATATTAAAAGCTATACATATATACTATATGTAGAAACAAGAATTTAAAAAAAAAAAAAAAAAAGTAAGTAATAATAAATGGCAACAAACATTCTGACAAGACATCATAGATATATATGGTGGATTCATACCAGTCTGAAATTAAGGTACGTACATTGGCTATGAAGAAAGCATATTTTTAATATTTGCTCTTTGATACTGCAATTGTTATTAAAATGTATAAATTTAAATGAAGCTTAAATTGTTATATACCAAGCACTTTTTTGAAATTTTACACAAATTACAATATTCACTCAGTAATAAAGGATTAGCCAAAATTTTACAAAGTATGCTTTTTGAAAAGACTGGCATTCTAAAATTAACCCAGTTACTGTTCGTACATACAACAGTAGAGTTCATTCAGACAAAGAGGAGACAACAAGCAGTAAACAAATGGCATAATTATCAAGTGATAACTTCCCAGGGAAAACAAAATTGAGAGTAGGAGTGTGTTATAGGCTTAATGACTCTAATGAGTATAATTAACAATTTTACAGAGAAATTGAGTGGACCAAGAAATCATATTGTCTTATAATGGGGGATTTTAATTTCCCAGATATTGACTAGAACTTGTGAGTTAGTCAATCGCACACTAACAAGGCATTTGTAGATTTATTGAATGATTGTTTTCTACAGCAGCATGTTCGGCAGCCAACCAGAGGGAGTAATATCTGATCTGATTATCATTAGTGATTCTACATGCACTAAGAATCTGCAGATAAAGGAACCGCTAGGTGGCATTGAACACAGTGTACTGATATGCGATTTATTCAAAGATGTTACTACCATAGGGGGTAAAGGAAAGGGTTTTTGTTTCGTAAAGGTGACTACAGTAGGACCAACTGATGATGTTACCAATGCCAAATTCTAAATGGGAAGCGTTCAAGGAATTAATCATATTTCTTATGAGAAGCTACTAGGCTTCTCATAAGAAATATGATTAGAAATATGAGAAGCTACTAGGCTTCTCATAAGAAATATAGTTGAAGGTTTAGGCCTAAATGGATGTCAGATGAACTAATGAGACTCATGGCAGAGAAGAAAAATGCATGGGATACATATAAATTAATAGGTAACACAGAAGCCTATGGTAGATATAAGCTGTTCTGTAATATATTCACAGAGGAGGTTAGGCAAGCAAAGGCAGATTATGAGAAATCTTTGGTAAAGGATGCAAAGAAAAACAGCAAAACGTTCTTTACTTATTTAAACTCTAAAAGGAAGGGGATGAATCAGATTGGGCCACTTAATATCAATGGTTCAACTGTTGATGATCCTGCTCAGGTGATTAACACACTGAATGAGTATTTTGAATTTACACTTACACATCACAAGTTATTCAGAGAGGGGGGAATGCCAGAAGTGTATTAAACTCTGGCATGGAGCTAAAAGATTTTATAATAACTGAGAGCAAAGGGCAGCAGAAATTGTTGAAGATAAACATTAAAAAAGCACCTGGGGTGGACAGGATTGATCCAGTTATATTAAAGGAGGCAGCAAAGGAAGTAAGCAAACCCTTAGCCAGAACTAGACAGACAGTTGGAGTGAATGGATAGATGAAATGGGAAGGGTTTTTTTTTTTTTTTTTTGGCTGATGCTTTATAAGCTTGTTTTCTTGCATCATGGGGCTTTACTATTGCTAACATCCAGTAAAACATTGTTTGGATCACCACATATAAACAACACATACACACACAGAATGAGCTAATACACATATACTGAACACATTAAGAGTGTAGTCCAATAAAATTGAAAGAGGGGAAAAAAAGAAAAAGAAAAACCTGAAAAATGATGGATCATCTCTGTCGATTTTATGATTCAATAAACTGAAATTGCAATTCTAATAAGAGAAAAGTTCTTACACCCTGCCACATATATAGGGTTCGTTCAGGTTTTCAGTTACTGTACCATGCTACTACACTACATTTTATTGATTTATTTTCTGCAGCTAAAAAATTATGTTAAAATAAAATAAAATAAAATAAAAAATTCTGCCATGTACCCTTTAAAACCTTTTTTACACACCTCTGGGGGTATGCATACCACACTTTGAGAAACATTGATCTACAGTCATCTGTGACAGAAGAAAACGGACCATAAACTTTTATGTGACTGAGAGCACAAAATGCATTCACCTTATGCACCTTATTGACACATATAATCTTCACATAACCATGTGATTTTTCACTTCCACAGATTCTAATCTTTTTTTCCTTCATTAATTCATTGAAATTAAAAGTTCACTCATTGCTGGAGCTGAAACAGTTGATAAAACCTTTTCTGTTAGTAGTAGTAGTAGTAGTAGTGGCATGTGATGCAAGAAAGCAAGTGTATAAGCTTATGCAGCATCAGCCAAAAAAAAAAAAAAAAATCACACCATTCCCTCCAAATGCCTGTCCAGTTCCTCCTTAAATTTATTTAACCTATCAACTTCCACAACAACAGATGGAAATTTGTTCCAGCAATTAACCACCTGCTGGCTAAAGGCAAATTTCCGCACATCTATTCTACATCTGTCTTTTCTTAATTTCAATTTATGCTCCCTTAGGTTTGTAATCTGAACAAGTGGAAGGATCCCATCAGAATTCAGCATGCTCAACCCATTCAAGGCCTTATACACCTCAATCAGATCACCGTGCAGGTGCCTAGTCTCCAGCCACTGCAGTTTGCAGAACTTAAGCCTCTCTTGGTAAGAGGATCCCTTCATTCCCCTCACGAATCTTGTTGCCCTTCTCTGTACATGCTCAAGCAAATCTACATCCTTCCTAAAATGAGGCCTCCACACCTGTATGCAGTACTCAAGGCATGGCCTGACCATTGCCTTATACAGAGGGACAATCACCTCCTTTTCCCTGCTAGCAAAATTCCTATATATCATTGACAAAACCCCATGACCTGCCCTGGCAGCCTGTCTGCATTGCTCAGAAAACTTCATATCTGACTGCACAATTACTCCCAGGTCTTTTTCATTTTCTACCACCTTAAGTAGTACCACACAGCTGGTACATTTCTCTGGGGTTACTTCTACCCATATGCAGTACTTTGCATTTGTCAAGGTTAAACTTCAGTTGCCACTTCTTAGCCCATCTGCCCAAATTATCTAGATCCTGTTGCAGTAGTACACTGCCATTACTGTAATTAACAACCCTGCCAACATTTGTATCATCTACAAACTTCGACACTAAGCATGTTATGCCTTCATCAATATCATTGATAAATATACAAAACAACAGTGGACCCAACAACGAACCCTGTGGGACTCCACTAATAACATTAGTCCACGAAGAGCAGCATCCATTAATTACCACCCTCTTGTCTTCTCCCACTCGACCATCCTTTTATCCATTGTAGCAACTTACCCTTAATACCATTCTGCTCCAATTTGTACAATAGTCTTCCATGCGCAACAGTGTCAAAAGCTTTCCTGAAATCCAAATATATGATATCAAAATTATTTTTTGCATCCAGTTCCTTTGTAACAACATCATAATATCCTATCAAATTTGTCAGACAAGACTTTCCCTTAACAAAGCCATGCTGTGTCTGAATTATTGCTGCAGTCTTGTCTAGATGATCCTGCAATGCATCTTTAACCAGTGACTCCATAATTTTACCCGGAACAGAAGTTAAACTAACTGGTCTGTAATTACTCGTGTCACCCTTCAATCCCCCTTTGTGAATTGGGGATACATTTGCACATCTCCAATCCATGGGGACCTCCCCTGAGTACAAGGATGCTCTCATAATTATGGCTAAGGGTTTGCTTAGTTGCTTTGCCACCTCCTTTAATATAACTGGATAGATCCCATCCACCCCAGGTTCCTTTCTTATGTTTAACCAACAATTTCTCCTCCACTTTGCTCTCAGTTATTACAAAATCATTAAGCACCCTGCTACAATTTGATAACCTTCTGCCATTTTCAAACCTTAATAACTCCTCATGTGTGAATGTAGATACAAAATACTCATTCAGTTTGTTTGCTATCTGAGCAGGATCATCAGTCAAACCATCAATATCAAGTGGACCAATCAGATTCATCCCCTTCCTTTTAGAGGTTATATAAGTAAAGAAATCCTTGCTGTTTTTCTTAGCATCTTTTGCCAAAGATTTCTCGTAATCTGCCTTCGCCTGCCTAACCTACTTTGTGACCTGATTACAGACTAGCTTATATCTGCCATAGGCTTCTGAGTCCCTTGATAATTTTTATGCATCTCATGCATTTTTCTTCTCTGTCACGAGTCTCATTAGTTCATTTAATAACCATTTAGGCCTAAACCTTGAACAATATTTCTTAATAGGTATGAAACTTTTAGTAGCATCCACGATTAATTCTTTGAATGCTTCCCACTTAGAATTTACTTTGGGTAACATTGTCAGTTGATCCCACTGTACAGAATTTAAAAACTGTCTGAGACCACTGTTATCCGTATCCATCACAATATCAATGCAGAAATTATGATGTTCCCTCTTATTATCATCCTTGATAGCTTGTGTCATTTGGCTCTACAATTTTCCAAATTCTCCCTGTAGTTAGTTGAGGTATTGCAAGACTATCTATGATGATTAGTTTGATAAGATAAATTTCTAGGACTTCAACCTAAATCTGTCCTTAAATTTGCCACACTTTCCTCACTTAGATGTGGATCTTTAGTTTTTTTGGCATTCAGCAAAAGGCAACCTCTATGAACAAAATTTCCATGCTAGTTAAATAGTAGTAGTAGTGACAAATGATGCAAGAAAGCAAACTTATATAGCATCAGCCAAAACACCCACACACACTCACACACACACACACACACGCACACACATACACACACCATCCTTACCCTCCAAGAATTTGTCTAGTCTTTCCTTGAATTTATTGAAACCATTCACTTCCGCAACAGATGGAAGCCTATTTCAAAAACTAACCACTCACTAGCAGAAGGCAAACTTCCACACATCTATCCTGCAACCATCCTTCTTCAACTTAAATTTATGTCCCCTCATGTATGTAGTCTAAGCAAGAAAAAGAATGCTGTTCACATTCAGCTTACTCAATCCATTCAAGGGCTTAAACACCTCAATCAGATCTTACTGTAAGTGCTTAATCTTTAAATGCTTCATTTTGAATAAACAATGGAACCTTCAAAGCACCCTTCAAAATGGAAGAACCATTTTGAAGGGTGCTCTCATCTTTCTAGGTAAGAGCACCCTTTTAATCCCGTCACCAATCTGGTTGTCCTTCTCTGCACCATTCTAGCAGATATACATCCTTCCTAAAGTGAGGCCTCCAGACCTGTATACAATACTCTAGATGTAGCCTTTGTACAAGGCCTAACCATGGCCTTGTACAAAGGGATAATGACGTCCTTATCCTTACTAGCAAAGTTACTGTATATCATTGACAAAACCCCATGAGCTGTGCTTGCAGCACATCTGCACTGTTCAGAAAATTTCATATCTGACTGGAAAATTACCCCCAGATCTTTTTCATTTTCTACTAGCTGAGTGTAAGTTACTCTGAGATTACTGTTACCCATATGGAGTACCTTCCATTTGTCAATGTTAAACTTCAGCTGCCATTTCTCAGCCCATCAACCTAATTTTTCTAAATCTTATTGCAGTAGCATAGTGCCATTACTGTCATTAACCACCCTGTCAATCTTTGTATTATCTGCAAATTTTTACATTAAGCCTTATATACCTTCATTAATAAATATTTAAAATAACAATGGGCCCAGCACTGAACCTTGGGGAACTCCACTGATAACATTAGTCCATGAAGAGCAGTGCCCATTGATAACTACTCTCTGTCTCTTCTTCCACTTAATCATTCCTTTATCCTTAGCAATACTTGCCCTTAATGCCCATTGTTCCAGTTTATACAGCAGTCTTTTATGTGCAACAATATCAAAAGCCTCTCTGAAATCAAATTATATGATATCAACATTATTTTTTGCACCCACTTCCTTGGTCACTGCATCATAGTAATCTATCAGATTGGCTCAAAAAGACCACCCCTTAACAAATCCATGCATTACTTCTTTAACTTCATTATTTTCCCGGGAACAGATGTTAAGCTGAAAGGTTTGATTACTCCTATCACCTTTTGATCCTCCTTTATGAATTGGGGATATATACCCACATCCCCAGTCTAAAGGAACCCTGAATCCAAGGATGCTCTCATAATTATGGTTAAAGATTTGCTGACCTACTTTGCTTTTTTCCCTTAATATGAACATATTATCTATTGTGAGACTTCATTCTGTTATTGTATATGAAAGATTCAGTGAACTTGCACTATAGACTTTGATTTTTCAAAGAGAAACTGTGCTCCTTCTGCTCTCCTGAAGGGTGACATTTTATTGCTTCCATTACATTATAATGAAATTCATCCTTGCCATCAATAAAAATGTTAATACCATAACTTTCATTCAGTGCTTGGCAAATTTTATTAAATTCAAAATACTCAAAGTTATAAAATTACTTTTGAATTATGCTATACAAAGAAAATGCCTAGTGGGTTTTATCTATTATACAATTAAGCAATTTTACAATTTAAAATTGTTTCTTCGCGGAAGAATAGTGTGGAAATGGAATTTTCAATAAAATGTTTTTGTCATGTATGCTCAAGTTTACAATACTCAGGGGCGGCTTGTCCATAGGCACTGCAGCACCCCCAGCTATTTAAATCTAGATATACAGTGAACAGAGTTATATGAAATTTTGTGAAGAACAATGCAATGCAATGCAATGAATATTTTTATTAACAGGATCTGCATATAGTATACACATCCTCTATTTCCAGTAATCATTTCAATAATAAACAGATAAAAACATGAAATCACTTCAAACTTTGAAGTTTAATTAACCTTAGGCCTCACTGTGTGCCAGGCAGTGACACATTTTGCATTCCTGTGAATATCTGGCAGTTGGTTGCATTGGCAACCAGCATATTGGCAACTTGCCAATATACAATTTTTATAGGTGAAAAGAATCAAAGTCACTGTAAAGCACACAGTGCAGATTTCATCATTGACCATGATGGGTGTGTAGCCACAATGTTGGTGTCTTTTTGTTATTTGCCTGAATTCCCATTAAGTAACTAAATAATATCAGAGTTAAGTCAATACTCAACATTCAACAGTGTAATTATGTGATTACAGCTTAATTGCAAATTGAACTTGGTAAGTTGAAGTTATATTATGAGGTGATGTGTAAGTAAAACATAATTTCTACGACACACAATTTTGTGATATTTAATTCAATCATGGCCTCCATGCTTCCCCATGAAGTAAATCACGTGACAGTGAATAAACTTCAGCAACTTAGTTTTTCACAGTTATCTCTCCAAGAAAAAAATGTGATTAAAAAAGAAGGCCGCCCCACACCAAAGATTCAATTTCTCAGCGGGGAATAAGTAATAATAAGAAATATATTCACAGTTTTAAAACTGAATGGTACCAAAGGAAAAGTTGGCTTTGTGGTTGTCAAGTTTAAAAATGCATTGTTCTGTTTTCCATGTTTACTGTTCGGAGATGACTTAACGTGGAAAAAAGTGCCTTTACAAACAAACAGAATGAAAGAAAAACTCTGAAACATAAGAGTTTAAAAAAACATATTGATAATGTGATCTCACTATTGCTTTTAGGAATCGTAAATATTAAAGAACAGCTTAGTGAGGCCTACAGACTTTCGATCTGCAAACATCGAAAAAGGGTGACACGAATAATTACAGAACAGATAGTTTAACTTCTGTTCCGGGTAAAATAATGGAGTCACTGGTTAAAGATGCATTGCAGGATCATCTAGACAAGACTGCAGCAATAATTCAGACACAGCATGGCTTTGTTAAGGGAAAGTCTTGTCTGACAAATTTGATAGGATATTATGATGCGGTTACAAAGGAACTGGATGCAAAAAATAATTTTGTTATCATATATTTGGATTTCAGGAAAGCTTTTGACACTGTTGCACATGGAAGACTATTGTACAAATTGGAGCAGAATGGTATTAAGGGAAAGTTGCTATAATGGATAAAAGGATGGTTGAGTGGGAGAAGACAGAGGGTCGTAATTAATGGGTGCTGCTCTTTGTGGACTAATGTTATTAGTGGAGTCACACAGGGTTCGGTGTTGGGTCCACTGTTGTTTTGTATATTTATCAATGATATTGATGAAGGTATATCAGGCTTAGTGTCGAAGTTTGCAGATGATACAAATGTTGGCAGGGTTGTTAATGACAGTAATGGCAGTGTGCTACTGCAACAGGATCTAGATAATTTGGGCAGATGGGCTAAGAAGTGGCAACTGAAGTTTAACCTTGACAAATGCAAAGTACTGCATATGGGTAGAAGTAACCCCAGAGAAATGTACCAACTGTGTGGTACTACACTTAAGGTGGTAGAAAATGAAAAAGACCTGGGAGTAATTGTGCAGTCAGATATGAAGTTTTCTGAGCAATGCAGACAGGCTGCCAGGGCAGGTCATGGGGTTTTTTAAATGATATATAGGAATTATGCTAGCAGGGAAAAGGAGGTGATTGTCCCTCTGTATAAGGCAATGGTCAGGCCATGCCTTGAGTACTGCATACAGGTCTGGAGGCCTCATTTTAGGAAGGATGTAGATTTGCTTGAGCGTGTACAGAGAAGGGCAACAAGATTGGTGAGGGGAATGAAGGGATCCTCTTACCAAGAGAGCCTTAAGTTCTGCAAATTGCAGTGGCTGGAGACTAGGCACCTGTGCGGTGATCTGATTGAGGTGTATAAGGCCTTGAATGAGTTGAGCACGCTGAATTCTGATGGGATCCTTCCCACTTGTTCAGATTACGAACCTAAGGGGGCATAAATTCAAATTAAGAAAAGACAGATGTAGAATAGATGTGCAGAAATTTGCCTTTAGCTAGTGGGTGGTTAATTGCTGGAACAAACTTCCATCTGTCATTGTGGAAGTTGATAAGTTAAATAAATTTAAGGAGGAACTGGACAGGCATTTGGAGGGAATGGTGTGATTTTTTTTTTTTTTTTTTTGGCTGATGCTGCATAAGCTCATACACTTGCTTTCTTGCATCACATGCCACTACTACTACTACTATTACTACATAACAGAAAAGTTACCAAGAATCATGAGGTATTATCTAAAATAATAGACTGCATTAAATTTTGTGGACAGTTCGAAATTCCTTTACGTGCACATGACGAAAAAGACGATTCTAAAAATCCAGGAGTATTCAGAGGATTAATAAATTTCACCTGTACTTTAGATTCCAATTTAAAGAACCATTTAGAAAGTAGCATTTAAAGGCATTTCAAAAACTATTCAGAATGATATTCTTAACTGTTTGCTGCAAATATGCCAGGATGAAATAAAAAGAGAAATTAAAGAAGCTTCATTTGTAGCTGTCATGGCTGATGATACAACAGATGTTTCAGAACATATACAAATGGTAATTGTTCTGAGATATGAACTGAATGAAGACATTTTTGAGCGTTTTTGGGGTTTTTTCACTCTGGAAAACCAAATGGCAGACGGAATATCAAAGTGCATTCTAGATCAGTTAGACGTAATCCGTGAAGTAAATACTCAAAAACTGGTTGTTCAGACATTTGATGGTGCAAGTGTGATGAAATGCAAGAAAGGGGGAGTTCAGGCTAAAATAAAAAAAGTGTATACAAAAATGCACATTTTATTCACTGCTGTGCACACCAACTGAATCTGATGATGAGAAATGCAGCAAGTAGTACCCGAGATTCAAGAATATTCTTTTCAAACCTCATGTCGATACCAACATTTTTCTCTAGATCATCACAGCACCACGTTGCCCAACCTTCCCCTACAAGATGGAACTTCAATATATGCACCGTGAACAGTGTTTATGAAAATTTTGAATCCTTAAAAAAGTGCATGGAGGAACTACAAGCAACAGCAAATGCAGATAAGACGATTTCAGAAGCACTGGAATTTTGCACACCTTGAGTGGTGTGGAAAACAGTTAATGCCAGCTGCACAGTTGAACAGGGGATGCAGTTTGAGGAAGATGATGTTGTAACATATTTGACAAATGTTTTGTGAATTGTTAAGATAACTGATTTTCATGATATTCAGCCCGAGGGTATGGTTTTTGATATAGTTTTTATTTGGAATCAGGGAGAAGTATGGGCACAAATGTGTGTGAGAGTGAGATAATTGTTGCTAGCATACAGGAGCAAAGGCAGAAATACCCTGACACGTAGACTATTTTTGAGCTTGTAATGAAGTTGAAGAAAAAAGTCATTGGCTACATGACTAGTGAAAATAAAGTGACTAAAGCTGCAACTAATTTCTTATTTGATGTATGGATTGAGATGGAGAATATATCTACAGCATTAGTCATTGACAATGGACATCTTAAAACAACGGTAGAGGAGATGGAGGTACATGCCAGTCTATTTGATGACATTGTAAGGGGGACAGCCTTTCTTATCTAATATTGTAGAATAAAAGGGAACTTATGCAGACAAGATCAGGGCTGGATTCAGTCAGCTCCAACTAGGTGAACATTTAACCCCAGGGGCTCACATCTGGTGAGTATGGGCTTGGCACACCCAGGGTCCTGAGCTGGATATCATCATTCTTCTCTTCTTGGTGATTCCCTTCTACTTCTCTCTCTGTCTCTCTGGGTAACTTAAATTTTTTTTTTTAGCTGGTGCAGCGTAAGCCTCAGGCCTCCTTGCAATAATGGCTAGTAATAATAATAATAATGAAAAATTTGAGTTCTGGTTAGAACTTTTCCATGAGATAATGCCCCACGTGGAAGTTATTTATAATCAAATGCAATCTCAAGAAATTGTGGCAGTTAAAATACATGAATATATAGGAAACTTTAAGAATGCCATTCTAAAAATCAGGAATTCAATGTACTGTGAAAATCCTTCAAAAACACTCATGATTGAAACAAAGGTTTGTTTGTTTGTTTGTTTCGGGATTTATTGGGTGCATCGGCAACTATGACCATAGTGCGCCATTGAAACAAAGGAAGTATGCCACTATATAAGTGTTGACATAGGTGAGAGATATTCTTTTACAAAGCAATTAATTGCTGCTAAATTGTTTAACAAGAAGAACTTTGTTATTTTTCGTACGAAAATTGAAATGACTGAAAGAGAAAAACTTCTTACGGAATTACAAGTTTTCTATTGCAGACATGATCTACACAATTATTGCAAATTAACTGACTTGCTGAAATTTATCTCAGAAAATAATCTACTGAAGTTCTTAGTGAACTTACAAAACTCATAAAAGTTCTTTTGACCATTCCGATGACTACTTCAGAACCCAAATGCTGTCATTCGACATTAAAAAGAATAAAAACATTTTTAAGGAGCACTATGAATCAGGAAAGGCTAAATGCTCAAGCAATGATTTCAATAGAGAAAAGCTTGGTCAACAGTGAACCAAACTTGAATGAAAAAGTTATTAATCTATTTTCAACAAATAAAAACCAAATGTATTTTGTTTTTAAATAAAAGTTCAAGTCTGTTAATGGTAAATGTCTAGTTAATGTTTTGTAGTATTTTTAACTTGATTATTATTATTACTGTGTATGTCTACATGTCTTATAACCAAGGAAATTTAATGTAACTTTAAGACTCAGCACCCCAAAACATCAGAGTTATGAGCCGACACTGACAATACTGTAGATGAATTTAAAAAATTTTCATTTTTCATGGGTAGAATTAATTATAATAATAATTAATGTAGCTGAAGTATAATACATTTAGTAGTGGAGAAAAAAAAAACATCATTATATCTGTTTCCTGTGCAGTTGCAATTATTAATTTGCTGTTGTTGCTTGCAAGTGTTACCACATATCTGCTTATTTCTTTTTCAGGTTACATTTATTGATCTAGCTTTTCTTCGCCTCTCAGTTACTGATATTGGTACAAGTCATGTGACTGCACAAAGGGTTCTCCCTTTAAAATGTTTGAAACAAGGTATGACTTAAAATAACTCTTATCCTTTGTCATTACAAGTCATCCATTTTTAAACAAGATATTTTCATCATCAGAATTCAACTTTAAACCAGGGTTCAAATCTAATTTTAACGTGTTTTATCAATTTGTTTTTTTCTTCTTATTATTGGAGTTACAGCTTATTCAAAGTGAGAGAGAGTTGAAGGATGTGATAATAAATGCAAGAATGACTGATTTGATAAACAAACAAGCTGCAATGTAGCATCATAATTTAGAAACTTTAATTAATTAATTCATACCTTTTGGAACATTATGGGGATAAATAAAACTTAAAAATTTATACAAGTCAGCACCAGTAATCATCTTCCTGGACACAGAGGGACTACAAAGAGCAAGAAATGGAAAGTTAGTCATGAAACAAAGAGGTCAGGTGGTATGTCAAGGGCACGTGTTGGACTGGGCACCTGGGGAACAAATGGGTCCCTCTATGCTACCAGCTTGCTAAGCATTGGAGAGGGCAGGGATAAGGATCATGTGACTCAGACTCTTCTATGGCTGTGATGTGTTAACTGTTGGCGATTCAGGAGTCCAAATACAGTGCTGTGTATTTGGAGGCCATCACACAAGTATTGTATTTTGCTCAGACTTGTAAACTTGGTGATTTGCATGATTACTGTGTGAAGAAGTGCATTCTTATGGGTCTTATAGGGTGTATAGGTATTTGGTGCATAATGTATCAAGGTTATTCTGAAGAGGGTTATCCAGGGTGGGGGGAATTGGTACCCCCTGCTAGTATTCCTATTGACTCTTTTGCTGTAGTTCTCTTTGATGCAGAATGCTTCATGAAAGTTTCCTATTTTTTTTTTAATGCACCGTGATAGTTCATTAGGGTTGGTGGTGTAGAAGGCACAGTCCTTGATGATGGCGTGAGGTGCAGTATGACTTTGGAGATATTCCTACATTTGGTTCTGTTGGTTGCATCATTCTCCTCTCTTAAATTGGAGCTTTTGGAGTGCTTTGCCTGCATAATATATATACAACACCTGTAATCAAGTCTATATATAGACCACATCTCTTATCTGCTGAAGGAAAGGAGAAGTTAAGAATTTGTTTTAAATTTTTATCCACTGAACATAACACTGACATTATGTTATTTCACAATCTATTGATGGTTCCCCTATCCTGGGAAATATAAATTGGGGTTGGTATGAGCCGGTGTCTTGGGGGAGGGGGAAGTTATAAAAGTTGTCAACTGTGCTATTAATTGGTCTGTTATCCACCTTTTCAGGGTGTTACTATGGCTCAGTATATGTTTATAATGTCATTCCATTACTGGTTCGAGTTATCAGATATGATGCAGACCCTTAGAACCAGATGGCATTTTAAGCTTCATACATTTCAAATTTTCTAGTTCAAGAATTGCTAAGAAAACTGTTTCAGAACTGCAGTTATTTAAGTATTTGATGCTTCATTTATTGTAGTAGAGATTTTTTCCAAAAAAAAAAAAAAAAAAAGAATATTGGTGAATGTTTTCACAATTATCGTTACATATGTGCCATAAAGCCAGCAGGCAATTATAATATGAAGACCAATAAGTTGGACGAAGTTTCTTTAAAATAATGGATGAAACGCCATTTGAGAATAAGGTAGTCTACCCCTTAATATTGTTTAAAAAAATTATAAAAATATAAAGATTTTTCACAATATTATTGAAAACACAAATTAACCAAGTTTAAGTTAGTTTTAAATTATTCACTGAAGTTTGTACCAAAAATAAGTGAATAAGAATGCTTTCAAATAACTGACCTTGAACTTCTGAGTAAATATCTGCCATATTTGCAATGTTGATATAACTCTGCTCTTACAGTTTTGAAAGTCTTAATCCATATCTTTCAGAATTGATATTGAAATAATTTATAGTTCTTTTGCACTGTGACTGAAGACTTATGTAAAACAAAAAAAAAAAAAAAAAAATATATATATATATACACACATATATATATACAAACACACACACTGGTGTTCAAAGAAAGTGCATCACCCCTTAAAATTGTAATTGTCATCCGAATAACATAAGTATATGGCAATATTTCTTACGGATTGCATCAGATAAGATTGACATGCGTAGGTGATGACATAATATTGCATCAGCTGTTACTTTCAGCTATATAAGCATGCTCTGCAAGAGTTGCAGTCATTCCTTGCTTGTGTCAGGATGGCGAGTTACGTGCAGTTGACGCCACAAAGAAAGAGTGCTATTGTTGCTTTACGTGAGGAAGGATGTTCTTCCCGTCATATTGCTTATAGAGTGTCTTGTAATCAGTCAACAGTGAGTAGATTTCTTTCAAAACTCAAAAATACTGGTTCTGCTGATAGCAAAAAAGGAACCGGATGCAAACGAGTCTCTACGCCAAAACAGGATCACATTTTGAAGCGCATATGCCTTGAAAACCGTAAAGCTTCTTTGTATGAGCTGAAAAGAGAATGGGAGGAACATACAGGAGTGGTAGCAAGTGCAGTTAATTTCTCAGATGAGAAGAAATTCAACCTGCATGGCTCTGATGGGTGACAAACGATTCGCGACAGACTTGGTGAAGAATACCATCGAGACTGTATGGTGTCTACAGTGAAATTCCCTACCAGCCAAATGATATGGGGATGCATTTCATATCATGGAGTAGGTCACCTGCAGTTTATAAAAGGTTCCGTAAATGCAATTGGATACCTAGCTATATTGGAAGGCAAATTACTGCCAACCATTAGAGAACATTTCAACCTGCCAAGTAACTGCATCTTTCAGGAAGACTCTGCTCCTTGTCATTGGGCAAAAAGTGTAAGTAGGCACTTCTGCAGTTACTTTAGCTTAATTTCTGCATTAGAGGTTCAACAGTAATGTGTTTAGATTTGTTACAGGTTTGGAGAAATGTCCATTACAACTGTTAGCTGGCCAGGAAACAGCCCGGACCAGAATCCTATAGAGAACTGTTGGCATCGTGTGGAATCTGCAGTTGCCAGAAAGAAACCAAAGACCCTTTGTGAACTTCATAATTCATGTTTGGAACCACGAACTATCAGAAATTGATCTTGTCAATGCCTCGACGATGTGCTGCTGTCATCAGGGCTAGAGGCCGTTCAACTAAATATTAGTTTCACCTGGTGAACTTTTCATTTTGTTTTGCATTTAAAATGATAAACTGAAGCAAATTGAGGGCTTCTGATAACATTTCAGCCATAATTGCCATGTTTACCAAAACTGTCGTATAAAGGTTGCAAATGCTTATTTTGGATTATTTTGAGAGCACCTGTCAAATATTACTTAGCTGTGCCTTAACTATTAATAAATATCTTTTGTTTATATTTATATTTGTGATGCTAGTCATTAATGTAATATACCACATCACGAAAAAGGGTTAGAAATGTGAAATTCTAGGTGATGCACTTTCTTTGAACGCCAGTGTATATACAGACAAATGTATTTGATCAGTGTATTGAGTAGGGTTGCTGACCGGTAAAGTGTAATTACAAGGGAATAAATTGAGAATGCCTGCAAGGTAAAAGCAGATTACCTGAAATTAAATGAAATTAAGATTAACTTAAAAATAACATAAAAACGGTACCTAATGCTGTAAGTCCTAGGACTTTAACTACGTCTTCGAAGGGTCGGCAGCCAAAATCATAGGAGCCACAGCAATAGACAAGGTCTCTGTTTTTGTTATGATGTATATGTACAAAATGTATACATCATAGCCGACCTGACAGAGACCAAAAAGGAAGGAATAAAAAGAATATAATTCAAAAATAAATAAATGAATAAATGTAAAATACTAAAATAAAACTTATAAATTCTGTCAAAGGAAATACTACTTGATACACTGATCAAATACATTTGTGTACATTTCATTAATTATGGTTGCTGGGTATTTTTGCTATAACCAGTAATGTCCCGGATCCATAATCCGATTAAATAAAGTAATAAGTTTTTCATTCTTTTTTAGAATTTTATCAATACATCCTATTATTTTTATTTAAATTATATATATATATAAAATTACTGTATATTCTCTAGTTTTATGGTATCATTATTTATTTTAAATCCAATGTAAGGTTTATAAATTTGAGATCAAAAATGGAGATTCCAAGGAAATCTCTGACAGTGCATATCAAAATGGAAAACTAATACAAATAAAGATTCACTTGACACTGATAATTTCACATTGCGAAAAACAATAAATAAATAAATAAAAAGTAAAGAAATGTAAGAAAAGCAGATTTCATCATTACTATAGGTCAATATATTTTTTTCCTATTATTCAGATGGGTTTCTTTTTTTTTTTTTTTATTTTTGGTAGTTGTTGGCGCATCGGCTTCTGTGGCCATAGTGCACCTCCCAAGGTTTTTTGCAGTACTTTGATCCAAGCCCGAGGCGGGATTCAAACCCACGACCTTTGGGTTGCCAGGCAGGCACTTTACCCACCTGGCTAGCCCGGTCGGCTATTTAGATGTTCTAAATTTTTCCCCATTATTTATATGTTCTAGAGATTCTAAATGGGAAGCCTTCAAGGAATTAATCTTGAAAGCTACCAGGCTTTTCTCACCAACTAAGAAATACTGTTCAAGATTGAGACCTAAATGGACATCAGGTGAACTAATGAGGCTCGTGGCAGAGAAGAAAAATGCATGGGATGCATACAAATTATTAGGTGGCACAGAAGCCTATGGCAGATATAAGCTAGACTGTAATCAAGTCACAAAGGAGGTTAGGCAAGCGAGGGCTAATTACCAGAAATCCTTGGAAAAGGATGCAAAGAAAAACAACGACTTATTTACATATGTAAACTCTAGAAGGAAGGGGATCAATCAGATTAGTCCACTTGATATTGGTGGTTCGACTGTTCATGATCCTACTCAGATAGCTGACAAACTGAATGAGTATTCTGCATCTACATTCACGCATGAGGAATTCTGTAAGGAAGGGGAGGACAGAAGTATACTAAACTCTAACAGGGAGCTAAATTATTTTGTGATCACAGAGAGAAAAGTGGAGGAGAAATTGTTAAAGTTGAACATAAAAAAGCCACCTGGGGTGGATGGAATCTATCCAGTCATATTGAAGGAGGCAACAAGGGAAGTAAGCAAACCCTAAGCCATAATTATGAGAGCATTCTTAGATTCAGGGGAGGGCCCTATGGACTGGAGATGTGCAAATGTATCCCCAAATTCACAAAGAGAGTTCAAAGGGTGACACAAATAATTATAAACCTGTTAGTTTAACTTCTATTCCAGGAAAAATAATGGAGTCACTGGTTAAAGAAGCATTGCAGGATCATCTAGACAAGACTGCAGTAACAGTTCAGACACAGCATGGGTTTTTTAAGGGGAGGTCTCGTCTGACCAATTTTATTGGATACTATGATGTGGTTACAAAGGACCTGAATGCAAAAAATAATTTTGATATCATATACATAGATTTCAGGAAAGCTTTTGATACTGTTGCACATGGAAGACTGCTGTACAAATTGGAGCAGTATGGCATTAAGGTCAAGTTGCTGCTAAGGATAAAGGGATGTTTATGTGGGAGAAGACAGAGAGTGGTAATCAATGAACACTGCTCTTTGTGGGCTGATGTTATTAGTGGAGACCCTCATTAATGGGCCCATTGTTGTTTTGTGTATTTATCAGTGATATCGATGAAAGTATATCAGCCTTAATGTCCAAGTATTAATGACAGTAATGATGGTATGCTACTGCAACAGGATTTAGAAAAGTTGGGCAGACGGGCTGAGAGGTGGTAACTGAAGTTTAACATTCAGAAATGCAAAGTACTGCATATTGGGTACAAGTAACCCCAGGAAAAATGTACCAACTCTGTGATACTACACCCAGGGAGGTAGTAGCACAGAGTTGGTCTTGTCATTGATATATTCACATATATCAATGACAAGTACACGCCTTGAGTACTGCGTACAGGTCTGGAGGCCTCATTTTAGGAAGGATGTAGATTTGCTTGAGCGTGTACAGAGAAGACCAACACGATTGGTGAGGAGAATGAAGGGATCCTCTTACCAAGAGAGGCTTAAGTTTTGCAAATTGCAGTGGCTGGAGACTAGGCACCTGCACGGTGATCTGATTGAGGTCTATAAGGCCTTGAATGGGTTGAGCACGCTGAATTCTGATGGGATCCTCCCACTTGTTCAGAATACGAACCTACGGGGACATAAGTTCAAATTAAGAAAGGACAGATGTAGAATAGATGTGCGGAAATTTGCCTTTAGCCAGCAGGTGGTTAATTGCTGGAACAAACTTCCATCTGTCGTTGTGGAAGTTGATAGGTTAAATAAATTTAAGGAGGAACTGGACAGGCATTTGGAGGGTATGGTGTGATTTTTTTATTTTTTTTTTATTTTTTTTTATTATTTTTTTTTTTTTGGCTGATGCTGCATAAGCTCCTACACTTGCTTTCTTGCATCAAGTGCCACTACTACTACTACAAGACTCCAGGTCATGGAGTCTTGTTATTGATGTATAGGCATTTTGCTAGCAGGGATAAAGAGGTGATTATTCCCTTGTGTAAGGCAGTCAGGCAACACCTTGAGTACTTAAAAAAGGTCTGGAGGCCTCATTTTAGGAAGGATGTCGAGTTGCTAGAATGAGTACAGAGAAGGGCAACAAGATTGGTGAAAGGAACAAAGGGGTGCTGCTATGAACAAAGGCTTAAGTTCTGCAAATTATTATTTTTATTATTATTATTATTATTAGCCATATGGTGCAAGGAAGCCTGAGGCTTATGCTGCACCAGGCAAAAAAAAAAAAAAAAAATTCTGAATTACTCTGTGAGAGAGAGAGAGAGAGAGAGAGAGAGAGAGAGAGAGAGAGAGAGAGAGAGAGAGAGAGAGAGAGAGAGAATGAAAAGTAGAAGGGAATCACCAAGAAAGAAGAGAAGAATGATGATATCCAGCTCAGGATCCTGGGTGTGCCAAACCCATACTCACTAGATATGAGCCCCTGGGGGTATTGCAGCATTTGGTGACTAGGCACTTGCAAGGTAATTTGATTGAGATGTATAAGGTCTTGAATGGTTTGAGCAGGCTCAGTGCTGATGGGATTCTTCCGCTTGTTCAAATTAAGAACCTAAGGGGGGGCATAGATTCAAATTGAGGAAGGACATTTGTAGAATGGATTTGCAGAAGTTTGTCTTTAGCCAGTGGGTAGTTGATTTCTGGAACAGATTTCCATCTCTTGTTGTTGGAAAGTGATAGCTTAAATTTAATGTCTGAAGTAGACAAACATTTGGAGTGAACAGATGGGTGAAATGGGAAGGGTTTTTTTTTTTTTGGTTGATACTGTATAAGCGAAGTCCGGACGGTCTATGACAGCCGGACTTCGCTTATACAATTTCGGCGAAGTCCGGACGGTCTATGACAGCCAAATCCTCTGCTTGCACCTTCACGATCGTGGGACTGTTAGTAATCCTGGGTATAACCTTCATGCACAAGTACATGGTGGGTGACCACCCAGGTGTGAACCAACGTAAGCAGGGGTCGAGGTGCGGCGCCCACACCACATGGAGGAACGCCGCCCCTCTATGTTACCAGGCAGTACTAGGTGGTAGATGACTCTCATCAACCGGCGAAATACCACCACTTTGCTTATTGGAGGCTTGAAGTGGTGGAACCCATGTTTAGTCTCCAGAGCTAAGTTCCGGCCAACCCTTCCCTATCTCTTCCATCATGCAGTATGATTGATGATTTTTGAGGTTATGATGAATGTCGTGGCGAGATCCAATATTCCTTACATTTCGAGGATACAGCTCTAAAACGGTGTTCGCAGGCCGGCCGCTAGTTAGTACACCGGACTGAACCTATTGGTAACTCTCTAGGAAGCTTCCGGATCAGCTAGTGTATAATCTTGCTACCTCTACTCTGCCAGATAGTGACTGGAGGGAGTCCGAGTAGTGTGTATGCGGGGAGCATTGTCGAGGCCACGTTATGTCAAGGATCTGGGTATATTCTTACCACATGTACGCCATATCCAAAAATTTCATTACTTGATACAGCATGTCCCACCCACTTTTTCTTACTATTGAATACACCAGGAATTGTCAAAATAATAGAGCAAGCTTATCTGCGAAAAGATCTAAACCTCCCAAGGACTTCCTAATTCATTTCACAAATATACGTGGTCTCAATTCTAATCTCAACGATGTCCATTTCCACTTGCAGTCTTCCAAACCCCATGTACTTTTTCTGACTGAATCTCAGTTATCAGTTGATTCAACTACTGCTCATCTCAGATGTCCAAATTATTTGCTGTATGATTCCATTCGCCTCAAAGGCGGTACTTGTGCATATGTCCGTTCTGATATTCCCTGTCAGAGACTTGGCAATTTGGAATCTCCTCTCTTTGATCTTCTCTGGCTTAAAATCTCTCTACCTCATTGTGTAAAAATTCATCTGTTGTCTCTACCGTTCTCCCAACTCCACTAATCACTTGGAGCTCTTTGAATTCCTCTCTTTGCAACTTGACTTTCTCCAGTCCAACTTTCCTAACAGTGAGGTAATTTTCCTTGGTGATTTTAACGTTCACAACTCCAGCTGGCTTCCGTTTTCTAGTCACACCGACCCAGCAGGTCGAGATGCTGAGGCTTTTGCAATTACTAATGACCTAGCACAGATTGTTCATTTACCTACAAGAATACCGGACAATCCTAATCATACAGCCAATACGCTTGATCTTTTTCTCACAAACAACCCTTCTAAGTACAAGGTTGAAGTGAGAGGTCCTTTAGGCACTTCAGATCACAACTTGGTGATTGCCTCTTCTCCAATGGAACCTTTATCTCATGGCTATTCCCAACCTCGTATTGTTTGGCATTACAAGAATGCAAAATGGGATGACCTGCGAGACTTCTTTTCTTCTTTTCCTTGGTCTGATTACTGTTTCAAAACTTCTGATGTCAACGTTTGCTCAGATCGTGTCAGTGAAATTATTCTTGCAGGAATGGAATCCTTTATCCCACACTCCACTTTAAAATCTCGTCCTTTATCTAAACCTTGGTTTTCCAATAAATGTGCTAAGGCTGTCCAAGAGAAGAACGTTGCATATCGTAATTGGCTTGTTTCTAATTCTTCAGTTTCATTTTCTGCCTACACCAAAGCTCGCAACAATTGTAAAGCAGTTATTAATCAGTCCAAACTAGAGTTTGAACAGGCTAAGAGTAGAAAACTTGCTTCTTGCCCTAATGGTAGCTGAGCATTCTGGTCTCTTGCCAAAGCTATTGGCCGCAACTTTTGCCCATCTCTGCTCCCACCTCTGTCCAAACCAGATGGTTCTGTTGTCACTTCAGCCAAGGATAAAGCTGACCTGCTAGCATCCCATTTTTCTTTGAGCTCATGTATTAATGATCTTGGTAAAACACCTCCCACCATTCCTAACACGCTCCATTCAATGCCTCCTGCGGTCTTCCGTCAAAAGGATATCAGAAGGATTTTGATGAATCTTGATGCTAAGAAAGCTCCAGGTCCTGATGGTATTTCTCCACTTGTCCTCAAAACCTGTGCTCCTGAACTCACTCCTATTCTTTGCCGCCTTTTTTCACTTTCTTATTCCAAAGGTGTTTTTCCTTCTGCTTGGAAATTTGCTCATATCCATCCAGTTCCTAAAAAGGGTGACAAATCCCTCCCATCCAATTATCGTCCCATTGCAATTACTTCTACTCTTTCTAAAGTAATGGAGAAATCAATTAACCGCCAACTTTTAAACTACCTAGAAACCTTCCGTCTGATCAACGATCGCCAGTATGGATTCTGTCAGTGTCGATCCACTGGTGATATTCTGGCTTATGTTACCCATTTATGGACTAATTCAATGGAAAGGTTCGGTGAAACACAAGTAGTTGCTCTTGACATCTCAAAGGCTTTTGATCGTGTTTGGCATAAAGGTCTTCTAAACAAGCTTCCATCTTATGGTTTGCCAACTGTTTTTAGTAATTGGTTATCCAGTTTTCTCTCTGATCGCTCACTGAGGGTGATGGTAGATGGCTCTCTGTCTTCTAACTTCTCCACTAATGCCGGTGTCCCCCAAGGTTCAGTTCTTTCCCCCCACTCTTTTCCTCTTGTATATCAATGACCTTCTTCCATTGACTGGAAATCCTATCCATAGTTTTGCCGATGATAGCACATTGCATTCAACTTTCCATTTTGAGAAACCTTGTCCAGCTCAATCAGCTTCAAGTTCTCGAAAATCTGCTGCCAATTCCTTAAATGCCAATCTTCAGGTAATTCTCCAGTGGGGCAAAGACAACTTAGTTAATTTCAACCCTTCTAAAACTCAATCTTGTGTTATATCTCGCAAAAAGGATTCTTCTGCTCCTATGCTTATCTTTAGTGACACTCCGATTTCTAGGCAAAATGATATATCTCTTTTGGGGATTACCCTGACTTCTAATCTCTCTTGGCACAAGCACATTACAAATATTGCTTCCTCTGCATCTAAAAAACTTGGTTTTCTCTGTCGCTCTTGCCGTTACTTTTCTCCCAAACAGCTGCTCACTCTGTATAAATCGCAAATCCGCCCTGCCGTGGAATATTGTTCCCACATCTGGGGTGGTGCCCCCAAAACCTCTCTCAGGCTTCTTGATTCCATTCAGAAGAGGGCAGTTAGGTTAATTAATGATTCATCTCTAACAGAGTCTCTCCACTCGCTGTCTCATAGACGCACTGTTTCTGCTGCATGCCTCTTCTACAGATACTTCCATGGGCACTGTTCTTCTGAATTGGCTTCTATAATTCCCACTCTCTCTTTCAAAACAGTCCGAACACGTGCCGCCACCAGCCAACATCCATTTACTGTCCAACTTCAAACCCACAGAACCAACTTTTCATCTTCCTCATTTATTCATTCAACTGCCGTTTTCTGGAACAACCTTCCTTCATACGTATTTCCTGAAAATTACAATCTACAGAAGTTCAAGTCCAATGTCAACAAATATCTTCTTTCGTCTTCTCAATCTCCAACCCAAGCACGGTACTAAGTACTATAGGTTATAATACCTCTCGTGTTTGGGGTTCTTAAAAAAAAAAAAAAAAAAAAAAGCATCATATGCTGCAACTAATGCTAATACTAATGTTTATCATTTTTTTCTTATTAACCTGTTACAATTTGTTTGTTTTAATATCAAAACATAAGTAATCCATGGTGTTATTATCCAAGTGTAACATTAAAATCTTCTTTTTCTTACATTTTTTAGATATTACTTTTAGCACTAAGTTAAATAGCATGTATTAAATATGTTAACACATATTATTTAACTTAACTTAGTGTTAAAACATAATATAGGAGTTAAAAGATAATATTCTGCATGCTACATTCTAAATAGGAGTTAAAAGATAATATTCTACATGCAGGTAACATGTGATATAAGAAGGATAAAAGGTTGAACACTACAGTGCAATTCTGAAGTAAAAACAATTTATTGCCCAGCAGTGCCACTCTTAGAAATACAGGCTGAATAACAGACACTATATACATCAATAGAATGCTGAAATAAAGGAATTAAAAAGTGATTTCTCTATTTCAGTTTAAGAGGGAAATTAAAAGCAATTAAGTTTAGGGGGGAGGGGGAAGATCACCAGCTGAAGTGTCACAGCCTTCAATAACAGATTTAGAGGTTATAGACTAGGTTCTCTAAACATTCTGGGACAACTTGGAGGAGAGGGGTGATGTTGCATTTCAAAGCATCTACGACAGCCACACCTTTAACCTTAAGAATCCTAATAAGAATCCTATGTGAGACCTGGAATCCTCCAGGTCTCACATAGTTGTTCCTAAAGAAAATTTCTAACAGCCTGGGCTATCCAACATACCCCCTGCTACTTGCAGTGTTACCTCTTCCTGCACTAGAAGGTTCCAAAGATTCCAAGACATTGTACAGCTAACAGTGAGCTATTTGAACCAAGCTCCATCCAATAACACTCAATTCCACATTTTCCTATGAAAATCATATAAATCATAGAAACTTTGGCCATAATGTACAGTAATCTTCATCCTTCCCTCCACTTACTTACCTTTCTGAGTTTTCTATTTCAGTAATCTATTGTGTATATAGTGTTCCATTATTTGGCCTGTATTTATAAAAGTGGTACCACCCTTCAATAAATTATTTTTACTTCAGTATACACAATGTAGTGTTCTATCTTTTATATTTCTTTCTGCCAAAAAATAATTAAAGAAATGAAAAAAAAAATTAAACGTTATTATTGGTCACTATAGTTGCAGATTGCTCATATATTGATATTAAAATTAATTTTTATAATTTATAAATGGACTTAATTTTTATTTCTGGTTTTAATAAAACTTGACTGCACTATAAAAATGGGATATAATATATTAGACAAATTAATGAATAATTAAAAAAAAGGAATATTGCTGTTAAAACAACAAAAATTTTAACAGTGAATATAAGAAAATTGGAGCAACTTACTGTAGTAAAAACATTACTTTATATAAAGTAATGACTAACTAAATAAAATAAATACTTTTAAAAAGTGTTTTTAAGTCTGATCACTAAGGCCAAAGATTGTGGGTTTTAAATATTTTTTGTTCATCTCTTTAAAAGTGAATGAATCACTTCATACCATTCTTCCAGTTAGAGAAATAAATGGATTAAACTTCATAATATTTGTTTTCAAAGAATAAATGGAATGTGATAGGATCAACTATTTATGTTTAAATTAAACTGATCTTATACCACATGCAAACTGCTGCTGAATGTAACAGGAAGAAATAGTTGTGAGATGAAACTGCTATCAAGCAATTAAGTAAACTGAATTATGCTCAAGTAAGCAGCATATACTTTAAAAATAAATAGTAATATAGTTCTCTATTGGAGCAGCTCTATTAATTTTGAGTAGTGCATCAAGGCATCCTTCAAGGTAATATAGTGGTTTCGTTACTTATTACTCATTTGGAGAGTATTAGTAGTGCCAAATGAAGCAAGCTTATACAGCATCAACCAAGGGAAAAAAAAAAAAAAAAACTTACCTACCTATCCTTTGCCTATCCCCTCTAATAATTTTGTATAATGCTTCATTCAGTTTATTTAAACTGTCCTCTTTCACATCTTCCAACAATTAATTACTCTCTAGCTGAAAGCAAGTTTTTTCAAATTGATCCTGCAGGCATCCTTTTTCAATTTAAATTTGTCCCCTTACGTGTATTTTCTGAGAAAGAGTAAAGATGCCATCAGCACTTGGTTTACACAATTCATTTAAAGCCTTACTTCAATCAGGTCTCTTCCCAGGTGCCTAGTTTGCAAGTTCTGCAAGTAAAGTCTTTTATTGTAAGAGTACTCTTTTGTGACCTTGACTAATCTGGTTACTCCTCTCTGCATAATTTCAGGGCTTCCATATATGTGATACTCAAGGTGTGGTCTAACTATTGCCTTTACACTGGTATAATCCAAGAACTCTCCTAGCAGATTGTCTGCTTTAATCTCTAAGGTACTTCGTGCTTGACTGTGAAAATAAACCTAGGTCCTTCATTCTCCAACACCTTGAGTATGATATCACCTAATCAATATTATTAATAAATACTGGAAACCATAAGGGGCTCAGTACTGAAACATTCCAACCAGAGCAGTGCCCATTTATAACCACCCTCTGTCTTCTGCCACTAAAACATCCCCTTATCGTTAGCAGTAACTTGTTCATAATGGCACACAACTTCAAGTTTCTCAGTAGTCTCTCATCTCTCATATGGAATAGTGTATAAAGCTTTACTGAAATCTAAGTATACATTGTCAAAATTATTTTTTGAATGTAGTTATTTTGTTATTACATCATAGGTAGCTAACCAGATTGGTTAAACAAGATCTTCCCTTAACAAATCTATGCTCCAATTTAGAATAACTGCATTCCAGTCAAGAAGATACTGCATTACTTCTTGAGATTAAATGTCACTGCTGATAATCAGATCAAAAGTATTGCTTTCTCTAACATGCTGCTGTAGAAGAACAGTCACCCACTAAATTCAGAAATTTATCTGCTCTAGGAATAACCAACCCACAAGTTCCAGTCAATATCTGGAAACTTGAAATTCTCCCTTATAAGACATTCTGATCTGCTAGCCCACAATGTTTTTCTGTATAACTGTTTATTATACTAATTAGTCATTTGGCCATAACATAATCATAATCCTACTCTCATTTTTGTTTTCCTAGTGTGTATTGCACTGGCCACCCACATAAACTGCCTTAGTTTCTATGTGCTTCTTAACTAAGAGCATACTCCTCCCCCTCTTACTGACTTTTCTGTCCTTTCTGTGCTGGACTGCCTCCACATAAGAAATATAAAAAATAAATAAATAAAAAAGTCATTAAGATATAACAATTAAAAAACAGTTACTCTGTAATAGTTATCTGCATAAAAAGCATCACATTCTGGGATCTATAGAATCCCTTGATTCCATGCACAACAGGCAATCAGGATGTTCAGACAAGTAAGAAAATGGAGAAGACAGTACTTGGACCCTGATTGGTCAATGAGAGAGATTACTATTTCTATAAAGATCAGTTTCTTCTCTTATATTTATGTACATCTTTATTTTTATAGCCTCAGTTAAAAAAAAAGAAAAAGAAAAGGAGAAAAAAAATTGGAAAATGAAATTAAAAAACAAAACAAAAACACAACAAAAAAGGGAAAAAAAAAAAAAAAACCCACATTTTTACAGTATAAATTTGTATTCTCTCACCAAAAATTACATTCATATTGCCTTTATATCCCATCCCATATTTTTAAATTTCCTTATATGCACAGCTTCTTTAATTTTTATTTTAGTAAACTCCCCCAACCGTTATAATTTCAAAACTGTTTACATTAAAAACATAGGAACAACTATAGGCATGTTCTGTGACCTCACTAATTTCCTGGTATTAACCTTTGCTACATATTTACAATGTTAACCCACCCTCATGTCAAATAACCTTTCTACATTGTGCTGCCACTTTATTAGGTACACCCCTGCTGGGCACACAAATCGTTTGTCCCACAATGTTGCAAGCCACATGACCACAGTTGTGGATATAAATTCAGCAGAACAACCTTTCTAGTATTAGTTAAACTTACAAATGCGTAGCAAGAATGGGGAAAAGGAGTGATCTAATGGACTTCAAATGTGGCATGGTAGTAGGTGCAAGACATGCTGGACAAAGCATCTCTGAAACAGTTCTCCTGAACTTTTCACGCACCACAGTTTCAAGGGTGTATCGAGAATGGTGCAGCAAACAGAAAACATCCTCTCAATGGATTGTTGAGAGGATGTTTTCTCTCAACAATCCTCACAAAAATGAATTGTTGATGAGAGAGGTCAGAGGAGGATGGCTAAAATTGTGCAAGCAAACAGACGAGCCACAATGTTGCACATCATGTCAGAATACAACCTTGGTGTGCAGAACAAAATATTGCAACGGACCACTAGTTGCACTTTGTCACGAATGGGCTACAACAGCTGATGGCTGCATCATGTACCTTTGTTATCAATGAAGAACAAGAGAGCATGCCTCCTGTGGGTACAGCAACACCAGCACTGGACTATCGAGGATTGGAAAACAGTTGCTTGGTCAGACGAGTTGAAGTTTCTGGTGCATCATGTTGATAGAAGGCTCAGAATTTGGCGAAAACAACATGAATCCATGGACCTGTCATGTCTGACAACTACTGTGCAAGGTGGGGCAGTGTTATGGTGTGGGGAATGTTTTCTAGGCACACGTTGGGTCCATTTATTACCCATAGATTGACGTCTGAATGCCACATTGTATCTAAACATTGTTGCTAACCAAGTGCATCTGTTCATGTTCACAGTTTATCCTCAGTCAGATGGTTACTTCCAGCAGGATAATGTGTCGGCGCACAAAGCCCCAATCACTATGGAATGGTTCCAGGAACATGACAATGACTTTTCTTTGCTGCAGTGGCCTGCTCAGTCAGTGGATCTCAATCCTATTAAACATCTTTGGGATGAGCTGGAAAGGACTGTTTGCGGCAGGCCTACATCTCCGTCGAATCTCAAGGAACTGCATGACACACTCAAGTCTGCATGGTACTTCATTCCTGAACAACGTTTTCAGCATCTTGTTCAATCAATGCCTAGACAAATTCAGGCTGTTTTGAAGGAAAAGGAGATTCAACACCTTACTAGGCAGGTGTACCTAATAAAGTGGCAGCAGAGTGTATCTTCCCTGTGTAAATTGTCATACAACTGCATGTGCTTTTGTGCATAATGTGCCTGCATCTCATCAGGGAAATTGCATTTGTTAGAAAATTACCTATTTTGTTTATTGCAAAAACTACATCAATTCCATATTTTTTGTATATTCTGTTGCTTTTCTCTCCTGTTTCTTTTATGCAATAATTGTGATGACAGCCCATTAATCAATTGGGAGTCAGTTACTCTCTTGAAATGTCTTGCTTTTCTTACTTGTCTTACTGGACATCCTGACCACTAAGAGGAGCTGTTCATGTGATCAAGGGATACAGTATAGATCCTGGAATTGATGCTCTTTATGCAAGTAAAAGAAATCCATAGAAGAAAAAATTAGTCAAAAAAACACTTGTCATGATTAACCGAAGACGACAAATGAAGAGCAAGATAAACACTAACAAGGAGAAAATTGAGTATACTGAGTTATGCAAAGCCATTAGAAATTGAATCAGAGAGGACATAAGAAGATTTAACACAAGAAAAGTAGAACAAGCATTAAGGGAAAACAAAGGACTTAAATCAGCAGCCATTGGCAGTAACACAGAAAGACAAATGATACCGAAACTGAAGAATAGCAATGGTGTACTTATAAATAGCAGAGAAGGCATAATTCAAATAGCAGAAGACTACTATAGAGAATTATACAAGGAGCGAGGGAATGATGCCAGCAGTGGGGAAGATGGATCGCAAATTAGTAACACATACAACATACCCGATATCCTTCCTGATGAGATAGAACATGCATTGAAGAAAATGAAGAATCAGAAAGCCCCAGGGGAAGATGAAGTTACTGTAGAGTTGCTAAAATTGGGAGAAAGACACATAGCAAAAAACTGGCAAGACTCTCCACAAAATGCATTAGAAAAGGTGTAATGCCTACGGAGCGAAATAACCCAATCATAGTTTTGCTGCATAAGAAAGGAGATAAATCAGAAATTGGAAATTATAGACCAATTAGCTTGTTATCCCACATCTACAAGTTGTTCACAAGGGTCATTACTAACAGATTAGAAAGAATACTTGATGAGAATCAACCAAAAGAGCACCACCTACCTAAACATCATTGCTGACGAAGTACACCCTTCCATGGCAATGGTCTTCCCCTCTGGTGGTGCCGTCTTTCATCAGGATAATGCGCAATGCCAGCAAGCTGGCTTTAGGATGGAATTCTCAACTATGGATCACCTTCACGTAATATCACAGCTAATGGAGAAAGAATGAATATAAAAAGCCATTATGCCTGGCATTTGTGGATTATGAAAAGGAATTACTCTATACAGCACAAGGCAATGTTTCAGGCACTGGAAAGACAAGGCATAGATACCCCATATTTTGAAGAAAATATATGAGAATGCTACCTCCTTTATTAGACTAGACCAAGACAGTAGCAAATTTAAAATCGAGAAAGGAGTTCGACAAAATATCCCCAAAGTTGTTTACTGCTGCCCTTGAGAAAGCTTTCAGAAGATTAGACTGGTTGCAGAAAGGAGTCAATGTGAATGGAGAGTACCTAAACAATTTACAATTTGGAGATGACATTGTAGTCATAAGCCATGATCCCATAGAATTAGAGGAAAATCTTAATCAGTTATGCAGCATTAGTAAGGATTTTGGACTAAAGATGAATATGGCTAAAACAAAAGTAATTATGAACAAGTATGCCACAGAAAGGGATATATTATTGAAGGAGCAGTAATTGAAAAGGTGGAGTCATATACTTATCTGGGACAAGTCATTAGCTGTAATAATGATAAATGGCTGGAAGTCAAGAGAAGAATAAATTTTGGAAGGATAGTATTCAGGAAATATAGTCACATACTGAGGAGCAATATCCCGATTTGTCTGAAACAAAATAATGAACCAATGTATACTATCCACCATACTTATGGAAGTGAAATTTGGGCACTCACCAAAAGAATGGAAGAGAAGCTGAGAACTACACAGCACAGCGAAGAATGGAAGAGAAGCTGAGAACTACACAGCGAAGAATGGAAGAGAAGCTGAGAACTACACAGCGAAGAATGGAACAAATTATATTGGGAATCATACTGTTAGATAAGAAGAGAAACACATGGATTAGGCAGCACACTCAAGTAAAGGACATTCTTATCAAAACTAAAGAACTAAAATGGTCTTGGGCAGGACATATAGCTTGAAGACATGTTGACAAATGGACTAAGAGAATAACAGAATGGTATCCAAGAGGAGCTAAAAGAAAACCTGGAAGACAACGACGGAGATGGACAGATGAAATTCATGAGTTTTTTGGGTAGTAAATGGATGGCCATTGCACAAAACAGAAGGAACTGGAAAGTTGCTGGAGAAGTCTTCATCCTGCAGTGGATTGAAAATGGCTGATGATGATGCAGGTAAATATTGCAGAGTAACAATGTTTTTATAACTGTAGTTATATCTTAATGGAATTAACCTGCAATGGAACAACTCATTTAAAGTCATGATTAAGGGAAAGGAAAAAAGTCCTTTTTGCACACATTGTCCCTCCATATTCAAATTCTGTATTTCTTTGTCTGAGTGGCACAATGTTTTCAATATCCTCCCTACAATGTTTGCATTTGATGACTTATAAACAGTATTCAAATCCATCAAATTTGTTTACTATACTCCTAGCATCAGTGTACAAGCAAGTACTTGTGTGTGTGTGTGTGTGTATACCTTTTCTGTGAAGCCCCAGCAGGCCTTGTAATCCCTGACACCTTGCTTTCCAGGCTGCTGCATATACCAAAAGAAGCAGAGCAAGAGTAAGTTTCAGCTCTGCCTGTGGCTGCTGTTAACCAATTAGTCTGTGTATTCATACTAACAGTTTTCCAATCTGTTTAACACTGCCTAAAATCAGCAAATATTCTTGCGCCCCTTTTATTCAAGTGCGTTCCATCCTTGTAAAAACAGACTTGCATGATAACAGTCACAGACCATGATAAGAAAAATACTACCCTATAAACCTTACACAGTCTCTTCAGGGTTGTATTGATTGACAAGGCTCTCTCATCGTGTATATCCTCCTATTATTTCTGGACAGAATTGCAGACACTTTCAGATTTAATCCTAAATCCTAACTGGTTAAGTAAATAATCCTTAGGTCTCCTATTCTTAACAGAATTAGTACCAACATGAACAACAATATCACCTTTTGTGCCCTTAAAAGGATGATGGCTACTCTACAATATATTAACTTTTGTCTCTGGCATGCATACTCTGTTCCTATTCAACCCATCCCTTTTACATAATATATTTTGTTTCCTGACAATAGAGTTACTGACAAATAGCTACCCCCCCATTGTACCCAGCACTGTCTGCTGTTGAGGATATCGTATTGTCTGATGCTCAAGTGTTAGCTCTAGTGTTCAGCAGGGCAGCTCAGTGCTTAATTGGCCTTTTAATGGGTTCTCATATTTGCCCATCAGAACACACTGTATCATTGGCTGTATTATATCCTGATACAGATAGTTCACAAACAGGAACAAGTAGCACACATTATAAAGTCTTGATTCATAAGAGAACTTCTGTTGGCAGTTTTCTTCTGAGTCAGTTTTCTTCTAAGTTGCTAAGTTGGCAGTTTTCTTCTAAGTTGCTATTTTAAGCCTTTTGCTTTGTTGCTCTAGTAAGGGATGAGCTTAGTCTAAATTTAATTTAAAAATACCATATGGAACTAAAAGATGCAAGTATAATAATGCTACACTATTTTCAAGTTATAGAATGGCAGTACATACTAGCTATTTCCAGTTATGTTATGCTCTATGTGATACTATTATGTTATAAACTCATATTTGTATTGTTATAAATTTATAGACTCAATAAAAGCACTTTTAATATTAATTATGCCCCTACAGAGAATTACCAGAAGAATACTAAATAACATTTGTATTTTCTTATATCAATAAACGATGGTGGCAGAACCCAGGTGGTCTAGATTCAAATTTTGTTGAAGATTGGAGGACCTAGATGATTTCAGTGTAGGATTTAGTCAGCTGATCTCGGGCAAGGGAATTGGATTTTTATCCTGTGAGTTATTCTGGGGTTTTCAGTCCACACAACATTCTGGCCCAACACATACATTTACAGATATAATACAGAATGACATAGTTTGTAAAATAATAAGAAAAGTTTACCTCAATATAATATGTAGAACACTTCCGTATGATACTCTCCAGCAATTAAAACGAAAAAATCGAAAATCTTACATTACAGTAAAAAATAATTAAAAATCAATTGAACACAATTAAAAATCGATCTAATGCAATTAAAAATTAAATAAATTAATTAAAAGAAATTTAACGAAAAAATTGCAAAACGATTTTCCTTCCTGAAGCTGACAACGCTTCTCGACTGTATGTTGTGATCACAGGGACGAAAATTTCTAATTATTTTTAATTGTATTCAATTGATTTTTAATTATTTTTTACTGTAATGTAAGATTTTCGATTTTTTCGTTTCAATTCTGGAGAGTATCATATGGAAGTATTCTACCTATTATATTGAGGTAAACTTCTCTTATTATTTCACAAATATTGATATCAACGTAGAACATATTGAGCATTACAGCTCTGGTTCATACTACAGAATGACATAGTATAGGCTAAGTCACTAATGCACATAATATCAAGGTATTTCTTGGTGAAATTTCCCATAATATGAGGTCAATACACAAAGTAGCAAATGCAATTGCTCATTGCTGTATAGAATGAGGCTATGCCTTATTTTTTCAGTATACCGAACTATTAAACAAACTATAAAACTGCAAGTTTTATAGTTTGTTATTTTTTTATAATTCAGTTTATTTAATTGTCACAGCAGTCAGTACCTCCTAAGTATACCTTCTTTTTTTAAGTCAGCAGCAATTTCCATACATGGTAAAAGAGTGACTTAGTAACCTTATCATAACCTAATATTTTTCTTCAAACTTATCATTCTCTTTGGTGGGGGATTCTACTTCACAGTTTGAGAACTGCTGCTCCTCAGTTATCAATTGTTATTATTTCAATTATTTAAAATTTTTTCTGTATGCTATTATAACTTGTAATTACTAAACAAATGACTATGATATTTTCTTGATAGGTTATCGTCATGTAAGACTTCGGAACCCTCAAAACATGGCACTTCCTCTCTCAACACTGTTTATATATTCCAAATGGGAAGAGGAAGGCCTTGAGCTTCCACAAGCAAATGATGATCATGATGCAACTACATCTGGCAGAAAAGTTCGCTTACGTGGAAAAGATGGGGGTCCTACAACAGAATATGGTCGAACAGAGTGTAAAGAAGTATGACTGAATTTCAAATTTTTATGTAGACTGCTATGCATCATATGTCTAAGTTGCAGCACCCATTCAAAATAGTATTTTCACTAATATCTGTTTGACAGAAACACAAAGCAATGGACACACCATGCACATCACTCAGTAACAGAAGATTTATATGTCATGACATAAAATGCACAGAACCCTATGCTGAAAAGATAATGACTGTCTCTATAAGATGTAATGCTATGAGCTCATAAAAATTTTAGTGTGATAATACTCATCAAATAATCTCTGAAATAATAAGAGTATTTCTTCATATTGTATCAAACTATTCTGTAATGCATGTACCATACTTTATCTGCACTTCCCTAGATATATTAGCATAATTTATTGAAGGAGGAGAGAGAGGATACTTCCAGAACACACTAGTCACCAAGAGATAAGCAGCAAGCACAAAAAAAGAAAAAAAAAAAAAAATT
Organism: Mastigoproctus giganteus; assembly: GCF_048544385.1. Taxonomy (NCBI): domain Eukaryota; kingdom Metazoa; phylum Arthropoda; class Arachnida; order Uropygi; family Thelyphonidae; genus Mastigoproctus; species Mastigoproctus giganteus. The sequence goes on from NC_143576.1 coordinate 142,230,792, forward strand.
AATATTTTTCCATTTTACAAGGTGTGATCAAAAAGTTCAGAAACTGAATGATTGGGAGAAATGATAAAGCTTATCAGCTATTCAAATGGATCTCTTTCAGAGTAGTCTTCTTTACATTGTATACACTAATTCGATACTTCTGCAACATCTGGAAGTATTCTTGATAGGTTTATTTTAGTTATTGCTAAGTTCTTGTGTCACTTTCTGAATAATGACTCATTACATAATATATGGCTCCTAGAAATGCAACGAGTATTGCAATTCCGTGAGCTTTAAAGGGCGTGTTAAGCTTGGAAAAAAAAAATTACAGATCATTTTTTCAGTGAGTATTGCAGATGGGGAACCACAGTGATAGAGTGCTTAAAAAGACTATCTTGAATGGAAGTGCTCAGTGTGTAGGGGCACTGTAATGAAACAAGTGCTATGTCGCTGAAGCCCATTTTTTTTACCATTTACTCTGAACAGCATCATGCATGCATGCAGTCACTGCAGAACTGTATTGCAGTATTCCTGATAACCCCAGGAAATGTACCACACAGTTGGTATGTTTCCTGGGGTTACTTCTACTCAATATGCAGTACTTTGCATTTGTGAATGTTAAACTTCAGTTACCACTTCTCAGCCCATCTGCCCAACTTTTCTAAATCCTGTTGCAATAGTGTACCATCATTATGCTACATCAAAACACGATCTTCACATTTGAGTGGGATTGTCTTGCTTGGGTCTTGGAAGATAGAATTTTTTGTTGACAGTACTAGATGTATGGCTATGACCCAGTAAGACAGGCTTTCTTACTGGGTCATAGCCATACATCTATGTTTCGTCACCAGTAATGCCAGAAGAAACAAAGCATGGGTCAGCAGAAGCACATTGGTTGGCAAAGATCCTGACATTCAGGAATTTGCCACACTCTGTGACCATCAGTGAGGATGAGATGCACAAAGTTGGCTGAAATGCACTGCATTCTCAAATATTGTGTTAAAATTGATATACATGCCCCTTATGAAATATCAATTTTATTCACAAGCTCATGGATATTTAGATGTCAGAGTGAAGGTTCAGTCAGTCCTGATCAGATCATGAACTTAAGCAACTGAATTGTTGGTTTTTGAAGTTAAGTGTCAGAGTGAAGGTTATATACACTGTATACACCTTTGATAGACAAGTTGCCCCTTTGAACTTACAAGCTACTGAAAATTCTTTGAATGACAAATAGCATCTTATCCTATAGCAGTTTTTAAAATTTTTCTTGGTTGTAGTTTAACTTTTCCCTAATTTGAAACAAAATTTGATGTAAATTTGATGCTCAAAAAACACCTCCTGTTCAATAGTTAGCATTAGAATAAGCAAGCTTGTACAGCCAAAAAAAAAAACCTTCCCATTTTACCTATCCATTTGCTCCAAACTTTTGTCCAGTTTTAACTTGAATTTATTTAAGCTATCAACTTCCATAACTACAGATTGCAGTTTGTTCCAGCAATCAACCACCCACTGGCTAAAGGCAAATTTCCACATATCTGTTTTACAACTGTCTTTCCTCAATTTGGATTTATGCCCCCTCAGGTGCATAATCTGAACAAGAGGAATAATTCCATCAGCATTGAGCTTGCTCAAACCATTCAAGGCCTTATACACCTCAGTCAGATCACCTCGCAGGTGACTAGTCTCTAGACGCTGAAATTTGTAGAAGTTAAGCCTTTCTTGGTAAGATCAACCCATTGTTCCCTCACCAATCTCGTTGCTCTTCTCTGTACTTGTTCCTGCTGCTCTACATCCTTCCTAAAATGAGGCCTCCAGACCCGTATCTAGTACTCAAGGTGTGGTTGACCATTGCATTATACAAAGGGATAATCACCTCCTAATCCCTACTAGCAAAAATTCTTGTATATCATTGAAAAGACCCCATGAGCTGCTCTGGCAGCCTGTCTGCATTGTTCAGAAAACTTCATATTTGAATGCACAATTACTCCCAGGTCTTTTTCATTTTCTACCACCCTAAGTGTAGTACCACACAGTTGATACGTTTCCTGGGGTTACTTCTACCCAATATGCAGTATTTTGCATTTGTTAATGTTAAACTTCAGTTACCACCTCTCAGCCCATCTGCCCAACTTTTCTAAATCCTGTTGCAGTAGCATACCATCATTACTGTCATTAATAAGCCTGCCAACTTTGGTATCGTCTTCAAACTTGAACATTAAACCTGATATAGCTTCATCAATACCATTGATAAATATAGAAAAAAGAACATGGGTCCAAAACAGAGCCCTAAGGTACTCCACAAAGAGCAGTATCCACTGATTACTACTCTCTGCACGTCATAGTATCCAATCGTATTAGTATTAGTATTAGTAACGGCCGCATGGTGCAAGAAAGCCTATGGCTTATGCTGCACCAGCCAAAAAAAAAAAAAAAAAATCCGATCAAAACAATAATAAAAACAAAAAAAAAAATAAATAAATAAAATAAAATAAATAACTAAATAATAATAATTAATAAATAAAAAAAATTAAAAAAAAATAAAAAGGAAATTAAACCTATCATCCTATGCGCTTCCCTTACCCGAAAGTACTATCCAGATGACCTTTGAATTTCCCCAAACTGTCGGCCTCTACCACCCATGAAGGCAACTTATTCCAGTAATTTATAACTCGCTGGCTAAAATAAAACTTCCTGCAGTCCAATCTAAACATTTCCCCCCGTAACTTGAATTTATGTCCCCTAGTTCTAGCATCATTTATAATCTTGAAAATTTTGTCCTCATTCATTTTACTGATGCCTCTCAGAGCCTTAAACACCTCAATCAAATCTCCTCTAAGGTGTCTAGTTTCCAAACTCTGCAACCCACATATTCGAAGTCTTTCTTCATGAGGACGCCCTTTTGCCGATCTCACCAGGCGAGTTACCCTTCTTTGCACCCTTTCAAGAAGCTCGATGTCTTTCTTTAGGTGCGGTCTCCATACTTGAACACAGTATTCCAAGTGTGGTCTAACGTAAGCCTTATATAATGGGATTATCACGTCCCTATCTCTACTTGCAAAAGTTCGATAGATCATCGATAGGACACCATGGGCCTTCCTTGCAACCTGTTTACAATGCTCAGAGAATTTCATGTCTGACCGTATCGTAACACCCAAGTCCCTTTCCTCCAGTACTGGGTTTAGTTGAACTCCACCAAGTGAATAAGTTTTTTTGGGATTACTGTTTCCCAGGTGTAATACCTTACACTTTGTTGGATTAAAGCACAACTGCCATTTTTCTGACCATTCCTGAAGTCTATCTAGGTCTCTCTGAAGATATTGGTCAGACAAGACTCCCCCTTAACAAACCCATGCTGTGTCTGAACTGTAACTGCAGTCTTGTCTAGATAATCCTGCAATGCTTCTTTAAACAGTGACTCCAATATTTTCCCTTGAACAGAAGCAAAACTGACAGTTATGTAACTACTTGTGTCACCCTTTGATCTCCCTTTGTGTATTCAGGACACATTTGCACATCTCCAGTCTGTGGAGACCACCCCTGAATCCAAGGATGCCCTCATAATTATGGCTAAGGGTTTGCTTACTTCCTTTGCTGCTTCCTTTAATATAACTGGATAGATCCCATCTACCCCACATGCCTTATTATTATTAGTAATATGTTGCAAAGAAGCCTGAGGTTTATGCTGCACCAGCACCAAAAAAAATTCCCGAGTTACCCTGAGAGAGAGAGAGCAAGAGTCAGAAGTAGAAAGGAATCACCAAGAAACAGAATGATGATATCCAACTCAGGACCCTGGGTGTCCCAAGCCCATACTCATAAGATGTGAGCGCCTGAGGTGTTATGTTTAACTTCAACAATTTCTCCTCCACTTTACTCACAGTTATTACACAGAATTCCTAATGTGTGAATGTACATCCAAATTACTCATTCAGTTTGTCTGCTGACTGAGCAAGATCATCAACAATCAAACCATTAATATCAAATGAACCAATCTGATTCATCCTCTTCCTTCTAGAGTTTACATAAGTAAAGAAGTCGTGGCTGTTCCTTTGGTTCCTTTCCCAAAGATTTCTCGTTGTTTGTTTGTTATTTGGTTTATAGGAGCATTAGCAACTAAGGTCTTATTGTTCTGGGGATATGCAGTGGTCATTCCCTGACCTTTCCGCATCCTCCGTTTTTGGTGGTCACGGGCTTGAACCCCAGTCTAATCAAGAAGCATGTGCTACGCACTGTTGCTCCTGTCCATCTAGCTACAGAGGCGCCAGATTTCTCGTAATCTGCCTTTGCTTGCCTAACATCCTTTGCGACTTGATTACAGATAGTTTATATATACCATAGGCTTCTGTATCGTCTGATAATTTATATGCATCTCATTCATTTTTCTTCTCCATCACGAGTCACATTAGTTCATCTAAATCCATTTAGGCCTAAATCCTGAACAGCATTTCTAGATAGCATGAATAGGAAGCATTCTTGAATGCTTCCCATTTAGAATTTGCTGTTGATAACATCATCAGTTGGTCCCACTGTATAGAATTTAAAACTGTCTGAGACCACTGTAGTCACTTTATGAAAGCAAAATCATCTTTAAGTAAATCCCACATCAGTACACTGTGATCACTGCCCCCTCGTGGTTCTTTTATCTGCAGATTCTTAATGCATGAATAATCACTGTTGATAATCAGAACAAAAGTATTACACAATCTGGTTATCTTTTGAACATGCTGCTATAGAAAACATGCAAGTATACATGCACCTCTTCTTACTCTTATTTACCTTAATACAGCCCATGTATTTACTTGTTCCATGATGACTCCCAGCAGTTCTTGAAATCCCCAGCACTTTGCTTTTCTGTCTGCTGCTCATTCTAATAAAAGCAATTAAAGAATCAACTTTTACCTCTGTCTGCGTCTTCTTAATCTATTAGTCTGTGAATCCCACCAAGCTAGCAGCTTTCTGACCCACCTAACATTGCCTTGATAGCATCTTCAAATATTCTTGGTCCGTTTCTATTTAAGTGTATCCCATCCCCATAGAAGCAATCTCTCCTGTTAACAAACACAGACCATGCTGAGAAAAATGATCCTTGCACAATCTCCCCAGGGGTGAACTGATTGACAAGGCTCTCATCATATTCTGCCTCCTATTGTGCCATGGCAGAATTGCAGACACTTTTAAATTTAACCCTTAATTTCCAACTTTTTTTTCAACATTGACATGTACTTGTTAAGTAAATCTGCAGATCTCTTAATCTTAATGTCATTAGTGCCAACGTCTACGACCTTATCACCCTTTTGTGTCCTTAAAAGATGATATGTGCTCTACAACGTCATCAACTTTTGCCCTTGGCAGACATACCCTGGTCCTATTCCACCAATTCTTTTTGCACAATATATTTCCTATTTCCCCTGACAATTTCCTATTCCCCTGTGTCACTGACAATAACTAGCTTCTGTGGGACCAGCACATTCTGCCTTAAAGATTCCCGCTGAGTTGCCTGATGCATTTCAGACTGACTGCAGATATATAGCTGATTTATGTGTTATTATGTCAGATGCATCACTGTGTATGTTGCAAGAAGTTGCAACTCATCACATCTAGGTACAAAGTTAGATATAAAGCATATAAATATATAAATTAGCTTTCAAGATACAAAGTTATTCTCCAAACGTTTTGATCACACATCATAATATATAATCTAATTTTTCACTAAATTAAATGTATGAGAGTTATCTCACATGAAATACTCAAAAGCGGTTAATATAAAATTAATTTATTTTATAATAAAATTTACATTAGAACTTTTCAGTGTAACCTCCTTCATGGCTTATCACTGTTTCCCAATGTTTGGGTAATTTTTGAATGCAATTTAACTGTCTGCTGAAGTTAAGTTGTCTGATCTGTTGAGGCACAACTGCACTCAGTGCTTCGAAAGATAGAAATCTTTGTGTATGAAATGGCTTCTTGAGCTTGGAGAAAGATAATAATCACAAGGATTCATACTAAGTCTATAAGGGGATGAGGTAGTGCTTCTCACTTTTAATTTGTGAAAACAAGGCTTGCATTATCATGGAGTATGAGCACAGCAGTTTCCACCATCTGTGGCCACTTCTGACAAATTTTTGGGTGTAATTTGTGAGAAATAAATGTTTCATAGTAGTCTCCAGTTACTAATCTTCCAAGAGGTACATGATAAGCAGCAATAATACCCTCATAATTGTAGGCCACAGTGACCATTTGTTTCACTTTTGATTGTTGCTGGCAACATTTAGAGGGGCTTGGTGGAGATAGATGCTTCCACTAAACTCTTGACTTCAGTTCAGTTCAGGAAAAGTTCAACAGATCAGACAACTTAACTTCAGCAGACAGTTAAATTGCATTCAAAAATTACCCAAACATTGGGAAACAGTGATAAGCCATGAAGGAGGTTACACTGAAAAGTTCTAATGTAAATTTTATTATAAAGTTGCATGTTCATGTCTCATCAATGTCAACAAGGCATTTTAAAAACATTTGCCTTCTTGTCAGTAATGTGTGACTAACCACATTTCATTACTTTAAGCTTTTTTGTTCATCTGACTGCATATGTGGGACCCATCAGGCAGCAACCTTTCATTTTTGTAACATGTCAGTTGAAATTTAGTAAACAGATGATTTTGCTATTCCAGATTCTTTGATTATTTATTCACAGATCGTATATTTGTCTTCATCCAAAATGGTATTAATATTGATTGCTGATATGTTACCCACAGATGTTCTTGGTCTGCCTGAATGTTGCTTGTCTTCAACACTGGTCTGACCTTGATAAAACCTTTCAGACCAACCTGCAGACATGCTATGATTTACTGTTGTCATCACACTTACTACAATAATTCATAAATTTGTGTCAGCATTCAACCATATAAAGTTTCAATTTCGATAAGAGAGATTTTATCTGAAACTGTTATTTGACCTATTTCCTGAGACAGTATCACATCCATTTTTAAAAGCCTCTACATAAACATTCAATGCAGGAATTCAGGTTAAACTTCAAATTTTTATCCTGATAAATGTTAGTTTCCCAGACATGGAGTGAGAAGCATATATTATTCTAATAATGTGCCTAATTTTTGTTCCAATAGTCAGTTACTTCAAAGCAGATTTTCACACTTTAATCCTGTAACCATTCTTTTTTAAATTTATGTCCTGAGAAAGAGTAAGCAGGCCATCACCATTTAGTTTGCTCGATCCATTTAAGTTTTAAACACTTATCAAGTCTTCTCACTGGTGCCTAGTATCCAAGTGCTGCAATTTTCAGTGAGTCTCTCTTGGTTACAGTACCCCTTTTATGCCACAGAATAATATTTTTGCTTTTCTCGGCACCCATTCAAACAGTTTCATATTCTTTATAAAATTTGGGTTCCATACCTCTGTACAGTACTCAAGATGCAGCCTAACCATTTCTTTATACAATGGTATAATTGTCTTCTTGATCCTACTGGCAAAATTCTTGTATATCATTGACAGAACTCAGTCAGCTGTCCTAACAGCCAGTGTGCACTGCTCAGTGAATTTTATATTGCACTGTACAATTACATCTAGGTCTCTTTTATTCTCCACTACCTTGAGTGTGGTACAGTACCAACCATTTGGTATGTTATTGTGGGAATGCTGCTACCCATATACAGAACTTCTCAGTCCATCAGTCCTCTCTGTATCCCAGTTCATCTGTTTAATTTTTTAAGTCTTATTGAAGTAGATTCCTTGATCCCTGCCAATATTTATGTCATCTGAAAACTTAGATACTAAGCAACAAGTAAATACATAGGATATGTTAGGGGTTACTAAGGGTAAAAGTAGGTTCATGTATACATGTGTATACAATAATGCTAGGAGCATAGTAAATAAATTTCATAAATTTGAAGTACTGGTTAAGTCATCAAATCTAGACATGGTAGAGATGTTGGAGACATGGTGTCACTCATATCAAAAGGATACAACATTTGAATATGGGGAGTACAATGTGTACAGAAAAAAGGACAGATAAAACAGGACAGGGTTTATGCTCTTAGTTAAGATGCACATAAAATTTAAGGCAGTGCATCCAGTTGATATATGTGGCCAGTGCAATGTCAAGTCAGCTTTGATGATGTAAGCACTGAGGAAAACAAAAATGTAAACAGGAGTGTGCTGTAGGCCAAAAGATCTTGATGAGTATAGCAAACAGCTGTACAGACATGTAAAGTGGGCCAGTAAATCAGATTGTCTTATAATGGGGGATTTTAATTTTCCAGATATTGACTGGAACTTGTGGGTTGGTCACTCACACAGTAGCAAGGTTTGTGAATTTATTGGATGACTGTTTTCAACACCAGCATTAGTAAGGCAATGAAAGAAAACAATACTCTTTATCTGATTATAAGAAACAACTCTTCATACATTAAGAATCTGTAAATAAAGAACTATTAGGTATGATCACAGTTTACTGATATGGTTTGTTAAATATGTAGCTACTGTCAAGGGCAAAGGAAAGGGCTTTTGCTTTCATAAATTTTCATAAAGTGGGACTGATTCAGTGGAACCAACTGCAAATTCAAATTGGAAGCATTCAGGAATGTAATCATAGATGCAATTAGGCTTTTTATACCTATTAAGAGATACTGTTCAATACCTAGACCTAAATAGATGCCAGATGAATTGATGAGACATATTGGAAAAGAAAAATACATGGGATGCATAAAAATTATCAGGAGAAGTCTGTACTAGATATAAACTAGTCAGCAAGGTATAAAGCAGGTTAGGCAAGCTAAGGCAAATTGTGAGATATCTATGGCAAAGAAGCAAAGAAAAGCAGCAAAGACATCTTTACTTGTGTATATGCTAAAAGCAAGAGGATGAATCATATTGGTCTGTTAGATATGAATGGTTTAACTGTTGATAATCCTGATTAGATTGCTGACAAACTGAATAGATATTTTACATATACATTCACACATGAGGAATTTTTCACTGATGGGAATGCCAGAAGTATATCAGATTCTAACAGGGAGCTAAATGATTTTATGACAATGTGAGGAAAGTGGAAAAGAAACTGTTGAAGCTAAATTTAAAAAAAGACACCTAAGATGGATGGGATCTATCCAGTCATATTAAGAAAAGCAGCAAAAGAAGTAAGCAAACCTAATTAGCCCTAATTATGAGAGTATCCTTGGATTCGGGGGTCTGAACTCGAGATGTGTGAATGTTTCTCTAATTCATGAAGGGAAATCAAAGGGTGATATGAGTAATTGCAGACCTGTTAGCTTGATGCCTGTTCCAGGGATAATAATGGGGTCAGTAGTTAAAGAAGTAATGCAAGACCATCTAGACAGGAATGCAGTTATACAGCAGTCACAGTATAGATTTTTAAGGGGAAGTTTTGTCTGACCAATCTGATTCGATGCCATGATGCAATAACAAAGGAACCGGATGCAAAAAATAATTTAGCCTTCACATACTTAGATTTCAGAAAATCTTTTGATACACTGTTCCCTATACAAGACTGCTGCACAAACTGGAGCAGTGCTGCAATAGTTGCAAGATACTGCTGTGGATAAAGAGAGTTGACTGGATGAAGACAAAAAGTGTTTATCAGTGGGCACTGCTCTTCTTGGACTACTGTTATTAGTAATGTTCCCTGGGTTCAGTGATGAACCCAGTGTCAATTTCTATATATTGATGAAGGCACATCAGGCTTAACGTCTATGTTTTCAGATGATACAAATGTAGGCAGGGTGACGAATGACAGTAATCAGGGTATGCTACTGTAACAAGACCTGGAAAAATTAAGCAGATGGGCCAAAACATGGCAACTGTAGTTTAACATTGACAGATGCAAGGTACGGCATATGGATAGCAGTAATCTCAGAATAACATACCAGTTAGGTGATACCACACTCAAGGTGGCAGACAATGAAAAAGTCCTCGGGTAATTGTGCAGTCAGACAAGATGTTTCTCTAAGAAGTATAGACAGGTTTCCAAGACAGCTTATAGGTTTGTCAGCAGGAATAAGGATGTGATTATCTTATTGTATAATGCAGTGGTTAAGCCACATCTTGAGTACTGTATACAAGTCTGGAAGCCTCATTTTAGGAAGCATGTGGATCTGTTGGAATAGGTGCAGAGAAAAGCAATGCATTTAATGAGGGACAAAAGGATGTTCTTACTAGAAAGACTTTAGTTCTGCAAATTGCAGCCTCTGGAGACTAGGCACCTGTGTGGAGATCAGCTTGAGGTGTTTAAGCCTTTGAATGGATTGGGTGAGCTCAATGCTGATGGAGCAATCTTCTTGGTCAGACCGCCCATACGAGCAGGCATAAATTTAAATTGAGGAAGGATGACTGCCGGTAGATGTGCAGAAATTTCCTCTAATCCAGTAGGTGGTTGATTGTTGGAACAAACTTCCATCTGATGTTATGAAGTGGATAGTCTGAATTAATTCAAACAAGAACTAAGCAAAACTCTTAGAGGAAATGGATGATATGGGAAGTGTTTTTTTTTCTTTTTTTTTTTGGCTTATTCTGCATAAGTTTTCTTTCTTATACCAATTTTATACCAATCTTTCTTATACATATTCTACATAAGCTTTCTTTCTTATACCAATACTAAACTTTGAAAGCAATAAAGAGCATAGCACTGAACCCTGAAGGATTAATAACATTAGTCCAAAAAGGGCATGCCCATTTATCCATCCCTGTCTTCTGCCACTCAACCATCTCTTTATCCTTAGCAGTAATTTTCCCTTAATGCTACATTACTCCAGTATGTACTGCAATCTTTCATGTAGAACAGTATCAAATGCTTTACTGAAATATATATATATATATATATATGATGTCACAATTATTGTTTTGCATCAATTTTATTTATTATTTCATCATAACAGCTAATCAGGTTGGTGAGATAAGAGATGATCTTAATAAATCCATGCTGCGATTGCCATATTAGCATTAGCATTAGTAGAGGCATTTGATGCAAGAAAGCAAGCTTATGCAGCATCAGCCAAAAAAAATAAAGTAAAATTAAAAATAACCACTTCCACTTCACCCCTCTGTTTGTTCGAAATATCGGTCCAGCTGAGCCTTAAACTTATTTAGGCTATCAACTTCCACGACAAGGGATGGAAGTCTGTTCCACCTACCAACCACCCGCTGGCTAAAGTAAAATTTCCGCACATCTATCCTACATCTGTCTTTCCTCAATTTGAATTTATGCCCTCTCAGGTGATTTTTCTGAGCAAGAGGAAGAATCCCATCAGCATTGAGCATGCTCAAACCATTCAAGGCTTTGTACACCTCTATCAGATCACCTCGCTGGTGCCTAGTTTCCAGACACTGTAATTCGCAAAACTTAAGCCTTTCTTTGTAAGAGCACCCCTTTGTTCCATTAACTAATCATGTTGCCCTACTCTGTACTCGTTCCAGCAGCTCTACATCCTTCTTGAAATGAGGCCTGAAGGCCTGTATACAGTACTCTAGGTGTGGCCTGACCATTGCCTTATACAAGGGAATAATCACCTCCTTATCCCTGCTAGAAAATTTCCTATATATCATTGACAATACACCATGAGCTACTCTTGCAGCCCATCTGCACTGCTCAGAGAACTTCATATCTGCCTACACAACCACCCCCAGGTCCCTTTCATTCTCTACCACTGTCAGTGTAGTACCACAGAGTTGATACGTTGCTCTGGGGTTGCTGTTTCCCATATGTAGTACTTTACATTTGTCAATGTTAAACTTCATTTGCCACCTCTCAGCCCATCTGCTCAACCTTTCCAGATCCTGTTGCAGCAGCATAGTGTCAGTAGTGTCCTTGACAACCCTGCCAACCTTCGTATCGTCTCCAAACTTGGACATTAAGCTTGATATACAATCATCAGTATCATTTATAAATACAGAAAACAATAAAGGACCCAATACTGAACCCTGAGGGACTCCACTAATAACATTAGTCCACGATGAGCAGTGTCCATTGATTACCACTCTCTGTCTTCTCCCGCTCAACCACCCCTTTATCCATAGCAGCAATTTGCCTCCAATGCCACACTGCTCCAATTTGTGCAGCAGTCTTCCATGTGCAACAGTATCAAAAGCCTTTCTAAGATCTAAGTATATAATATCAAAGTTATTCCCTGCATCCAGTTCTTTTGTGACTGCATCATAGTATCCAATCAAATTGGTCAGGCAAGACTTCCCCTTAACAAAACCATGCTGTGTCCGAGCTATAACTGAAGTTTTGTCTAGATGATCCTGCAGTGCTTCTTTAACCAGTGCCTCCATTAATTTTCCGGGAACAGAAGTTAAACTCACAGGTCTATAATTACTCGTGTCAGCCTTTGATCCTCCCTTGTGAATTGGGGTCACATTTGCACATCTCCAGTCCATGGGTACCTCCCCTGAGTCCAAGGAAGCTCTCATAATTATGGCTAAGGGTTTGCTTACTTCCTTTGCTGCCTCCTTTAATATAACTGGATAGATCCCATCCACCCCAGGTGCCTTTCTTGTGTTTATCTTCAACAATTTCTCCTCCACTTTACTCTCAGTTATTACAAGATTCTCTAGCTTACTGCTAGAGTTGAATACACCTTTGGCATTCCCCTCGCTGAATAACTCCTCATGTGTGAATGTCGATGCAAAATATTCATTTAGTTTGTTAGCTACCTGAGCAGGGTCATCAACAGTTGACCCATCGATATCAAGTGGACCAATCTGATTCATCCCCTTCCTTCTAGAGTTTACATAAGTAAAGAACTCTTTGCTGTTTTTCTTCGCATCCCTTGCCAAGGATCTCTCGTAATCTGCCTTCGCCTGCCTAACCTCCTTTGTAACTTGGTTAAAGATCAACTTGTATCTATCATAGGCATCTGTGTCACGTGTTAATTTGTATGTATCCCATGCATTTTTCTTCTCTGCCATATGCCTCATTAGTTCATCTGACATCCACTTAGGCCTAAACCTTGAACAATATTTCTTAGTTGGTATGTAAAGCCTAGTAGCTTCCAAGATAAGTTCTTTGAATGCTTCCCATTTTGAATTTGCTGTTGGTAACATCATCAGTTGATCCCACTGTATAGAATTTAAATACTGTCTCAGTCCATCGTAGTCGCCTTTACGAAAGCAATACCCCTTCCCTTTACCCCTAATGGTAGTTACCTCTTTGAGTAACTCCCACTTCAGAACACTGTGATCACTGCCACCTAGTGGTTCAATATAATTCCTTAACAGGAATATGTTAAACTTCCTCTATTCCTGCACAGAGATCTAATCTATCTATGTAATTTACTTACTTATACAAAAGTTTAGGTTGCCATAATAACTAAAACTCTTGCAGTGTTTTATTATTCAAGACAATGCAAACTCATTCAGTTGATTTACAGCCCTGTTATTCAGTATTACAAAAACTAATGAGAGAGAGAGAGAGAGAGAGTGTGTGTGTGCGCACGTGTGTGTGTGTGTGTGTGTGCGTGCGTGCGTGCGTGCGTGTAAAACTTCTCAATGATATGCTGTCTCTAACCATCTATGAGAAAGTTGAAGGGTCTTAAGTTTTCTGGGGTTGCATGTAACCAACAAGTTGCCTAGTTTCAAACCTTCAACTGATACATAGTATTAGAGTTTTCATGTTTGGAATTATCACAACAAAAATTTATAATAATTCTGTTTCTGGCATAATTATTCCTCTTTTATCACAATTTTTTAATCAGTCTTGATTAAAAAATTATCATGATTACTTTTCAAATTAAAAAATAAATAGTGATGCACACTGAATATGAAGACAATACCATGCACATATTAAAATTCACACTGGAATAATTTTTATATATATTCTGATGGCATATCAGTTGTTGTGCATGGTATTTTGAATGCAATAGTACAATAGCATATTAGATGCAGAGTTAATTCTTTGCAACATTTTATTTTCAGACCTTGGTCTGTCACTTATACCATCCCTCCCTCTTCCTAATTACATTCCTTCTTGTTTATCTGAAAATTTATCTAAACATTTTATAGTGACAAATCAAATTATAAAATCAACATTTTGAAGAAAATATAATTTGATATTGACAATATCTAAAAATAATATGACAAAAAATGATAAATAAGAAAAAATGTTAAATATCTATGAGGTGTGGCAATAAAGTTCCCAGACTGGTGCTGTTGTGGTCATGTTTGATGAGTTTGAAAATAAATGGAAGTGGTATCTTGTTCAAACTTCCTGCAACAAATAGTGGTACAGAGATTGTCCAATAGGCTGACAAGTTGCAAGTTACAACCAGTTTCTTTAGTAGTATTAATATTCCATATCATGATTTTGCAATGAAGCAACAAACAAATATCAAATTTTGTTTAAACTGGAGAAAGCTGTAACAGAAATGTATGAAATGTTAAAACTGTTTATAGTGATGAAACGTTAAGTTGTAAGTGTGTTTGAATGGTATAAATGGTTCAATGACGGATGTTTGCAATGACCCAAGAAGTAGGTGGCTGTCAACCTCCTGAAATGAGGATAAAGTTGCAAAAGTTTGGGAAATTGTGGCAAGATGGTTGTTTGACCCACAGAACGATGACTGATAAGTATGAATAAGGAAATTATTCATCAAATTCTGCATGAGAATTTAGGGAAAAGAAGATCTGTGCAAAATTTGTGCCGCATAGCCTCATAGATGAGCAGAAGCAACAAAGAGTGTCATCATGTGAAAACTTCATCCAGACCTGTATTGAGAATCCTGATTTCCTCGACTGTATTTTCACAGGAGATGAGTGTTCAGTTCCAGTACAACCCAGAGATGAAGTATCAGAGCATGCAGTGGAGTTCAAAATTGTCAAAAAAGTTTACAGGTCCAAGTTCAAGACAATGCTGACCATGTTTTTCGACAAGCAGGGTGTGATTCACAAGGATTCTGTACTCAAAGGGGAGAGAGTCAATGCTGCATTCTGCATGTATAGGTGCTTCAAGGACTATTGAAGCACATTTCCAGGTGAGGCTACAATTTCCAGAGAAAAGCAGCTGGTTCTTATTGCATGACAACACCCCCACCCATTCCACACTTGTTGGGAAGACATTGCACAGATCAACCATCCACCTACTCTTTCAATCTAGCATCAGCCAACTTTTTCCTCTTTCCTAATGTGAAAATTGCCCTCAACGGAAACAGATTTCAGATGTTAGGGCATAAAAAAAAAAACATTACTGCCAAACTGAACATCATCTTTTTGGATGCCTTCACTGGCTCTTTTCAGAAACTTTTAAAATGGTATAAGTGCATTCAATGAGGTGGTGATTGCTTTGAATAAAAATAAAACCATTTTTGAGCACCTTCGTTTTATGTTTTTTTATTGCACTAGTCTGGAACCTTATTACTACACCTTATATATGTTCTCTCTGTGGTTAGTTGTTATCTGTGGGGCATTTTCTAAAGGATTTGATTTTAAGATTTCATAAACCATTGTGTTCACTTTAATATATTGAACATTACAGTAGAATAAGCATGAATGACAGAGATTGTCTCCCAACCTCTGTTTTTTTACTAGACTCTGACAGTCAGCAATATGCCAGTGAAGAGAAAGATGTTCTTCCTTATGGTTCATGGTGTTATTGCAGATGAAGATAGTACAATACTTAAAATTACACAAGAGAGTACAACCAGAGAAGTAATCATACAGGTAAATAAGTTATTTTCATGGTAGATCTCATGCAAGTCCTAAGTAGCATTATTTTGGGCTCTTCATTCTATACTGAATGAAAGAAGCAATAACAGACATTTATGTTCCTCTGACATTTAATTAATGGGAGTTAAAACTTAACATTGAATACAGTATACCATCACAACACAATAACATACTTGATGTTTTGTCAGTGAAAATGACATCCTCAAAGACATCATGCACCCGTACTGATGAAATGTCACATTACATTATTGTGTTATAGTGATTATTTAATGTTGTTTTAACTGATATTAAATGTTTTATAGAAACTTAGTGTCTGTTGTGCCCTCATTCTGCACCATTACCATTACTGTAAGTTTTTGTTTTGCTTTATGGCTAAAATTCTGATATTATTCATACTTTTGATTATGAACTAATTCAGATTTGGTCTTTAACTTAATGAAATTGTGCTTGTATGAAAAATGCTCTGCTATGCAGTTACAACAATACTTTTTATCACAGTTAAAAAACAATATAATACAGTAGATCAGGCAAAGCAGCAGTCACAGAAGCCATGAATGTATATATCAATTAAGAAAATATGGCACGAGGAGAATGCTGAGAAGGATGAATAAGAAGTACCAAAGCCTACAACAGCTATGAGGTGATCTGTAATAGCATCACAGAAAAGTTTAGACTGATTATAAAAATTCACTGGCTAAGAGGAAAAAGAATGGGACAGGAGTTTTTTTCATATATGTGAATACAGAAAAATAAAAACTAATTAGATCAGATGTTAAGAAAATAATTTAATGGAGGAAGGAAAGTTGTAGATAACCCAGCTGATGTGCTGATAAACTGAATGGGTACTTTGCATCAATTTACAGAAAAAAAATTCCTTCACAGTGAGGAGAAGCTGTGTTAGTGAAAGTAAACAATAGTAAATTAGGGATTTTAAAATTATAGAAGATAGTTTTTTAGGAAAAACTTTTGAACCAAAAGGCAAATAAGGCCCCTGGTTTGGTGACACATGCTTAGCAATATTGAGAGATATGGTAAGAGAGTGCATTTAACCATTAAGATTTATTGTAAAGGCATTATTGGACTCAGAGGAGATTTATTTGAATTAGAGACGTGTTGGTACATTGCCAACACATAAAAGCAGTTCTGAAAGTATGCATTTATAGTTTCCTGCCAACAGTCATTCTGACTTCAGTGGCAGGCAAAATCACATATGTGATGATTAAGAATTCAATACAGGGGTCATATGAAGATAAAAATATTATGCTGAGAGAAACACAGTACAGTTTTATAAAGGGAAAATCTTATTTGACTAATGTGGGTAGCTATTTTATTAGCATCACTCATGAGCTGGATATAGGAAATAATTTTGACATTGCTTATTTGAATTTTATCAAAGCATTTGTCTCTATCCTACATGAGAAATTATGGTATAAGCTGGAACACATTGGTATCATGGGTAGGATCCTCAGTTGGATCACAGATAATTGCAGAACAGGAGACAGAGGATTTTGATTAATGGTTACATTTCAGAAGGTTACTCTGAGTTCTGAAAATCAAATACACCTGAAGAACAACTGATGTATTGACTACTACAGGCTGATATAAGAAAGTTACAAAAACTAGTGGCCCCGAGTGCCAAGCAAGTGACTATAGCGATTTCTGAGTGATTTTCAAGCGATTTTTGTAAAGAGTGGCTGATACTTATACAGTAGAAATGGAGAAGAATAATCTTCCAGATACTAACATTAGACAATTACATCTGGCCCACACCACTCAGTTTAGAAGTTACGTACAGCTATATACAGATGGATCCAAGACTGCCAATAAAGTTGGTACAGCCGTAGTCTTGCTGAATGCTATCATCACCAATGAGCTCCCCTCAGAATGTAGTAATTATACCGCAGAGTTATATGGTATCCTATTAGCCCTCGAGAACATAAAAGAAGTCTCATATGTTCAATCCATCATATATACCGATTCGTTACGTGCTGTGAATTGTATACAATGTAAACGCTCCAGCAATCATCCTCTGATACAGAAATCTGGTCTCAGTTAATGGAAATTCATACACGTGGCCACCGACAATTTTTTGTTGGATTCCTGGACACTCTGGAATCCCAGGAAATGAACAGGCAGATTTAGCTGATAAAAATACCCCAAATCCGATCTCCGCCAATTTCAGGACACCATATGTTGACTATAAATCCATTATACAACAGACCTCTAAAGAACAGTGGAAACATATATGGGAAAAAGAAAGAAATAATAAACCTTTTGAAATAAAGAGAGAACCCAAATAGTGGCAGTCCAGTCTAAGAGGAAACAGAAAAGAAGAAACTGTACTAGCACGATGGCGCATTGATCATACATACCTCACTCACAGTTACCTATTAAGAAAGGAAGATGCCCCACAATGCAGTAACTGTTCATGCCCACTTACTGTAAAGCATATTGTCATAGAATGCCCACTATAACTAAGAGAACGAAAAACTGCTTTCTCTTCGCATTTAAAAAATTGCAATCAGTTAACACTACAGAATGTTCTAGGCGATCGTCAGGATATGGATGACGATTTTGTTTTTCTAAAATTGATTGATAAATATCACCTTGTCTGAAATTTTATATCAGAGTGAAAACAAACAAGAAAAATATACTAGCCAGAAATATGTGCATTATAGCCATTGTTACTGATGCACCAACAAACCCAACAACAACAAAAACTAGCATTGATGGAGGAGAGTTCGTACAGTGGCAGTCTTTTAAACAAACTTTTAGGAAGCACTAATTATCAACTGCTATGTGGCTTGTACTTATTTCAAACTAAACGTGGCTGCTAAACATGGTGCTGTTTCTTGTACTCTCCCTCTCTCCTGTAAACTCCTGTGATCACTTGGTCATCTGGAGTATAAAACAAAAAATGTATTAATTTATATGACAATTTCCATTTTTCTGAATCTCAGTTGCTGAAGTATTAAACCATAACATTTTAATTTGGGTCTACTTTAAACTTTATTTTAGTGTTATATTAATTATAGTGCATTTATGTGAAGACTTAATTTTTATGAAGATGCTAGCATTTATTTTTATTTAATGCAGAGAAATATTTTATGTTGGCTTTGCAGTCACTGAAACTTCAGGAAGCTCAATATTTCTTGAAGTTTCAGGGTAGGGCACAGGATCAAATAAGTATGAAATTGAAATATTAAAACATAACTTGGAATAATACAAGTGGTTTCTAATTGATATCATGGTTGCAGTGTTGAAAAACATATAGTCCAGTTGTTGAAACTTAGAACAACGCTGTTTCCCATAACTGTAAGATCATAAACAGGTGTAGCATTACTATAGTCCAGAGAGCATATTTAATAGGAAAAGATAACCAGAAATCAAACACACCTGTAAGTAATATAGCAAACATATATGAATGATTAGATTATAATAAAAATGTGAAAATAAAATATATATATATATTTTTTACTTTTATTATAATCATAATATGGGAAATTAAGATAATGATATAAATTAAATTTGATGCAGAATACATCTGTGTCATAAGTCAAAAATTTATTGTATTACAAAGAAAGGAACAAGCATATACAGTACCTATTCTTGGTTGCAGTTTAATTAAATGTGCTATCTTCATCAGTTCCCATCAGAATTCCCACAAATGTTCCCATATAATGTTCTCTCTATTGGTAGACTGCAGTAAGATTATTTAAGTAGAATAAGTTTCATGCAAACATTAAGGTATCTGAATATCATAAAATACTTTTCCATGTCATTTGCAATTTGTAACAGCAGGAATTAGAATTGCAGCTTATTTCAAAAACAACTGTGCTATTAATAAGTGTGAATAAGTGTAAAATAATTAAAACGGCCATTTGATTTAGCCAGTTATAAATGTATAAAATTACAAAAATTTCACCAGATAAACAAAAAAACAAAAGATTCACTAAAATTAGATAAAAATCACTAAGATGACAACACTAGCATGAGCCTACATAAATCATCAAACCACAAATGATGCAAGTCCACAAGGTCAAGAGTTTTAATGCCATCAAAAACCACTGTAGGTGTATAAGGCTTGTTTATTGAATATAATCATTAAAATTCTATATTTCCCTTACCATTTTTATTTATGCCCATAAGTTGGGTAAGTGCTTATCTTGTTTATTTTTAAAACATTCTTCACTTGAAAAAGATGAAGAAAATGTATTATTTATTAATAAATAAACATATTAATTTAATATAAATATTAATATGTTAATTAATATATTGTTGGGCTTCGAAGAGAGTAAGTGAGAGATGGTGTGTACAACTGTTTTGAAATATACCTTAATTTCCTGCAACTTAATTCTACCTTGATTAAATTTCTTTTACCTTAACTCACCTTAAACTCTGACTGATTTATTTCATCGTATTTTGGGGACTGCACCAACTATGATAATGGCATACATGCACATTGGTCCTTTGCCCAACTTTGGCTCTGTACCAAGGCATACAGGTTCATCAATTATTTTTGTTTCTCTTTGACCCTTAAGGGTTGACTTTCAAATCTTTTATCAATGGCGAGTCTCAGAGTAGAGAATTACATGACCACTTATGTTCACAAACAACATCATGGTTATTCAACATGAGAACAACTGTACAAGAAAAAACCGTGGGAATTATGTTTCATATTTCAGTATTAATTTGGCCCAGTTGACATATATAGTAATCTCCTGTCATGCAGAATTATTATAATGACAATTTGCATGACAAGAAAGCCTGAAATGCCAGACAAAAATTTATAATTCCCAAAACACAGTTCATACAATGCACAAGAAGACTATTCTGACTATTAGCCATCTCTGTCACTTCTGTAGACCCACATCAAAAAACCATCTCTCTTTTAACAAAGTTTCACTCCATAAATTGTCATCAGCAACACACAGTACGTGTGGGTCCATGTAAATTTTTTGTAAGACAATTTGTTGTTTGTTTGTTGTTTGGTTTTTAGGAGCATTAGCAACTAAAGCCATATTGCTCCGGGATATGCGGTGGTCATTCCCTGACCTTTCCGCATCTTCCGTATTTGGTGGTGATGGGCTCGAAACCCGGTCTAATCAAGAAGCGTGTGCTACACACTGCTTTTCCTTCCCACCTGCCTACGGAGGCACCCACAATTTGTTGTATGACAGTTTGGTGCATGAGAGTTCAGTTTATAAAACAATTCAAATAATATGATTATAGTATATAGCCGAGTGGTCAGGAGCGGGAGTGCAGTAGTACACGCTCTTTGAGTAGACCAGGGTTCAAGCCCCTGACTGCTGAATACGGTCGATCTGCCAACCCGCACTGGACCAGCGTGGCAGATTATGGTCCATTTCCCTCAGCATGAATTGTTGAGGAGGCTTCCATCCTGCAGTGGGTTGATAATGGCTGCACTTTACCTTTTTACTTGGATTTAAGGAAAGCTTTTGATACTGTTGCGCATGGAAGACTACTGGACAATTTTTTTTTTTTGACTCATGCTGCATAAGCTTGCTTTCTTGCATCATATGCCTCTACTAATGCTAATGATAATGTCAAAAATAATTTGATATCATATACTTGGATTTCAGGAAAGCTTTTGATACTGTTGCACATGGAAGATTGCTGTACAAATTGGAGAGGTATGGCATTCGGGGTAAGTTGCTGCAATGTATAAAGGGATGGTTGAGTGGAAGAAGACAGAGTGGTAATCAATGGACACTGCTCTTTGTGGACTAATGTTATTAGTGGAGTCCCCCAGGATTCGGTGTTGGGTCCATTGTTGTTTCGTATGTTTATTAATGATATTGATGAAGGTATATCAGACTTAATGTCCAAGTTTGCAGATGATACAAAGGTTGGCAGGGTTGTTAATGACAGTAAAGACATTATGCTTCTCCAACTGGAGATAGAAAAGTTGGGCAAATGGGCTGAGAAGTGGCAACTGAAGTTTAAATTTGACAAATGCAAAGTACTGCATATGGGTAGCAATAACCCAAGAGAAATGTACCAACTGTGCAGTGCTACACTCAGGGAAGTGGAAAGTGAAAAACACCTGGGGATAATTGTGTGGTCAAATGTGAGGTTTGCTGAACAGTGCAGATGGGCTGTCAGGGCAGGTCATGGAGTCTTGTCAATGAAATATAGGAATTTTGCTAGCAGGGACAGGGAGGTGATTATCCCATTGTACAAGGCAATAGTCAGACCACACCTAGAGTACTGACTGGGTACAGGTCTGGAGGCCTCATTTTAGGAAGGATGTAGAATAGCTAGAATGAGTAGAAAGAACGGCAACAAGATTGGTGTGGTACCAAGAAAGGCTTAAATTCTGCAAATTGCAGCACCTGGAGAGTAGATGATCTCAATCAGATCAGGTGATCTCAATCTCAATCAGGTGACCTCGCAGGTGATCTCAATCAGATCACCTGCGAGGTGATCTGATTGAGATGTATAAGGCCTTGAATGGGTTAAGCAAGCTGAATGCTGATGGGATTCTTCCTCCTGCTCAGATTAAGAACCTGAGGGGGCACAGATTCAAACTGAGGAGGAAAGACAGTTCTAGAATAGATATGTGGATGCCTTTAACCAGTGGGTGGTTGATTGGTGGAACAGACTTCCATCTTTTGTTGTGGAAGTTGATAGCCTAAATAAATTTAAGGTTGAGCTGGACAGGCATTTGGAACGAATGGAGGGATGAAATGGGAGGTTTTTTTGTTTTTTTTTTTTGGCTGATGCTGCATAGCTTGCTTTCTTGCATCGTATGCCGCTACTAATGCTAATTGGAGCAGTGTGATAATAAGGGCAAGTTACTACAAAGGTGTCCATAGCCGAGTGGGCAGGAGCGGGAGTGCAGTAGCACACGCTCTTCGAGTAGACCGAGGTTCAAGCCCCTGACTGCTGAATACGGTCGATCTGCCAACCCGCACTGGACCAGCGTAGCAGATTATGGTCCATCTCCCTCAACATGAATTGTTGAGGAGGCTTCCACCCTGCAGTGGGTTGATAATGGCTGCACTTTACTTTTTTTTTTTTATTACAATGGATAAAAGGGTGGCTGAGTGGGAGAAGACAGAGAGCGGTAATCAATGGACACTGCTCTTCATGGACTAATGTTATTAGTGGAGTGCCCCAGGATTCAGTGTTGGGCCCACTCTTATTTTGTATATTTATCAATGATATGGATGAAGATATATCAGGCCTAATGTCCAAGTATGCAGATGATACAAAGGTTGGCAAGGTTGTTAATGACAGTAATCGCAGTGTGCTACTGCAAAAGGATCTAGAAAGGATGGGCAGATGGGCTGAGAATTGGCAACTGAAACATTGAATGCACAGTACCCATATGCAGTACTGTGCATTGAATGGACAGTACTGCATATGGGTAGAAGTAACCCCAGAGTAACCCCTGGGAGTAATTGTGCAGTAAGATATGAAGTTTTCTGAGCAGTGAGTGCAGGCAAGTACCAGAGCAAGTCATGGGGTATTGTCAATGAAATACAGCAATTTTGCTAGTAGGGAAAAGGATGTGATTATTCCTTTGTATAAGACAATGGTCAGGTCATGCTTTGAGTAGTAGTAGATAATGCAAGAAATCAAGTGTAGGGGGTCACATCTGGAGGGTATGGGCTTGGAAAACCCAGGGTCCTAAGCTGGTTATCATCATTCTTCTCCTTCTTGCTTTCTTGGTGATTCCCTTGTACTTCTCTCTCTCTCTCTCTCTCTCTCTCTTAGGTTAACATGGGAAAATTTTTTTTTTTTTTTTTGGCTGGTGCAGCATAAGCCTCAGGCCTCCTTGCACCATATGGCTAATAATAATAATGTAGCAAGAGTAGTTCATGGTGTCTTGTCAATGATATACAGGAATTTTACTAGCAGGGATAAGGGGGGGTGATTGTCCCCTTGTATAAGGCAATGGTCAGACCACACCTTGAGTACTGTATACAGGTCTGGAGGCCTCATTTTAGGAAAGATGTAGAGCTGCTGGAACGAGTACAGAGAAGGGCAATGACATTGGTGAGAGATTGGAGTTAGCAAAAAAGTCTTAAGTTCTGAAAACTGCAGCTTCTGGAGACTAGGCACCTGAGAGGTGATCGAATTGAAGTGTATAAGGACTTGAATGGATTGAGCAAGATCAGTCCTAATGGGATTCTTCCTCTTGCTCAGATTACTTACATGAGGGGCATAAAATCAAATGGAGGAAAGTCAATTGTAGAACAGATGTGCGGAAATTCGCCTTTAGCCAGTGGGTGGTTGATAGTTCGAACAAACTGCCATTTGTTGTAGTGGAGTTCAGCAACTTAAATAAGTTCAAGGCAAAACTAGACAAACATTTGAAGTGAATGGGTGGGTGAAATGGGAAGGGAATTTTTTTCTTTTTCTGTGGCTAATGCTATATAAGCTTGCTTTCTTGCATCATATACCCTACTAATACTAATGCTAAGAAAGCAAGCATATGAGCTTATGCAGAATCAGCCAAAAAAAAAAAAAAAATCACGCATCCATTCCCTCTAAACGTTTGTCCAGTTCCTCCTTAAGCAATCAACTTTCACGATGACAGATGCAAGTTTGTTACAGCAATCAACTACTTGATGGCTAAAGACAAATTTATGCACATATATTTTACAACTGCCGTCCCTCAGTTTGAATTTATGCCCCCTAAGGTTCGTAATCTGAGCAAGTGGAAGAATTGAGCCTGCTCAACCCATTCAAGGCCTTATACACCTCAGTCAGATCAACTTGCAGGTGCCTAGTCTCCAGATGCTTCAATTTGCAGAATTGAAACCTTTCTTGGTAAGGAACACTTCATTCACCTCACCACAATTGTTGCCCTTCTCTGTACTCACTCAAGGCCTTCAGTACAAAGGTACATTGCGTTATACAAAGGGATAACACCTCTTTTTCCTTACTAGCAAAATTCCTGTATTAACAATACCCCCATGACCTGCTCTAGCAGCCTGTCTGCACTGCTCACAAAACTTCATATCTCACTACCCAATTACTCCCATATCCTTTTCATTTTGTACCTCCCTACATATAGTACCTATGGTTTCTCAACGTTAAACTTCAGTTGCTACATCTCAGCCCATCTGCCCAAATTTTATAGATCCTGTTGCAGTAGCACACTACAATTACTGTCATTAACAATCCTGCCAACCTTTGTATCATCTGCAAACTTCAACACTAAGCCTGATGATATACCTTCATCAATATCACTGATAAATATACAAAACAACAGTGGGCCCAACACCTAATCCTCCACTAATAACATTAGTCCACGAAGGCCTGCGTCCATTGATTACCACTCTCTCTCTTCTCCCACTCAACCACCCTTTTATACACTGAAGCAACTTACTCTTAATACCATTCTGCTCCAATCTGTACAGTATTCTTCCATGTGCAACAGTATCAAAAGCTTTCCTGAAATCCAAGTATATGATATCAAAATTATTTTTTTCATTCAGTTCCTTTGTAACCACATCATAGTATCCGATAAAATTTGTCAGACAGGAATTTTCTCTGAATAAACCCATGCTGGGTCTGAATTATTTGCTGAATTATTTCCCCAGAACAGAAGTTAAACTAACAGGTCTGTAATTACTTGTGTCACCCTTTGATCTCCTTTTGTGAACTGGGGACACATTTGCACATCTTCAGTCCATGAGGGATCCTCTCCTGAGTCCAAAGAAGCTTTCATAATTATGGCTTAAGGGTTT
The DNA here is from genome assembly GCF_048544385.1 of Mastigoproctus giganteus. Taxonomy (NCBI): domain Eukaryota; kingdom Metazoa; phylum Arthropoda; class Arachnida; order Uropygi; family Thelyphonidae; genus Mastigoproctus; species Mastigoproctus giganteus. Next base: position 142,256,186 of record NC_143576.1, read on the forward strand.
CCTTACTTCCTTTGCTGCCTCCTTTATTATAACTGGATAGATCCCACCCACCCCAGGTGCCTTTCTTATATTTAACTTTAACAATTTCTCCTCCACTTTACTTTCATTAGCATTAGTTAGTAGTAGTAGTAGTGGCATGTGATGCAAGAAAGAAAGTGTATGAGCTTATGCAGCATCAGCCAAAAAAAAAAAAAAACATAATGGATATAAATGGATAGATTTCATCTGCCCCAGGTGCCTTTTTGTTTAACTCCAACAATTTCTCCTCCACTTTGCTCTCCATTATTACAAAATCATTAAGCTCCCTGTTAGAGTTTAGTAAACTTCTGTCCTACCCTTACTTACAGAATTCCTCATGTGTGAATGTAGATGCAAAATACTCATTCAGTTTGTCAGCTATCTGAGCCAGATCGTCAACAGTTGAACCATCAACATCAAGTTGACCAATCTGATTCATCTCGTTCCTTCTAGAGTTTACATAATTAAAAAAGTCTTTGTTGTTTTTCTTTGCATCCTTTGCCAAGGATTTCTCATAACCAGCCTTCACTTGCCTAACCTCCTTTGTGAATTGATTACAGACTTGCTTATATGTGTCATAGGCTTCTGTGTCACCTGCTATATATGCACCTGCTATTTATATGCATCCCACGCATATTTATTCTCTGTCACGAGCCTCATTAGTTTCTCTGACATCCATTGAGGCCTAAATCTTGAACAGTATTTCTTAGTTGGCATTAAAAGCCTAGTAACTTCCAAGATTAATTCCCCGAAAAAGCCTCCTATTAAAAATTCACCGTTTTTAACATCATCAGTTGATCCCACTGTATAAGAGTTCAAAAACTGCCTGAGACCACTGTTGTCACCTTTACGAAAACAAAAACCCTTCCCTTTACCCTTGATGGTAGTTACATCTTTAAGTAAATCCCACATCAGTACACTGTTATCACCGTCTCCTAGTGGTTCCTTTATCTGCAAATTCCTAAAGTGTGCATCCTCACTGCTGATAATCAGATCAAGAGTATTACACCCTCTGGTTGCCCCTAGAACATGTTGCTATAGAAAACAATCCTCCAATAAATCCACAAGTCTTGCTAGCATGCAAGTGACCAACCCACAAGTTCCAGTAAAATTTGGAAAGTTACTCTCTCCCATTACAAGACATTCTTATTTACTGGCCCACTATTTCTCTGCACAATTGTTCGTTGTACTCATCAAAGTCGTTAGGCCTATAACACACTGCTACACTCATTTTCCCTTTCCCAGTGTTTATGTCACACCAAACTGACCCAACATTGCACTGTCCAACCATGTCAACTGGATGCACTTCGTTACATTTTATGTTTCTTAACTAACAGCATAACCCTTCCTCCCCTGTCTATCCTTTCTGTACACATTGTACTCCCCAAATTCCAATTCTGCACTGCTTATATCTGTCTGACACCACGTCTCTGATATCCCAACAATATCTGCCTTCGATGCCTTGATCAGTACTTTAAATTCATCAAATTTATTTACTATACTTCTTGTGTTACATGCAAGTATACATGCACCTGTTCTTACTCTTAGTTACCCTAACACAGCCCTATGTATTTATTTGTTCCATGATGACTGCCAGCAGCTCTTGAAGTCCCCAGCAACTTGTCTCTAGGCTGCTGCTTGTTACAATACAGGGTGTCTCAAAAATATTGGTACAAACGTTTAGGGGAGGTAGGTTTGTTTGTTTGTTATTTGGTTTTTCCATAATGGCGCCTGCCCATTATGGAAGGTGTGTTCGTGACGATTTGGGCATCAATGGATTGGTCGTGGTGGACCCGTTGCCTGTTCTCCACCTGATTTATCGAGCCTTGATTTCTTTCTGTGGGGGCCCCGCAAATCTATCGTCTATGAATCGCCTGTGGAGATGGAAATGGATCTCGTGGTGAGACTCATCTGCAATGCTGCTACTGTCAAAGAAACTCCTGGTGTGTTGCATCACGTCTCATGGTAGAACCTTCGAGCATCTGTTGTAACATCATGAAATGCATCCATCTCGTACTCCATTGTTAATAAAATAATATAAAAATAAAGTGCAGCCATTATCAACCCACTACAGGATGGAAGCCTCCTCAACAATTCATGCTGAGGGAAATGGGCCATAATCTGCCACGCTGGTCCAGTGCGGGTTGGCAGATCGATCGTATTCAGCAGTCAGGGGCTTGAACCCCAGTCTACTCAAAGAGCATGTGCTACTGCACTCCCGCTCCTGACCACTCAGCTACGGTTGTTGTTATTTGGTTTTTAGGAGCATTAGCAACTAAGGCCATATTGCTCCGGGAATATGCGGTGGTCATTCCCTTGACCTTTCCGCATCCTCCGTATTTGGTGGTAATGGGCTCGAACCCCGGTCTAATCAAGAAGTGAGGCCCCTCCATAGCCAGGGGGGAAGGAGCAGCAGTGCGTAGCACACACTTCTTGATTAGACCGGGGTTCGAGCCCGTCACCACCAAATACGGAAGATGCGGAAAGGTCAGGGAATGACCACCGCATATTCCTGGAGCAATATGGCCTTAGTTGCTAATGCTCCTAAAAACCAAATAACAACAACAACAATCAAGAAGTGTGTGCTATGCACTGCTGCTCCTTCCCACCTGGCTACAGAGGCGCCCAGGGAGGTAGATAACATCTAAAGGAATATGAATCACATAGGAACCCATAACTGGAAACGTCACCGTAAGTCGGTACACGGCACTTTTCATTAGTTCACGAGAGGGAAAATTTCTGGTTTACTCATTTCAGAAGTAGTCGGTGCATGAAGAGCATGCATCGATATATGACTGTGAACAGGCAGACATGCACCTAGTGTATGGATTAGCAGAGGGCCCACATGGTGTGCGCCCCCATGCGGCACAACATCGCTTTGCAATAAATGTGTGGGCAGGTATGGTCGGTGACTGCTTAGTCTGCCCATACCTGTTACCATCCTGCATGAACTCCGCTAAATATTGGATCTTTCTTGAACAAGTTCTACCAGGGTTACTTGACGATGTTCCAGCAAATGTGAGATGCAACATTTGGTTTCAACATGACGGGGCACCTGCCCATTATGGAAGGTGTGTTCATGACCATTTGAACAGGCATTTTAGGCGTCGATGGATTGGTCGTGGTGGACCCGTTGCCTGGCCCCCACGCTCACCTGATTTATCGAGCTTTGATTTCTTTCTGTGGGGCCCTCAAATCTATTGTGTATGAATTGCCTGTGGAGATGGAAATGGATCTCGTGGCGAGACTCACCTGCGCTGCTGCTACTGTCAAAGAAACCCCAGGTGTATTCGACCATGTCCGCCAATCCATGCTGCGTCGGTGTCACGCATGCATCGCGTCTCATGGTGGACCCTTCAAACATCTGTTATAACATATTGAAATGCATCCATCTCGTACTCCATTGTCTGTAAATTCCCAAAAGCTAGCAGTTTTCCAACCCACCTAACATTGCCTCGATAGCATTAGAAAATATTCTTGCACCCTTTCTATTTAAGTGTATTGCACCATGTAGAAGCAGTCTCTGCTGTTAGATAGCACAGACCATGCTGGAAAAAAATTCTACCCCATGAGCCTTGCACAATCTCTCCAGGACTGAATTGACAAGGCTCTCATCATATACTCCCTCCTATCATATCGTATCTGGGCAGAATTGCAGACACTTTCAAATTCAACATTAGTGTGCTCAGTTATTACAAAATCATTAAGCTACCTCTTAGAGTTTAATAAGCTTCGTCCTCCACTTCCCTAAAGAATACCTCATGTCTGAATGTAGATTAGCATTAGTAGAGGCATATGATGCAAGAAAGCAAGCTTATGCAGCACCAGCCAAAAAAAAAAAAAAATCGCCTTCCCATTTCACCCATCCATTCGATCCAAATGTTTTTCCCTTTCTTCCTTGAATTTATTTAAGCCATCAACTTCTACAATGACAGATGGAAATCTGTTCCCACAATTATCTACCCGGTGGCTAAAGGCAAATTTCTGCACATCTATTCAACAACTATCTTTACTCAATTTCAGTTTATGCTCAGGTATGTAATCTGAGCAAGAGAAAGAATCCCATCAGCATTCCTGCTCAATCCATTCAAGGCCTTATACACCTCAATCAGATCACCTTGCAGGTGCTTAGTCTCCAGACTGTAATTTGCAGAACTTAAGCCTTTCTTCATAAGAGCACCCCTTTGTTCCCTTCTCTGTACTCTTTCTAGCAACTCTAAATCCTTCCTAAAATGAGGCTTCCAGCCCTGAATATTGTAATCAAGGTGTGGCCTGACCATTGCCTTATACAAGGGGATAAGGCAATGCTCAGGCAACACCTTTGCCTTATACAGGGGGATAATCACCTCCTTATCCCTCCTGAAAAAAATTCCTGTATATCACTGACAAGATCCCATGACCTACTCTGGCAGTGTGTCTGCACTGCTTAGAAAACTTCATATCTGACTGCACAATCACTTGCAGGTTTTTCATTTTCTACTACCCTAAGCGTAGTACCACACAGTTGGTGTCTGTGGGGTTCCCTCTACCCATATGCAGTACTTTGCATTTGTCAATGTCAAACTTCAGTTGCCACTTCTCAGCTCATCTGCCCAAATTTTCTCCTGTTGCAGTAGCACACTGCCATTACTGTCATTAACAACCCTGCCAACCTTTGTATCATCTGCAAACTTCAACGCTTAGACTGATATACCTTTATCAATATCATTAATAAATATACAAAACAACAGTGGGCTCAACATCCAACATTGTGGGACTCCAATAATAACATAAGTCTACAAAGAGCAGTGTCCATTGATTACCACTGCCTGTTTTCTCCCACTCAACCACCCTTTTATCTATTATAGCAGCTTACCCTTGATACCATACTGCTCTAATTTGTACAGTAGTCTTTCGTATGTAACAGTGTCAAAAGATTTCCTGAAACCCAAGTAAAGGATATGAAAATTTTTTGCATCCAGCTCTTTTGAAACCACATCATAGGATCCAATCAAATTGGTCAGACAAGACTTCCCCTTATCAAACCCATGCTGTCTGAATCATTACTGCTGTCTTGTCTAGATGATTCTGTAATGCCTCTTTAACCAGTGATTCCATTATTTTCCCTTGAAGAGTCAAACTAACTGGTCTCTAATTGCTCGTGTCACCCTTAGCTCCTCCTCCTTTGTGAATTGGAGATATATTTGCACATGTCCAGTACATCGGGACTTCCCCTGAGTCAAAGGATGCTCTCATAATTATAGATAAGGATTTGCTTACTTCCTTTAATGTAACTGGATAGATTCCATCCATCCTAAGTGCCTTTCTTATGTTTAACTTCAAAAATTTTCCCTCCACTTTGCTCTCAATTATTAAAAAATCATTAAGCATCCTGTTAGAGTTTGATAAATAGTTTGTTATAGTGTAGAGAAGTGGAGTGGGCCAGTAAATCAGATTGTCTTATAATAAAGAGGGATTTTAACTTCCCAGATATTTACTTGAATTTGTGGATTGGTCACTCGCACACTAGAGTACAGAGATGGGCAATGAGATTGGTGAATGGAACAAAGGGTTGCTCTTATGAAGAAAGGCTGAAGGTCTGAAAATTGTAGTGTCCGAAGAATAGCACCTGCGAGGTGATCTGATTGAGGTGTATAAGGCCTTGAATCATTTTGAGCAGGCTCAGTGCTGATGGGATTCTTCCTCTTTCCAAGATTAATCGTTTGAGGAACGATTAATCGAAATGGGAAGGTTTTTTTTTTTCTTTTGGCTGATACTGTATAAGTTTGCTTTCTTGCATGATATGTCTCTACTAATGCAAATTCTACTTTCATGAAAATTACAATCTACAGAAATTTGTCCAATGTTAGCAAGTATCTTCTCTCTTCTCAACCCTTCTACCCATGCAAGTACTACAGTCGACATACGTATAAGGACCCCCTTTAAAGAAAAAAGAATAACATGAGCACGTAATTAGGACAAATGAGATGAGTGATGGTGGTTCAACTATAATTGAGATTATATCAGAAAAAGTAAGTGGGGCCTGACAGATCAAAGGTGCATGTTGGGAATTATTCAGATTGAACCGAGACCGGATAAAGTCCGTGTTTACTGTGGAAAGCAAACATGGTTTCCTCCACTTCAAGTCTCCAATAAGCACAGTGGTGAATGGATGGGCGATACCACCAGTTGATGAGTGATCAACCATCAGGTATTGCTCAGTGATACAGAGTGTCAGCTGTTCCTTAGTGTGGTGTAGATGCCATTCCTTGACATTTGCTTACATTGGTTCATACCTAGGTTGTCATCTCCAGCATACCAGGCACAGTGTTTATAGACCTTGCACATGATGGTATACCCAGTTACCTAAAGTCCTACCATCATGAAGGTGCAAGTAGAGGGTTTTATCGTCACAGAATAACCAGACTTTGCTGAAATTCAAGTCACTTGGCTAACAAGGAAGACCTGAATATCAGCTCCATTAGTGTTTTGAACACCCAAGTGGCAGTCTTAGCTGTCATCACTGGAAGGCTGCCTACAATAAACTTCAAGTGCCAATTACAATTAAATTTTTAATGTAAGAACTAGGTTGTGGGCTAACATTACCGAATGCACTGAGTGTGTGATATTTGTTAGACCAAAAGTATGTAGACATACGAGCAGAGAACATCACCAGAGGATTTTATGGCTACTAATATGATTCCAATAGAGAAGGAAAATAATGCAATCAGATACAAGGATTTCGGAACCATTAGTTTGATGTTGCATGCAGAAAAGGTGATGCTGGGGATAATGAATAGATGGCTGAAAGAAAGAATGGAAGAAATTATATATTTTGATGGAAAGAAATATAGAGATAGATAAGAATGTTTGTTTTGTGAATTTGAAAAAAAAAAAAAAAAACATTTGATAGGGTAAACTGGAAAAAGTTTATGGAGATAGATTTACAGTGGAACTATATTGGGTTCAAAGGGTTATGTTGAAAATGGGTATGGGTAACATGAGGAAAATAGAAATAATTAGATGGGTGCAGCAAGACTGCTCTCTCTCTCTCTCTCTCTCTCTCTCTCTCAAGTATTGTTCAAAATATACTATCCAACCAAAACATTATAACTATCTACCTAATATTGGGTACATCCTCCTCTTGCTTCCAGTACTGCTGCCACATCCAGCTCAGAAAAATCTGTGTAACTTCTCATTTGGTCTTCAAAGGAAAAAAGTTTCCCTGCTTCTCCTCCTCTTGTAGTGCTGTTACAAACTATAAGTTGACTGTGACAGCATCAATGAACAAGCTTACCTTAATTTTTCATTTCCATGACACAAGGAGACCTAGGGATTCTCTTTTGCTGGCACATGCAGGCAGGCTGAGTCAGTACTCTATGATAATACCTACGTTACTACTACTATTTGCAATACAAGATATGATAAAAAATTTCAGGGAATATACTGAAATTTGAGAAATGACAAAGCTTACTAGCTATTCAGTTTGATCTTCTTCAAATAGTCACCTTGATGCTGTATACACTGATTTCAATGCTTCTGCAACTTATAGAAGCATTCCTGATAGGCATCCTTTGGAATTCCTAATAGTTCCTCTGTCATGTTCTGAATAATTTCCTCAGTCATTGCAAATCTGTAACCTCCTTTTATCACCATTAATGATGAAAAGAGCAAAGTGTGGCAACACGTTAAGAAAGACTGACATGTGAAAACTTGCTGTTTGTAATTATTGGTGAGGATGAACAAACTGGGCTGAATGTGTCACATTCACAAATCTTATTTCAAAATTGATTGACATGTTCTGTAAGAAGCACCATTCACTAGCAATTTCATGGATAGTCAACTGTTGACCAGTCCTGATCAGGAATGATCAACACATGAGCAATTGAATCATTGGTTTTGAAATTGAAGGGCAACCAGAGCAATGGACAAGTCACTATTAAACTTTACAAACCACTGAAGCGTCAATGACACATAGTACCTTCTCTGAAAGCTGTTTTTTAACATTTTGTGTGTTTCTGTTGTACTTTTTCCTAATTTGATAGAAAATTTGATGTCAATTCAATACTCAATATAATCACTTATTTTAAAATATGACAAATCAAATAAAACACGTTCTGTTCAATTCACACTAATTGAGACTCACTGCAATTAAACGGGTGATTTGTGGTTTCTGTATCTATCTAGATGAGTCACCAAACGAGTTGCAACAAGTTTCAAGATACAAGCTCGGTCCCACTTTTTGATCCTACCTCATATCTATGCTGACACTGGCAACTGTTTAAAACTAGTATTTAATTGAACATTTAAGGTATTAATATTATATTCATTGATATAATGAATACTATGATATATGATATAAGTGTAATCCACAAAGTATTAATATTTATTTCATATTCCTACTGTAATCACTATGAGTATCAGGGGCTTACTATAATTAAAGCAGGCTTGGCATATCACTTATGATATATATATATTTTTTTATCCATTATTTTTTGTTAGGCATTGACAAAAGCTAACAAAAATACCGAGAATGTTGATGAGTATGTACTGATTGAAGAAGTGCAAAAAGGATGGGAAAAGACTGTCATAGAAAAATCTACAACACAGCGAATTCTGGATCCAGAAGAGCATCCACTTGAAGCACAAGGAAAGTGGCAAGGGGAGGGACGATTCATTCTCAAGAAACTTGGTGATGTATGTATTTGATTTTTAGCTTTTCTGTATGTCAAAATTTTGTTTTAATTTTCTAATTATCTAGAAGTATATCAAATTAGCATTAGCATTAGTAGAGGCATTTGATGCAAGAAAGCAAGCTTATGCAGCATCAGCCAAAAAAAAAAAAAAAAAAAACCCACTTCCACTTCACCCCTCTGTTCGTTCAAAATACCTGTCCAGCTGAGCCTTAAACTTATTTAGGCTATCAACCTCCACCACAAGGGATGGCAGTCTGTTCCACCAACCAACCACCCGCTGGCTAAAGGCAAATTTCCGCACGTCTATCCTACATCTGTCTTTCCTCAATTTGAATTTATGCCCTCTCAGGTGATTTTTCTGAGCTAGAGGAAGAATCCCATCAGCATTGAGCATGCTTAAACCATTCAAGGCTTTATACACCTCTATCAGATCACCTCGCTGGTGCCTAGTCTCCAGACACTGTAATTTGCAAAACTTAAGCCTTTCTTCGTAAGAGCACCCCTTTGTTCCATTCACTAATCTTGTTGCCCTTCTCTGTACTCGTTCCAGCAGCTCTACATCCTTCTTGAAATGAGGCCTCCAGACCTGTATACAGTACTCTAGCTGTGGCCTGACCATTGCCTTATACAAGGGAATAATCACCTCCTTATCCCTGCTGGAAAAATTCCTGTATATCATTGACAATACTCCATGAGCTACTCTTGCAGCCCGTCTGCACTGCTCAGAGAACTTCATATCTGCCTGCACAATCACCCCCAAGTCCCTTTCATTCTCTACCACTGTCAGTGTAGTACTACAGAGTTGATACGTTGCTCTGGGGTTGCTGCTTCCCATGTGTAGTACTTTACATTTGTCAATGTTAAACTTCATTTGCCACCTCTCAGCCCATCTGCTCAACCTTTCCAGATCCTGTTGCAGCAGCATAGTGTCAGTAGTGTCCTTGACAACCCTGCCAACCTTTGTATCATCTGCAAACTTGGACATTAAGCTTGATATACCATCATCAATATCATTTATAAATACAGAAAACAATAATGGACCCAACACTGAGCCCTGAGGGACTCCACTAATAACATTAGTCCACGATGAGCAGTGTCCATTGATTACCACTCTCTGTCTTCTCCCACTCAACCAGCCCTTTATCCATAGCAGCAATTTGCCTCCAATGTCACACTGCTCCAATTTGTGTAGCAGTCTTCCATGTGCAACAGTATCAAAAGCCTTTCTAAGATCCAAGTATATAATATCAAAGTTATTCCCTGCATCCAGTTCTTTTGTGACTACACATAGTATCCAATCAAATTGGTCAGACAAGACCTGCCCTTAACAAAACCATGCTGTGTCTGAGCTATAACTGAATTCTTGTCCAGATGATCCTGCAGTGCTTCTTTAACCAGTGCCTCCATTAATTTTCCTGGAACTGAAGTTAAACTAACAGGTCTATAATTACTTGTGTCAGCCTTTGATCCTCCTTTGTGAATTGGGGTCACATTTGCACATTTCCAGTCTATGGGTACCTCCCCTGAGTCCAAGGAAGCTCTCATAATTATGGCTAAGGGTTTGCTTACTTCCTTTGCTGCCTCCTTTAATATAACTGGATAGATCCCATCCACCCCGGGTGCCTTTCTTGTGTTTATCTTCAACAGTTTCTCCTCCACTTTACTCCCAGTTATTTCAAGATTCTGTAGCTTACTGCTAGAGTTGAATACACCTCTGGCATTCCCCTTGCTGAATAACTCCTCATGTGTGAATGTCGAATGTCGAAATTCTAAATATTATGCTGATAATAATATATTAAGTTAAATGATTCACTAAAAAAATTTATATTCCTATCCTAAATTCTAAAATAGATTTGATCATTTATATGTATTTTGGTTATTCATAACTATTGGAATACTGCACACATGTCTAATTTTGAAAATCTTTTTTTAATTACAAGTGAAATTATATCATGTATGCTGTGTGTGGCATTATAAATAAGTCAGATATTTTTGAAATTCATTAAAGAAATTGAAATATGAGAGTAATTAGCATTTATAAAATTATTTCAGTTTCTTTTCTCTCTGTATAAAGATGATTGGCAGTTTCTCATTTAAATAGAAGATGTCCATCATAAAATGAAAAGCAAAATACTGTTAATCAAACAAAAAAAGAAAACAAAAAAGAAATTTGCACAAAGTGCAATTGTTAAAAAAATTGAAAATACCTTTTTCCATTATTAATAAAACTATTCTACCATGTTGAATGAAAGGCATGAGGTGGAAATTTATAATTAAAATTAATTAAATCACTTCAACTCCACATTTTAAAAGTAAAAATTTATTTACTGGCTCAGCTATGTTGAGAAACCATATACACCCAGAACATCTGATATACTTACAGTAATAACTTATTTTCAGATGACATTTCTGAATACATTTTTGGGATTCTATTATCAAGTCTGAAAAATAAAAAGAACCCTTACTATAATTTAGATTTCAATATGATTTATTCTTTAATTAAATTTTATAATTAAAGATATATATATATATATATATATATATATATATAGCAGTCTTCTTTATTTATTATATTCAGTTATATTAGATTAACTTTAAATTAAATAAATTGTTATTCAAGTATATAAGTACCATAAGATTAATTCTTAAATAATTTAAAGACTAATGCCTCCAAAAAAATTCCTTTATAAAACCAAATTATACAAGGGGGGAGGGGGGTTGAAAAGTCCATGGCCTGAGTAAGAAAGGGTAGTGTTACAATGTTAAAATTTTCTGTACCTAAGGTATAACACTTCAAATAGTAACCCACAAAGTTTCATGCAGTTTTAATAACATCTTTTTTTAATTATAGGTCCTGAAGTCAACAAAGTTGTGTGAATGGGAAAAGATAGACAAAATCAGCCACTGTGCAGTCATCCATTATGTGGAAAAAAAGGGACTAATGCCGAAGGTAATGGTTACAATGTTGGGGAAGGATGCCCCTTCTTATTCCATGGTTAAAAAGTGAGCAGCAGAATTTAAACGGGGGGAAGGAGAGTCTGGAAGATGACCCACACTGTGGAAGACCTTCAACTTCCATCACTCCAGAAATTGTTGACAGTGTGCATGAGCTGGTAATGAGTGATTGATGAGCGCCAGTTTGGTACATTTTCAGCATCTGGGATATCTCATCTAAATGTGTATACTACATAGTAACAGAGGTTCTCGCAATGAAAAAAGGTGTGAGCATGGTGGGTTCCAAAGTTGTTGACAGCAGATAAAAAATGCACTAAAATTGTCGAGTCAATTGAACATTTGCATTATTTTCAAGCAGATCCAGCAAATTTCCTTGCAAGATTTGTAACCATTGGACGAGATATAGGCCCACACTTTCAGTCAGAGACATTAAGGAGCAGTCCAAACAGTGGAAACACAGCTCTTCTCATCCTCCAAAAAAAGCCAAGTTGATTCCTTTTGCTGGCAAGGTGATGGCATCAGTTTTTTAGGGTACTGATGGTGTGTTGCTAGTGGAATATCTTCAGAAAGGCCAGAAAGTCACATGGGCATATTATACAGACCTTGTGAGGTGTTTGTGTGAAAACATCAAAGACAAACACCAATGAAAACCCAGCAAAGGAGTCTTGTTCCACCAGTACAATGCACCTGCTCACAAGTCTGTTAATGCCATGGCTGCACTGCATGAGCCTGGCTTTGAAATAATGGATCATCCCCTCTATTCACTAGATCTAGCACCATCCGACTTTCACCTATTTCCTAATTTGAAAAAATACTTGGCTGGCATTTAATTTCCCACTGATAGTGACATCATTGCTACCATGGATGCATTCCTGGAGGCCCAAGAGAAACCTTTCTTTACAGCTGGAATCAACACATTGCAGCATCAGTAAAAAAAAAAATGTATTGACTCCAAAAGGGACTTTTTTTTTTTTTTTTTTTTTTTTTTTTTTTGGGTAGTTGTTGGTGCATCGGCTTCTGTGGCCATAATGCACCTCCCAAGGTTTTTGCAGTACTTTGATCCAAGCCCGAGGCGGGATTCGAACCCACGACCTTTGGGTTGCTAGGCAGGTACTTTACCCACCCAGCTAGCCTGGTCGGCCCAAAAGGGACTATGTTGTAAAGTAATGTGTTACCAAACTCCTCAATAAACCCTTCATATTGAGGCCACAAATTTTTAAAACACCCCTTATATGTTGAAAATAAATAAAACAGACAAATTTGAAGCAGAAGAAAGATGAAAGCAAAAATGGACATGACTGGTTTCAGATGGAGAAGAAAGGAAACTCTGAGTCAAAAATATCTTTCTACTTTCTAATTCTGACTCTTTTTTGCTCTTTCTCTCTCTCTCTCTCTCTCTCTCTCTCTCTCTCTCTCTCTCTCTCTCTCTCTCTCTCTCTCTCTCTCAGGGTAACTCAGAAATTTTGTTTCGGCTGGTGCAGCATAAGCCTCATGCTTCCTTGCACCATATGGCTAATAATAATAATGTTAATTTCTAAACTAGAACTCACAGGTTCCTAAGCAGCCTTAAGCAATCAGCCAATGATTATCAGAATCTTAATAAAGCTCTCAAACTAGGTAAACCAGAGAAAGCCAGTCGTAATCAGTGGTCAGTCATGATAAAGTTTTAAAAAACTAGTTAAACCAAGGAAGAAGAAGGCTGCTTATATGTAATGAACCTGAAGGAGATGGATATTCACCAAATAATAAAAATAAAATAAATAAATAATAATCTAAATAATAATAAAGTAATTAAATAATAATCTAGCAAACTGACATACTGGTTGAAAATAAATAACAATTATGAAGACATGGAATGGAAAAAGAGCATCACTCACTCCTAAAACTATTTGCAGAATTTGGAAAAATATTTTAAATAAAATATTTAAAAATTTTTAATTCTTATGAAATATTCATACTTTGGTCCATTTTTGGAATAGGCTTCTCTGGTTGTAACCGTCTGGAAGGTTCTGCAGTACAACACTGTGAGAGGGAATTTTGTCCTCAGGCAGTTGTCTCTGTTGTAATTCCCTGCAGAGCTTTTGGGCAGTGTTGAGTCTGTTCCTCTGAGTGGGTATTCTCCTGTACAGAGGTAATGGTTCCAAGAGTTGTAATCCTCTATAAACTTCTGATTTGGAGAAGAGCTGGTTTTCTGCATTGAAAGCAGTTAAGATAATCTTCATTAAAACAAATCTCTTGGTTTCTGTTGGTGGCTTATAATCTGTAACATTTTTAAATGTTGATAGCATCCTTATTCCTTTTTGGAAAGCACACAAGGAGACAAATTTATATTAGAAAAAGGTGGTTGCAGGATAGATACAAAGAAAAATGTCTTATATAATATTTGCACTGACCCCATAAATGTTCAAGACAGCCTTGGTTTCTACATTTTACAATCCCTGACATTACGGGTGACAATAGCACTGAGTCATCCCATTATATTGAACAAATACTGCTAATGACAGCATTATTATTTATGGCATATTTTTCACCTGTTTAGTAGTTAGGCCTTTTTAAGATTTCTATAATTACTCAGTTACTATTAAATGTTTTGAAACTTTGAAGCTGATTTACTTACAGAGGTTATCTGCTTTTATTTGAGGTTTTCCAGTTTGATCACATCATTCTAAAATGTAGACATTATGCAGTGTTCCTTATAAAAGTTATAGCAAACTTTTTATAGGTATTGATTATATCGAAACAAATGTAATCCTTTGATGATATTGTACTTCTGTGAAAGAAAATTCATAGTTTACTTCTGTTTTCCAGGATCCCAGTACTAGGGCATGGATGCGAACTATTCAGAGTTCATCAAATAAGGAAAAGGTAATTTTTAAAATAAGTTAGTTAATGTATGCAGTGCATTACATTTTGGGTATAACAGAGCTTTATTTCTTAAATTACTCAATTTTTTTATTTTTCAGTAAATAACAGAAGGAGAAAGTAAATAACTAATTATCTTGTTACCAATTAATTACTAATAATATTAAAAAGTAACTGTTTAAAAGCATTTTATACCAATTAAGAGATATATTCAAGATTCAGACCAAAATGGATGTCAAATGTACTGAGAAACTTAGTAGCAGAGATTAAAACTGCATGGGATGATTATAAATTGGCAGGGAATAAAAGTCTACAATAAATACAAACTAGTGATTGTATCTGTTGGAAGGTGGTAGATGACTTTCATCAACCGGTGAAATACCGCCACTTTGCTTATTGGAGGCTTGAAGTGGTGAAACCCATGTTTAGTCTCTAGAGCAAAGTTTCTGGCACCCCCCCCCCTCCCATACTTCTCCTTCAACCCATGCACGGTACTAAGTACTATAGGTTTTGATACCTTTTGTGTTTGGGGTTTTCATAAAAAAAATAAATAATAAATAATCAAATTACTAGCCAAGGCAGATTATGACAAGTCTTTGTCTTTAGCAAAGAGTGAAGGTGAATAATGCACTTGGGGCTAATGATTCCATCAGCCCCAGGTGCTGTTTAATCATTATTAAAAAGAATTCTATCTAATTATATTAAAAAGAAGCTGTAAAAGTGATAGTTAAACCTTTATCTATTATAATGGGACATCTATAGTTTCAGAAGAAGTATACCTATAAATTGGAGGTGTGCAAATGTATCCCCTACTCACAAGGGTGAATCAATGGAGTGGAACTACAGACCTGTAAGTTTAACCTCTGTGCCAGAGAAAATAATGGAATCAATAGTTAGAAAAGTAATGAAAGTTGCCTTTATAGGGGTGGAGCCCTAAGGTGATCACAGCACAGATTTATTATAGGGAGATCATGCCTCATCAGTCTTATTACCTGCTATGAGGTTGTTACAAAGGAACTGGATGCAAGCAATAATTTTGATATAATAAGTAGATTTCAGTAAAAACTTTAATACTGTATCACATGTGTGATTGTTGTATACGTTGGAGCAATGTGATATTAGGGGAAAGTT
Source organism: Mastigoproctus giganteus (assembly GCF_048544385.1). Taxonomy (NCBI): domain Eukaryota; kingdom Metazoa; phylum Arthropoda; class Arachnida; order Uropygi; family Thelyphonidae; genus Mastigoproctus; species Mastigoproctus giganteus. The sequence continues at coordinate 142,271,827 of NC_143576.1, forward strand.
ACTACTGTGGATAAATCATCATCACACTCATCACATGGACTGATGTAATGAGTGAAATTCCACATTGATTGGTGTTGGGCCCTTACTTTTTTTAATATTTATTAATGATATTGTTGTAGGTATTCAAGTCTGATGTCTAAATTTGATGATGATATAAATTGAACATAGTGTTAATAACAGTAATCAGAGTATGGTACTTCAAGAGGATCCAAATAAACTAAGTAGATGGGCTGGAAAGTGGCAATTAAAGTTTAACAGTGATAAATAGCTAGGACACAGCATGGTTTTGTTAAGGGGAAGTCTTGCCTGACCAATTTGATTGGATACTATGATGCAGTCACAAAAGAACTGGATGCAGGGAATAACTTTGATATTATATACTTGGATCTTAGAAAGGCTTTTGATACTGTTGCACATGGAAGACTGCTGCACAAATTGGAGCAGTGTGGCATTGGAGGCAAGTTGCTGCTATGGATAAAGGGGTGGTTGAGGGGGAGAAGACAGAGAGTGGTAATCAATGGACACTGCTCATCGTGGACTAATGTTATTAGTGGAGTCCCTCAGGGTTCAGTATTGGGGCCTTTATTGTTTTCTGTATTTATAAATGATATTGATGATGGTATATCAGGCTTAATGTCCAAGTTTGCAGACGATACAAAGGTTGGCAGGGTTGTCAAGGACACTACTGACACTATGCTGCTGCAACAGGATTTGGAAAGGTTGAGCAGATGGGCTTCGAGGTGGCAAATGAAGTTTAATATTGACAAATGTAAAGTACTACATATGGGAAACAGCAACCCCAGAGCAACGTATCAACTCTGTGGTACTACACTGACAGTGGTAGAGAATGAAAGGGACCTGGGGGTGGTGGTGCAGGCAGATATGAAGTTCTCTGAGCAGTGCAGACGAGCTGCAAGAGTAGCTCATGGTGTATTGTCAATGATATATAGAAATTTTTCTAGCAGGGATAAGGAGGTGATTATTCCCTTGTATAAGGCAATGGTCAGGCCACACCTAGAGTACTGTATACAGGCCTGGAGGCCTCATTTCAGGAAGGATGTAGAGCTGCTGGAACGAGTACAGAGAAGGGCAACTAGATTGGTGAATGGGACAAAGGGGTTCTCTTACGAAGAAAGGCTTAAGTTTTGCAAATTACAGTGTCTGGAAACTAGGCACCAGCGGGGTGATCTGATAGAGGTGTACAAAGCCTTGAATGGTTTGAGCATGCTCAATGCTGATGGGATTCTTCCTCTAGCTCAGAAAAATCACCTGAGAGGGCATAAATTCAAATTGAGGAAAGACAGATGTAGGATAGATGTGCGGAAATTTGCCTTTAGCCAGCGGGTGGTTGGTGGGTGGAACAGACTTCCATCCCTTGTCGTGGAAGTTGATAGCCTAAATAAGTTTAAGGCTCAGCTGGACAGGTATTTCGAACGAACAGAGGGGTGAAGTGGAAGTGGTTATTTTTATTTATTTATGTTACTTTTTTTTTTTTTTTTTTTTTTTTTTTTTTTTGGCTGATGCTGCATAAGCTTGCTTTCTTGCATCAAATGCCTCTACTAATGCTAATGCTAATGCTAAATGTAAAGTACTACATTTCGGTAGCACTAATCCCAGAATAACATACCATTTAAATGTAGCCATGCTGAAGGTAATTGACAATGAAAAAAATTTAGCAGTAATGGTACAGCCTGATGTGAAATCCTCAGAGCAATGAAAACAACTGCCAGAACTGCCAATTACGTTTCTGTTTTCAATGATATAACAGGAAATTTGCCAGCAGGGATAAAGAGGTGATTATCGCATTGTACAAGGAAATGGTTAGGCCACGTATAGAATACGAAAGAACTTCGATTGTCTATCACCCTGTTTACCATCACTTAACCCCCCACTATGCTAAAATGCATTGTGATATTGGTGCCATGTGTCACTCAGTCTTTGTTTACAACTCACTGTATACGGTTGTATTTTAATCTCTTGTTTCATACAACCCTAGGGGCTCACATCTGGTGAGAATGGGCTTGGCACACCCGGAGTCCTGAGCTGGATATCATCATTCTTCTCTTTCTTGGTAATTCCCTTTTACTTCTCTCTCTCTCTCAGGGTAATTCAGAATTTTTTTTTTCCCCTGGTGCAGAATAAGCCTCAGGCTTCCTTGCACCATAAGGCTAATAATAATAATAATAATATTTTAATAATTTTTATTTAGTAAACCCATTGAAATGACAGAGAAATGTAAGCGAGTAGTGCTGGGATTATCACAAAAAATTGAAATAATCAATCATCTCAGAAAAGGTGAAAGTGCTACAAGTATAGCATTAGTTTAGGGAATAGGGAAAACAACAGTAAATGATATAAAGCATGATGCAGACAAAATTGAAAACCACGCATCGAAAATGGAAACCGCTGATGGTAATGTTAAAAGTCGTAAAACAATGAAGCTTGCTAAAAATGAACAATTGGACACTGCAATGTTTCAATGGTTTGTTCAAAAACGTAGCCAAGGAATTCCATTGTCGGGACCTATAATAATTGAAAAAGCCATTACAATCAATAAAAAAACTAGACAGAGATCCTTCATTCAAGGTTAGCATCGGATGGTTGGACAAATTTAAATTTCACAATGGAATTGGACAGTTGTTGATCCAGGGTGAGAAGCTAAGTGCAGATAGCACAGCAATTTCTGTTTATCGTGAAAAACTACAGAAGAAAATAGCTGATCGAAGTTTGGTTAAAGACCAAATATACAACTGCGATGAGACTGGCCTCAATGACTGAACATATGGCACTAGATATAAGATACAAAGAGATCGCATCACTATAATGGTATGTTATAGGAAATCGCATCACTATTAATGGAAGGAATGGGGAAGTAAATTTTTTTTTTTTTTTTGGCTAGTGTTATATAACCTTTGCTTCATTGCATCATATTGCTAATACTAATACCAAACTCTATTAGAGTATGTGTTTGCATTTTATTGATATGATATGGTTCTCTTGTCTTCTATTCATTCACTTTGAAAATGGTTAAAAAAAAAAAAAAAGCACAAGTAAGTAAATTTGCCTCAAACTCCAGATGTTAGATACACAAACTACGAATACTTGAATATATTTGTATATGAAGAAATGTTAAGTCTAATTTATTATTAATGACCTACATCTTAACAGATTTGCTTGTTTCATTTTATTTGTAGAGAAAACATATCTGTCAACTTGGATGTGATGAGCTGCATGACTGGGGGGAAGAAGATGAAGAAGATATATTCTTGGTATGTGTTTATAATGTTTCTCCAGAACAGCCATATGCCATTCTGAAAGCGCCTGTATCCAGCACTGCTCAAGATATAATATCACAAGTATGTTTATCCTTACTTTCAGATACATTGTAGGAATTATACAGGACTTTTATCAAGTAGAATTTAATTTAATTTTTTTTTAAAATTATTCTAACATAAAATTGTTCATATCATGAAAATTTTTTGGTTCGTACCCATACTTTTATGTCACTGGTTACACTAGTACTTCATATTTCAATATATATTCCTCATCTTGGATAATTCAGGATTAATTTTTTTTTTCCCTACAGAGAGTTAAAACATCAAAACAAATATTTTACAAGAATGAAAAACATAACATTTCATATATCGAGAATATTGCTTTATGTTTAAGTACTGCATATGATTTATAATCTGGAGGACCTTCTATTGCTGAAGATAACATGTCAGTCGCCATTTACAATGGCGACTGATGTGTGTTATTCCTCAATTTCAATTTATACCTCCTCGTGTGTGTAGTCTGAGCAAGAGGAAGAATGCCATCAGCACTAAGTTTCCTCAATCCATTCAAAGCCTTAAACACCTCAATCAGATCACCTCACAGGTACCTAAAGATGCTGCAATTTGCAGAACCTTTGAAGCCTTTTTTTTTTTGGTAAGACCACCATTTTGTTCTCTTCACCAATGTCATTGCTCTTCTCTGCACATTTCCAGCAGATATGCATCCTTCATAAAATGAGGTTTCCAAACCTGTATGCAGAACTCAAGTTGTGGCCAATCATTGCCTTGTACGTAGTGTTATTTGTAATGTGACTCTGTGAGTTGCCCCCCCACCAACTCCGCATCAGGCAATGTGATCAATACAAAACTCTGTAAAGGTCAGATTTATGTAAATTAGTGAATGTTTGTGTACTTGCCTTTAGCCAGCGGGTGGTTGGTTGGTGGAACAGACTTCCATCCCTTGTGGTGGAGGTTGATAGCCTAAATAAGTTTAAGGCTCAGCTGGACAGGTATTTTGAACGAACGGAGGGGTGAAGTGGAAGTGGTTTTTTTTTTTTTTTTTTTGGCTGATGCTGCATAAGCTTGCTTTCTTGCATCAAATGCCTCTACTAATGCTAATGCTAATGCTAATGCTACTTCAGTGTGGGGTTATGTTGTTCATCTGGCCTCTTAGTCTAGGGGCCTGTGTTTTCACACAAAAACCTCTAGTTTACCATCCAGTGCCAGGAGGAGGCAGGCCAGGCAGTAGGGGGTGTAAAGCACTGTGGGGAGAACCCTGTGGTAGCTAAGGCTACAGACAGGGAGAGCCCAGAAAAAAAAAAAAAAAAAAGGTGAAAATGGAAGATAGTAGTGAGAAGACAGGAAGTGAGAGGGAGTTAAAGTGGTAGAGAAAAAGAGGAGGGCAGTAGTGCACTCCCAGGGCCTCCAGGACCATATGCCCATCCAGCCCTGGGAGTGAAAGTTGACAGGTGGCAGTAGAGTTACCCACCAGGGGAAATGGGGGAGGGGCCACCCAGGTTGGGGGAAGGGATGGGGGAGTGAGAGAACAACAAACCCAGGTGGTAGGAGAGAAAGTTCATAGGGAAAGGGATCCCTATGTTGGAGTGCCTGTTTGCTGCTCATTCCCATGCAAGTACTGCTGACCAATGAACAGTTAAATAGCTATAACATAGTGTCTGCTTGGGTGGGCCAGGGGACCATGCTGGTCCATCTGCCCACCACTCAGTTGGAGGGGGGAGGGGTGACAGGCAAATTTTTCCCAATCAACAGTAACTCATTATGTACCAGGTACATAATGAGTTGCTGCCGCTCTACTCTAAGACTGATAATGTCACTGATAGTCACAGTGGCAGCCGTTAAAAACATCTGTACTGCAGGAACTCATTATGAAATTGGTACAGTAAAATAAATAAAAAAGTATTGCTGCATTATTTTTATTGAAAAAATAATTTTAGTACAATGAAATACAGTGAATGGAATTTTTTCATTGTACTAGTGTACAATGAAATAATTAGTATAAAATATATTATAATAACACTAAAATTATTGGCCTCTGGCAGTGTTTCCCAAATGGGGTACCATGAGGTAAAATTAAGGGTTCCGCAAAAAAATAAAAAATTTAAAAAAAATTTTACACATTAAAAGTTAAAAATATTGCATGTATGTTTATATCTGGCGGACGAGACAATATTTGGGTCAGGTCGCTTTTACTGCACAGCTTGTGTACTAAACTGCCTTTGTAATTGTAATCCAGAACCTGCACATTACATTGACTGTATACTACCGCACCTACCTACCTAAATACTAGGAAATGACGTGCAAACGGCTGTGTTTGGTTATGCTCCGTGTTTGGATCCATATTTCGCATGGTGGGAAACCACCTTCAGTCTCCAGTGTCAGTAAATGTAGTAGTCGCAACATGATTACACGCACTGTACGCACACTTGTATAAACCAGTTCGATATTTTTATCAATCTGTGCTTTTCAATCATCCACTTTGTAAAAAAGTTCAACGTTATATGCAAACTTTAAATTTTAAATTATTGACATTTAAATTCACCATGAATTTGGATAGTTGGTTAAAAGAAGGAACTTTAAAGAAAAATATTATTACTACTTCAAATTGTTCGGCATTTACAGCAACTGAGAAAGAAGATACAGCAATAAATCAAGAAAACAGGACCGAAGCAATCTTTGAATCTCCTGTTCCCGAATTTGCAGAAAAAAGGGACAAGTTGAAGAAAAAGCGAGAAGCACCCAGTTCTACCCAATCTTCTTCTCAAACTAAGAAATAAAAATATGATGACAGCTATTTGTCATTTGGATTCACAAGCGTCGGAAATGAACATTATCCTGAAGCACAATGCCTACTTTGCAAGAAAATATTGCCAAACAGTTCGTTAGCATCTGCTAAATTATGTCGTCATTTTGTGCAAAACCACTCAGAGTACAAAGATAAAGACAAAAATGAAACTTTCAATTTAAAGATATTTAACCTTTGACCTATTTGATATTTGAACCAAGAAAATTTTTCAACTGTGCCACATTTCTTTTTTTTTTTATGTGCTACGCTAAAAATATTTAAGGGATTCCATTATGTTATATGAAAGGGTTTTCTGTGATTAATTTAGTTGGGAAACGCTGGTCTATGTTAACTGAACTAACCCCAGGGGCTCACATCCGGTATGGGCTGCTTGACACACCCAGGGTCCTGAGCTGGATATCATCATTCTTCTCTTTCTTGGTGATTTCCTTCTACTCTCTCTCAGGGTAACTCAGAATTTTTTTTTTTTTTTTTTTTGGCTGGTGCGGCATAAGCCACGGGCTTCCTTGCACCATATGGATAATGATAATAATAATAAAAGATATATAATTTTGACACTCAAATGATTTTAATTCCCAAGTGAATACTCCATTGATTGTCATTCCATTATGTGTAATATTTACTAAAGTATTTGACTCAATATCTAAATTGAAGACATCTTTCCTAAATTTACAAAACTTCTTTCCAGCCTCAGAATTTAATTCTAGATTGAAATCACCAGCGAGAACTATAGGTATATGATCCAGTGGCTCTTCCAATAATTTTGCACCTTCAATGGAATACGGCATCAAATTATTGTTTATGAATTATCGAATTATATCTAATGACATCCCTGGAGGGGATGTATAAGGCAACAAAGGAAATAGATTCACTATTGAATTTGCATAAACATCCATAAATGTCTCCAATTTCATCTGATACTGCTGTCGCATTACTGCTATTATTGCTATATTGCAAAGATATGTGGTGTACTGATGATAGTTGAACCTTCACATTGATATATTGCAACACCACCACTACGAACATCCGAAATTTTAAATTGAGTCACACATTGGAATGGTTTAAGTAATATATGTTCATCATTATCCAACCACGTCTCACTTAATATCAATATTTTGGATTGCTGTAAGATCATGTCCATTTCAATATCTTGATCATGGGCCCATAAACTTTGTACGTTCATTGACGATATAGATATACCACTTTGTATGAAATCTTGTAGTTCATCCTGTAGAAATGGTAGCTTATTATTTTTCAAATGATCTAGTTCAGTACGAAGTTCTATATTACTAGTATCTTTGCTCTGGTGAAATCGTCAGATTTATAATATATAAACCTTGCAATGAGGTCACTCGAGATAACGCCACGTATACAATTTGCTGTTGATGAGAAATCTTTCTCATAATTATATACAACTTTGTCAAAGGTCCCTCCTTGAGATTTATGTATAGTCAAAGCACAAGCACATACTAAAGGAAATTGTTTACGTCTACATGTTAATTTCCTATTGTTCTTGAATGGAATTGTAGTTGATCGTTTTATAATAGGTACAGATTGAATAGGTAAATGTTTATCTTTTGCATATTGTTTATAACGAGATTGAAGGTTATGTTCTATTTTTGACTCAGGAACTGCCCAAGATATAATATCACAAGTAAGTTTATCCTTACTTTCAGATACATTGTAGGAATTATACGGGGCTTTCATCCATACTCGTTTAACTGTTTCATCGTCCTCAAATTCAAAATATACTATAGTACCAATTGCACCATTTACCAATCCATCGACCACATCTATATTTGTAGTAATCATGTACGGTTTTCCTTTCAATAATGGTAGAATGTATGGAAGTCCTGCAGTTTCAGTCACTGACATTTTATGAATTTTATTTCACATACTTGCTAATTGTTCTTCAGAATGATACCCCTGGTATAAATCTTGTGCAACCACTTCATGGGTTTCATTTGCAACCAAAACATTTGTATTATAGGCATTTACATCACTGTTTCTTAAAAACAGTCGAATCCCTTGCAGACATAAATTAGTAGCATCTTCTTTGGTAGCAAATCTTGATTCTATAATTTTAAGTTCATCTGGTAATAACGCTTCTCTGTTGCCTATTTTTTGAAGAATTTTAGAAAATGTATTATTGGACTGTCGAACAACTTGTACTAATTCATGAAATTGTAGTGAATGCCATAATTCTGGAGCAATCAATGAGTATTTCAGGCGTTTATATATAGGTGAAATGTGCACTGGAGGCAATTGCCATAAATGAAGTATATATTCATACCACCAAATGGTATATCACGAACACCAGTTATCTGCTTTAAACGCATATCTATAATCAATAATAGTTCTGTACTAATCATACTAACTTCATCAATTATAATAGTATGGACATGTTGAAATGCAGTTCTATATTGTTGAAGAATTTCATTACTAAGTTGAAGATTATTTGATAGACATATAGCAGAATGCACTGTTGTACCATCGATTGCCATAGCAGTGTTGCCCATGGAGGCACAAATAACATATGCATTATGAATATGTGATACATTACAAAACCGATTATACGTTTCCATCAATAATTGAAGCGTAAATGTCTTTCCACAGCCAGCAAGTCCAGTGAGAAATACTTGTATCAGTTCGTGTATCTGATTATTAATTTGACGATAGATAGCTTCAAGTAATAATGTGCTTTGTTCTTTATTAGTACCATTCATCAAATGACAGTATTCTTCAGATGGTAAGACATTCTCTCGCTTCCTAAAGACAGATGATAATTTATCCATCATTGCCATTCTCATCTCCTCATCAATAGTCTTCTTGTCGGTAAAGAAATAATCATCAATTTCTTTTGATTTAAGAAATTCTTCATTTTTTTCCACCACCAGTCCATTTTCATCATTCTCATCAAGTTTCCTACAAATTGCTAGTGTCTTTTCAATATCAATATCAGATTCGAACTCTTTTCTTCTCAAGGTAATTATCTCTTTGTTGGTTTCATAAAGTTCAAAATATTTATTTTCATTCAAAATTTCATTCTCCTCATTGATAAATGGTATGTGTAAAGTTACTATTTCGCATATATGTTCATGGAGACATAAATATAATTTATATTTATATTGTTGTATTATAATTCTGATACCGAATTGTTTTAGGAAATTGTCTTTTCACCCATCCCCCATTTCCTTTACAATAATGTGCAGTAAATTGTGCAAGGGTTATATCTTTTAATGTTTTGCCCCGTTTTTCATATTTATCAAAAATACTATCTTTTCGTATAACCAAAGACTCGCTATCAACATGTTGTTCATCCAATTAAGCTGTTGATTTACATAAATGACACCAGGGGCTCACATCTGGTGAGTATGGGCTTAGCACACCCATGGTCCTGAGCTGGATATCATCATTCTTCTCTTTCTTAGCAATTCCTTTCTACTTTTCACTCTCTCTCTCTCAGGGAAACTCGGAAATTTTTTTTTGCCTGGTGCAACATAAGCCTCAGGCTTCCTTGTACTATATGGCTAATAATAATAATAATAATTTCTGACGCTCATGTGGCCATACCGTTGGCATGTATTCAATTGCACTTAAAGACATGGACATTGGGTATCATAATAAATATCAAGCTGCCTCTTGTGAACTCATCTCCACAGAATTCAATACATCTACACTTATTGCTCATGTTAGATCAGTTATATCCATATCAGGATATTCTTCATGTAGCTCTATAATTTTCCATTGCAGGTTGCTTATTCCTGTGTTAGTTTTATTCACATGAATATTCAACTACATATGCTGCACATGAATATTCTTCTATGATAAATTGCAAATCCAAATTAGACTTGAGCACTCCTAAAATCCAAAGATTATAATTATTCATAAATTTCTCTTCTATCTTGCGTTTAAGAAATACACATGGTCGTTTGATACCAGCCCTCAAAATATTTAGATATTCTTCTTCTTCTGATTGGCATTGATTTGATTTAAGGAATTCTTCGAAATTAACATGCTTATCCAATTCTAATGAGTCGTGCACATTACGATATTTTTTGTGACAAGCTGATCTTCAATTGTTGTCTGTGGTCATTGGTATCAATATACGAGTTTGTGACACTGGCCAGAAAAACTGCTTCAAATCGACATTCGCATCTGTTTGCATTATTATTTTTATAACAGGTAAAAGTATGTTTATGTTGTAAATTTGAATAATCTGAAGAACAATTTTTTCTCTAAAGAACATAATGTATCTATCATTTTGATTTCTTCTTGCATCCCACCTTCTTTTTCTTATAATAGTGCAGAGGGTTCATTGTTCATCCATAATAATATGTGTGCATGTGGACTTCCTCGATTTTGAAATTCAATGCATTTAAAGGAATTCACAACATAATATATCCCAAAAGGACTATAGGTTTTCGATTTTCAAATTTTGAGTAAACTCTCAACAATTTTATTAGAGGATATAGCACACGTTACAGGATCTTAATTTATTAATGTAGCTCTTTCCATGTAAGGTAGATCCATAACTTCATTAGTTGTAATTTCTCGTCTATATCTGAATTTGTATAACATACATAGTAATATGGGCCATGTTGGTGCATGCATACTCAATGTCAAGAACATTGTAGGTTTTCCTAATTGACGAATCATGGCAAACTCAACTCATTTACATTGACTCCAATGATATGCTGAATTGGGAATTGATTTTAGAAATGCCAAGTTAGACTCTAATGACTTGTTTATAAATTCTTTTGATTCCAATATAGAACGAGTAATGTTAGCTGTTATTCCTACTGATTTAAATGCAATTTGCAAATTTTCTGTGGTACTCATTCGCATAATTTTCATTGCCATATATAGAAAATGTTGGGGAGTTACTCGACAACAATCAGATTTATGAATTTCACTCAATACCATCATAAAGGGAGTAATTTTCAATCCATTTTTAAATTTTCCATGTCCCAAAAGAAAGTTCTTCTGCATGTATATCAAATATGAAACTTGTTGAAGATGATTTCTGACCCGGTGCAATACATAAATATTTATTTTCAGCCCATAATAATCTTTGTTTTTTGTTGAATTAACAATAGTTCATCATCATCATTGTTGATAGGTTCCACAATTTCATCTGAATGTTCCTGTTCACTACCATCATTTGTCCCCAAGAAATCGTCACTCACTTTTATGCCGCAGAATTTACACAAAGTTGAATTTATCAAATACCGTAACCATATTTTCACCATTTTCTTCTGCACACATCCTTGTAGATATGATGGTTTATTAGCATTACCATTAGCATTAGCATTAGTAGAGGCATTTGATGCAAGAAAGCAAGCTTATGCAGCATCAGCCAAAAAAAAAGAAAAAAAAAAAAAAACCCACTTCCACTTCACCCCTCTGTTCGTTCAAAATACCTGTCCAGCTGAGCCTTAAACTTATTTAGGCTATCAACCTCCACCACAAGGGATGGAAGTCTGTTCCACCAACCAACCACCCGCTGGCTAAAGGCAAATTTCCGCACGTCTATCCTACATCTGTCTTTCCTCAATTTGAATTTATGCCCTCTCAGGTGATTTTTCTGAGCTTGAGGAAGAATCCCATCAGCATTGAGCATGCTTAAACCATTCAAGGCTTTATACACCTCTATCAGATCACCTCGCTGGTGCCTAGTCTCCAGACACTGTAATTTGCAAAACTTAAGCCTTTCTTCGTAAGAGCACCCCTTTGTTCCATTCACTAATCTTGTTGCCCTTCTCTGTACTCGTTCCAGCAGCTCTACATCCTTCTTGAAATGAGGCCTCCAGACCTGTATACAGTACTCTAGGTGTGGCCTGACCATTGCCTTATACAATGGAATAATCACCTCCTTATCCCTGCTGGAAAAATTCCTGTATATCATTGACAATACAGTAAACCCCCGCTATTCGCGGGAGTTACGTTCCTGAGAAATGTCGCGAATACCGAAAACGCGAATACTGAGTTATGGCTCCCATAGTAATAAAGGGGTTCCGTTCCAAAGTATGAAATGTATAAGAAAAACTAGTCTAAAATTTTGTCTATGAATGTATTATATGTACCTTCATAATATGACTATGTACATAGACAGTACTTAGTGAAATGCAAGCATATGGCATCGAAATGAAAATAAGAAACAATTTAATATTAAATGTAATATTTATTAGAAATTTCAAACAAATCTTTCAAACCAGCGCCTTTGCTTGCTAGCAAAAAAAAAAACATCACGCCAGTGCTATCACCAGTTTCGCTAAAGTGTTGATAAAGGAGTTTTGCCTTTTCGCGAATGATGAGTGAACTTAACGGAATTTTATTTTGAGTTTTTTTGCCGACCGGGCTAGCCAGGTGGGTAAAGTGCCTGCCTGGCAACCCAAAGGTCGCGGGTTCGATTCCCGCCTCGGGCTTGGATCAAAGTACTGCAAAAACCTTGGGAGGTGCACTATGGCCACAGAAGCCGATGCGCCAACAACTACCAAACCAAAAAAAAAAAAAAAAAAAAAAAAAAATTTTGAGTTTGGTCTTCTATCCACAGATTTAAAGCTTTTTCCATTTTTTATAATTTAACATCACGAGTAACAGAGCAAATTTTTTTAAGCAATTAGCGCGTTTTCACGGACACTACGGCGGATTTTTTCTTCCGATTTCTTGATTGATCATACCGTTGACTCATTGATTTTTTAATGTTTTGCCACTGAGGAGACAATTTCACCATTAGAAATTTTGTCTAATAACTCAATTTTATTCGCTAATGTCATCACCTTCTTTGATATTTTCACATTTCTCTTTTTATTCGTAGTCATATTTTTGTAGGGGTTAGAAAGAACTTGTCCACAATAAAGTCACTTTCTTCCGTTAATACACTCGAAAAAGTCTGTTTTACACTGCAAAACGGTAGATTTATCATTTTTGTAAGCATATCATTTTTAAATTGATAAATTTATTCAATTTATAAACATAAAAATTAAAAGCAAACGACGAAACCTTCCATGACAAACGCATAGCACATACTGAACAAGGATTAGCGAGAAACATCCACGCTCGCGTTTTTGTCACCCCTCTTCCCCCACCCACTGAGCGCTGTTTTGACCAGGAAAGATAATTTTAGCCACGCCCATGTTTTTTATGGCGGAAAATATTCACGGCGCTTTAAAATTCACATTTTTTTAGGTTTCATTTTATATTAAATCGGCGATCGCGAATACGCGAAACCGCGAATACAGATACCGCGAATAGCGTGGGTTTACTGTACTCCATGAGCTACTCTTGCAGCCCGTCTGCACTGCTCAGAGAACTTCATATCTGCCTGCACAACCACCCCCAAGTCCCTTTCATTCTCTACCACTGTCAGTGTAGTACCACAGAGTTGATACGTTGCTCTGGGGTTGCTGTTTCCCATGTGTAGTACTTTACATTTGTCAATGTTAAACTTCATTTGCCACCTCTCAGCCCATCTGCTCAACCTTTCCAGATCCTGTTGCAGCAGCATAGTGTCAGTAGTGTCCTTGACAACCCTGCCAACCTTTGTATCGTCTGCAAACTTGGACATTAAGCTTGATATACCATCATCAATATCATTTATAAATACAGAAAACAATAATGGACCCAACACTGAGCCCTGAGGGACTCCACTAATAACATTAGTCCACGATGAGCAGTGTCCATTGATTACCACTCTCTGTCTTCTCCCCCTCAACCACCCCTTTATCCATAGCAGCAATTTGCCTCCAATGTCACACTGCTCCAATTTGTGTAGCAGTCTTCCATGTGCAACAGTATCAAAAGCCTTTCTAAGATCCAAGTATATAATATCAAAGTTATTCCCTGCATCCAGTTCTTTTGTGACTGCATCATAGTATCCAATCAAGTTGGTCAGGCAAGACTTCCCTTTAACAAAACCATGCTGTGTCTGAGCTATAACTGAAGTCTTGTCTAAATGATCCTGCAGTGCTTCTTTAACCAGTGCCTCCATTAATTTTCCTGGAACAGAAGTTAAGCTCACAGGTCTATAATTACTTGTGTCAGCCTTTGATCCTCCTTTGTGAATTGGGGTCACATTTGCACATTTCCAGTCTATGGGTACCTCCCCTGAGTCCAAGGAAGCTCTCATAATTATGGCTAAGGGTTTGCTTACTTCCTTTGCTGCCTCCTTTAATATAACTGGATAGATCCCATCCACCCCGGGTGCCTTTCTTGTGTTTATCTTCAACAGTTTCTCCTCCACTTTACTCCCAGTTATTTTAAGATTCTGTAGCTTACTGCTAGAGTTGAATACACCTCTGGCATTCCCCTTGCTGAATAACTCCTCATGTGTGAATGTCGATGCAAAATATTCATTTAGTTTGTTAGCTACCTGAGCAGGATCATCAACAGTTGACCCATCAATATCAAGTGGACCAATCTGATTCATCCCCTTGCTTCTAGAGTTTACATAAGTAAAGAACTCTTTGCTGTTTTTCTTTGCATCCCTTGCCAAGGATTTCTCGTAATCTGCCTTCGCCTGCCTAACCTCCTTTGTAACTTGGTTGCATATCAACTTGTATCTATCATAGGCTTCTGTGTCATGTGTTAATTTGTAAGTATCCCATGCATTTTTCTTCTCTGCCATATGCCTCATTAGTTCATCTGACATCCATTTTGGCCTAAACCCTGAACAATATTTCTTAGTTGGTATGTAAAGCCTAGTAGCTTCCAAGATAAGTTCTTTGAATGCTTCCCATTTTGAATTTGCTGTTGGTAACATCATCAGTTGGTCCCACTGTATAGAATTTAAATACTGTCTCAGTCCATCGTAGTCGCCTTTACGGAAGCAATAACCCTTCCCTTTACCCCTAATGGTAGTTACCTCTTTGAGTAAATCCCACTTCAGCACACTGTGATCACTGCCACCTAGTGGTTCATTTATCTGCAGATTCTTAATGCATGAAGAATCACTGCTGATAATCAAATCAAGAGTATTACTCCCTCTAGTTGCCTCCCGAACATGCTGATGTAGAAAACAATCATCCAATAAATCCACAAAAGCCCTGCTAGTGCGTGAGTAACCAGCCCCCAAATTCCAGTCAATATCTGGGAAATTAAAATCTCCCATTATAAGACTCTCTGATTTACTGGCCCACTCTATTTCCCTGTACAGTTCCTTATTATACTCATCAGAGTCATTAGGCCTATAGCACACTCCTTCTCTCAATTTTGATCTCCCAATGCTTATGTCACACCAAACTGACTCAACACTGCACTGTCCAGCGATGTCGACTGGCTTCACTTCCTTGGTTTTTATGTGTTTCTTAACTAATAGCATAACCCCTCCACCCTTCCTATCCTGTCTATCCTTTCTGTAGACGTTGTACTCCCCAAACTGCAGTTCTGCATCCCTTATATCTGTGTGACACCACGTCTCTGATATCCCAACAATATCTGCCTTTGATGTTTTGAGCAATACCTCAAATTCATCAAATTTATTTACTAAACTCCTAGCATTGGTGTACACGCAAGTATACCTGCACCTGTTTCTATTCTTAGCTACCCTAACACAACCCATGTGTTTACTTGTACCAGAATGGCTCCCAGCAGTCTCTGAAATATCATGCATCTTGTTTTTCAGGCTTCTGCTCATTCTAATAGAAGCAGTGCAAGAATCTCTTTCACCTCTGCCAGTGGCTACTGTCAATCTATTGGTCTTTGTCTCCCCCCAAGCTAGCAGTTTTCCGACCCACCTAACACTGCCTCGATAGCATCAGCAAATATTCTTGCAGCAAATATTCATACAAATATTATGTATGAATCTTCGTTTTATATGTACATTAATGGCATAATCGTCATCTAATTTTCTAGGTAATTGATGAACCATCGTATTTACGTTAACTGGTACATTTATTACTTGTCCAATGATCCCATATTGTCCATGTTCATAATGTAAATGACAAATTTGCATAAAGGGTAATCATGGTGATATCAAACACTCAGTTACAATATCCAATGGAGGCAAATGAGAAGGATATGTGGATATATAAATCCATATGATGTGGCCATATTTGGTATAAGTCCCTCTTTTAATGAAGTATGACACATATTACATGTTATGAAAGTACTCACTTCTTGTAAAGGAAATTCATTTTGAAGTAATTCATATGAAGTTGTAGGAAATGTTTTCAAATCTAATTGAAACCATAAACGATCACAAAGATTACAACTAAATCCAAATGGGTTTTTGTACACTAGTTTTTCAAACTCAGTGTCAGCTCATGTAGACACTATAGGGATGTAATCAGGAATCTCATTATTAGCCATTTCTAATTTCGTTTTTTTGTGCACGATACTACTTCATTCGTTCTGCTGAAGTTTTAGATTCCTGATAAGTATCAGGCATAGTAGAACTCTGTGGTTGAATTTCATTCAACTAATAGCATAACCCCTCCACCCTTCGGAATAGTGTGAATTTCTAATTTCCTTTTCTTCTGTTCACGATATTCCTTCATTATTTCAGCTGGAGTTTTTTTGGGTGCAGTTTGAGAAGTCCCAGGCATAACGAAACACCCTTGTTAAATTTCATCTGGATTCACATTTCTGTCCAACTTCCTTTTCCTTCTTTCACGATATTCCTTCAAAGCCTGGGCTGTAGATTTTGGCACAGTCACTCACGTATTAATCATTATGCTGATAATACAGTATAAAATAGCGCATCACTGCTCAATTGTACTTGTTGTGTCAGTGCAATTAGTTGCATACAGTTGTGATTTCTTGGGTGCATGCATTGTACTTGTTGGATTACTGCATGCAAAAAGTATAATGCATGCACCCAAGAAAAGACGTTTTTAATGTCAAGTACAATGCATGCGCATCGGGTTTTATGACGATTTTATATAACGATTTCTATGTAACGTAACGCTTTTTTCTAAATAACACCGGTAAATTCATTTTTAACATAAAAAAAAAAAAAAAGGTGAAAATGGAAGATAGTAGTGGGAAGACAGGAAGTGGGATGGGGGATGGGGGTTAAAGTGGTAGAGAAAAAGAGGAGGGCAGTAGTGCACTACCAGGGCCTCCAGGACTGGACACCAATCCTGGCCTGGGAGTGGGAGATGACATATGGCAGTAGAGTTACCCACAAGGAGAAGAGGGGCCACCCAGGTTGGGGGAAAGGGATGGGGAATTGAGAGAACAATCAACTCAGGTGGTAGGAGAGAAAGTTCATAGGGAAAGGGATCCCTATGTTGGAGTGCCTGTTTGCTGCTCATTCCCACACTGGCCAGGGATAATAAGACCTGCTGACCAGTGACCAGTTAAATAGCCATGACATAGTGTCTACTTGGGTAGGCAGGGTGGCCATGCTGGCCCATCTGCCCACCACTCAGTTAGGGGGAGGATCGGTGACAGGCAAATTTTTCCCGTTAAACAGTCATTTGCTCTCTGCTCTCATTCTGTTTTTTTTTCTCTTACATTTTCCTGTTATGTATTTTTATTTCTCTCTCATTTATCCTTCTTCTTTCTCGTACCATGGGGGAAATGCAATAGTGTGTGGTGTATCTTAATATTCTAGATAACTAATAACAAAATTTAAGTAACTTAAAAGGGATATAGAACAAGAAGTAAATACTAAAAAAGTACGTATTTTATTTTTTCACTCACAGGCATACCCTCATTCATTCTCTGGCATTCATCTCTTTTGTTCAGCTCTTTCTTACTGGTCTGCACTCCACTGGCACTCCAACTTACTAGTATTTTTCAATTGCAGTGCAGCCTTGGCTACATTTCATGCAGGCCAGGGAGGAGTACAGTGTGTTTGTGTTGTTAGTAAATAGATCAGGTTGTGTTAGTATCTTAAGCTAAATAAATTATATATATATATTTTTTTAAAAATTTGTATTCGTGCAGCCAATTTCATTCATTCCTTCACTCACTCCCATTTACCACAACATTCATTCACTTTCTCTCTCTCTTGCCCCCTTATTGGGTCACTCTCTTTCACCAAAACTAACATTCATTCCCTTTTACTACAACTCCTTTTTCACTCAATCATTCAGTTCCCAGCACATTTACTCAGTCTTTCATACTCTTTCACTCGTTTAATTCATTCATACTTCTTCCATTCTACCTTTCATCCCCTTGCTACTAGTTCACTAATATTTTTCAGCTAAGTTTCTTCCCTGGCTGCCTGTACATCGCCCTCCCCTACATGATTACATGGTGGGTGTGGGTCTCAGGTCCCTATGCAAGGCAGGATGTTTCTGGGGGAACCCCGGTCAATCCAATTTTGTCAAGTCAAGTATCTGTCAGGGTGCTGGAAACAGCTGCCCTGTCAGTTTAAAATGTCATCAACCGCACATGGTGAGAGACATGGGCATTTTTTGGCATCGTCTTCGCTCTCACTTCAGAACCCAGTGTTCTCATGTGAATACTGGACCCTGAAATGGGCTACAAATAAGCATCGCCAATCCCCTTAATTGACAACTACCTACTGACATGGCTGAGCAGCTAAATGTACCCAGGCTCCCAAGGTTAATTGACATCAGGCATTTAATGCCTACTGTAAAAATGTTCACAGGACTGATAAATGCCCTGAACATCTGGGATTTCTGTCAGTGGCACAACCCTCCCTCCACCATCCTTGAGGTCTGACCCATGCTAATTCTCAAATTCAACCATCTGAAACTTTGTAATCATTTCCTACCTGCCTAGGCACTCCCTAAAATACAAGTGCTATATTTTAGACAGTTGTATATGAATACAAGTGTGTTATGAAATTAAACTGCAAAAAATAGCTACCGATTACAAATACCATTGCATTCTCCTAGAGTGGACCACAAGATTTGGAAAAATTCCTTCCATATCTTGTGGCTTAAACTGCGTCAGATTTCCAAACATCGATGCCAGCCACCTCTCCAATCTGTATCATGTTGTGTTTTTGAGCAGCAACAATAATTGTTTCTCATTTGTGTTTGCTTGATCAAAATCTATGGTTTGATTTTGATTCAACTTTCCTGCCATCTATGTATATAAAATGCATAGGTATGTTACCCAAATTTTCCAACTGCTAATTGTTGCCAGCACCCATTCACCTCGCATGACCACCGTACCAGGCATTCTTTATTAATTTTGGTACTAACATTTTTTGTCTGAAGAAAGGCAACCTATGCCTGAAAGCTATTGATGTATGTTTATTTGAACTGTTTATTATATCTGTCTTCAATATTAATAAACCGTTCTAAGTTTTAAGAAGTGTAAAAATGGCTGAAAGTGTGTAAGAGAAAACATAGAAGAAATGCTAAAGAAACATTAGAGGAGAGATCTAATAGACTAAGAGACTGAAACAAGACTCTACAACTACAAAGATGGACAGAAAACACTGAAGAAAGAAAAACAATATTGGAAGTGAGAAGAGGGGTGAAACACTGTAGGACTAATCAAATAGAAGTACCGGATGCGAATAATCAACAAGCTGTAATTAATGTGGAAGAGAATGACATTAGAAATATGTGTTACTGCTGAACATATTTCAGTAGTAACACATATTGCAATGCAAGATATTGGGAGCATGAGTTAAACACACTGAATAAATACACTAAATGCTGTCATGATGGAAAGGTTTCACTTGACTCGAGACACCTACTCTATTACGAGAGCTGCTTACAGGGGATGCATGTGAAGCAAATAATCACAGAAAACATATCCGAGAGTGCAACTCAGCAATGCCATTCACATCAATGGGTGCAGAGATTCAATCACTGCCTGGAAATTGTCCATACTGTTTTAGAATACACAGCCAGATTTACCATTTGGTCTCACCACTATATCCAAATGAGGCAAATAAGCCAGGATATGGACAACTTTATATTTTTGATTCTGCTGAATCAACAACAAAATGGCTTGAAAAACAATCAAACCAAGAGTGGATGGCTGAAGTAATGCAACAATTGGACGAGATGGTTAAAAGACGATATAATGCGCCTACATCCATTTTGGATGTAGGTGATTATATCGTCTTCTTCAATATTTGTTGAAGAAGACGGGGAACCACCTGCAAATAGAGACATATACATATATCCCACAGGTGACTGCTGTAGAATTATATCACCATTAAATAAGAATGGTCCATTAGATATGAATGAAGAATCTAGATTAAACTATTTATGCCATAATCAGAATCAGAAATATGGCATATGTTACACTGGGTACAACTAGTTGTTTTTAATTGTTCTTGATTTGTTCTATGATGTTCATATTTTTTTCTCCTTATATTTTCCAATTTATTATAATATTATTTTTTTTATATATGCTTTTTAATTTTTGTAACATAATTTCCTATGTAACTTTTCCTTTTCCCAATTTTAAACACATATAATTTTTTGCCTTAATGTAAAACACCTGACCATTTCGCCTTGATGAATACTATTGTTCCTAGTACTTGTACTATACTTAGCAGCAATAAAGATAAATTAATTTAATTTTAAGCTTATATTACTGTTTTCAGGCACTACTCAAGGCTAGAAGAATGGAAGAACCAAGCAAATTTATACTTATGGAAGAAGTAGAATTCCAGCCACTTTCTGAACCTACAACAGGAACTGTTCGAAAAAGAGGTCTACAGCGACAAAGAAGGTATCTTGATGACAGTGAAAATGTTTATCAGGTACAATCAAAATGGAAATCTAAAGGATGGTTTGTACTGAAAGAAAGAGCAGAGGTAAGTGTCACTTTACCAAATCTTCTCTTCTGTTAATATAAGGGATTACTTTTCTAAAGATGAGATACATTGAATACAAGAGGTGCAAGAATATTTCTTGAATATAATGCTATTGGAGCAGAGATGATGTTTTTGAAAAATCTGTTAACTTTGGGTGGGATAGATTCTTGTAGTACTTTGAACAATCCTGTCGAACATATGCTGACTTGAAACTCAGTAGGTAAAGTACAATTTCTACAGAGGAAGCTGGTGTAACGATATTACACTAGAGGCTGAAATATCTTTAAGCCTCTGAGACTGTGATGTGTAGAACTGTTGAACACTTGTACAGACAATGCTAAAACTAA
The DNA here is from genome assembly GCF_048544385.1 of Mastigoproctus giganteus. Taxonomy (NCBI): domain Eukaryota; kingdom Metazoa; phylum Arthropoda; class Arachnida; order Uropygi; family Thelyphonidae; genus Mastigoproctus; species Mastigoproctus giganteus. The sequence goes on from NC_143576.1 coordinate 142,292,977, forward strand.
TCTAATACCTAACTGGAGGTTCATGGAGAAAGCTCTCCCATAAGCAACTACATGGGATGTGTTGCAGTCACAATGAATTCAAAAAAAGACTGACTATCACATACACTTGCATACTAATTCTATGGGTGTAGTTAATAAATTAATGAATTCAATGTGTAATTATTAAGTCAATAAATAAGAGATACTTTTCAAGGCTTAGACTTAAATGAATGTCAGATGAACTAATGAGACTCATGGCAGAGAAGAAAAATACAATGGATGTTTGTTGTTTGTTTTTTTTTTTTTTTTAGGAGCATTAGCAACCAAGGCCATATTGCTCCGGGATATGCGGTGGTCATTCCCTGACCTTTCCGCATCCTCCATATTTGGTGGTGACGGGCTTGAACCCCTGTCTAATCAAGAAGCGTGTGCTACGCACTGCTGCTCTTTCCCACATGGCTATGGAGGCGCCTACAATGGATGCATATAAATTATCAGCGTGATACAGAAGCCCCCAGTAGATATAAACTTGATAAAAAACTTCTCTTCTTATGTAAACACTAGAAGAAAGGGGATAAACCATACTGATCTATTAGATATGAATGGCTTAACTGCTGGTGATACTGCTCAGGTTGCTGACAAACTGAATAGATATTTTCTTGTGTGATAGGTATCTACAATCACTCACACAAGAAAATTTTTTAGGGATGTGGGATGCCAGAAGTTTACTAAATTCTAATAGAGTACCAAATGATTTTATGATACCGGAAAGAAAAGTGGAAGAGAAACTGTTGAAGTTAAACTTAAAAAAGGAAGTTAAAGTAGATGGGATTCTATCTAATTATATTAAGGGAAGCAAAAAAACAGTTAAGCAAACCTTTAGCATTAATTATTAGAGCATCCTTGGATTCAGGGAAGGGCCCTATGGATTGCAGATGTACAGTGTATCCCCAATGCACAAAGGGGGATCTCATAGTGGCATAAGTAATTACAGACATGTTAGCTGGCGCCTCCGTAGCCAGGTGGGAAGGAGCAGCAGCGCATAGCACACGCTTCTTGATTAGACCGGGGTTCGAGCCCGTCACCACCAAATACGGAGGATGTGGAAAGGTCAAGAAATGACCACCGCATATCCTGGAGCAATATGGCCTTAGTTGCTAATGCTCCTAAAAACCAAATAAAAACCAAATAACAACATGTTAGCTTGGCTTCTGTTAGGGAAAATAATGGAGTCACTGGTTAAAGAAGTAATGCCAAACCATCTAGAGAGTTATACTGTAGTCACAGCATCTACACGATTATACTGCAGTCATGGTCTACACAGTTATACTGGAGTCACAGCATGGATTTTTAAGTGGCAATCTTGTCTGAGCAATTTTATTGGATACTATGATGCAGTAATAAAAGAACTGCATGCAAAATATAATTTTAACATCATACAGTTAGATTCCAGAAAAGCTTTTGATACTGTGGCATTAAGAGCAAGTTACTACTATGGATAAAGAGATGGTTGAGTGGGAGAAAACACAATGGTTATCACTAGGCACTCCCCTTCTTGAACTAATGTTATTAATGAAATCCCCCAGAGTTCAGTGCTATGCCCATTATTGTTTTCTCTATTAAGGACACTAATGAAGGCATATCAGGCTTAGTTCCTGTGTTTTCAGATGAAACAAAGGTTGGCAGGGTGGTTAATGACAGTAATCAGGTTATGCTACTGCAGCAAGATCCAGAAATATTAGGTAGATGGGCTAAGAGGTGGCAATTAAAGTTTAACACTGACAAATGCAAAGATTTGGAAGAACAACTGCTTGAGCTTCAAAAACTTTTCCATCGATGTCCGCAGATGGGTCACAAGCCAGTATATCCAGTGGATCGATACTGACAGAATCCATACTGGTGATCATTGATTAGATGGAAGCTTTCTAGATAATTGTTGATCAATTCGGCCCTGGAAAGATTGTGCAAGGCTCAAGGGGTAAATTTTTTTTCAGTCTGGTGTGTACTTGTTACCATGAGAGACTGCTTCTACAGGGATGGGATACACTTAAATAGAAAGGGTGCAAAAATATTTGCTGATGCTATCGAGGCAGTGTTAGGTGGGTTGGAAAACTGCTAGCTTGGGGGGATACAAGGAATAATAAATGAACAGTAGCCACTGGCAGAGGTGAAAGTGATTCTTGCACTGCTTCTATTAGAATGAGCAGAAGCCTGGAAAAAAAGTTGCAGGATATTTCAGAGACTGCTGGGAGTTGTTGCGGTACAAGTAAACACATGGGTTGTATTAGGGTAGCTAAGAAAAGGAACAGGTGCATGTATACTTGCATGCACACCAATGCTAGGAGTTTGGTAAATAAATTTGATGAATTTGAGGTATTGCTCAAAATATCAAAGGCGGGTATTGTTGGGATATCAGAGATGTGGTGTCACACAGATATAAGGAATGCAGAACTGGAATTTGGGGAGTACAATGTGTACAGGAAGGATACACAGGATAGGAAGGGAGGAGGGGTTTATGCTATTAGTTAAGAAACACATAAAATCCAAGGAGGTGAAGCCAGTCAACATCGCTGGACAGTGCAGTGTCGAGTCAGTTTGGTGTGACATAAGCATTGGGAGATCAAAATTGAGAGTAGGAGTGCGCTATAGGCCTAATGACTCTGATGAGTATAATAAGAAACTGTACAGGGAAATCGAGTGGGCCAGTAAATCAGAGAGTCTTATAATGGGGGATTTAATTTCCCAGATAGTGACTGGAATTTGTGGGTTGGTCACTTACACACTACCAAGGCTTTTGTGGATTTATTGGATGATTGTTTTCTACATCAGCATGTTCAGGAGGCAACCAAAGGGAATAATACTCTTGATTTGATTATCAGTAGTGATTCTTCATGCATTAAGAATCTGCAGATAAAGGAACCACTAGGTGGCAGTGATCACAGTGTGCTGAAGTGGGATTTACTCAAAGAAGTAACTACCATCAGAGGGAAAAGGGAAGGGTTTTTGCTTTTGTAAAGGCAACTACGATGGTCTGAGACAGTATTTAAATTCTGTACAGTGGAATCAACTGACGACGTTACCAACAGTAAATTCTAAGTGGGAAGCATTCAAGGAATTAATCGTGGATGCTACTAAAAGTTTCATACCTATTAAGAAATATTGTTCAAGGTTTAGGCCTAAATGGTTATCAAATGAACTAATGAGACTCGTGACAGAGAAGAAAAATGCATGGGATGCATATAAATTACCAAGGGACTCAGAAGCCTATGGCAGATATAAGCTAGTCTGTAATCTGGTCACAAAGGAGGTTAGGCAGGCAAAGGCAGATTACAAGAAATCTTTGGCAAAGGATGCAAAGAAAAACAGCAAAGAGAAGAGTTCTTTACTTATGTAAACTCTAGAAGGAAGGGGATGAATCAGAATGGTCCACTTGATATCGATGGGTCAACTGTTGATGATCCTGCTCAGGTAGCTAACAAACTAAATGAATATTTTGCATCGACATTCACACATGAGGAGTTATTCAGCGAGGGGAATGCCAGGGGTGTATTCAACTCTGGCAGTAAGCTAGAGAATCTTGTAATAACTGAGAGTAAAGTGGAGGAGAAATTGTTGAAGATAAAGACAAGAAAGGCACCTGGGGTGGATGGGATCTATCCAGTTATATTAATGGAGGCAGCAAAGGAAGTAAGCAAACCCTTAGCCATAATTATGAGAGCTTCCTTGGACTCAGGGGAGGTACCCATGGAAGGTTGGCAGGGTTGTCAAGGACACTACTAACACTATGCTGCTGCAACAGGATCTGGAAAGGTTGAGCAGATGGGCTGAGAGTTGGCAAATGAAGTTTAACATTGACAAATGTAAAGTACTACATATGGGAAACAGCAACCCCAGAGCAACGTATCAACTCTGTGGTACTACACTGACAGTGGTAGAGAATGAAAGGGACCTGGGGGTGGTTGTGCAGGCAGATATGAAGTTCTCTGAGCAGTGCAGATGGGCTGCAAGAGTAGCTCATGGTGTATTGTCAATGATATACAGGAATGTTTCTAGCAGGGATAAGGAGGTGATTATTCCCTTGTATAAGGCAATGGTCAGGCTACACCTAGAGTACTGTATACAGGTCTGGAGGCCTCATTTCAAGAAAGATGTAGAGCTGCTGGAACGAGTACAGAGAAGGGCAACAAGATTAGCATTAGCATTAGCATTAGTAGAGGCATATGATGCAAGAAAGCAAGCCTATTCAGCATCAGCCAACAAAAAAACACAACACTCCCATTTCACCCCTCCGTTCGTTCGAAATACCTTTCCAGTTCAGCCTTAAATTTGTTTAGGCTATCAACTTCAACAACAAGTGATGGAAGTCGGTTCCACCAACCAACCACCCACTGGCCAAACACAAATTTCCGCACATCTATCCGACATCCGTCCTTCCTCAATTTGAATTTATGCCCTCTGAGCTGATTATTCTGAGCAAGATGAAGAATCCCATTGGCATTGAGCATGCTCAAACCATTCAAAGCCTTATACACCTCTATCAGATCACCTCGCCGGTGCCTTGTCTCCAGACTCTGTAATTTGCATATCTTCAGCCTTTCTTCGTAAGAGCAACCCTTTGTTCCATTCACTAATCTTGTTGCCCTTCTCTGTACCCGTTCCAGCAGCTCTACATCCTTCTTGAAATGAGGCCTCCAGACCTGTATAGTACTCAAGATGTGGCCTAACCATTGCCTTATACAAGGGAATAATCACCTCCTTATCCCTGCTAGAAAAATTCCTCTACATCATTAACAAGACACCATGAGCTACTCCTGCAGCTCGTCTGCACTGCTCAGAGAACTTCATATCTGCCTGCACAATAACCCCCAGGTCCTTTTCATTCTCCACCACTGTCAGTGTAGTACCGCAGAGTTGATACGTTGCTCTGGGGTTACTGTTTCCCATATGTAGTACTTTACATTTGTCAATGTTAAACTTCATTTGCCACCTCTCAGCCCATCTGTTCAACCTTTCCAGATCCTGTTGCAGCAGCATAGCGTCAGTAGTGTCCTTAACAACCCTGCCAACCTTTGTATCATCTGCAAACTTGGACATTAAACTTGATATACCATCATCAATATCATTCATAAACACCGAAAACAACAACGGACCCAACACTGAACCCTGAGGAACTCCACTAATAACATTAGTCCACGTTGAGCAGTGTCCATTGATTACCACTCTCTGTCTTCTGCCACTCAACCATCCCCTTATCCATAGCAGCAATTTGCCTCCAATGCCACACTGCTCCAATTTGTGCAGCAGTCTTCCATGTGCAACAGTATCAAAAGCCTTTCTAAGATCCAAATATATAATATCAAAGTTATTCCCTGCATCCAGTTCTTTTGTGACTGCATCATAGTATCCAATCAAATTGGTCAGGCAAGACTTCCCCTTAACAAAACCATGCTGTGTCCGAGCTATAACTGAAGTTTTGTCTAGATGATCCTGCAGTGCTTCTTTAACCAGTGCCTCCATTAATTTACCTGGAACAGAAGTTAAACTTACAGGTCTATAATTACTTGTGTCAGCCTTTGATCCTCCTTTGTGAATTGGGGTTACATTTGCACATCTCCAGTCTATGGGTAACTCCCCTGAGTCCAAAGAAGCTCTCATAATTATGGCTAGGGGTTTGCTTACTTCCTTTGCTGCCTCCTTTAATATAACTGGATAGATCCCATCCACCCCAGGTGCCTTTTTTATGTTTATCCTCAACAATCTCTCCTCCACTTTCCTCTCATTTATTACAAAATCATCTAGCTCACTGCCAATGTTTACTTTACCTATGTCATTCTCCTTCCTGAATAACTCCTCATGCGTGAATGTAGATGACAAATACTCGTTTAGATTGTTAGCCACCTGAGCAGGATAATCAACAGTTGAACCATCAATGTCCAGTGGACCAATCTGATTCATCCCTTTCCTTCTTGAGTTTAAATAGGTAAAGAACTCTTTTCTGTTTTTCTTTGCATCCTTTGCCAAGGATTTTTCGTAGTCTGACTTTGCCTGCCTAATCTCCTTTGTGACTTGGTTACAGACCAACTTATATCTATCATAGGCTTCCAAGTCACCCATTAATTTGTATGTATCCCATGCATTTTTCTTCTCTGCCACATGTCTCATTAGTTCATCTGACAACCATTTAGGCCTAAACCTTGAACAATATTTCTTAGTTGGTATGTAAAGCCTGGTAGCTTCCAAGATTAGTTCCTTGAATGCTTCCCATTTGGAGTTTGCTGTTGGTAACATCATCAGTTGGTCCCACTGTATAGAATTTAAATACTGTCTCAGACCATCATAGTCGCCTTTATGAAAACAAAAACCCCCCCCTTTACTTCTGATGGTAGTTACCTCCTTGAGTAAATCCCACTTCAACACACTGTGATCACTGCCACCTAGTGGTTCATTTATCTGCAGATTCTTAATGCATGAAGAATCACTACTGATAATCAGATCAAGAGTATTGCTCCCTCGTGTTGCCTCACGAACATGCTGATGTAGAAAACAATCATCCAATAAATCCACAAAAGCCTTGCTAGTGTGTGAGTGACCAACCCACAAATTCCAGTCAATATCTGGGAAATTAAAATCTCCCATTATAAGACTCTCTGATTTACTGGCCCACTCTATTTCCCTGTACAATATCTTATTATACTCATCAGAGTCATTAGGCCTATAGCACACTCCTACTCTCAATTTTGATTTCCCTATGCTTATGTCACACCAAACTGACTCGACACTGCCCTGTCCATCGATGTCGACTGGCTTCACTTCCTTGGATTTTATGTGTTTCTTAACTAATAGCATAACCCCTCCTTCCCTCCTGTCCTGTCTATTCTTTCTATACACATTGTATTCCCCAAATTCCAGTTCCGCGTTCCTTATATCTGTGTGACACCACGTCTCTGATATCCCAACAATATCTGCCTTTGATGTTTTGAGCAATACCTCAAATTCATCAAATTTATTTACCAAACTCCTGGCATAGGTGTACACACAGGTAAACATGCACCTGTTTCTATTCTTAGCTACCCTAACACAACCCATGTGTTTACTTGTACCGCAATGACTCCCAGCAGTCTCTGAAATATCCTGCATCTTGTTTTTCAGGCTTCTGCTCATTTCAATAGAAGCAGTGCAAGAATCACTTCCACCTCTGCCAGTGGCTACTGTTAATCTATTAGTCCTTGTATCCCCCCAAACTAGCAGTTTTCCGACCCACCTAACACTGCCTCGACAGCATCAGCAAAAATTCTTGCACCCTTTCTCTTAGTGAATGGAACAAAGTGTTGCTCTTACGAAGAAAGGCTTAAGTTTTGCAAATTACAGTGTCTGGAGACTAGGCACCGGCGAGGTGATCTGATAGAGCTGTGTAAAGCCTTGAATGATTTGAGCATGCTGAATTCTGATGGGATTCTTCCTATTGCTCGAATAATCACCTGAACTATCCTAGAATAATCACCTGAGAGGGCATAAATTCAAATTGAGGAAAGACATATGGTGGAAGTGTTTTTTTTTTTTTTTTTTGGCTGATGCTGCATAATATTGGTTTCTTGCATCATATGCCTCTACTAATGCTAATAGTTTAGGAGATGGTGGTTAATACATTTCTCCTTTAAGATTTATGTTGAGTTACTCTAGAGTTATGGTGGTTAATGCATTACTCCAGCCAAATCCTCTGCTTGCACCTTCATGATAGTGGGACTGTTAGTAATTCTGGGTATAACCCCCATGCACAAGCACACTGTGGGTGTGACGACCTAGGTGTGAACCAACGTAAGCAGGGGTCGAGGTGTGGCACCCACATCACATGGAGGAACGCCCTCCCTTTGTGTTACCAAGCAATACTAGGTGGTAGATGACTCTCATCAACCGGTGCAATACCACCATTTTGCTTATTGGAGGCTTGAAGTGGTGGAACCCATGTTCAGTCTCCAGAGCTAAGTGGAGACAATCTTCCTTGACATGTAAGGAAGATTGGCAAGATCTAATCTTCCTTACATGTCAAGAGTACAGCTGTGAAGCGATGTTTGTAGCACTTTAGGAGGCTTCTGGATCAACTAGTATATAATCCTGCTACTTTTACTCTGACGGATAGTGACTTGAGGGAGTCTGAATAGTGTGTATGCGGGGGGGGGGCATTGTCAAGGTCACACTATGTCAAGGATCCGGGTATATTCTTACTATGTGGACCATATCCGAAAATTTCATTACTTCATACAGCATGTCTCTCCCCCACATTTCCTTACTATTCAATACATCATGAATTGTAAAACTAATAGCGTAAGCTTATCTGCGAAAAGATTTAAATCTCCCAAACACTTCCTAGTTCATTTCACAAATATACGTGGTCTCAGTTCTAATCTAAACGATGTCCATTTCCACTTGCAGTTTGCCAAACCCCATGCACTTTTTCTAACAGAATCTCAGTTATCAGTTGATTCAACTACTGCTCATCTCAGATGCCCAAATTATTTGCTGTATGATTCCTTTTGCTTCAAAGGTGGTACTTGTGCATATGTCTGTTCCGATATTCCCTGTCAGAGACTTGGTAATTTGGAATCTCCTCTTTTCGGTCTTCTCTGGTTTAAAGTCTCTCTACCTCATTCTATCAGGTTCATCTGTTGTCTCTACTGTTCTCCCAACTCCAATAATCACTTGGAGCTCTTCGACTTCCTCTTTTTGCAACTTGACTTTCTCCAGGCCAACTTTCCTAACAGTCAGGTAATTTTCCTTGGTGATTTTAATGTTCACAACTCCAGCCAGCTTCCGTTTTCTAGTCACACCGACCGAGCTGGTCAAGATGCTGAGGCTTTTGGAATTACTAATGACCTTGCACAGATTGTTCATTTACCTACAAGAACACTAGACAATCCTAACCATACAGCCAACACGCTTGATCTTTTTCTCACAAACAACCTTTCTAAGTACACGGCCGAAGTGAATGGTCCTTTAGGTACCTCAGATCACAACTTGGTGATTGTCTCTTCTCCAATGAAGCCTTTATCTCATGGCTATTCCCAAGCTCGTGTTGCTTGGCATTACAAGAATGCAAAATGGGATGACCTGCAAGATTTCTTTTCTTCTTTTCCATGGTCGGACTACTGTTTCAAAACTTCTGATGTCAATATTTGCTCAGATCATGCCATTGAAATTAGTCTTCTAGGAATGGAGTCCTTTATCCCACACTCCACTTTAAAATCTCGTCCTTTATCTAAACCTTGGTTTTCCAATAAATGTGTTAAGGCAGTTCAGGAGAAGAATGTTGCATATCATAATTGGCTTGTTTCCAATTCTCCAGTTTCATTTTCTGATTACAAACTAGACTGTTAAAACTAGATTTTGAACAGGCTAAGAGTAGAAAACTTGCTTCTTGCCCTAATGATAGCAGGGCATTCTAGTTTCTTGGCAAAGCTATTGGCTGCAACTTTTGCCCATCTCTGCTCCCACCTCTGTAAAAACCAGATGGTGCTGTTTTCACTTCGGCCAAGGATAAAGCTGACCTGCTAGCATCCCATTTTTCTTCTAACTGATGTATTAATGATCTTGGTAAAACACCTCCCAATATTCTCAACACACTCCATTCAATGCCTTCTGTGGTTTTCTGTCAAAAGGATGTCAGAAGAATTTTGATGAATCTTGATGCTAGCAGATAATGATGGTATTTCTCCACCTGTTCTCAAAACCTGTGCTCCTCAACTTATTCCTGTTTTTTCCCGCATTTTTTTCAATTTCTTATTTCAAAGATGTTTTTCCTTCTTCTTGGAAATTTTCTCATATCCAGCCAGTTCCTAAAAAAGGGTGACAAATTGCTCCCAACAATTATCATCCCATTGCAATTAATTCTACTCTTTCTAAATTAATGGAGAAATCACTTAACCACCAACTCTTAAACTACCTAGAAACCTTCCGTCTGATCAACAATTGCCAGTATGGATTCTGTCAGTGTCGATCCACTTGTGATATATTGGCTTATGTTATCCATTTATGGACAAATTCAATGTAAAAGTTCGGTGAAACACAAGTAGTTGCTCTAGACGTTTCAAAGGATTTCGATCGTGTTTGACACAAAGGTCTTCAAAACAAGCTTCCATCTTATGGTTTGCCAACTGTTTTTGGTAATTTGTTATCCAGTTTGAGGGTGAGCAATCAGAGAATGATTGCTCACCCTCAGTGAGCAATCATTCTCTGATTGCTCACTGAGGGTGATGGTAGATGGCTCTCTGTCTTCTAACTTCTCCACTAATGCTGGTGTCCCCCAAGGTTCAGTTCTTTCCCTCACTCTTTTCTTCTTGTATATTAATGACCTTCTTCCATTGACTGGAAATCCTATCCATAGTTTTGCCAATGATAGCACATTGCATTCCACTTTCCATTTTGAAAAACCTTGCCCTGCTCAATCAACTTCAACTTCTCAAATATTTGCTACCAATTCCTTAAATGCTGATCTCCAGGTAATTCTCCAGCAGGGCTAAGACAACTTAATTGATTTACCGCTACAACTGCTCTTATATCTCACAAAAAGGATTCTTCTGCTCCTATGCTTATCTTTGGTGAGACTCTGATTTCTAGGCAAGATGATATATCTCTTTTGTGGATTACCCTGACTTCAAATCTCTCTTGGCACAAGCACATTACAAATATTGCTTCCTCTCAATCTAAAAAACTTGGTTTTTTCTTTTGCTTTCGACGTTACTTTTCTTCAAAACAGCTGTTCACTCTGTACAAATCGCAAATCCACCCTACCATGGAATATTGTTCCCACATCTGGGGTGGTGCCCCCTAAGCCTCTCTCTGGCTTCTAGATTCCATTCAGAAAAGGGCAGTTAGGTTAATTAATGATTCATCTCTAACAGAGTCTCTCCACTCGCTGTCTCATAGATGTACTGTTTCTGCTGCATGCCTTTTCTACAGATACTTCCATGGGCACTGTTCTTCTGAATTGGTTTCTATAATTCATGCTCTGTCTTTCAAAATAGTCTGAACACATGCCGCCACCAGCCAACATCCATTTACTGTCTGACTTCAAACTCACAGAACTTTTCATCTTCGTTTATCCATTCAACTGCCGTTTTCTGGAACAATCTTCCTTCATATGTCTTTCCTGAAAATTACAGTCTACAGAAATTCAAGTCTAATGTCAACAAATATCTTCTCTCATCTTCTCAACCTTTAACACAAGCATGGTACTAAGTACTATAGGTTCTAATATCTCTCATGTTTGGGGTTTTCATAAAAAAAAAAAAAGAAAAGAAAGAAAGAGTAGAATTAAGTGCAATAGGATGATAATTGGATGGGAGGGATTTGTCAACCCTCCCATCCAATCGACCTGTTCTCCTCAGCAAATTTCCAAGCAGAAGGGGAAAACACCTGTTGAAAAAGAAAATGCAAAAAATAAAAAATAAAAAAGTGACAGAACAGGAGAAAGCTCAGGTGATACAGGTTTTGAGAACAAGTGGAGAAATACCATCAGGACCTGGTGCTTTCTTTGCATCAAGAATATTCAAAATTTTTCTGATATCCTTTTGATGGAAGACCACAAGAGGAATTGAATGGAGTGTACTGGCAATGGCAGGAGGTAGTTTAGCAAGATCACAAATACACAAGTTAGAAGAAAAGTAGGATGCTAGCAGGTCAGCTTTATCTGAGATGGCAATAGAACTGTCCAGTTTTAACAGAGGTGAGAATAAAGATGGGCAGAAACAGCAGCCAATCCCTTTGTCAAGGAACCAGAATGCTCAGCAACCAATAACTAAAAAAGAGAAGATAAAATTGAACACATGAATGCATTTATTTGTGGATAAAAATCATTATAGATAAAGAAATAATTGGCGTAAGGAATGGTTGGATGTTTAGGGAGTATAAGTGGGAAGCAAAGGAGTTCTGAAATATCAGGTCCCCTCACTCCCAATTATTTCTTTATATGTAATGACTAATTCACAAGTAAATGCATTCATGTTTATTTATGCAATTTGGTATCCTCTTTTAGTCCTCTTTATCTTGCTCACATTATGTTACATACTGATTTGTATAAATAATAATAATAATAATAATAATAATAAAATAATAATAAGGAAGGAGGAAAATGCCAATGCGTGAAGTGGAGCATCGAAATGAATACGTTCATTGCATGAGCATACTACAAAATAACCAATATGACATGTACAGGTCGAGACTACATACCAAATGGTTGGAATGATTCCCCTATATTCAGGTCACTGAACAGCGGACCAAGGGAGGACCATTGTCACGAAGAACCTGATAGCTCCTGCACTCTTAGAAAAAATCAATCAGGATGTGAGCGATCAGCTACAAAGAACAAAGAATATAGTCAATACGGAACCAGATGAGGAAGAACATACTACTACCGAACTAGAGGAGGAAGAGCAGGAAGAAATAGAACCCACGGCAGTTGAAGTGGAAAGAGATGAGGTCATGGTATCCAGAATAGACGATGAGGTCATAGTATCCAGGAGTAGAAGAAGGCCCTAACAGAATTCGAAGGAATGGACTCCACAAAAACCCACGTTATACCAAAGCAGGGGGTCCAATAGAACCCTGTGGAGAGTCACGGACCACCTCAATCAGCAAATAATATCACATTACCTTGACAACAATGGAGTACATCCACACAGCCGTATACTGTGCTGCCATAGCACAGTAGTAATGGATTAGTTGATAAGAAATGAGAGACCAGCAGCAACAGAACCGAAAAGAGTAGGTACCACCAGCTTGAGAAAGAAGACTTCAGCAGGAGATAGAAGAATTAAGAGTCACAATAGGCCAACTGATCCAGTACCAATGGGGCAATAGGAGTAAGAAATTGATTGGGAAAGTGAAGAGCATCCTCAAGAGAGAGACAGCATCCACAGCAAACAAGAGACCAAAAATCAGAGAATGGGAGACTACTTGGACACGCTGAAGCGGAACCTCCTCGCACTCAGCAAGAGACTATACTGATACAAAGAGAGCTCTTAGAGGAAAATAAACAACTGAATCTTCGATGAGGACCAAAGAGCCTTCTACAGGAGTCTCAAAGAAGAAGGTGGTTTGTTTTTGGAAAGACGAAAACGAACCACTTGAGCAGAAGACGAACTAAAAAAGAAGAAAATCAAGGAGGTACAACAGACGAGAGAGTTGGAGATTTGGGAGGAAGAAGTAAAAGAGTCAATCAGAAATTTCCACAACTGGTAAACTCCAGGAATAGATAACATCCACAATTTTACTGGTACAAAAAGCTCACTTGCACACAAAAATACCTAGCAGAGCAGTTCACCAGATTGATAAGACACTCGGAGACAATCCCGAAGTTTCTCACTCAAGGAAGCACATATCTGAAGGCTAAAGATGAAGATACAAGAAATCCGGCAAAATACAGGCCAATCACCTGTCTCCCAATGATGTACAAGATCCTGCCCAGGAATATATCAGACCACGACCACTTGGAGAGCCAGAACATAATGGCTGAATAGCAGAAAGGATGCAAGTGGATGAGCAAAGAATGCAAGGAGCAATTAACCATAGATGCTGTAGTTATAGAGCAAGCCTAAAAGAATTGTCGCAACCTCTACACAGCTTACATCAATTACCACAAGGCCTTCAACTCCATTCCTCATAGATAGAGATGTGAAAGATCTACAAAGTCAATTCGACAGTGAGAAACTTCCTAGAAGCAACAATGGCGAAATGAAGTACTACCATTAAGGTTGAGAACGTCACAACCAGACCAATCCCCGTCAGGAGAGGAACCTTTCAGACAGATGCCTGAGTCCACTGTGATTCTGTATAGCACTTGATCCACTGTCCACCATGCTCAACAAATATGGATATAACCTCAAAGAAGGAATGAAATACATATACACCCTCATCCACATGATGTACATGCATGACATCAATCTCTATGCGGCAACCGAGAAGCAACTCGGTTTATAGAGGTGTATAAAGCCTTGAATAGTTTGAGCATGCTCAATGCTGATGGGATTCTTCCTCTTGCTCAGAATAATAACCTGAGAGGGCATAAATTCAAATTGATCAAAGACAGATGTAGGATAGACGTGCGGAAATTTGCCTTTAGCCAGCGTGTGGTTGGTTGGTGGAACAGACTTCCATCCCTTGTAGCTTGCTTTCTTGCATCAAATGCCTCTACTAATGCTAATGCTAATTAAGTGACTTTGAACATAGCACAGTAGTCAGCTTCAGAACCTATCTTAGAAACTGAAACAATGCTAGGATTTTTGTATGACCATGTCTCAGATGTATCGAGATTGCTCCTAAAATAACATTTAGCCAAAAGCAGTCCTATGGTCAGAAACAGCTTGTTGATGTGAGAGGGCAACAGATGCTGACAAGGCTTATGCAGGGTAACATAAAGGCTATGGTCAGTCAAGAAACAACCCAATACAACAGTAGTAACTAAAGAGGCTTTTCAGAATGCAAATCTCATCATACCTTGTCATGGATGGGGTATTGCAGCTAATGACTGAACCAGTTCTACTCCTATTAGCACAAAGAAAAAAGGTACAGTTTCAGTGGGCTCAGAAACACCAATACTGGAAGGTAGAGGATTGAAAAAATAATGCCTAGTTTGATGACAAATCCTGGTTCCATTCTGTTTCACACTGATGGCAGGATGTGGTGAAAATATCACAAATCTGTGGACTCATCTTTCCAGGTGTCAACAGTGAAGACTGGTGATGGCAGTATAATAGTGTGGGGGGCATTTTCATGATGCACATTGAATCCCTTGATACCAGTGGAGCAACATTCAGATGCCACAGATTATTTGGAAATTTCAGTAAAGTGCATCACTTCGTACCTGCAGAATGGGTTCCTCAAGTAGGATAATGCACCAAGGCCAGAATTGTACAAAACGTTTTTTCCAGGAACACGAGAGTGAATTCAGCCTACCGCAGTAGCCTTCTAATCACCAGATCTCAATCCATTGAGCACCTATGGGATGTGGTGAAATAAGCCCTACATAGTAGAGATCTGCAACCATCCAATTTGCAACAACTGAGTCACCATGGGCCAACATCCCTTTGGCATGCTTTTGACACCATGTTGAGTCTATACCATGACAATTCCAGCCTGTTCTGAGGGCTAAAGTTAGGTGTATCTAATAAAGTAGCCACTCGGTATAAATAACATCATAATCAGAGTTCATGCAGAAAATTAATAAATATGTTGTCTGTCTTTTAATTCCTTTTCATGTATAATGATGTAATAGGGATGGGGGGATAAAATAACAGTTTTATAAAACTTATTTTATATCTAGAAACTAAATGTACCTTACAGACAAATATCAGTACTGGAGAAAAGTTAAGAGTAATTCAAATTGCATGATAAAAATTCAGTGCACATCTGATAATTTAGCAAAATAATGTTAAAAAAATTTATTTTAGAAAAAACTAATAAAAACAGATACTTTATGAGAAACCACAATGCCAGTACCTGATCTGATACAGGACTTTAAACTCAGATACATAGAACCTGCTGACCTCTATACATTATTGGCTTATTTTCAACTTTCAAATGATTCTCTATCATTGGTAATCATCCAGAGAGTATTTCTTTGCCATACTGCACAGTCCTGTAAATGAAAACTATTAGATATGATCCTTTGGGAATAAAATTAAAATATGTCATTTAAGCTTGGTTTCTAAAAATTTATGTATAGCAAGCCTTTTATTGAAATTTTATGCACCTATACTTGAAAGAGCACATAAAAAAATGTATATATAACATTCATTTCTTTGCTTTTACACATTTAAAACAGTGGAAACTGAAATTAAAAATTTAAGTTGACCTGACAGCATCATATGAAGTCAAACACTGACTTCTATAACTGGAGGAATTAAAGCAACTTTGAAGACAAAAAGTGAATACAGAGACACAATTTTTACATTATTTTAATAATTGCACTGATATATAAACTCACAACTTTACTGTTAATCATGATTCAGGCTGAATATTGATCCATCACAAACATAGCTTGTCTCCAGTGTTAAGCATCCCAGTTACTGTTCTCTGAAGTACAATTAAGATGTTGCACTTATTAGTAACTTCTTTAACTTAATATTAATTACTACACCCTTAACTTTTGTTTTTAGTGTATATTATAACCAAATAACATTAAAAAGCATCTATTGATTTAAAAACGATGCAGTCATTTATTTTCATTAACAGCTTGTCCAAGAAAGAAAGAAATCAACAACATCAAAAAGTCTAAATTTGGGAAAGTTTGGTAGAATGAGAAGTGCCTCAACAAATACTAAAGGTGAGTGCATATTATATACACTCTATGCAGTTGAACCTCCCAAATTTGGAAACCTCAAGAACCTGATCCTTGCTGGATCTTAGAAGTTTCTTGATTTTGGATGGTCATGTTATCGTCATAAAAAAGCAAAATATACTGTTAAGATTATTACTATATTCAATACCACTCTTACACCATGTGAAATTAATAAATTATATTATTAATTTCATGTGGTGTAAGTGGTACTGAATATAGTAATAATCTTAATGGAAAACAACCACGTAATGTCCTTCCATAAATATATTAAAAAATACTGTATTTCTACACTTAATGCAATACAGAAAGCATTTTTCACTTTTTTATATAGTCCTTCCCACATGAGATACCCTGTAGAAGTGTAGTCTTTTTTTTTTTGGAAAGAAAGGTTACATATACATATATTTGGATTTCAGGAAAGCTTTTGACACTGTTGCGCATGGAAGACTATTGTACAAATTGGAGCAGAATGATATTAAGGGTAAGTTGCTACAATGGATAAAAGGATGGTTGAGTGGGAGAAGACAGAGGGTGGTAATTAATGGGTGCTGCTCTTCGTGGACTAATGTTATTAGTGGAGTCCCACAGGGTTCGGTGTTAGGTCCACTGTTGTTTTGTATATTTATAAATGATATTGATGAAGGTATATCAGGCTTAGTGTCGAAGTTTGCAGATGATACAAAGGTTGGCAAGGTTGTCAATGACAGTAATGGCAGTGTGCTACTGCAACAGGATCTAGATAATTTGGGCAGATGGGCTAAGAAGTGGTAACTGAAGTTTAATCTTGACAAATGCAAAGTACTGCATATGGGTAGAAGTAACCCCAGAGAAACCTGCTAACTGTGTGGTAATACACTTAAGGTGGTAGAAAATGAAAAAGACCTGGGAGTAATTGTGCAGTCAGATATGAAGTTTTCTGAGCAATGCAGACAGGCTGCCAGGGCAGGTCATGGGGTTTTGTCAATGATATATAGGAATTTTGCTAGTAGGGAGAAGGAGGTGATTGTCCCTCTGTATAAGGCAATGGTCAAACCGCGCCTTGAGTACTGCGTACAGGTCTGGAGGCTTCATTTTAGGAAGGATGTAGATTTGCTTGAGCGTGTACAGAGAAGGGCAATAAGATTGGTGAGGGGAATGAAGGGATCCTCTTACCAAGAGAGGATTAAGTTCTGCAAATTGCAGTGGCTGGAGACTAGGCACCTGTGCAGTGATCTGACTGAGGTGTATAAGGCCTTGAATGGGTTGAGCATGCTGAATTCTGATGGGATCCTTCCACTTGTTCAGATTACGAACCTAAGGGGTCATAAATTCAAATTAAGAAAAGACAGATGTGGAATAGATGTGCGGAAATTTGCCTTTAGCCAGCAGGTGGTTGGTTAATTGCTGGAACAAACTTCCATCTGTCGTTATGGAAGTTGATAGGTTAAATAAATTTAAGGCGGAACTGAACAGGCATTTGGAGGGAATGGTGTGATTTTTTTTTTTGGCTGATGCTGCATAAGCTCATACACTTGCTTTCTTGCATCACATGCCACTACTACTACTACTACACCATAAAAAAAAAAAAAAAAAAAAGGTAAAGTGCAGCCATTATCAACCCACTTGCAGGATGGAAGCCTCCTCAACAATTCATGCTGAAGGAAATGGACCATAATCTGCCATGCTAGTCCAGTGCGGGTTGGCAGATTGACCATATTCAGCAGTCAGGGGCTTGAACCCCAGTCTACTCAAAGAGTGTGTGCTACTGCACTCCTGCTCCTGACCACTCAGCTTCGGAGGCCGCTTACTATACCATATTACAGTATATTTTTTAAGGGTAAATACCCTTCATACAATTGCTTCAAAAAAGTCCCAGAGCTGAGCATCTTTAAGAATACAATCATTTCCACAATTTTTTATCAAAGGTAGAGATGAAACTACAAAGTCGGGCTCTTCCCACACAAAATACCAAGCTTCTTTCTTTCCATGGTCTAACAACAATATCAAACCCAACCATCAGGGCCCACTGATCATTTGCACTCCCCACAGTGGTAGATCTGCTGGTACAGTAGTTGCAGGGTGGAAAAATAGTATTAATATTAGTAATGGCCACATGGTGCAAGGAAGCATATGGCTTATGCAGCACTAGCCTAAAAAAAAATAATAATAATAAAATAACAAAAAAAAATAATAAGAATAAAAACAAATTAATAAATAATAATAAGGAAAAAAATAAGAAGAAAATTAAAAAAAAAAGATAAGAAAATTAAAAAAAAAGATAAGAAGAAAATTAAAAAAAAAAAATAAGAAGAAGAAAATTTTTAAAAAAATAAACAAACAAATAAAAATAATAATAATGATGATTAATAAGAGAAAAGGAAATGGACAACTTATGCATTTCCCTCCTCCCTTAGGTAATAATCGAGCTGACCTTTGAATTTCACCAAACTGTCAGCCTCTATTACCCATGTAGGTAACTTATTCCAGTAATTTATAACTCGCTGGCTAAAATAAAACTTCCTGCAATCCAGTCTAAACAACTCCCCACCGTAACTTGAAATTATGGCCCCTTGTTCTTGAATCATTTATAACCGTGAAAATTTCATCCTTATTCATTTTGCTTATGCCTCTCAGAGCCTTAAACACCCCCAATCAAGTCTTCTCTAAGGTGCCTAGTTTCCAAGCTCTGCAAGCCGCATATTCAAAGTCTTTCCTCATATGGACGCCCTTTTACCGATCTCGCTAGGCAAGTTACCCATCTTTGGTCCCTTTCAAGAAGGACAAATGGGCATGCCAGGGTTGCCTTGGTGACTGGTCAACATTTTCTACCATGATGTTAAGCTCTCTGGGCAGCTCTTGAACACCAAATATGAATACCAAAGAGACAAGTTGGCAATCTGATGGGTGTTAGCTTTTCCCATTGTGGCTCAAAAATGGATGTCTGTGTAGAGAGGTCTGGCAGGGATTTCAGTTTAAAAGTATAGTTCAGCAACAGTTGCTTTCATCAAAGTGACAGAAATGGCTCAGTTGCTTTGGCATATAAACTCTGGACAGGGGATGTTCTAAATGCTCCAGTAGCAATGTGGATGGCTTGAAATAGTGAATCTAGCCATCACAGTATGCTGTTTCTAGCAGAAGCATATACTTGGGTTTGTTGTTTGTTATTTGGTTTTAGGAGCATTAGCAACTAAGGCCATATTGCTCCTGGAATATGCGGTAGTTATTCCCTGACCTTTTCGCATTCTCCATATTTGGTGGTGACAGGCTCGAACCCCGGTCTAATCAAGAAGCGTGTGCTACGCACTGCTGCTCCTTCCCACCTGGCTATGGAGGCGCCCATATATACTTGGGACTCAATCTAATTTAGATTGGACAAGGCTATGATAGAGACAGAGTAAAATCTAGCAGTCTGCTCCCCAATTACTGGATGAGATGGCACATAAGAGGTTTAGTCCCCTTGTGTATTTTGTCCACAGTTGATGAATATGTGGTAGAAATGTAAATTTATTATCAAATATGAGTCCCAAGAATTTTGTCTCGAGTGCTACTGGAATGATGTTTTGCCCAAGCTTTAGTTCACGTGGTCAACGGTATGCTGCAATTGCCTTTCGATGACCCACGTGTTGCATGCTGTGAAAAGATGCTAAAAGTCATCAACAAAGAGAATACTGTTTATGGTTGGAGGAAGTTGTTCAGTAATAGAAATAACTTGGATAGCAAAGAAAAAAAAAAGAAAAGAAAGCCAACCGGGCTAGCCGGGTGGGTAAAGTGCCTGCCTGGCAACCCAAAAGTCGCGGGTTCAAATCCCGCCTCGGGCCTGGATCAGAGTAGAAAATGCAAAAAACCTTGGGAGGTGCAATATGGCCACAGAAGCCGATGCACCAACAACAACAAAAAAAAAAAAAAAAAAAAAAGATAGCAAAAAAGTGTAACACTTTTTAAAACAAACCCTTGGAGAACTCCCTCCTCTTGGCAAAAAGGTCAAGAGAGAGACTGAGGATCCCACGCAAACTTGGAATGAGAGATTTAGCAAAATTTTTTATAGAAAGGGCTTGATGACTCCTAAGACCAAAATTATAGATATCTTTTAAAACATTTGCAATCTATTAACCTGTTCCTTTGGAAGCCACACCGTATTCTTGAAAAGGAGGTTATTTGCTTCTAAATACACATGATGTGGGAATTGACCATCCTTTACAGGATCTTGCATAAGCAGCTTGTCAGAGCAATTGGGTAATAGTTGTTCGAAATTTTTGGATCCTTTCCTGGCTTTGCGAAGGCAAGCATGATTGCCTAATGCCAGGAGTCCAGAAATTTATCTTCTAGACAGATTCTGTTGATCTTGATCTAGCTAGATCAACAGAATCTGTCTAGACAGAGCAGCTGATCCATAGATTCAGATGGTAGATGTTTAATCATCTCATAATGGAAATCATCTGACCCAAAGGCATTTGCCTGGGATATAGACAGTGCTGCTTTCATTTCCCATTCTGCGATAATTTACTTATACTCTCACAATTATTTGAAGACAATTTCAAATGCAAACACTTTAGCAAACGTCTCCTCTAGATTGCAATTGCACATCCCTTATGCTCTAGGATCAGTGAAGAGTGTGATATGTGACCTTGCCCTTCATTTTCGGTACATTTTCCCTGTCAAGCTTAGGTGTCATCTGGGTGATGGATGATGTGAAGCAGATCCAAGATTCCTTCAGACCCTGACGTTAACGTGATGTGCTTTGGCACATGCGCATTCCACCATGTTGGGGGTTTCAGGTACGGATGGCAGTCATCGTGAAACAGGTGGGTATATGGGATGTGTTAAAGTAACTAAGAATAAGAATAGGTGCATATATACTTGCATTTTTACCAATGCAAAAAGTATAGTAAATAAATTTTATGAATTTAAAGTTTTGGTCAAGACATCAAAGGCGGATATTGTTGGGATATCAGAGACGTGGTGTCACACAGATATAAGGAATGCCGAACTGGAATTTGGGGAGTACAATGTGTACAGAAAGGATAGACAGGATAGGAAGGGAGGAGGTGTTATGCTGTTAATAAAGAAAAACATAAAATCAAAAGAAGTGCATCCAGTTGATATAGATGAACAGTGCACTGTTGAGTCAGTTTGGTGTGACATAAGCATTGGGAGATCAAAATTGAGAGTAGGAGTGTGTTATAGGCCTAATGACTTGAATGAGTACAATGAACAATTGTACAGAGAAATAGAGTGGACTAGTAAATCGGAATGTCTTATAATGGGGGATTTTAACTTCCCAGATATTGACTGGAACTTGTGGGTTGGGCACTCACACTAGTCAGACTTTTGTGGGTTTATTGGATGATTGTTTTCTGCAGCAGCATGTTCGAGAGGCAACCAGAGAAAGTAATACTCTTGATCTGGTTATCAGCAGTGATCATTCATGTATTAAGAATTTGCAGATAAAGGAACTACTAGGTGGCAGTGATCACAGTGTACTGACGTGGGATTTACTTAAATATTTAATTGCCATCAGGGGTAAAGGAAAGGGTTTTTGCTTCCGTAAAGGCGAGTACAGTGGCCTCCGACAGTTTTTAAATTGTGTACAGTGGGATCAACTGACGATGTTACCAACAGTAAATTCTAAGTGGGAAGCATACAAGGAATTAATCGTGGAAGCTACTAAAAGTTTCATACCTATTAAGAAATATGTTCAAGGTTTAGGCCTAAATGGTTGTCAAATGAACTAATGAGACTCGTAACAGAGAAGGAAACTGCATGGGATGCATATAAATTATCAAGCAATTCAGAAGCCTACGGCAGATATAAGCTAGTCTGTAATCAGGTCACAAAGGAGGTTAGGCAAGCGAAAGTAGATTACCAGAAATCTTTGGCAAAAGATGCTAAGAAAAACAGCAAGGATTTCTTTACTTATATAAACTCTAAAAGGAAGGGGATGAATCTGATTGGTCCACTTGACATCGATGGTTCGACTGTTGATGATCTTGCTCAGATAGCAAACAAACTGAATGAGTATTTTGCATCTACTATCACACGTGAGGAATTATTAAGGTTTGAAAATGGCAGAAGGTTATCAAATTGTACCAAGATACTTAATGATTTTGTAATAACTGAGAGCAAAGTGGAAGAGAAATTGTTGAAATTAAACGTAAGAAAAGCACCTGGGGTGGATCGGATCTATCCAGTTATATTAAAGGAGGTGGCAAAGCAACTAAGCAAACCCTTAGCCATAATTATGAGAGCATCCTTGGACTGAGGGGAGGTTCCCACGGACTGGAGATGTGCAAATGCATCCCCAATTCACAAAGGGGGATCGAAGGGTGACACGAGTAATTACAGACCAGTTAGTTTAACTTCTGTTCTGGGTAAAATAATGGAGTCGCTGGTTAAAGATGCATTGCAGGATCATCTAGACAAGACTGCAGCAATAATTCAGACACAGCATGGGTTTGTTAAGGGAAAGTCTTGTCTGACAAATTTGATAGGATATTATGATGTGGTTACAAAGGAACTGGATGCAAAAAATAATTTTGATATCATATATTTGGATTTCAGGAAAGCTTTTGACACTGTTGCGCATGGAAGACTATTGTACAAATTGGAGCAGAATTGTATTAAGGGTAAGTTGCTACAATGGATAAAAGGATGGTTAAGTGCGAGAAGACAGAGGGTGGTAATCAATGGGTGCTGCTCTTCTTGGACTAATGTTATTAGTGGAGTCACACAGGGTTCGGTGTTAGGTCCACTGTTGTTTTGTATATTTATCAATGATATTGATGAAGGTATATCAGGCTTAATGTCGAAGTTTGCAGATGATACAAAGGTTGGCAGGGTTGTTAATGACAGTAATGGCAGTGTGCTACTGCAACAGGATCTAGATAATTTGGGCAGATGGGCTAAGAAGTGGCAACTGAAGTTTAACCTTGACAAATGCAGAGTACTGCATATGGGTAGAAGTAACCCCAGAGAAACGTACCAACTGTGTGGTACTACACTTAAGGTGGTAGAAAATGAAAAAGACCTGGGAGTAATTGTGCAGTCAGATATGAAGTTTTCTGAGCAATGCAGACAGGCTGCCAGGGCAGGTCATGGGGTTTTGTCAATGATATATAGGAATTTTGCTAGCAGGGAAAAGGAGGTGATTATCCCTCTGTATAAGGCAATGGTCAGGCCACGCCTTGAGTACTGCATACAGGTCTGAAGGCCTCATTTTAGGAAGGATGTAGATTTACTTGAGCGTGTACAGAGAAGGGCAACAAGATTGGTGAGGGGAATGAAGGGATCCTCTTATCAAGAGAGTAGTAGTAGTAGTGGCACATGATGCAAGAAAGCAAGTGTAGGAGCTTATGCAGCATCAGCCAAAAAAAAAAAAAAAAAAATCACACCATTCCCTCCAAATGCCTGTCCAGTTCCTCCTTAAATTTATTTAACCTATCAACTTCCACAATGACAGATGGAAGTTTGTTCCAGCAATTAACCACCTGCTGGCTAAAGGCAAATTTCCGCACATCTATTCTACATCTGTCCTTTCTTAATTTGAACTTATGTCCCCGTAGGTTCATAATCTGAACAAGTGGAAGGATCCCATCAGAATTCAGCGTGCCCAACCCATTCAAGGCCTTATAGACCTCAATCAGATCACCGCGCAGGTGCCTAGTCTCCAGCCACTGCAATTTGCAGAACTTAAGCCTCTCTTGGTAAGAGAATCCCTTCATTCCCCTCACCAATCGTGTTGCTCTTCTCTGTACACGCTCAAGTTCTGCAAATTGCAGTGGCTGGAGACTAGGCACCTGCGCGGTGATCTGATTGAGGTGTATAAGGCCTTGAATGGGTTTAGCACGCTGAATTCTGATGGGATCCTTCCACTTGTTCAGATTACGAACCTACGGGGGCATAAATTCAAATTATAAAAGAACAGATGTAGAATAGATGTGCGGAAATTTGCCTTTAGCCAGCGGGTGGTTAATTGCTGGAACAAACTTCCATCTGTCGTTGTGGAAGTTGATAGGTTGAATAAATTTAAGGAGGAACTGGACAGGCATTTGGAGGGAATGGTGTGATTTTTTTTTTTTGGCTGATGCTGCATAAGCTCATACATTTGCTTTCTTCCATAGATTCTATCCACCCCAGGTGACTTTCTTATGTTTAACTTCAACAATTTCTCCTTCACTTTGCTCATAGTTATTACAAAATCATTAAGCACCCTGCTACAATTTGATAACCTTCTGCCATTTTCAAACCTTAATAACTCCTCATGTGTGAATGTAGATGCAAAATACTCATTCAGTTTGTTTGCTATCTGAGCAGGATCATCAACAGCCAAACCATCGATATCAAGTGGACCAATCAGATTCATCCCCTTCCTTTTAGAGTTTATATAAGTAAAGAAATCCTTGCTGTTTTTCTTAGCATCTTTTGCCAAAGATTTCTCGTAATCTGCCTTCGCCTGCCTAACCTCCTTTGTGACCAGATTACAGACTAGCTTATATCTGCCATAGGCTTCTGAGTCCCTTGATAATTTATATGCATCCTATGCATTTTTCTTGTCTGTCACGAGTCTCATTAGTTCATTTTATAACCATTTAGGCCTAAACCTTGAACAATATTTCTTAATAGGTATGAAACTTTTAGTAGCATCCACGATTAATTCCTTGAATGCTTCCCACTTAGAATTTACTGTTGGTAACATCGTCAGTTGATCCCACTGTACAGAATTTAAAAACTGTCTGAGACCACTGTACTCACCTTTACGGAAGCAAAAACCCTTTCCTTTACCCCTGATGGCAATTAAATATTTAAGTAAATCCCACATCAGTACACTGTGATCACTGCCACCTAGTGGTTCCTTTATCTGCAAATTCTTAATACAAGAATGATCACTGCCGATAACAAGATAAAGAGTATTACCCTCTCTGGTTGCCTCTCGAACATGCTGCTGCAAAAAACAATCATCCAATAAATCCACAAAAGTCTTACTAGTGTGTGAATGACCAACCCACAAGTTCCACTCAATATCTGGGAAGTTAAAATTCCCCGTTATAAGACATTCTGATTTACTAGCTCACTCTATTTCTCTGTACAATTGTTCATTGTACTCATTCGAGTCATTAGGCCTATAACACACTCCTACTCTTATTTTTGCTTTCACAGTGCTTATGTCACACCAGACTGACTCAACAGTGCACTGTTCATCTATATCAACTGGATGCACTTCTTTTAATTTTATGTTTTTCTTAATTAACAGCATAACACCTCCTCCCTTCCTATCCTGTCTATCCTTTCTGTACACATTGTACTCCCCAAATTTCAATTCTGCATTCCTTATATCTGTGTGATACCATGTCTCTGCTATCCCAACCTTTGATGTCGTGACCAACACTTCAAATTCATCAAATTTATTTACTATACTTCTAGCATTGGTATACATGCAAGTATACATGTACCTATCCTTATTATTAGTTACCCAACACATCCCATATATCCACCTGTTTCACGATGACTGCCATCAGTCCCTGAATCCCCCAGCACCCCTCGCTCCTTATTCTAATAGAAGTTGTGCAAGAATCACCTTCACCTCTGCCTGTGGCTATTTTGAACCTTTTAGTCTGTGAATCCCCCCAAGCTAGCAGTTTTCGTACCCACCTAACACTGCCTCGATAGCTTCAGCAAATATTCTTGCACCCTTTCTATTTAAGTGTATCCCATCCCTGTAGAAGCAGTCTCTCCTGTTAACGCGCACAGACTATGCTGAAAAAAATTTTACCCCTTGAGCTTTGCACATTCCCTCCTGGGCCAAATTGATTGACAAGGCTCTTATCATGTATTCCCTCCTGTTGTGTCCGGGCAGAATTGCAGACACTTTCAAATTTAACAGTGACTCTCGACTTTTTGACAATATTGACCTGTACTTGTTGAGTAAATCTGCAGATCTCCTACTCTTAATATCATTGGTGCCAACGTATACAACAATATCACCTTTTTTGCCCTTAAAAGATGATATTTGCTTTACGTTATCAACTTTTGTCCCTGGCAGGCATACCCTGGCCCTGTTCCACCTATCCTTTTTACACATTTTATTTCCCGTCTCCCTGACTATAGAGTCACCAACAATAACTAGTTACTTTGAGACCAGCGCATTCTGCCTTGGAGATTGCCGCTCTGTTGCCTGATGATGTGAAAGTAGGCTTTCCAAAAACAATTTATTATATGTAGAATGCAGCCAAAATCTAGAGCAACATGAAGATTATTTTCCAAGAGACATTCTCAGAGGCTGCAAATATCACAATTGCATATTCAGGCGGCAACTAGAGGGAGTAATACTCTTCATCTGATTATCAGTAGTCATTCTTCATGTATTAAGAATCTATAGATAAAGGAACCACTAGGTGGCACTGATAACAGCGTGCTGATGTGGGATTTACTCAAAGAGGTAACTACCATCAGGGGTAAAGGGAAGGGTTTTTGCTTTCGTAAAGATGATTATGGTGGTCTGACACAGTTTTTAAATTCTATACAGTGTGAGACCAACTGATGATGTTAGCAACAGCAAATTCTAAATGGGAAGCATTCAAAGAATTAATCTTGTAATGGTATGAAAAGCCCTACTAGGCTTTTCATACCAACTAAGAAATATTGTTCAAGGTTTAGGCCTAAATGGATGCCAGATGAACTAATGAGACGTGGCAGAGAAGAAAAATGCATAGGATACATATAAATTATTTGGTGGCACAGAAGCCTATGACAGATATAAGCAGGTCTGTAACCAAGTCACAAAGGAAGTTAGGTGAGAAATGAGAAAATGAGAAATGTGAAATGATTTCTCATTTCACAAATGAGAAATCTTTGGCAAACAAAAACAGCAAAGAATTCTTTATTTATGTTAACTCTAGAAGGAAGGGGATGAATCAGATTGATTGGACCACTGGATATCGATGGTTCAACTGTTGATGATCCTGCTTTCCTGAAATCCGTATACTTGGATTTCAGGAAAGCTTTTGACAGGTAGATAAACTGAATGAATATTTTGTCTATGTAAATGTAAATCTACATTTACATATGAGGAGTTATTCAGGGAGTGGAATGCCAGAAGCATATTAAACTCTGGCAGTGAGCTAAATGATTTTGTAATAACTGAGAGCAAAGTGGAGCAGAAACTGTTGAAGATAAACATAAGAAAGGCACCTAAGGTGGATGGGATCTATCCATTTATATTAAAGGAAGTAAGCAAACCCTTAGCCATAATTATGAGAGCTTCCTTGGACTCAGGGGTGGTCCTCATGGACTGGAGATGTGCAAATGTGACCCAAATTCACAAAGGAGGATCAAAGGGTGACACATGTAATTACAGACCTGATAGTTTAACTTCTGTTCCTGGCAAATTAATGGAGGCACTGGTCAAAGAAGCACCGCAGGATCATCTAGACAAGACTTCAGTTATAGTTCAGACACATCATGGGTTTGTTAGGAGGAAGTCTTGTCTGACCAATTTGATTGGATACTGTGATGTGGTTACAAAGGAACTAGATGAAAAAAATAATTTTGATATCATATACAGTACTTGGATTTCAGAAAAGCTTTTGACACTGTTGTGCATGGAAGATTACTGTATAGATTGGAGCAGAATGGTATTAAGGGTAAGTTGCTTCAGTGTATAAAAGGGTGGTTGAGTGGGAGAAGACAGAGTGGTAATCAATGGATGCTGCTCTTCGTGGGCTAATGTTATTAGTGGAGCCCCCCAGGGTTCAGTGTTGGGTCCATTGTTGTTTTCTGTATTTATTAATGATATTGATGAAGGTATATCAGGCTTAATGTCTAAGTTTGTCGACGATACGAAGGTTGGCAAGGTTGTCAATGACCCTAATGACAGTACGCTGCTGCAACAGGATCTAGAAAAGTTGAGCAGATGGGTTGAGAGGTGGGAACTGATATTTAACATTAACAAATGTAAAGTACTGCATATGGATAGCAGTAACCCTAGAGTAACATATCAACTGTGTAGTACTACACTCAGGGTGGCAGAGAATGAAAAGGACCTGTTGTAATTGTGCAGTGAGATATGAAGTTTTCTGGTGTCTTGTCAATGATATATACAGGAATTTTTCCAGCAGGGATAAGGAGGTGATTATTCCCTTGTGTAAGGCAGTGGTCAGGCCACACCTTGAGTACTGGTATACTGATCTGCAGGCCTCATTTTAGGAAGGATGTAGAGCT
Organism: Mastigoproctus giganteus; assembly: GCF_048544385.1. Taxonomy (NCBI): domain Eukaryota; kingdom Metazoa; phylum Arthropoda; class Arachnida; order Uropygi; family Thelyphonidae; genus Mastigoproctus; species Mastigoproctus giganteus. Next base: position 142,321,478 of record NC_143576.1, read on the forward strand.
GCTGGAACGAGTACAGAGAAGGAAAACAAGATTAGTGAATGGAACAAAGGGTTGCTCTTATGAAAATATGCTTAAATTTTGCAAATTGCAGTAGCTGGAGGCTAGGATCCTGCAAGGTGATCTGATTGAGGTGTATAAGGCCTTGAATGGTTTGAGCAGGATCAATGCTGATGGGATTCTTCCTCTTTCCCAGGTTAATCACCTGAGGGGACATAAATTCAAATCGAGGAAAGACAGTTGTAGAATAGAATTGCGGAAATTTGCCTTTAGCCAGCGTGTGGTTGATTTCTGTAACAAACATCCATCTGTCGTAGAAGTGGACAGCTTAAATATATTCAAAGCAGAACTAGACAAACACTTGGAGCGAATGGATAGGTAAAATGGTAAAGGTTTGTTTTGTTGTTTTTTTTTGACTGATGCTCTATAAGCTTGCCTTCTTGCATCATATACCTCTACTAATGCTAATGTCTTGCATGAATTGTCTTATGCTAACTGGAAATGTGATGCATAAAAATAAGTATACAAATGTGTATCAAATTTGCAACATATTCATGAAGAAGATGTAGCTTTCTTCCTATCATATCCAGCTAGCAGTGTCCAGGAAACTTCTTCCACATTTGGGATCAAGCATACATAGATTTGGTGGATCCTTTGAAAGAACAAACTGCATCCCTACAATTGTTTTTACAAGGTTTGCATGAAGGTGGTGATGATACAAAACACTTGGGAGTTTGTAATTTTCTGTAACCAAAATGTAAGAATATCCCTGTTATCTCAGAAATATCCTGTAGACTGGCAAAGCTACCTTCACTTGTGATGGCTTCACCAACAGACACAATTCCTACTACTGGGCTACTATACATCAAAACCCACACGGTTGCAGAAATACTTACCATCATGTGAAATGGTCTGTCAGCATGTGGTGGGGCATATGGGGTGACAAATTTGTTACACAGTTTCTTTTGACAGCATACTGCCTGGGGCGAAATATTATGAATTACTTGGCATTAATGTATTTGACTGGTTAAAAAGTTCCATAAACATCAAAGTCTGACAATGTCTTTGAGTCCAGCCACACAATGGCATCCCACTACACAAAATTGTAGCAGTACAACAATAGATATGATGAATATTTAAAAGCCAGTGTATAGAATATGATGGTGAAATGTCTTGGCTCCATATTTTCTCCCACTTTAATCTTTTTCTTTTGGGGTTTTGTTAAAGCAAAAGTGTACAAAACAGCCACTAACAATTCGAATGATTTCAAGTGGAGAATACATAATGCATGCACTGCAATTAACATGTTATTCTAAAGAATGCTTGTTCTAATTTATTACATAGGTTACAAGCTTGTATTTTGGCAGAGCCACATCAAATTTATAAATAATATTTAAAGCACATGTTGGCTCTCTTTTGAAATCACACCACCTAAAGTCTTGTAAAAACAATATAAAATGTTGTAAATTATTTGTGTGGTGTGTATTTGGTGTTTTGCTATGCAATTAAAATTATTTGAACTGCTGTTGTTATTATTTACACTGTTACCTTTCATTTTTGGAAATAACAGCAGCAGCCATACAATGTTGTTGAACATTACTGATGACTAATCTTTGCTACAAATGGCTAAAATCGCAAAGTTAAACATTGAAATATCGATTCCCATTTCATTTATCCTTTTTTTATTTCCTGATAATAAATTTATTATTGTGCATTTGTTTTATTCCATAATCTTCTACTGCAGGAAATTGTCATTTTCCGCTACAGAATTTATTTATTTTTTTAAAATAGTTGTTTTTGAATGTTATTTCTTTTGTTATTATTTGCAGTTATCTGTACAAGGTAAAACATGCCTATTGAAAAGCAACCATCACATACAACTGTTGCATTCATTTGTTATTTTATTCAAATAAAATCAGTTTACGTTCATTTCAGAAGTACACCGATAATGTTTTGAAGAATAATCCGAGGACAGGGAACAATGAGAAAAAAAGCATTTGATAACACAAAATTTAAATTTAGAAATCGTAAAATCTAATGGTAATACTTAGTCTAATTTAAATATATTTAGAAATCGTAAAATCTAATGGTAATACTTAGTCTAATTTAAATATCAAATTCAAAAGTTTCAGTCCAAATATGCTGTTTGTTATTTGGTTTTTTAGGAGCATTAGCAACTAAGGCCATATTGCTCCGGGATATGCGGTGATCATTCCCTGACCTTTCTGCATCCTCCGTATTTGGTGGTGATGGGCTCGAACCCCGGTCTAATCAAGAAGCGTGTGCTATGCACTGCTGCTCCTTCCCACCTGGCTACGGAGGCGCCAGTCCAAATATACCAAAAAAAAAGGTTAATATAACAAATAAGCTAAACCTAAAAATAAGTGAGATAGACCTCAGTGCATTTTAATTAAAACGCCCTGTATGTTTTAATAGCTTTCACTTTTGGGGTCACCAAGCATGCGCGCGCATGCGCACACACACACACACAAACAATATATTTTTTTTAAGATTTACTTCTGCCTGAATATTTTGGACTGCACAGAAAATTAATACAAAAAATCTCCTACTAAACTGATTCATTTTTTTCCTTCCATCCAGATTCAAAATCTCTCTCTCCAGTTGCATCTGATCAGCGTATGCGAAGTCTTAATGAACCAGTGTTACCTGTTAATGTTGAAGATTTACGAGTATCAACTCGTCAGGTTCACAGTGAAGGTGAAACCATTTCAGATGATGACAGTCGAGAAGATGCACCATCCACTGTTGCCAAATTGAAGAAATTCTCTTTGAGAACATTCCGCATGTGGAGGTGATGCCAATTCAAATATTCATTATATGACGATAATACACTTCAAAAGAGACAGAGTGCCAAAGTGAAACTGGAACCTCGTGACATCCAGTTTTTTTTTTTATTATTTTTTTTTTATAATTTTCACCTCTTTGAAATACTGGAACTTTCTTGTTGGGGAGAGCATTAAGTCCCAGCGTAATCGACAATCTGAGATTTTGGTCTCTGTACAGCATTCATGGATTTTGAAGTTCAGTATTTCACTATAGATGCACTCATGATAAATGTGATGCACACATAAAAGTGGTGAATAATCAGGATTTCTTAACTGTTTCCTCTTATTTTATTTTACAGTTCACCTTTAACAAATGTCGGAAAGATATTTTATTTTAATTAACAATATAGATAAATTAAAAATGGAGGCTGATGATTTCCCAAGTATAAGAAGAGATTATATAAAATGAACTAGTGCTGTAAATAAAAAAACAAATAGAATATCCCTCTCATCCACAAACATATATGATATAATATCAGAATCAAAATACACTGTATTCTCCATTATAAACTTTGTAAAATGTAGAAGTGAGCACAGAAATTCAAAAGTGAATATTATGCAAATATTAGTTGCAACACAAAAAAAAAAAAAAAAAAAAAACTGAAATGTAAATAGTTTAATGTAAGTTCACATTTATATCCATTAGCCTCCCATATTTATGCACTACAGCAGTCTTTTGGACAAACTGCCTTATATTTCCGCACAAATGCTGTACAAGGGCTTGCTGATCTTACATTTCTCACAAAAACATACACACATTGTATAGCTGTCCATTTTCTCTTTCATTTACAATATATGCATCTTTTGTAAGCTATTTAAATGTGTAGCTATACCCTTTAGCACAATGAAGTAGCACCATTTTTTGCAAATGAAAGAAGTTAATATCTCTTATATTTCATAAAAAAACTCTTTTATAGCCACTTTAGCCTGTACAAAATGCATGCAAATTTATGTATATCAGAAGATCTATTTTATGTAGATTTCATATGGCATTTTATAGCTGTTTTCTATAAATTTTATGTAACATTTTGATTCATGCGATTGCTATATATAATTGCAAGATGGATTGTAGATTGTTTCTCATGGTGTATTTGATGAAGATACTATTTAACCATCTTAATAAAAATAAGTTTGTTTAATACACTAAACCTCCATCCCTCCTTTCCCAAGCAAAATAAGTATAAGTGCAAATTATGCTACTAGAAAAATTGTATTTTTTTTTTTTTTTTTTTTTTTTTCAATTAATAAATGTAAAATTGGTACTTTTTTTGAAAAGCACTAATATCTGCCTAATACTCACTTGGTTTTTATATATATTTTTATATTAAGAAAGAATTATGCAGAGGGACATTCGTTAGTTTTTGATTTAATTAAGAGGTAAAGCATGAAAGTTTAGAGAGGACTGCATGTGTATGCACAGTTTTAATTCATATATAGTCCTCTGTGCAAGTATATGCCAAAGCTCTATTTACAAATATAAATTTTTTTCCTTCTTGTGTTATTTTATTTCTTCTCAAAAGCATACTCCTAATACTCAGTCTCTTGTGCTTTCCTGATATCAAGACTATTTGGCATCAGCTGACTAAGAGGTTATTTTTTATTATTGTATGAAATCCATATGTACATATGCACTAACAGAAGAAAGCTCAGTTACTATATATTCCATCACATAAGTTGACTTCTGTTTTTTTCTTTGAAAATTTGTGCTTAATCATATATTTGCCACCTAGTTAAACTTCCTTTTTTACAGTTATATTTTGTGTCTCACTTAGTGGTGTACATTTTCACAGGAAATTGATTAAGAACCATTGCTGACTTTTTAATTCAATTATTTCAGCTCTTTCTTTTAAATATTACATTGAATTTTCTTTCAGTGCATAGTAAAATGTAAAGAAAATAGTATGCATATGCAGTACTTCTTTATGTAGAAGATCACTAAACCAAAACACAGGCATAAGTAGTGACAAGACATCCTTCTTAATGATGCTATATCCCAGTAATTCCAGAATAACATACCAGTAGGGTGATACCACCTCATGATAGTGGAGAAAACAGACAGGGAAATTGTACTGTCCAACTTGATGTTCTCTGATCAGTGCAGACAGGCTTCTAGGACAATTCATGGGGTTCAATCAATAATATGTAAGAATTTTGCCAGCAGAAATAAGGTGGAGAAACTGTATAAGGCAAAGGTTAGGCTGCATCTTGAGTACTGCATACAAGTCTGAAAGCCTCATTTTAAGGAGGATATAAATCTGTTGGAACAGGTACAAAGAAGAGCAACAGATTAGTCAAGGACACAAAAGGGTACCTTTACAGTTAAAGGCTTCAGTTCTGAAAGTTACAGTGCTGATGGCATCTTACTCTTTGTTTGACAACATACGTAAGGGATTTCATCCTTTTTCCAATTTAATCATAAGTAAATTAGAAAAAGGATGGCTGCAGGATAGATGTATGTAAATTTTTCCAACTATGTGATGGATTCTGTGATATAGTCTGCGATAAAGTAAGTGATATAGTTGGGAAACTATGAGTTTTCCAACTATGTTTCTTGAATAAATTTAAGGAAAAATTAGAAAAATCATTACAGGGGATGGACAAATGAGGAGGGTTTTTTTTTTTTTTTTTTTTTAAGCTGATGCTGTATAAGCTTGCTTCCTTGCAACATTTAGTACTACTAATGCTAATATGTATATGTGGAAGGCATTAATTATGCAGCTGACCTATTCCTTGTTGCCTGTTTTATACAATACAGCAAATTGGTTTCTGTATAAAGAATGCCTATACGGAAGCATAAGAACTTGAAAACTAAACCCAAAAACAAAAATTCATCTGATGAAGAAAATAAACAAATTCTTTGGTTTTAAAAGTAAAAAAATGTATATTTGCATAAAAATACATATCTAATAAATTGTAAAATTGTATATATAAATATATATTTGGTATTAATTCATGTTTTTGTAACCCTAAGCATATGCCTTAAATTCATGTATAGAATTTTATAGTCAGCATATAAGATGACCTTAAAATTTTGGACAATTTTTAGTGCTTCAAAGACCAATTTATATGACAGAATATATGGTAATTTCATTCAACCACAAATATATAGACCAAAATGCTCCATATCCTCTGCTACATTAAAATGAAAACAATAAAATAATTAGTTTATTTATTTATTTATTTTAAAATAGATAGTAGTTTTTCTTAATGAAACTTGTATCTCAACCTCCCCTTATCTGAAACTCTATCAGATCCATAGTGATGCATATAGTCAGGGAAGGCAAATTTATGTATACACAACCTGAAGAAATAAAAATGCATAATTATAATGCATACAGCCTCAATCACTGGATTTTATATATTTTATAAGGAATTTATACAAAGCTCAATACTTTTTTTAAATTTCACATAAGTTCTCTGGTTCCAAAGGTCAAATGGCAGTTTGTTCCAAATAGCTAATTACAAAAATGTGAAAATCATGTAGTAACAAATCTAGAATGTCTGAGTATTTGAGTTCTTTCTGTCACATCTTTTGCAGCAAGGTCTGAATTGGGTTGGCAATGAATGTGCACACATTATCATGAAGCAGAATGAGTCCAAAATTTCAATATAGCATTTCAAGTGAACATTAGCATCAAAAGACCATGGTGGGCAAATAAAATGGATACCATAACTTTTCCTGCAGAAACCTGGAATTAAATTTTTTTTGCTTTTAGGGACTGAGGATGTTTTCACTGATAATGGAAAGCTCAAATTGTGATTCGAAATGATGTAACAAGACCTATCTCTTTCCACAACATTATTCAAAAATTCATACAATAATCCCATTTACAAGTTTTGTTTTTTTCTTTTTGTCAGTAGCCTTGAAATCCACTGAGCTCCAGCTTTACAATAACCAAGTAATGGAGTAAACAATTGCTGTGCTGATGTTCAATAATTGTCAAAGTTCTCTCACCATTATGCATCTGTTATCAAATGTTATCAAATCTGTTATGCATCTGTTATCTGTTGTCAAAGTTCTCTCACCATTATGCATCTGTTATCAAAGTTCAGAATTTCCAAAAGTTCAACATTTTTAACAGATTTTTCATGAAAAGCACTTTTCTGTCAATCAGAAAAATTGCTTGTCATTTCTCTTCCTTTTTGAAACGGTATTTACCACTCTATGGCAGCATTTTTTAAAGTAGCAACTTTCATCATACATAGCCAACATTCTGTTATAACCTCACTGTGGTTCTTGACCTTTTTTAATTAAAAATGAAATTACTCACTTACAGTAATTTGATTTGGATGCATTCTATGTTTGAAATGCCATATGAATAATTACACACACACACATCGAGAAAGTCGAGAAAGGAGTTCGACAAGGAGACACAATATCTCCGAAGCTGTTTACTGCTGCCCTTGAGGAAGCTTTCAGAAGATTAGACTGGTCGCAGAAAGGAGTCAGTGTGAACGGAGAGTACCTAAACCATTTACGATTTGCAGATGACATTGTGGTTATAAGCCACGATCCCAAAGAATTAGAGGAAAATCTTAATCAGTTATGCACAGTTAGTAAGGATTTTGGACTAAAGATGAATATGGCTAAAACAAAAGTAATGATGAACAAGTATGCCATGGAAAGGGAAATAATGATTGAAGGAGCAGTAATTGAAAAGGTGGAGTCATATACTTATCTGGGACAAGTTATTAGCTGTAATAATGATAAATGGCTGGAAGTCAAGAGAAGAATAAATTTTGGATGGATAGCATTCAGGAAATATAGTCACATACTGAAGAGCAATATCCCAGTTTGTCTGAAACGTAAAATAATGAATCAATGTATACTTCCCACCATGACTTATGGAAGTGAAACTTGGGCACTCACCAAAAGAATGGAAGAGAAGCTGAGAACTACACAGCGAAGAATGGAATGAATTATATTGGGACTCAGACTGTTAGATAAGAAGAGAAACACATGGATTAGGCAGCAAACTCAAGTAAAGGACATTCTTATCAAAACTAAAGAACTAAAATGGTCTTGGGCAGGACACATAGCTCGAAGACATGATGAAAGATGGACTAAGAAAATAACAGAATGGTACCCAAGAGGAGCAAGAAGAAAACCTGGAAGACAAAGGCGGAGATGGATAGATGAAATTCATGAGTTTTTGGGTAGTAAATGGATGGCCAGTGCTCAAAACAGAAGGAACTGGAAAGTTGCTGGAGAGGCCTTCATCCTGCAGTGGATTGAAAATGGCTGATGATGATGACACACACACACACACACACACACACACACACACACACACACACACACACACACACACACACACACACACACACACACACACACACACACACACACACACACACAACTATAATAAAAAGAAAATGAAACAACACAAGTCTTGTTATGAAACAGCATGTTGATATGTTGATTTAAGTAAATACATATCTATTTCTCTCATCCTACTGAGAACTGTCATGTGTCAAAATTGTTCAAATTAAATTAAACAACTCTTGTACATGTCCTCCAGTTTGAATCACCTGTAAAAAGAGAAAAGATATCCCTATTGTTTAATTTACTCAACCCTTTTAAAACCTTAATATTTCATTCAGGTCCTCCTGTCAATGCCTTTCCAAGAAAGTAACCATCTTTCCTGAAATGGTGTTTCCAGAATTATATACAATATTCAAACTGTGCCCATACCAAAGATTGGCAGGGTTGTTAATGACAGTAAAGACATTATGCTACTGCATCAGGATCTAGAAAAGTTAGGCAGATGGGCTGAGGAGTGGCAACTGAAGTTTAACATTGACAAATGCAAAGTACTCCATATGGGTGGCAGTAACCCAAGAGAAACGCACCAACTGTGTGGTACTACAGTAAGGGAGGTGGAGAATGAAAAAGACCTGGGGGTAATTGTTCAGTTAGATATGAAATTCTCTGAGCAGTGCAGACGGGCGGGCAGAGCAGGTCATAGAGTTTTGTCAATGATATATAAGAATTTTGCTAGCATAGACAAGGAGGTGATTATCCCTTTGTATAAGGCAATGGTCAGGCCACACCTTGAGTACTGTATACAGGTCTGCAGGCCTCATTTTAGGAAGGATGTAGAGTTGCTAGAATGAGTACAGAGAAGGGCAACAAGATTGGTGAGAGGAACAAAGGGATGCACTTATGAAGAAAGGCTTAAGTTCTGCAAGTTGCAGCATCTGGAGACTAGGGAGATGATCTGATTGAAGTGTACAAGGCCTTGAATGGTTTGAGCAGGCTCAGTGCTGATAAGATACTTCCACTTGTTCAGATTAAGAACCTGAGGGGAAAAAAATCAAATTTAGGAAAGACAGTCGTAGAATAGATGTGTGGAAGTTTGCCTTTAGTGGGTGGTTGATTGCTGGAATAGACTTCCATCTGTTGTTGTGGAAGGTGATAGCTCAAATAAATTTAAGGCAGAACTAGACAAACATTTGGAGTGACCGGATGGGTGAAATGGGAAGGGTTTTTTTTTTTTTTTTTGGCTGCTGCTGCTGTATAAGCTTGCTTTCTTGCATTATATGCCTCAACTAATGTTAATCACTATATACAGTGTGATGTACAAGTATAATCATCACCTTCAGTAAAATTCCAGTACACTGTACCTGAAACCATGCATCACTAAAAGAACTTAATAAGTTCTTTTAGCAGTGCATAAATTTTAAATCATACCCCTTGGATTCAGGGGTAGTCCCCATGGACTGGAGATGTGCAAATGTATCTCCAATTCAAACAGGGGAATCAAAGGGTGACACGAGTAATTACGGACTTGTTAGTTTGACTTCCGTTCCAGGGAAAATAATGGAATGACTGGTTAAAGCATTGCAGGATCATCTAGTCAAGGCAGCAGTAATAATTCAGACATAGCATGGGTTTGTTAAGATGAAGTCTTGTCTGACCAATTTAAATGCATACTATGACATGGTCCCAAAGGAACTGGATGCAAAAAATTATTTTGATATATACTTGGTTTTTAGGAAAGCTTTTGATACTGTTGCACATGAAAGACTACTGTACAAATTGGAACAGTATGGCATTAAGGGCAAGTTGCTACAGTGGATAAAAAGATGGTTGAGTGTAAGAAGACAGAGTGGTAATCAATGGATACTGCTTTTCATGGACTAATGTTATTAATGGGGTGTTGGGCCCATTGTTGTCTTGTATATTTATCAATGATATTGATGAAGGTATATCAAGCTTTGCATATGATACAAAGGTTGGGAGGATTGTTAATAACAGTAAGGACAGTATGCTGCTGCAACAGGATCTGGAAAAGTTGGGCAAATGGGCTGAGAAGTGGAAACTGAAGTTTAACATTGACAAATGCAAAGTACTGCATATGGGTAGCAGTAATCCCAGAGAAATGTACCAACTGGGTGGGGTTACGCTCAGGGTAGTGGAGAATGAAAGACACCTGAAGTTTTCTGAGCAGTGCAGACAGGCTGCCAGAGTAGGTTAATGGGTCTTGTCAATGATATACAGGAATTTTGAGAGCAGGGATAAGGAGGTGATTATCCCCTTGTATAAGGCCACACCTTGAGTACTGTGTACAGGTCTGGAAGTGTCATTTTAGGAAGGATGTAGAGGTGCTCAAACGAGTAGAGAGAAGGGCAACAAGATTAGTGAATGAAACAAAGGGCTAGTTGCTGTTACCAAGAGAGGCTTAAGTTCTGTAAATTGCAGCATCTGGAGACTAGGCACCTGCTAGGTGATCTGATTGAGGTGTATAATGCCTTGAATGGCTCAATGCTGATGGGATTCTTCCTCTTCCTCAGATTACAAACCTGAAGGGGCATAAACTGAAATTGAGAAAAGACAGTTGTCAAATAGATGTGCAGAAATTTTCCTTTAGCCAGCGGTAGTTGATTGCTGGAACAAACTTTCATCTGCCATTGTGGAAATTGGTAGCTTAAATAAATTCAAGGCAGAACTAGACAAACATTTGGAATGAATGGATGGGTGAAATAAGAAGGGTTTTTTTTTTTTGGCTGATGCTGCATAAGGTTGCTTTCTTGCATCATATGCCTCTACTAATGTTAATGCTAACTTCATATCAGGATCTATAATGACCCCTCTTTTATCTTACTCAACTACATTAGGTTTTTTTGCTTCCTGAGTAATAAATTAATCTAGAACTACTTTTGCTCAAATGACTTTGATAGAGTTAAATAACAAAATACAAACAAATACAAAATGTAAAATATAACGAATACAACTTGTTTATATATTCCTCAGTATCATCAGTTGTGGATCGATTACTCCAAGTGATGTGGGACCTACTCAAAACTCTGGTCTAGTCAGATCAATAGGTTTTTTTTTTTTTTTACCACTACCTTTTGTCTTTTACCGGTTACTTAAACTGTTATTTTATCCCACCTGGCACCGATGTAGGAATAAGATCAAATTAATTCAAAGATTAGCACTAATACACAGTTTTAATATTTGATATTCGGTTTGATATTTATGCTATTTAGATGCAATATAAATAAAATAAACAGATTATTTTGTATAAATAATTTATTTAGCATAAATAGACTGTTAACACCAAAGTAAGGAATTTAGACTGGTCTAGTCTGTACCAAAGTCTAGAAAGGTATTCGTTGTGTCTGGTTATTTTCTATCCCCCCTCCCCTTATAGTTAGTCAATCAAATGTTGTCTTATTCTAACTACCTGTCTCTGTAATCTGTGCTGGGCTATGTTTCCACAATAAGTCCAAATGCTGTTGCAATGCAATGCCGATCATGAGCTTTAATTTTACGTGATCCTGAAGTTGAATTTACCAGTCTGTAGTTATCCATATCATCCCAAGGACCATCTTTGTAAACTGAAGAGATATTTGCACAAGACTTTTGCCTGAGTCTAGGGATGCTCCTGTTATAGTAGACAAAGGCTTGTTAATCTGTTCTCCCACTTCTCTTAATATAATTGTATAAATTCCAGTGGTGCCTAGTGACTTGTTGTGTTAATTTCTCTTTTAGTCCTTATCAGTGATCTGAAATTTTTAATTTCAAATAGCTGTTACCTGGATGAATAGCATTCTCAAGGAAGAAAGCATGTTTGCAAGTAAATGTTGATGCAATATAATTATTCAAATCATCAGCTATATATTTACATTCATCTGTAATGTCAATGAAGTAATCTGTAATGAGCCAATTTGGTTCAGTCCCTTCTTTCTATTGTAAACGTATGTGAAGAGCTCAGATGAATCATGTCCATAATAATTCCCTTTATGAAAGTTATAACTTTTCCTTTTATCCACGAAAGCACTTATTTCTTTAGATATGCCACCAATAACACTTGTTAATTGCCACCAAGTACCTAATGGCACTTTTACTTAAATTCTCAAATTTCAGATATTTAGTAAAAACAGAATCAAGGATGTGTTCCCCCATGTGGCATCTCTAAAATGTCAATAAAATACTATCATCTAATCAATCCAGAAATATACTGCAGCTACATGAATGACCCACTACAAGTTGCTGTCTATCTCTGAAAATTTCAAGTTTAATGGCATACAGGAAACTGCAAAATCCAGCACTTTATAATTCAGCACATTCTTAAGAAAAACCATCATTTTTCAAAATAGAAATATTAAGAAAGCAAGCTGGTACTCATATAAATTATCACATTTGACTTTATGAATCTAAGCAAAAAAAAGGACATTTCTCTCTTTTATGTCGGTAGATAAATCTCATCAACTGGTGCAATACCACCACTTTGCTTATTGGAGGCTTGAAGTGGTGGAACCCATGTTTAGTCTCCAGAGCTAAGTTCTGGCCAACCCTTCCCCATCCCTTTCATCATGCAGTATAACTGATGACTTTTGAGGTTATGATGAACATCATGACAAGATCCAATCTTCCTTACATTTCGAGGGTACAACTCTAAAATGGTGTTCGCAGGCCGGCCACTAGTTAGTACACCGGACCGAACCTATTGGTAATAACTCTTTAGGAGGCTTCCTGATCAACTAGTGTATAATCTTGCTACCTCTACTCTGCCAGATAGCAACTGGAGGAAGTCCAAGTTGTGTGTATGCGGGGGGGAGGCATTGTCGAGGCCATGTTATGTCAAGGATCTAGGTATATTCTTACCATCTGTATGCCATATCCAAAAATTTCGTTACTTCATACAGCATGTCCCCCCCACTTTTCTTATTGAATACACCATGAATTGTCAAACTAATAGAGTAAGCTTATCTGCGAAAAGATCTAAATCTCCCAAACACTTCCTAATTCATTTCACAAATATACGTGGTCTGAATTCTGATCTCAAAGATGTTCATTTCCCCTTGAAGTCTGCCAAACCCCATGCACTTTTTCTGACAGAATCTCAGTTATCAGTTGATTCAACTACTGCTCATCTCAGTTGCCCAAATTATTCGCTGTATGATTCCTTTCGCCTCAAAGGTGGTACTTGTGCATATGTCCGTTCCGATATTCCCTGTCAGAGACTTGGTAATTTGGAATCTCCTCTTTTCGATCTTCTCTGGCTTAAAATCTCTCTACCTCATTGTGTCATATTCATCTGTTGTCTCTACCGTTCTCCCAACTTCACTAATCACTTGGAGCTCTTTGCAACTTGACTTTCTCCAGTCCAACTTTACTAACAGTGAGGTAATTTTCCTTGGTGATTTTAATGTTCACAACTCCAGGTAGCTTCCATTTTCTAGTCACACCGACACAGCTGGTTGAGATGCTGAGGCTTTAGCAATTACTAATGACCTTGCACAGATTGTTCTTTTACCTACAAGAATACCAGACAATCCTAATCATACAGCCAACACGCTTGATCTTTTTCTCACAAATAACCTTTCTAAGTACACGGCCGAAGTGAGTGGTCCTTTAGGTACCTCAGATCACAACTTGGTGATTGTCTCTTCTCCAATGGAGCCTTTATCTCATGGCTATTGCCAACCTCGTATAGTTTGGCATTACAAGAATGCAAAATGGGATGACCTGCGAAATTTCTTTTCTTCTTCCCCTTGGTCGGATTACTGTTTCAAAACTTCTGATGTCAACATGTGCTCAGGTCATGTCAGTGAAATTATACTGTAGGAATGGAATCCTTTATTCCACACTCCACTTTAAAATCTTGTCCTTTGTCTAAATCTTGGTTTTCTAATAAATGTGCTACGGCTGTTCAAGAGAAGAACGTTGCATATCGTAATTGGCTAGTTTCCAATTCTTCAGTTTCATTTTCTGCCTACACCACAGCTCGTCATTAATCGTGCTCGTAAAGTGGTCATTAATCAGTCCAAAGTAGATTTTGAAGAGGCTAGGAGTATAAAACTTGCTTCTTGCCTTAATGGTAGCTGAGCATTCTGGTCTCTTGCCAATGCCGCAATTTTTGCCCATCTCTATTCCTACCTCTGTTGAAACTAGATGGTTTTATCGTCACTTCAGCCAAGGATATCGCTGACCTACTAGCATCCCATTTTTCTTCCAACTCATGTATTATTTGATTTTGGTAAAACACCTCCCACCATTCCCAACAAGCTCCATTCAATGCTTCCTTTAGTCTTCCGTCAAAAGAATGTCAGAAGGATTTTGACGAATCTCGATGCTAAGAAAGCTCCAGGTCCTAATGGTATTTCTCCACTTGTTCTCAAAACCTGTGCTCCTCAATTTACTCCTGTTCTTTGCCGCCTTTTTTCACTTTCTTATTCGAAAGGTATTTTTCCTTCTGCTTGGAAATTTGCTCATATCCAGCCAGTTCCTAAAAAGGGTGACAAATTGCTCTCATCCAATTATCATCCCATTGCAATTACTTCTACTCTTTCTAAAGTAATGGAGAATTCAATTAACTGCCAACTCTTAAACTACCTAGAAACATTCCATCTGATCAACGATCGCCAGTATGGATTCTGTCAGTGTCAATCCACTGGTGATATTCTGGCTTATGTTACCCATTTATGGACAAATTCAATGTAAAAGTTCGGTGAAACACAAGTAGTTGCTCTAGACGTTTCAAAGGATTTTAATCATATTTGGCATAAAGGTCTTCCAAACAAGCTTCCATCTTATGGTTTGCCAACTGTTTTTTGTAATTGGTTATCCAGTTTTCTCTCTGATCGCTCACTGAGGGTGATGGTAGATGGCTGTCTGTCTTCTAGCTTCCCCACTAATGCTGGTGTCCCCCAAGGTTCAGTTCTTTCCCCCACGCTTTTCCTCTTGTATATTAATGACCTTCTTACATTGACTGGAAATCCTATCCATTTGTTTTGCTGATGATAGCACATTACATTCCACTTTCCATTTTGAGAAACCTTGCCCTGCTCAATCAGCTTGAACTTCTCGAATATCTGCTACCAATTCCTTAATTGTCGATTTCCAGATAATTCTCCAGTGGGGCAATGACAACTTAGTTGATTTCAAACCTTCTAAAACTCAGTCTTGTCTTATATCTCGCAAAAAGGATTCTTCTGCTCCTATGCTTACCTTTGATGACACTCCGATTTCTAGGCACGTTGATATATCTCTTTTGGGGATTACCCTGACTTCTAATCTCTCTTGGCACAAGCACATTACAAATATTGCTTCCTCTGCATCTAAAAAACTTGGTTTTCTCTTTCGCTCTCAGTGTTACTTTTTTTCCAAACAGCTGTTCACTCTGTACGAATCGCAAATCCGCCCTACCATGGAATATTGTTCCCACATCTGGGGTGGTGCCCTCAAAACCTCTCTCAGGTTTCTAGATTCCATTCAGAAGAGGGAAGTTAGGTTAATTAATGATTCCTCTCTAACAGAGTCTCTCCACTCTCTGTCTCATAGACGTATTGTTTCTGCTGCATGCCTTTTCTACAGATACTTCCATGGGCACTGTTCTTCTGAATTGGCTTCTATAATTCCAGCTCTGTCTTTCAAAACAGTCCGAACACATGCTGCCACCAGCCAACATCCATTTACTGTCCAACTTCAAATTTACAGAACCAACTTTTCATCTTCCTCATTTATTCATTCAACTGCCGTTTTCTGGAACAACCTTCCTTCACATGTATTTCTTGAAAATTACAGTCTATAGAAGTTGACATTAGACTTGAACGTCTACAGAAGTTCAAGTCTAATGTCAACAAATATCTTATTTCATCTTCTCAACCTCTAACCTGAGCATGGTACTAAGTACTATAGGTTATAATACTTCTCGTGTTTGGGGTTTTCATAAAAAAAAAAAAAAAAAAAAACTTATTCAGTTAACTTATTGCAAGCTGCTCTGAGTGGTCGAATGTGAGAGGACATCAATATATGCATTTGATTTGACCATGGTTCAAGCCTGGGCAACTGCTAAATATGGTGTGTCCTTGTATTCCCTCTATTTTGTGAACTACTCTGGCCCTACATGGTTGTCCTGGAGTATAAACTGAAAAGTCTTATTTAAAAAGTTAACTGCTCTTGCAAATTGTGAACTATGTGGCTGGTCACATAGTTCTTGCACGAGCCTCCAACTAGTTTAATGTCACTTTGAAACATCTGATAGCATGTGAGAACAGCTGGAAAAATATATGGTCAATTTCTTCCATAAACAGCAACTTATGGATGCAACAAGATTTAATTCCATACAACCAAGGCTTTTATTGCCATTGTAGTCATACATCAACTGCATGAATTGTATAATGGTGGTAGTACCAGTTCCAGATTCCAACAAAGGGGTCCCCTTCGTTGGAATCTGGGGCCCTTTTCACTCAATTTCCTAGATTCCTTGCACCCTATCCCCCCCCCCAACCACTGTGCCTGAATGATGGAAAAATTTTAATTTAGTGACCTTTGTTTTTATGTGCAAGAAATTGGTTGAATTTCTCCACAAATCAAAATGTCATGTAATATGATAAAGACTGCACATACCTTATTTTAATTATTCTTTAAGAAGAATATTATGGTTATTTTATTTTTTTTTTTTATTATTCAATAGAAAAGAATTTTATCTCTGAAGCAAAGCATGCATTTAAAACTGATGTTACAGTATATGGCAATTGTTGTCTCTTTATTATCATTTGTTTACATTTAATAAGTTAAACAATTATTTATATTTGTAACTAATGAGACTACCTTTCAGTCATTAAAAATGTTTACAGATGTAAATGAGTTCAGCCATTAGTGCTTAATATGCCTTTAGCCAGCAGATAGTTGGTTGGTGGAACAGACTTCCTTCCTTTGTTGTGGAAGTTGATAGCCTAAATAAATTTAAGGCTGAGCTGGACAGGTATTTGGAAAGAATGGAGGGGTGAAATGGGAGCAGTTTTTTTTTTTTTTTTTTGGCTGATGCTACATAAGCTTGCTTTCTTGCATCATATGCCTCTACTAATGCTAATATTCATCAAAATGTGCTCCTCTAAAACTAAAACTGTTCAACTACTAGCTATACCCCTCTAAATTCTGGAAAATTTTAAAACCTGGCACCTTTGAATCCCAAGAATACTAGATTTTAAAGAGTTTTTGTAATTGTGCATGCTTTCCCCTTCATTTGTTTGCATAACTTAGCTTCATATTCACAATGGTATCCTAATCTCATTTTTCCTCAAATGTATAAGGAGAAAAACAGGAAATTCTCCCATTTTTAGTTTTTCCATTTCTTACAAGACTTGTTAGACTGAATACCTTTACAGTTGTCATTTATGGCTATCCCCTTCTCTAATATATGTGTTTTGTAGTTAAAAGCATAATCTCTCTTTTTTCCTTTGTATTATCTACTATTCATGAACACACTGTAGTTAAATTCTATATCCCTTGTATTAAGCTACCATAGCTGAGTGGTCAGGCACAAGGGTTCATAAATACACATGCTTTGAGTGACTGGGCTTCAAGCCTATGACTGCTGACTACAGTGCTGTTTCTTGTATTCTCTATTGTCTTATGAATGCCTCTAACCATGCAATCATCCCAGAGTATAAACAGAAAATTTATTATTTATTTATATGAATGTCACCACATTTCTGATATCTCTATTATGTTAACATTTATACTTCAAAGAGTCAGTATTTCAAATTTGTCATACATGTTCCTCTATTATAGTCTGCTTTATAAATAAAATTTATTACTTTAACACATTCTATATAATTACTTGTGTAGAGTTTTCCACAATAAGTTTCCAACTGGATATCTGAATCTTCAAATAGGCCTCTGGGGTTGGGAATATTCATGTTCACAATAACTGTACAATCCTACACCAACCGTTATTAAATAAATTAGAGTTGTGTTCTATTAAGATAATAATGATAAAAATGAAATGAAATAAATAGAATGAATAATATAATTACACCAGATAAAACTAATAAAATAAGATACCTAAAACACCAATAAAAGCAATAAAATACCGAAGCTTTCAGAGGCATCCACCTCCTTTTTCAACAGTGAAGCTTATCGTACAGTGCATCCTTAAATATCAGTAGGCTCACGGTTCACAGCATGTGTTTCTAGGAGCATGGGCAGTATTTTATCAGTTTTATCTGGTGTAATTATATTATTTGTTCTATTTATTTCATTTCATTTTTATCATTATTATCTTAATACAACACAACTCTAATTTATTCAATAACAGTTGGTGGAGGATTCTACAGTTATTGTGAACTGGATATCTGATTAGGTCTAGAACTCTTTAGGCAACTGTTCTTTAATTTCTAATTAGAGTTAGCTCAAATTTCTCTGTCACATCAGTTTCACTGAACATCATTTAGTGTTTTAATAGAATTCTAATTCAGAGCTACTTTACAATACTTTATACTTTATTGCTATTCTCACCCAGAGAATTACTAGCTACAATTTCAATGCAGTTATGGTCAAATCTTATAATTTTATCTATTACAGCACTGTAAAGTGATTAAAGTAGTATAGTGTATTTTTTTAATTATTTTTACATTTTTGCAGTCTGAAGCTACAGCTAGTTTATTCATGACAGGTTGATGAAGTTTCATGCCATATAACACCCTCCTTTTCCAAATTATAAGTTTTTTTCACACTTTAAAGTTGACAAAGATAGTATTCACAATAATTCCCCTCTTCCCCATTCAAATGCATTCTAATACTACTATAAAGATCTCTTCTTCCAATTAGCATGGGCTATGCAGAGAACAATTTGATTCCCCAATTCTTGCATAGTCTCTTTAGCCTAAAATTGATAGACAAAGCTCAACACATATATTCTCTCCTGTTATGGAGAATATAAGCTTCTCCTTTCATGTGTAGGTAAATTTTAAGATTATTTCAGTTTTCAGTTATGTCTGTAATGTCATTAGACACCTTTTTTTTTTATCCTTGTTTTTTTTTTTATTCTTGAGAAACAGTAAATGAACTGTGATGTCTTGTATCATTTGATCCTAGGTAAAGTTATTTGGTTTTGTTCCATTTGTCCTTTTAATATAAAGTCTACTTACCTTTTTTTATTGGTACCACAAAAAGAGATTGCATCTCAACTTTTCTCAGTTCAGCCAGTCTGTTCTGTTTATTTCTTTGTTGTTTATATGTTTGTTTGTTGCTGTTGATTTTTAGGAGCATCAGAGACTTAAATCATTGCACTGTTTTGCGTTATATCTGGACAAGTGTGTTCATGGATCTATTTGCCATTTCATATCTATTATACTTCAATTTAAGACAATAAGCTTCAGCACTGCTCTGAACTCCTGTGATCCAGAGATGTTTCAGAAATCTGATTTCTTTCCTGATCATCCAAGTTTTTCATTTAAAGTTCAGTCTCATCAGTTAAAACTTACAAGATAAAGGAATATTAATATTTGCATTTATTGGAACCAAAGGTTCTAATTGTTGCCTTTCTGAAATTGCTTTTGCTACATACCTTCTATAAACTGACTTGGCATAGCAATATATTAGAACAATTGTTTACTTCATTTTTAGGTTCTGAAATTTTAGATATGTCTTTAAAATGGCTGCCTTGCAGTAAAGCTTATTATTTAATTACCTCTCAATTGTTCTTGTAGCTTTTCTTCAACCACTTCAAAGTGATTTGTGGGTATTGCCTCCTCACCTTCTAAACAGCCAGAAGTTGACTTTTAAACAGTTATAAGTAGGGTGGAACTCCCATATTAAAAAAAAAATAAATAAAAAATAAAAAAAACTTTAATCAATACTTTGAATATGTCACTTTCTGCTTGTGAGTTATCCATAACGGTTAATACCTACAAGAATTACCTACGCTCTTTACATTTTTGGTTTTTGTTTTTTTTTTTTAGGAGCATTAGCAACTAAGGCCATATTTCTCCGGGAATATGCGGTGGTCATTCCCTGACCTTTCCGTATCCTCCGTATTTGGTGGTGACAGGATTGAACCCCGGTATAATCAAGAAGCATGTGCTATGCACTGCTGCTCCTTCCCACCTGGCTACTGGGGAGCCGCACGCTCTTTACATCTCAATAGAATATTTTATTATCAACAATATGTTACAGCACCTTACCAGAGTATGAAAAATTGGATTAGAGTCAGAGAAATTCTCTTTTCAGAAGTGGACTGCTGGTTCAGAAGCACTGCTAAGCAATTCACAGTAGAGATGTGGTGAAGGTAGTGCAAAAAAGCTATTCACAATCCTGAAATTTTAAGTTTGGTCACAAAATTACTTTGTAATTAGTTGTTGTTGTTGTTATTTGGTTTTTAGGAGCATTAGCAACTAAGGCCATATTGCTCAGGGAATATGCGGTGGTCATTCCCTGACCTTTCCGCACCCTCCGTATTTGGTGGTGATGAGCTTGAACCCAGGTCTAATCAAGAAGCGTGTGCTACGCACTGCTGCTCCTTCCCACCTGGCTACGGAGGCGCCCTTGTAATTAGTTCTGAAATAAGGAATAGGATTTTTATTTGGCTTTAGTAATTTTAATTATTCTTGAAGGATTTTTCTTCAGCTAACTTTTCATTTTTTTACTGAGTTTGTAGCCTTTCCAATACTAATTTTGATTATTTATTGCTTTGCATATTATTATTTTACAACTTTTATTACTGTATTACTGCCTCATTAACTTCTTAATAGAATTTATTTGCCTCTCTCTCTCTCTCTCTCTCTCTCTCTGTTCAAAATCACCCCGTGATTTTTAACAGAGAGAGAGAGGCAAATAAATTTTATCTTTCTATCTTGTGGATAGAAATTATATGGTACTACATTTATGGAACTAGCTTTTAAGGAAGTGATGATCATAACATTTATCTTAGTGTAATCTTTAAATTCATTCAAGTCTTCACATTCAAAGTAATTATTCAGTTAACATAATTCTTCTGTTATCTTTATTTCTCAGTCTAATTTTATTTTTTTTCTCAATTCCATTGGGTCTTTCTCCAACTCCAATGTTCATAATAATGGAGGTACTCTGAACAAAATAGAATGCCTCCTGAAGTGTCAAGAGGTAAATGTGTGTTTAAACCAAAAAAAGCATTTTTCCGTTATCTTTCCTCACAACAGATACATATTCATTTTAGCCATTACTGACTACCATTTCTTCCTAACTATAAAAACATTTTTCCCCCATCCCCTAATTACTACAAGAAATAATTATCTTACACAGAAAATGCATATGCTGTTCCCCTTTGCAAATAAGCTGCAGTCAAATTCTGTAAGTGTTATTTTAGCATACATTTTATTTTATTTTTTTAATGCTTCCATTACAGTGTACATTTTTATAGCTGGAATGAAGATTTAAGCATTAAGATAATGCAGCCCATAAGTTGTCATTGTATGATTAGTATTAATATAGGCCACAAATATAGTTTCCTGTTAGTAAAGTCTAATAGTTTCCCCAACAGTTTGTGTTTATGCCCCTAGAGTTTGTGTCCCATTTCAATGCAAAATTTCCATTGTTTTTCAGTTTGCTTTCCCCCACCTTGGTGTCTTTTGTGCCTCAAATGAACCTTTCCTGAGATGCCTAGTTTCCATGCTCTGTAATGGAGTTATCCTTTTAAGAAATTCAATATCTTTACTGCATCCTCAGGACCTAAACACAATATTCCAAATGCAGTCTCACTATTGATCTGTATAATTGAAAACCACCTACTTCTCCCAAGATGCAAAAGTATGGTAAATCATGAATAAGATACTATTTGCCTTCTTGGACATTTGCTTAAACTATATGGTAACATTTCAAATGTGATTGTATTAATACCCAAGGTTCCTCATTTACACTCTAAACTTTACTTCTCAGTATATAAATTATTCTCAAGTTGTTACATCTGAACTACAGAACATTATATATGGGAGCATTAAACGTAACTATTTCTCCAATCATCTATAAAGCCTATTCAAGTCATTTTGAAGGACTTCTAACTTGCACCATTAACCATCATCTCAGCCATCTACAAATTTCAAAATTGCACCCTTTATTCCTTTGTCAATATCATTCAAGTAAATCAGAAACAGGAAACCCTGAGACTAAATAGTGGACAAGGGTAAAGTGGAATCCCATTGAGATTGAGAATTCCACTTTAACCCTGTTGGGGAAGGGAGCATTTATAAGAGTCGTTTGCTTCCTGTCATCTCTTGAAGGTTTGTGTCAGCCCCAGAATCTTGCTCATAATTTCTATATGCTTTCAATTTGTATAGCAACATACCATATGTGACTGTTTCAAAATCCTTTTTTAAAGTTTAGTATTAGTATTATTATTATTAGTAGTGGCAAACAATGCAAGGAAGCAAATAACATGGCTAACCAAAAAAAAAAAACATACCCTACCTCTTCTTTCCAATCCTCTGATAATCCACTTCTACAATATCAGATTGAAATTTCCTCTATCTATCCTGCAACCATGCTTAAATTTATGCTCCCTGTGTGTTGTCTGACAAGAATAAGGATGCCATCAACACACAGTTTACTGAATCCATTTAAAGCTGAATCAAACCAAGAGTAAGAACAATACATGTATAATTGGTATGTACACTAATGCAAGGAGCATAGTAAATATGATGAATTTGAAGTATTGATTAAGTCATCAAATGCAGATATTGTAGGGATATAGGAAACATGATCAATCAGACATAAGGAATGCATAATTTGAATATGGGGAGTACAATGTGTACACAAAGGACAGATGGAAGGGAGAGTATGCTCTTAGTTAAGAAGCATATTGAGGTAATGCATCCAGTCAGCATGGGTGGCTAGTGTAATGTTGAATCAGTTTGGCATAACATAGGGCATGGAGAAGATGAAAATGAGAGTAGGAGTGTATTAAACTAGTTAGGAAAGCTAAGGCAGATTATGAGAAATCTTTGGCAAAGAGTGCAAAGAAAAGCAGCAAAGACTTCTTTATGTATATTAACAGTAGAAGAAAAGGGTTGAATTACATTGGTCCACTTGATGTCTGGTTTAACTTTTGATGATCCTGCTCAGGTTGCTGATAGACTGAATTTTGTATCTACCTTCATGCATGAGGAGCTTTTTAGGGAGGGGAATGCCAGAAGTAACAAAACCAGAAGTAGCTAAATGATTTTGTGATAACTGAGAGAAAAGCAGAAGAGAAACTGTTGGAGCTAAACATAAAAAAGGCAATTGGGGTGGATGGGATCTATCCAGTTATATTAAGGGAGACAGCAAAGGTCAGCAAACCTTAAGCAATAATTATGAGAACATCTTTAAATTCAAGGGAGATCCCTATGGACTGGAGATGTCCAAATGTATTCCCATTTCACAAAGAGGATAAAAAAGTGACATGAACAATTACAAACTTTTTTTTTTAGGAGCATTAGCAACTATGCTCTGGGGATATGCGGTGGTCATTCCCTGACCTTTCTGCACCCTCCGTGTTTGGTGGTAACGGGTTCGAACCCCGGTCTAGTCAAGAAGCGTGTGCTACGCACTGCTGCTCCTGCCCACCTACGGAGGCAGTCATTACAGACCTGTTAGCTTAACTTCTATTCCAGTAAAAATAATGGAGTCACTGGTTAAAGAAGTAAGGCCAGACCATCTAGACAAGAATGCAATTATACTACAATCAAAGCATGGATTTGTTAAGGGGTGATCTTGTCTGACCAATCTGACTGAATGCTATGATGCAACAACAGAGGAAATTGATGAAAAAAATAATTTTGATATCATATACTTTGATTTCAGGAAATCTTTTGATACTGTTGCACATAAAAGACTGCTGCAGAAATAGGAGCAGTGTGACATTAAGAGCAAGTTGCTGCTATGGATAAGAGAAGACAGAGAGTGGTTATTAACGGACACTGCTTTTCGTGGACAAATGTTATTAGTGGAGACCCCCGAGGTTCATGCTGGGCCCATTGTTGTTTTCTATATTTATTAATATTATTGATGAAAGTATATCAGGCTTAATGTCTAAATTCGAGATGATATAAAGATTGACACAGGTGTTTAATGACAGTAATTAAGGTAAGCTACTGCAACAAAATCTTGAAAAATTAGGCAGATGGGTTGAGAAATGGCAGTTGTTTAACATTAACAAATGCAAGGTACTGGGAGTTTTGTCAATGATACTGAGGAACTTTGCTAGCAGGGATAAGGAGGAGATTATTCCATTGTACAAGGCATTGGGTAGGCTGCACCTTGAGTACTGTATATAAGTCTGGCAGGCTCATTTTAGGAAGGATGCACATCTGCTGGAATAGTGTAGAGAAGGGCAACTAGATTAGTGAAGGGAACAAATGGGTAGTCTTACAAAGAAAGGTTTCAATTCTGCAGATTGCAGTGTTTGGAGTGTAGAGATCCCCATAATTGCAGTCCCCACATAAATAATAATGCCCCCTGTACCCTCCTTAAAATCTAAAAATCTTTTGGTGACATCATTGATTATTCTCCCAGCAGACTTACTCTGGAAAATGGGCACCTGCCAGGTGCTCATTTTCTTTTTAATTTTTGTAAAACGTTTTTTTTTTTTTTTTAATTCTGTTTGAACAATGCCAATATTTCATCGTTTCTTAATAGATTGTAATTCTTATATGTAATTTTTTAAGTTTAAAAATATATTAAAATTTTAAAAACAAGCTGGCTGTGCATTTTACACCTTTTATTAAAAAAAAAATGAATTTTTCTAAAAATTACCAAACAACATGTTTGACATAAAATACAGGTATCAGTCTTTTAATATCTTCGTTTAAAAATTTAAAAGCCCGTTAACTGTGTGCAGTTTCAAACTGCACATGCACATATATTTCTGCTTATTATCTATAAAAATAATATTAAAATTTTTAAAAACTTATTATATATATTTAATACTATTAGTTCCTTCCATTTCCAGGCTTATTTCAAACTTTATGTCAAATTTGGTGCCCTTCACAGCATGTGAAATTATGTATGTTTCTTCCTACAGAGTAGCGGCCATTATAAGAGAATTCTTGGTTTGGTGTTATTAGGCCTGATGTAGCTGAGTGGTTAGGAGCAGGAGTGCAGTAGCACACAATCTCTGAGTGGACAGTGGTTCAAGACCATGACTGTTAAATGCAATTAGCCATTGTTTCCATGATTTATTGTAAACTCCACTGATCTGACCTGGCTATGCTGGAGTATAAACAAGAACATCTTTTTATCTTTAGAACTGAAAACAATAATAAATCTTTCAAAACTACTAGGGTAGGGCAGAAGATATTTATCGACCTAGTAGGAGAGGAAAAACAAGTAACTGAAATTTTAAACAAATACAGCTTTTATGCTTGTCAAGTACCATGCCATTCTTCATGTGATTGTGATTTTTTTTTTTTTTTTTTTAGGAGCATTAGCAACTAAGGCCATATTGCTCCGGGATATGCGTGGTCATTCCCTGACCT
This sequence comes from Mastigoproctus giganteus, assembly GCF_048544385.1. Taxonomy (NCBI): domain Eukaryota; kingdom Metazoa; phylum Arthropoda; class Arachnida; order Uropygi; family Thelyphonidae; genus Mastigoproctus; species Mastigoproctus giganteus. Next base: position 142,347,049 of record NC_143576.1, read on the forward strand.
TTCCGCATCCTCCGTAGGAGGGTGAGAACCTGTTAGGTGCCCACCACCAAAATGGTGGTGGGCACCTAACAGGTTCTCACCCTCCTTCCCCCAATTTCTTTATGAAACCATACAAAAAAAATCACTTCAGAAACTATTGTAGAAAAAGTATGACTCTATTTAGGAAGGTAGAAAAAATGTAAGAATTCATTAATGCAGGAGTGTTATTTTCAGAGGGCCCCTGTGAGGTACCCTGCCACTACTGCAGGGTTAATGAGATACCAGAAATTTATGAAATACTGAAATTAAGAATCTAAATTTACAATAACTTAGTAACTTACAAGAATTGGCTTTACAATAGAATCAAAAATTAGTCTACTGAATTCTTTATCCAAACCACTACTCCTTTAATCCATCCATCTACTAAGCAAAGAGAGAAAGGTGCTCTGTGTGGCTGCTAACAGCCAACTAAAATAAAACAATGCAGCACAAAGTAATTTTGCATAAACTGATGAGAACAAAAATAATGTTGATACATATGAATTATATCCTAATTAATCAGACCAGTTACTGTATGCTGTTTTTTTTTTTTTTTTTCTGTTAGCTGTTGGCGCATCGGCTTTTGTGGCCATAATGCACCGCCCAAAGTTTTTGCATTTTTTTACTCTGATCCAAGCCCGAGGCAGGATTCGAACCCGCGGTTATCTTCATGAGAAAAATGCTTCTTACAAAGAGAAATACATTAAATTATATTATTTGTACATAATCAAAGGTGGGGAGTTCAGGATACAATAGTACACCAGGTAAATTGGCTTTTGAAGGCTGAAAAAAATTTTACCCAACGCTGGTAAAAAGTAAAGTGCAGCCATTATCAACCCACTGCAGGGTGGAAGCCTCCCCAACAATTCATGCTGAGGGAAATGGACCATAATCTGCCACGCTGGTCCAGTGCGGGTTGGCAGATCGACCGTATTCAGCAGGCAGGGGCTTGAACCCCGGTCTACTCAAAGAGCATGTGCTACTGCACTCCCGCTCCTGCCCACTCGGCTACGGAGGCCGCTGGTATAACATCTCAATACAGGATAATTTGAACCTACAATAACATGGGGCAACTGTCTCCTCCCTTTTCTTCCAAATTATTTGATATGCATAAAATTATCCTAAATCTATTTAAAACAATATTTTGTTTTAAATTATATTTAAAAGTAGTTATACATGCATTCTATTATATCCATCCATTTTAAGGTCAATTTGGGTGTCCTCTTATTTACAGGAACATGGAGGTTAATACTGCACTTAAGTTAGCCACTCTAATACACCTCTTTGGGCAAATGTGTAACTGTCTATAAATTGTCCTCTATTATTGTATTCTGAATGTTGGGTTATCAGTTTTTCAGAGTTAAAAATCAAAATATACATTATTTAATTGTTTTATGAGATTTTTTTTTTTGTTGAATTATAAACACTCCAAGCCTTTATCAAATTTTTTTTGTAAAAAATTTGTACATTAATAAAGATTAATAATTGGCTAAAACAGATTTCAAAATTATACCATTTAATTCGTTTGCATTACTATTGCTTAAAATTAGCGCCAGTAGTAGATTGGATAAGTATGCCTGTGCTAATATATGTTTGATCATTTATATTTCTTCCAGTTTGCATTTGTAGTTAACAGAAATAGCTATATCACGCATATAGTTGTTTAAACTTTCATGTTTCCTCCATAAGAATTAATAGTAGTATAACAATCTTAGCCTTAAATAAATCAGAAACAAATCTGTGCCACAATAAAGGACAGTCATATGTTTTACATAAGCCTAAAAGGAATGGTTCAGTGTATATGTATAGTGACAGTTTTTTTCTTTATTTGTATTATTATTTTTTTTTTTTTGCTGTTCTCATCTTGTAAATATTGTAAGTAATTTTACATTCCATGCCAACATTATCATATTACTACAACAGTATTTATATAATATGAACATATAATGCTGGTATACTAGCATTTGTACAGAAATAAGCTTCATCTCAATAGTTTTACCATGTATAAATTTATCTTATCATATCACAAAATAAGAATATCCATAATAACATCTAAAGAAATATATAGAATTGTACATAGTTACATAAAAATATATGCACATATATATATATATATATATATATAAAAATCTATTTATAGTATTATTTTGTAAAAAAATTATCAAATTTGCACATACCTACTTCTAATATTTGTTCATTTTTTTATTAAATGAAATTGCACTGATATGTAAAAATGTTATGTATAACTTTACAATTCCTAACATATGCACTGTAAAATATGATGATACTCATCTATACATGTTATTGTTTTTGTTTTTTTGTTTTATGATGTGTCTTTTTTTTTTTTTTTTTTTTTTTTAATTTATCATTGCAGAGATGTTTGGAAAATTCATATTAAAGCTAGTCATGGCTTACTTTGGGTCATGATTTTCAGGTTTATATTATTTTTAAAATGAATATTATTTAAATTGACAATTCACAACTATAACTGCCAGGAATGCAGTGTCCTCATTTCTATCATTAAAGAAGTCTTAAATTGTAAATAATAATTTACAATTAATCTATAGAAACATTCACAATAAATCTATTTGATACTGTATAGAACAGAGTTACACCAAATACATATCTGGATTTTATATTATAATTAATTTACAAGACAAATTCTTATGCAAAGCACAAGCTATTAAAATGGTATTTTTGACATTAAAACAAGACACATACTGACACATTTTGTATATAATAATAAAACATTTTTATAATATAAGTGTTGTTCAAATTAACTGTAGACTTGTTAGATTTTTCTATATTCTATCTGAACTTGGATGGCATGGATACCTTGTATTTATATGCTGGCAATCTAAAAGTATTAGGTATAGCACAGGATGAAATGCAGAGTGAGGTGTGCATAATGAACTATATACCTCATGTGGGTCTACTGCACAGTTCATTATGTATATTTCCTGCAAATGAGGAAGAAGAAAGGTAACACTGTGAGTTTAGTTGTACAGTGAATAGATGCAATGGATTCGGATAAATCCATCCACTCTGTATACTTCACATTGGTCTACTGCACAGAGAAACTAGTTGTTGTAGGCAACTCTATTGTCAGAGAAATGGGGAACATATTGTGCAAATAGGATAGATGGAACAGGACCAGGGTATGTCTGCCAGGGGCAAAGGTCGATGACATTGTTGGGTAGATATCATCCTTTAAGGGCACAAAGGGTGATATTGTTGTACACTTTGGCACTAATTATATTAACAGTAAGAGACCGGCAGAATTACTTGATAAGTACAAGACAATGCTGAAAAAAAGCTGTGAGTTAGGGTTGAATTTGAAAGTGTCTGCAATTCTGCCCAGACACGATAGGAGGGAGTATATGATGAGAACCTTGTCAATCAATTCAGTCCTGGAGAGACGGTGCAAGACTCAAGGGGTAGAATTTTTCTCAGCCTGGTCTGTGCTTGTTAACAGGAGAGATTCTCTTTAAAATTAAAATTCTCTGCCTCGATCACTGATGCTATCGAGGCAGAGTTAGATGGATCGGAAAACTGCTAGCTTGGGGGGGATACACGCACTACTAGATTAACAGTAGCCGGTGGCAGAGGTAAAAGTGATTCTTGCACTACTTCTATTGAAATGCAATTGAGCAGCAGCCTGGAAAGCAAGGCAATGGGAATTTCCAGGACTGCTGGGAGTGATAGTGCAACAAGTAAATGGGCTGTGTTAGGGTAACTAAGAGTAGAAACAGGTGCATGTATACTTGCATGTACACCAATGCTAGGAGTATAGTTAATAAATTCGAGGAGCTTGAAGTGCTAGTCAAGACATCAAAGGCAGATATTGTTGGGATATCAGAGACATGGTGTCACACAGACATAAGCAGTGCAGAACTGGAATTTGGAGAGTACAATGTGTAGAGAAAGGATAGACAGGGCAGGAAGGGAGGAGGGGTTAGGCTGTTAGTTAAGAAACACATAAAATCTAAGGAAATGCATCCAGTTGATGTTGGTGGACAATGCAATGTTGAGTCTGTTTGGTGTGACATAAGCACTGGGAAAGGGAAAATGACAGCAGGTGAGTATTATAGGCCTAATGAATCTGATGAGTATAATGAGCAATTGTGCATAGAAAAAGAGTGGGCCAGTAAATTAAAGTGTCTTATAATGGGGGATTTTAATTTCCCAGATATTGACTGGAATTTGTGGGTTGGTCACTCATACACTAGCAAGGCTTTTGTGGATTTATTGGATGATTGTTTTCTACAGCAGCATGGTCGGGGGCAACTAGAGGGAGTAATACTCTTGATCTGATTATCAGTAGATTCTTCATGCATCAAGAATCTGCAGATAAAGGAACCACTAGGTGGCAGTGATCACAGTGTGCTGAAGTGGGATTTACTCAAAGAGTTAACTACCATCAAGAGTAAAGGGAAGGGTTTTTGCTTTCGTAAAGGCGACTACGGTGGTCTGAGACAGTATTTAAATTCTATACGGTGGAACTAACTGATTATGTTACCAACAGCAAATTCAAAATGTGAAGCATTCAAAGAATTAATCTTGGAAGCTACTATGCTTTTCATATCAACAAAGAAATACTGTTCAAGATTTAGGCTTAAATGGATATCAGATGAACTTATTAGACATATGACAGAGAAGAAAAATGTATGGGATACATATAAATTAACATGTGACACAGAAGCCTGTGATAGACATAAGCTGGTCTGTAACCAAGTTACAAAGGAGGTTAGGCAGATGAAGGCAGTTTATGAGAAATATTTAGCAAAGGATGCAAAGTAAAACAGCAAAGAGTTCTTTACTTATGTAAACTCTAGAAGGAAGGGGATAAATCAGATTGGTCCATTAGATATCGATGGTTCAACTGTTGATGATCCTGCTCAGGAAGCTAACAAACTAAATGAATATTTTGCATCAACATTCACACATGGAGAGTTATTCAGAGAGGGGAATTCCAGAGGTGTATTCAACTCTGGCAGTAAGCTAGATAATCTTGTAATAACTGAGAGTAAAATGGAGGAGAAATTGTTGAAGATAAACACAAGAAAGGCACCTGGGGTGGATGGAATTTATCCAGTTATATTAAAGGAGGCAGCAAAGGAAGTAAGCAAACCCTTAGCCATAATTATGAGATCTTCCCTGGACTGAGGGGAGGTACCCATGGACTGGAGATATGCAAATGTGACCCCAATCCACAAAGGAGGATCAACGGAGACAGGTAATTATGGAACTGTTAGTTTAACTTCTGTTCCAGGAAAATTAATGGAGGCACTGGTTAAAGAAGCATTGCAGTATCTTCTAGATAAGACTTCAGTTATAGCTCAGACACAGCATGGGTTTGTTAAGGGGAAGTCTTCTCTAACTAATTTGATTGGATACTATGATGTAGTCACAAAGGAACTGGATGCACAGAATAACTTTGATATCATATATTTGGATCTTAGAAAAGCCTTTGATATTCTTGCACATGGAAGGAAGACTGCTGCATAAAGTGAAGCAGTGTGGCATTAGGGACAAATTGCTACTATGGATAAATGGAAGAATAAGTGGGAGAAGACAGAGAGTGGTAATCAATGGACACTGCTCATCATGGACTAATGTTATTACTGGAGTCCCTCAGGGTTCAGTGTTGGGTCCATTGTTGTTTTCTGTATTTATAAATGATACTGACGATGGTATATCAAGCTTAATGTCCAAGTTTGCAGGCGATATGAAGGTTGGCAGGGTTGCTAATGACACTAATGACAGTACACTGCTGCAACAGGATCTAGAAAAGTTGAGCAGATGGGCTGAGAGGTGACAAATGAAGTTTAACATTGACAAATGTAAAGTACTACATATGGGAAGCAGTAACCCCGGACTAACGTATCAACTCTGTGGTACCACACTGACAGTGGTAGAGAATGAAAAGGACCTGGGGGTAATTGTACAGGCAGATATGAAGTTTTATGAGCAGTGCAGATGGTCTGCAAGTGTAGCTCATGGTGTCTTGTCAATGATATACAGGAATTTTTCTAGCAGGCATAAGGAGGTGATTATCCCCTTGTATAAGGCAATGGTCATACCACACCTTGAGTACTGCATACAAATCTGGAGGCCTCATTTTAAGAAGGATGTAGCTGTTGGAATGAGTAGAGAGAAGGGCAACATGATTAGTGAATGGAACAAAGGGTTGCTCTTACGAAGAAATGCTTAAGTTTTGCAAATTACAGTGTCTGGAGACTAGGCACGTGCGAGGTGATCTGATTGAGGTGTATAAAGCCTTGAATGGTTTGAGCATGCTCAATGCTGATGGGATTCTTCCTCTTGCTCAGAATAATCACCTGAGAGAGCATAAATTCAAATTGAGGAAAGACGATTGTCGGATAGATTTGCAGAAGTTTGCCTTTAGCTAGCGGGTGGTTGATTGCAGAAACAAACTTCCATCTGTCGTAGAAGTTGATAGCTTAAATATATTCAAGGCAGAACTTGACAAACATTTGGAGCAATTGGATGGGTGAAATAAAGGTTTTTTTTTTTTTTTTTTTTGGCTGACGCTATATAAGCTTGCTTTCTTGCATCATGTGCATTTGCTAATGCTAATGCTAAATGCACAGCTTATATGAAATGTTCATGTGAACTGTGCATGTGTATTTCGTAAAATCAGTAATTCTGAAAAGGTAATTCTGTAAGCTTGGAGTTGGGCAGTGAATGGATATACACGAAATTGGATAATTTCATCCACTCTGTGTACATCTTATGGGTCTACTGCACAATTCTGAACAATGCAGAGATCAGCTCTGCATGGGATTCGAATAAATCAACCTCACAGATGGATGGAACTTAAAAATCACAGAATTATTGTTCGCTCTTCCTTGTTTATCTTTTCTGCTTTTGTTCTATCACATATATTTCATGAAAATTACAATTTACAGAAATCCCAAGTCTAATGCCAACAAGTATCTTCTAGCTTCTCAGCCTTCAACCCATGCACAGTACAAAGTATTACAAGTTCTAATACAGTGGTCTCAGACAGTTTTTAAATTCTGTACAGTGGGATCAACTGACGATGTTACCAACAGTAAATTCTAAGTGGGAAGCATTCAAGGAATTAATCGTGGATGCTACTAAAAGTTTCATACCTATTAAGAAATATTGTTGAAGGTTTAGGCCTAAATGGTTATCAAATGAACTGTTTGTTATTTGGTTTTTAGGAGCATTAGCAACTAAGGCCATATTGTTCCGGGAATATGCGGTGGTCATTCCCTGACCTTTCCGCATCCTCCGTATTTGGTGGTTATGGGCTCGAACCCCGGTCTAATCAAGAAGCGTGTGCTACGCACTGCTGCTCCTTCCCACCTGGCTACAGAGGCACCATCAAATGAACTACTGAGACTCGTAACAGAGAAGAAAAATGCATGGGATGCATACAAATTAACACGTGACACAGAAGCCTATGATAGCTACAAGTTGATCTGTAACCAAGTTACAAAGGAGGTTAGGCAGGCGAAGGCAGATTACGAGAAATCCTTGGCAAAAGATGCTAAGAAAAACAGCAAGGATTTCTTTACTTATATAAACTCTAAAAGGAAGGGGATGAATCTGATTGGTCTACTTGACATCGATGGTTCGACTGTTGATGATCCTGCTCAGATAGCAAACAAACTGAATGAGTATTTTGCATCTACATTCACACATGAGGAGTTATTAAAGTTTGAAAATGGCAGAAGGTTATCAAATTGTAGCAGGGTACTCAATGATTTTGTAATAACTGAGAGCAAAGTGGAAGAGAAATTGTTAAAGTTAAACTTAAGAAAAGCACTTGGGGTGGATAGGTTCTATCCAGTTATATTAAAGGAGGCGGTAAAGCAACTAAGCAAACCCTTAGCCATAATTATGAGAGCATTCTTGGACTCAGGGGAGGTTCCCACGGACTGGATAAGTGCAAATACATCCCCAATTCACAAAGGGGGATCGAAGGGTGACATGAGTAATTAAAGACCAGTTAGTTTAACTTCTGTTCCGGGTAAAATAATGGAGTCACTGGTTAAAGATGCATTGCAGGATCATCTAGACAAGACTGCAGCAATAATTCAGACACAGCATGGGTTTGTTAAGGGAAAGTCTTGTCTGACAATTTTGATTGGTTATTATGATGTGGTTACAAAGGAACTGGATGCAAAAAATAATTTTGATATCATATATTTGGATTTCAGGAAAGCCTTTGACAATGTTGTGCACGGAACACTATTGTAAAAATTGGAGCAGAATGGTATTAAGGGTAAGTTGCTACAATGGATAAAAGGATGGTTCAGTGGGAGAAGACAGAGGGTGGTAATCAATGGGTGCTGCTCTTCGTGGACTAATGTCATTAGTGGAGTCCTACAGGATTTGGTGTTGGGTCCTCTGTTGTTTTTTATATTTATCAGTTATATTGATGAAGGTATATCAGGCTTAGTGTCGAAGTTTGCAGTGATACAAAGGTTGGCACGGTTGTTATTGACAGTAATGGCAGTGTGCTACTGCAATAGGATCTAGATAATTTGGGCAGATGGGCTAAGAAGTGGCAACTGAAGTTTAACCTTCACAAATGCAAAGTACTGCATATGGGTAGAAGTAACCCCAGAGAAAAGTACCAACTGTGTGGTACTACACTTAAGGTGGTAGAAAATGAAAAAGACCTGGGAGTAATTGTGCAGTCAGATATCACGTTTTCTGAGCAATGCAGACAGGCTGCCAGGGCAGGTCATGGGGTTTTGTCAATGATATATAGGAATTTTGCTAGCAGGGAAAAGGAGGCGATTGTCCCTCTGTATAAGGCAGTGGTCAGGCCATGCCTTGAGTACTGCGTACAGGTCTGGAGGCCTCATTTTAGGAAGGATGTCGATTTGCTTGAGCATGTACAGAGAAGGGCAACAAGATTGGTGAGGGGAATGAAGGGATCCTCTTATCAAGAGAGGCTTAAGTTCTGCAAACTGCAGTGGCTGGAGACTAGGCACCTGCGTGGTGATCTGATTGAGGTGTATAAGGCCGTTAATGGGTTGAGCACGCTGAATTCTAATGGGATCCTTCCACTTGTTCAGATTACGAACCTAGGGGGTATAAAGTCAAATTAAGAAAAGACAGATGTAGAATAGATGTGCGGAAATTTGCCTTTAGCCAGCGGGTGGTTAATTGCTGGAACAAACTTCCATCTGTCGTGGAAGTTGATAGGTTGAATAAATTTAAGGAGGAACTGGACAGGCATTTGGAGGGAATGGTGTGATTTTTTATTATTTTTTTTTTTTTTGGCTGATGCTGTATAAGCTCATACACTTGCTTTCTTACATCACATGCCACTACTACTATTACTACCTTCTGTGTTTGGAGTTTTCATTATAATGAAAATTTAACATAACAGAACTTATGCATTACACAACTTGTATGTAATGCATAAGTTTTGTATTGCATACAAGTTATGTAATGCAATGCTTAGCCTGGACAAGAAACAGTTTAAAAGTATAAATAGACAGACAATATAAAGATGGGTGTCAGTTTACTGTTGTCCATACACCATAATGACAGTGGTTACCATTTGCCCTATGTTTGATATAATCCATGTTCTGCTCATTTAGAGATCAAAGAAAAGTACATCTTGACAATCTGACCCTTTTCATATGGTGGCTGAATTACCTAATGTTCAGCAAAGGTAAGGTTTTTTTTTTTTCTCTTGTAAACAAACCAGAGACTACACACAATTTACAGATATGACCTAACATATGACATACTCATATGTCATAACAGACATGACATATTTAATTTCATGGCCTTAATTGCCTTGGCACTTAGCATTAGCATTAGTAGAGGCATATGATGCAAGAAAGCAAGCTTATTCAGCATCAGCAAAAAAAAAAAAAAAAAACACACCACTCCCATTTCACCCCTCCGTTCGCTCGAAATACCTGTCCAGTTGAGCCTTAAATTTGTTTAGGCTATCAACTTCAACAACAAGTGATGGAAGTCGGTTCCACCAACCAACCACCCGCTGGCCAAAGGCAAATTTCCGCACATCTATCCGACATCCGACCTTCCTCAATTTGAATTTATGCCCTCTGAGCTGATTATTCTGAGCAAGATGAAGAATCCCATTGGCATTGAGCATGCTCAAACCATTCAAAGCCTTATACACCTCTATCAGATCACCTCGCCAGTGCCTAGTCTCCAGACTCTGTAATTTGCAAAACTTAAGCTTTTCTTCGTAAGAGCAACCCTTTGTTCCATTCACTAATCTTGTTACCCTTCTCTGTACCCGTTCCAGCAGCTCTACATCCTTCTTGAAATGAGGCCTCCAGACCTGTATACAGTACTCAAGATGTGGCCTAACCATCGCCTTATACAAGGGAATAATCACCTCCTTATCCCTGCTAGAAAAATTCCTGTATATCATTGACAAGACACCATGAGCTACTCTTGCAGCTCGTCTGCACTGCTCAGAGAACTTCATATCTTCCTGCACAATTACCCCAGGTCCTTTTCATTCTCCACCACTGTCAGTGTAGTACCGCAGAGTTGATACGTTGCTCGTTCGACGAGATGAGGGTCGGTCGACGAGGCTACTAGAGACGGTCGTGTTCAAAGCCGCTAAGTGGATTTTTCTTATTTATTGATTTGAAATTATTGTTTTTCTAAAACTTTTGATTTAAATTTAGTAGTATAACATTATTTTGTGATTTTCTGATTAATTTGGTGTATTTATTCTTTACTCGGCCTTGTAATTGCATAAAAGTATCGGTAAAGGTTTCCACGTGTTTCAACTCCGCTACCGTTCGTAATTTTCCCGCCTTTGTGATACGATAGTTATATACCGTACTAGATAGCGTTAGTTGAACTTCGTTAGCAGTTAAATTGTACGTTTAAATAAATACATATAACGACTTAGATTACAAAAGTAATATAATTAATTATATTTAACATAATTAATTATAATTCATTAATAAATTAATAGAATCATGACTCAGACCAGAGCAGCAAAGCAAAAGGCTCAAGCTAATGGAAGTGCTGTGGCTCAGAGCAGAACTGAGGGGGGCAGTTGTCCTCTGACTCACAGCCTTATAAAATGCACTGTTTGCTTGATGTTTGCAGAGCAATCGGGTACGGGACATGATACTGCCAAGGGGGACGTCTTTGTGTGTGCGCGATGCAAGGAGTGTATCGATATCAGGCAACAACTCGGCGTTCTTGTGGGCCTATATGAGAGCTTGAAGGACAGGGTGGATGCGCTCGAAGAAACTAAATTGAGGGGCCCATCAAGCTCTCAGCTGCCCACATCAATGCCAGAGCTTGCACTTGGGCATCGCGTGACACAGAGACAACCCCCAAGGCAGAATGCGCTGGTCCCGAAGGAACTAGTAGTTGTTGGTGACTCTATTGTCAGGGAAACGGGGAACATGCTTTGTAAAAAAGATAGGTGGAACAGGACCAGGGTATGTCTGCCAGGGGCAAAGGTTGATGACGTTGTAGAGCGAATATCATCTTTTAAGGGCACAAAAGGTGATATAGTTGTACACGTTGGCACTAATAATATTAAGAGTAGGAGACCGGCAGAATTACTTAACAAGTACAGGTCACTGTTGAACAAAAGCCGAGAATTAGGGTTGAATTTGAAAGTGTCTGCAATTCTGCCCAGACACGATAGGAGGGAGTATATGATGAGAGCCTTGTCGATCAATTCAGCCCTGGAAAGATTGTGCAAGGCTCAAGGGGTAGAATTTTTTTCAGCTTGGACTGTACTTGTTAACAGGAGAGATTGCTTCTACAGGGATGGGATACACTTAAATAGAAAGGGTGCAAGAATATTTGCTGATGCTATCGAGGCAGTGTTAGGTGGGTCGGAAAACTGCTAGCTTGGGGGGAGACAAAGACCAATAAATTGACAGTAGCCACTGGCAGAGGTGAAAGAGATTCTTGCACTGCTTCTATTAGAATGAGCAGAAGCCTGAAAAACAAGATGCATGGTTTTTCAGAGACTGCTGGGAGCCATTGCGGTACAAGTAAACACATGGGTTGTGTTAGGGTAGCTAAGAATAGAAACAGGTGCAGGTATACTTGCGTGTACACCAATGCTAGGAGTTTAGTAAATAAATTTGATGAATTTGAGGTATTGCTCAAAACATCAAAGGCAGATATTGTTGGGATATCAGAGACGTGGTGTCACACAGATATAAGGGATGCAGAACTGCAATTTGGGGAGTACAACGTCTACAGAAAGGATAGACAGGATAGGAAGGGGGGAGGGGTTATGCTATTAGTTAAGAAACACATAAAAACCAAGGAAGTGAAGCCAGTCGACATCGCCGCACAGTGCAGTGTTGAGTCAGTTTGGTGTGACATTAGCATTGGGAGATCAAAATTGAGAGTAGGAGTGTGCTATAGGCCTAATGACTCTGATGAGTATAATAAGGAACTGTACAGGGAAATAGAGTGGGCCAGTAAGTCAGAGAGTCTTATAATGGGAGAATTTTAATTTCCCAGATATTGACTGGAATTTGGGGGCTGGTCACTCACACACTAGCAGGGCTTTTGTGGATTTATTGGATGATTGTTTTCTACATCAGCACGTTCGGGAGGCAACTAGAGGGAGTAATACTCTTGATTTGATTATCAGCAGTGATTCTTCATGCATTAAGAATCTGCAGATAAATGAACCACTAGGTGGCAGTGATCACAGTGTGCTGAAGTGGGATTTACTCAAAGAGGTAACTACCATTAGGGGTAAAGGGAAGGGTTATTGCTTCCGTAAAGGCGACTACGATGGACTGAGACAGTATTTAAATTCTATACAGTGGGACCAACTGATGATGTTACCAACAGCAAATTCAAAATGGGAAGCATTCAAAGAACTTATCTTGGAAGCTACTAGGCTTTACATACCAACTAAGAAATATTGTTCAAGGTTTAGGCCAAAATGGATGTCAGATGAACTAATGAGGCATATGGCAGAGAAGAAAAATGCATGGGATACTTACAAATTAACACATGACACAGAAGCCTATGATAGATACAAGTTGATATGCAACCAAGTTACAAAGGAGGTTAGGCAGGCGAAGGCAGATTACGAGAAATCCTTGGCAAAGGATGCAAAGAAAAACAGCAAAGAGTTCTTTACTTATGTAAACTCTAGAAGGAAGGGGATGAATCAGATTGGTCCATTTGATATTGATGGGTCAACTGTTGATGATCCTGCTCAGGTAGCTAACAAACTAAATGAATATTTTGCATCGACATTCACACATGAGGAATTATTCAGCAAGGGGAATGCCAGAGGTGTACTCAAATCTAGCAGTAAGCTACAGAATCTTGAAATAACTGGGAGTAAAGTGGAGGAGAAACTGTTGAAGATAAACACAAGAAAGGCACCCGGGGTGGATGGGATCTATCCAGTTATATTAAAGGAAGCAGCAAAGGAAGTAAGCAAACCCTTAGCCATAATTATGAGAGATTCCTTGGACTCAGGGGAGGTACCCATAGACTGGAAATGTGCAAATGTGACCCCAATTCACAAAGGAGGATCAAAGGCTGACACAAGTAATTATAGACCTGTGAGCTTAACTTCTGTTCCAGGAAAATTAATGGAGGCACTGGTTAAAGAAGCACTGCAGGATCATCTAGACAAGACTTCAGTTATAGCTCGGACACAGCATGGTTTTGTTAAGGGGAAGTCTTGCCTGACCAACTTGATTGGATACTATGATGCAGTCACAAAAGAACTGGATGCAGGGAATAACTTTGATATTATATACTTGGATCTTAGAAAGGCTTTTGATACTGTTCCACATGGAAGACTGCTACACAAATTGGAGCAGTGTGACATTGGAGGCAAATTGCTGCTATGGATAAAGGGGTGGTTGAGGGGGAGAAGACAGAGAGTGGTAATCAATGGACACTGCTCATCGTGGACTAATGTTATTAGTGGAGTCCCTCAGGGCTCAGTGTTGGGTCCATTATTGTTTTCTGTATTTATAAATGATATTGATGATGGTATATCAAGCTTAATGTCCAAGTTTGCAGATGATACAAAGGTTGGCAGGGTTGTCAAGGACACTACTGACACTATGCTGCTGCAACAGGATCTGGAAAGGTTGAGCAGATGGGCTGAGAGGTGGCAAATGAAGTTTAACATTGACAAATGTAAAGTACTACACATGGGAAACAGCAACCCCAGTGCAACGTATCAACTCTGTGGTACTACACTGACAGTGGTAGAGAATGAAAGGGACTTGGGGGTGGTTGTGCAGGCAGATATGAAGTTCTGTGAGCAGTGCAGACGGGCTGCAAGAGTAGCTCATGGAGTATTGTCAATAATATACAGGAATTTTTCCAGCAGGGATAAGGAGGTGATTATTCCATTGTATAAGGCAATGGTCAGGCCACACCTAGAGTACTGTATACAGGTCTGGAGGCCTCATTTCAAGAAGGATGTAGAGCTGCTGGAACGAGTACAGGGCAACAAGATTAGTGAATGGAACAAAGGGGTGCTCTTACGAAGAAAGGCTTAAGTTTTGCAAATTACAGTGTCTGGAGACTAGGCTCCAGCGAGGTGATCTGATAGAGGTGTATAAAGCCTTGAATGGTTTGAGCATGCTCAATGCTGATGGGATTCTTCCTCTAGCTCAGAAAAATCACCTGAGAGGGCATAAATTCAAATTGAGGAAAGACAGATGTAGGATAGACGTGCGGAAATTTGCCTTTAGCCAGCGGGTGGTTGGTTGGTGGAACAGACTTTCATCCCTTGTAGTGGAGGTTGATAGCCTAAATAAGTTTAAGGCTCAGCTGGACAGGTATTTTGAACGAACAGAGGGGTGAAGTGGAAGTGGGTTTTTTTTTTTTTTTTTTGGCTGATGCTGCATAAGCTTGCTTTCTTGCATCAAATGCCTCTACTAATGCTAATGCTCTGGGGTTACTGTTTCCATATGTAGTACTTTACATTTGTCAATGTTAAACTTCATTTGCCACCTCTCAGCCCATCTGTTCAACCTTTCCAGATCCTGTTGCAGCAGCATAGTGTCAGTGGTGTCCTTAACAACCCTGCCAACCTTTGTATCATCTGCAAACTTGGACATTAAACTTGATATCCCATCATCAATATCATTCATAAACACCGAAAACAACAACGGACCCAACACTGAACCCTGAGGAAATCCACTAATAACATTAGTCCATGTTGAGCAGTGTCCATTGAATACCACTCTCTGTCTTCTGCCACTCAACCATCCCCTTATCCACAGCAGCAGCAGCAATTTGCCTCCAAAGCCACACTGCTCCAATTTGTGCAGCAGTCTTCCATGTGCAACAGTATCAAAAGCCTTTCTAAGATCCAAATATATAATATCAAAGTTATTCCCTGCATCCAGTTCTTTTGTGACTACATCATAGTATCCAATCAAATTGGTCAGGCAAGACTTGCCCTTAACAAAACCATGCTGCGTCTGAGCTATAACTGAATTCTTGTCTAGATGATCCTGCAGTGCTTCTTTAACCAGTGCCTCCATTAATTTACCTGGAACAGAAGTTAAACTAACAGGTCTATAATTACTTGTGTCAGCCTTTGATCCTCCTTTGTGAATTGGGGTTACATTTGCACATCTCGAGTCTATGGGTACCACCCCTGAGTCCAAAGAAGCTCTCATAATTATGGCTAGGGGTTTGCTTACTTCCTTTGCTGCCTCCTTTAATATAACTGGATAGATCCCATCCACCCCAGGTGCCTTTTTTATGTTTATCCTCAACAATCTCTCCTCCACTTTCCTCTCAGTTATTACAAAATCATCCAGCTCACTGCCAATGTTTACTTTACCTACATCATTCTCCTTCCTGAATAACTCCTCATGCGTGAATGTAGATGCAAAATACTCGTTTAGATTGTTAGCCACCTGAGCAGGATCCTCAACTGTTGAACCATCAATATCCAGTGGACCAATCTGATTCATCCCTTTCCTTCTTGAGTTTAAATAGGTAAAGAACTCTTTTCTGTGTTTCTTTGCATCCTTTGCCAAGGATTTTTCGTAGTCTGCCTTTGCCTGCCTAATCTCCTTTGTGACTTGGTTACAGACCAACTTATATCTATCATAGGCTTCCATGTCACCCATTAATTTGTATGTATCCCATGCATTTTTCTTCTCTGCCACATGTCTCATTAGTTCATCTGACAACCATTTAGGCCTAAACCTTGAACAATATTTCTTAGTTGGTATGTAAAGCCTGGTAGCCTCCAAGATTAGTTCCTTGAATGCTTCCCATTTTGAGTTTGCTGTTGGTAACATCATCAGTTGGTCCCACTGTATAGAATTTAAATACTGTCTCAGACCATCATAGTCGCCTTTACGAAAACAAAAACCCTTCCCTTTACCTCTGATGGTAGTTACCTCCTTGAGTAAATCCCACTTCAACACACTGTGATCACTGCCACCTAGTGGTTCATTTATCTGCAGATTCTTAATGCATGAAGAATCACTACTGATAAGCAGATCAAGAGTATTGCTCCCTCTTGTTGCCTCACGAACATGCTGATGTAGAAAACAATCATCCAATAAATCCACAAAAGCCTTGCTAGTGTGCGAGTGACCAACCCAAAAATTCCAGTCAATATCTGGGAAATTAAAATCCCCCATTATAAGACTCTCTGATTTACTGGCCCACTCTATTTCCCTGTACAATATCTTATTATACTCATCAGAGTCATTAGGCCTATAGCAGCACACTCCTACTCTCAATTTTGATTTCCCTATGCTTATGTCACACCAAACTGACTCGACACTGCCCTGTCCATCGATGTCGACTGGCTTCACTTCCTTGGACTTTATGTGTTTCTTAACTAATAGCATAACCCCTCCTCCCCTCCTGTCCTGTCTATCCTTTCTATACATTGTATTCCCCAAATTCCAGTTCCGCATTCCTTATATCTGTGTGACACCACGTCTCTGATATCCCAACAATATCTGCCTTTGATGTTTTGAGCAATACCTCAAATTCATCAAAGTTATTTAACAAACTCCTAGCATTGGTGTACACGCAGGTATACATGCACCTGTTTCTATTCTTGGCTACCCTAACACAACCCATGTGTTTACTTGTACCGCAATGACTCCCAGCAGTCTCTGAAATATCCTGCATCTTGTTTTTCAGGCTTCTGCTCATTTCAATAGAAGCAGTGCAAGAATCACTTCCACCTCTGCCAGTGGCTACTGTTAATCTATTATTCCTTGTATCCCCCCCAACTAGCAGTTTTCCGATAAACTTATTAGATAACAACCCAAAAGTTTTACTGTTAACCAGTAGTGGACATGTACATCATGCCATTAGTTATGCAGCAGAATTGTGCAGGTGAATGGTCTCGTGTAGGTTAATTACTATGTAATTCCAACAAGATAGGTGCTGAATATCAGCATTTGTATTGTGTACTCAACAATGTATGACTCATTTGTATTATCGAAAAGTGTATGAGCATATGTCTCTGCTTGCTACATTTTATATATTTCCTGAAGAGGGTCAACTCCTACCCTCTCCTGATTGTTAATTGTTGCAAAGATCATTATTATGGATTTGAAACAAAGAAGATGAGCTCACAGTGGAAACAGAGTTCTGCAAGTGCTGCCAAGGAAGGCCCATGGTGTGCCCAATACCAGTGAGTTCTCATTTACATATTCAAGGACTATTTCTTATAAATAGTCCTTGAATAGTCTGCTACATAACCTATGATAAATGCTGAATGCTACTGAAAAATGCTATATTGTTGGTGTCAAACAGTAAAGGACAAAAATTCATGGTTACGAAATCCTTAGACAAATTTCACTTGGAGATGCCCAAGCATCATTATCAATGGATAATGATGCTTGGACATCTCCAAGTGCAGATTTTTTTTCAAAGGACCAAAGATAATGATCTTTGGTCCTTTGAAAAATGCTGTTAACTGTACTTTAAGTCTCTCATATAGATAATGAGTGAAGGCTACATTTCTCCTAACACTTGCTCCTATCAGAGCTGCTTCAAGAGGAGCAGATGCTCATGTGCATCATTAAAAGATATACTGAAATAACTCTAGCCACATATTCAAAATCTGCCCCTGAGCACCCACTTGCCAACATCACAAAGTGCTTTGCACAATCCCTTAACCTTTTCAGGAAGCTTTTTTTTTTTTTTTTTTTTTTTTTTGGGTGTGGCCTCTATACCTGGATACAGCATTCCAAGTGCAATCTTACAGTTGCTATATAACTTCCCTATTTCTCCAAGAAATTGTTCATTAAATTAAGCTAACATTCATTAATGTTCCATTTAAGTTTGTTAAATCATCACTGAGCTCTCCTTTCAACCTTGGCTACACTGCATAGAGATTCATGTCTGCCTGTATTATAACCCACAAATCCCTTTATTTTATTATTATTTTTAATTCAGCCCTTCCAAATATTTAAATGATTTGGGATTATTATTTCCCAAGTGTAAACTTGCATTTTTCATTATTAAAATATAGCTGCCAATTGCCTGAACACCCATGACACCCATCCAAGTTGTCTTGAAGGAAACTAAACTGAACTAAATTGATTTGAACTAAACCTGCACAAGGCAGGTTTAGTTAAAATTAAGAACAATCAAAATACTGAATATCAAATTGCTGACAGTCAAAATAGCAAATATGTCTAAATGCTGATATTCAAAATGATGAATATGTCTAAAAACAAATATTCAAAATGCTGACCCTTTGGAATGGAGACAGTTTAATACACATACATAGTCAGAATGCTAACAGTTCAGAATATCAACTATCTCATAAAAACACTAATATTTAAAAATAAAATGGCAAAAGGCTTGGAACACCAACAGGTGAAAATTCCAAATGCTTATAATGCCAATAGCTTATAACAGGTATAGTGCCAAACAATTGCATTGCTGTAATTAATAATTTAAACAAAATTTCTAATGGGTGAAGATCTTTATGAGGGAAGGTAATTCAGGCACATTTTCATGACTATCATCATGATTTCAATTGAGTGAAGTGTTTCTTGATGCAACCTATTATTGTTATTATTATCATCATATGGGGAACAAAAAAAAAAAAAAAAAAAAAAAAAAGGCTTATTTCTACCCTAATTTTAGTGGAATCAGTCAATTTTTTGCCCTTTTTTTCCCTCCCTTCTTAATTTTTTTATTTGCTTTTATTGTTTCTTTTTTCAATTTATGGGGAGGGACTTTAGGATTTCAAAATCATTAAAATTGAGTCCTATTCTGGAAACAATTAGTTATATTAATATAAATTTATAAATGCTGATAATACTGTCCTCCAAAAGCCCAAGAGAAACCACCAGTATAAGAGATCCCAGCCTAACAGCTGACAAACTTATCACTAGCATTATTACAGCCCCCCCAAACCCGACACTGCGGGATCCCCAGCTCCTTTCAGTGGCAATAAATCAGACTAATTCACAGCGAAGTTTATCTCAAATCTCATAGTTCAACAATTTGATAATGATCTTTTATGATTTCAAAGAGCCAGGATATCAAGGACATCAAGAATCAACATCCAGCACATTAGAGACATCCAACTTTTCTTTCCATTCTGGTCAATTTTTTTAAATGGGTCTATTTATTGTAGCTTCCAGCACGGGAACATACACACTCACTAGTTACTAAGAAACCTTAGGGATTTTAAAAACCCTATTTAATTTAATTTCTTGAAATTACATATTACAGTTGTTCTACACAGATGACTTGCTATACAGATATAATAAAAGCATTTAAGAGCTATTATGGTTCTTATGTAACAGGTAGACACATAATAAAGAACCCCTGGTAGCTTACATTGATGGGAATTTGTGTACACTATCTGTACCAATAAAAATTATTTATTTATAATATTTATTCAGTTATACATTAAAACCTTCATGATTCTCAGACACAGCACACTTTTCTGCAGAAGATGGGGAACTCTCAGACTTCTGCAAGGGATGTATATCACAGCGGACGTATATCACAGTGGACATATAACACAAAGGACATATATTACAAGTGGACCCTGGTGCAGGGTAAATTTTTATGTTTCTTCCCCCTTCTCAAGCGCTTGAGAGGTGGGAGGCCAATGGATTTATGTTGGCATTTCCTATAGCATTTGTACCAGTCAGCATTTTCATTTGTTGGCATTTTGAAGTGTCAACATTTTAGGTATTGGCATTTTCAAGTGCCGTTATTTCTAATGTTTTTGTGTTTTAGCTCAGTTGCCATTTCAATGTGTTTGTATTTTGACCCATTTGGTGTTTTGATTGTTTCAATGATGACTTTCAGCATTTAGATTGTTGGCAATATGATTACTTCCCATCTTGAACCACTTAACCACGTTCCCAAATTTTTAATAAAATCATGCCTTGTATTCTTTCATCAATGTCACTAAGAAAATCAGCAACAGGTGCAGACCCAGCAGCAATCCCTCTGGGACTCCAACTTCTAGCTATAACCCATTCTGAAGAGTAAGCGTTATTATAAAATGTTTTTGAGACAACCAATGAAGTACTGAGTAAATAAAACTTATATACAAATAAAAATAGAAATAATAAAAAAATAACATACATAAGAATACCAAAAATGTTTTAATAAAACAAACTTTAAAATACAAGTAAAACTGGTAAAATATAAATAATAAAATAATGATAATGGCTACATTTCTCTTTATCTACTGTAATAGGCACCAGCAATCCTAGTCATTTTGGCCAGCAAGTGGCACAAAGGATAATTTTCTGTTGCATGCCGATGGTATTATTATTAGTAGTGGCAAATGATGCAAGAAAGCAAGCTTATAAAGCATCAGTAAAAGAAAAAAAAAAAAAAAAAAGTACACACCTCACCCATCCATACCCTCCAAGAATTTGTGTAGTTCTTTGTTGAATTTATTCAAACCACCCACTTTCATAACAACAGATGGAAGTTTGTTCCAACAATCAATCAACCAACTGCTGGCTGAAGACAAACTTCCACACATCTATCCTGCACCCATCCTTCCTCAATTTGAATTTATGCCCCCCTCATATGTGCAGTCTCAGCAAGAGGAAAAATAGCATCAACATTTAGCTTACTCAATCATTCAAGGCCTTAAACACCTGTCAGATCTCCTAGCAAGTGGCTAGTCTCCAAACTGCAATTTGCAGAACTGAAGCCTTTCTTGGTAAGCATACTTTTGTTCCCTTCACCAATCTGGGTGTCCATTCTCTGCACCTGTTCTAGCAGATCTACATTGTTCCTAAA
The DNA here is from genome assembly GCF_048544385.1 of Mastigoproctus giganteus. Lineage (NCBI taxonomy): Eukaryota > Metazoa > Arthropoda > Arachnida > Uropygi > Thelyphonidae > Mastigoproctus > Mastigoproctus giganteus. The sequence goes on from NC_143576.1 coordinate 142,368,325, forward strand.
GTGAGGCCTCCATACCTGTATAGTGTACTCAAGATGCAGCCTAACGTGATTTATCCTGATTATATATGGCCTTATCATCTGGATAAGGCCATAAATAATCAGGATAAAAATTATCCCTGCTAGCAAAATTTCTGTATATCATTGACAAAATGCCATGAGCTTGGCAGCCTGTCTGCACTGCTCAAAGAACTTTGTATCTGACTACACAATAACTCCCAGGTCTTTTCCATTTTCCTCTAACTTGAGTGTAGTACCACATAGTTGGTATGTTAATCTGGGATTACTGCTACCCATCAGCATTATACTTATTTGGATTTGCTTATTTTTATATTCATTCTCTTGGCCAAGTGGCATGCTCTGTATTCATCCAAGGGAAGATTTTTATATAGTGTAATGAATAAAAATGGCACTTACAAGAGAAAAAGTTGCAAACAACTCTACTATAAGTTGATAAAGATGCACATAGCTTTGAAAGCTACTTGGTTTGTATTTTGGAACTTTTATTATTTATATTTTAGCAGTTTTGTTATTCAATTTTTATTTGTATATTCAAGCTGTATTTGCAGAGTATTCCATCAATTGTTTCAAACTTTTTATGATATGTTTCTCAATGCATTTTTGCTGAAGTAACCATTAATTAAAACCCTTTTCTAAAATCCTATCCTGTCACCATCTCGTAATCCATCTAAGGATTGTGCTCATGATCCTACTGTGTTCCACATTATATAGAAATCTCTCTTACAAAATGGAGTAAAATGCTTACTAAAGTACAATCAAACAACATATTTCTTAAATCCAATTCACGAGTGATTCTACCATAATAGTTTATCGTGTTATTTAAACAAAATTTTCCCATTACTAAACCATCTGCTATTCTGTTCAGAATACCATTTCTATATCAGCAATTGATGTTGAATTTTAATCATTGCCTCCATGATTTTCCCTATCAATGAAGTTAGACTCACCAGTCTGTAGTTACCCACTTTGTTCTTAGAACCATCTTTCTAGTTGGAAATACATTGATACATCTGCAATATAAGGGAGTTACTCTCAACTTCAGTGCAGCTCTCATACTCAATCTGAACAGTCTGAAACACTCCCTTGCTGCTTCCCTCAAAATAAATGGGTATGCCATCTATCTCAAACTCTTGTTGGTAGACAATGCTTGTAATTGCTGTTCTTCTTGACATGAGTATTCACTGTGCAAAAGAACAGATATTCATTTATATATAATCATTTATGTATTAACCTATGTGTATCACCTACATATAAGTCAGTCTCAAGTTTTAGTGATCTAAAACCTTTTAGCTTGAAAAATTTTTCATGGATTTCAAGGTTAACAAAATTGTTTATATGCTGTAAAATGTTCTGTTTTTAAATATTTTAAAACATTTCAGGAATTTAATCAAAAATATTATTAATCTTATTAAATTTCATTGCTAATTAAATTGTATTTAAACGGAAATTATGACCCAGACTAGAGCTGCAAAGCAAAGATCACAGACTAGTGAAAGTGCTGTGACACAGGGGAGAAACAAAAGGGGCGATTCTCCAACGCATCACAGTCTCAAAAAATGTGTGAAATGTTTGTTGAACTCTCTAAAACGGGACATGATCTAGCCAAGGAGGATGTCTTTGTGTGTGCTAGAGTGTCAAGAAATTACGCGCCAACTCAGCTTTCTGATGGGCATCTATGAGAGCTTGAGGTGTAGGGTAAATGCCCTCGTAGAAATTAATATGAGGGGCACATCAAGCTCTCAGCTGCCCAGTTCAATGGCAGAGCTCACTCCTGTGCATCAGGAAACACAGAGGCAATCTCCAAGGCAGAATGCACTGGTCCCAAAGGAACTAGTTATTGTTGGTGACTCTATTGTCAAGGAGACGGGGAATATACTATGCAAGAAGGATATGTGAAACAGGACCAGGGTATGTTGTTGTTATTTGGTTTTTAGGAGCATTAGCAACTAAGGCCATATTGCTCCGAGGATATGTGGTGGTCATTCCCTGACCTTTCTGCATTCTCCGTATTTGGGGGGTCATGGGCTCGAACCCCGGTCTAATCAAGAAGCATGTGCTATGCACTGCTGCTCCTGCCCACCTGGCTATGGAGGCATCCCAGGATATGTCTGCCAGGGACAAAAGTTTATGAAGTTGATGAAGTTGTAGAATAGAAATCATCTTTTAAGGGCACAAAAGGTGATATGGTTATACACGTTGGAACAAATCACATTAAGAGCAAGAGATCTGCAGATTTACTCAACAAGTACATGTCAATGTTGAAAAAAAGTCACGAGTTAGGTTTGAATGTGAAAGTGTCTGCAATTCTGTCCAGATACACGACAGGAGTGAGTATATGATGAGAGCCTTGTCGATCAATTCGGCCCTGGATAATATATTCAGGGGGTAGAATTTTTTTCAGCCTGGTCTGTGCTTGTTGACAGGAGAGACTGCTTCCACAGGGATGGGGTACACTTAAATAGAAAGGGCGCAAGAATATTTGCTGATGTTATCGAGGCAGTATTAGGTGGGACAGAAAACTGCTAGCTTGGGGGGGGGGAGAAATACACAGATTAAAGGTTAACAGTGGCCACAGGCAGAGGCAAAAGTGATTCTTGCACTGCTTCTATTAGAATGAGCAGCAGCAGCCTGGAAAGCAAGGCAATGAAGATTTCAAGGACTGCTGGGAGTCATAGTGGAACAAATACATGAAATAAAACACAGCCCATGAAATAAATACATGGGCTGTGTTAAGGTAACTAAGAGTAGAAGCAGGTGCATGTATACTTGCATGTACACCAATACTAGGAGTATAGTTAATAAATTTGACAAGCTTGAAGTGTTAGTCAAAACATCAAAGGCAGATATTGTTGGATATCAGAGATGTGGTGTCACACAGACATAAGCAGAGCAGTGCAGAATTGGAATTTGGGGAGTACAATATGTACAGAAAGGATAGACAGGACAGGAAGGGAGGAGGAGTTATGCTGTTAGTTAAGAAACACATAAAATCTAAGGAAGTGCATCCAATTGATGTTGGTGGACAATGAAATGTTGAGTCTCTTTGGTGTGACATAAGCAAATTGGAAAGGAAAAATGAGAGTAGGTGAGTGTTATAGGCCTACTGAACCTGATGAGTATAATCAGCAATTGTGCAGAGAAATAGAGTGGGCCAGTAAACCAGACTGTCTTATAATGGGGGATTTTAACTTTCCAGATATTGACTGGAACTTGTGGGTTGGTCACTCGCACACTAGACTTTTGTGGATTTATTGGAGGACTGTTTTCTACAGCAACATGTTTGAAAGGCAATCAGAGGGAGTAATACCCTTGATCTGATTATCAGCAGTGATTATTCAAGCATTAAGAATTTGCAGATAAAGGAACCACTGGGTGACAGTGATCACAACGTACTGATGTGGGAATTACTTAAAGATGTAACTACCATTAAGGCTAAAGGAAAGGGCTCTTGCTTTCGTAAAGGTGACTACAGGGTTCTCAGACAATTTTTAGATTCTGTACAGTGGGATCAACTGATGATGTTACCGACGTTGAATTCTAAATGGGAAGCCTTCAGTGAATTAATTTTGGAGGCTACTAATCTTTTCATTCCAACTAAGAAATACTTCAAGGTTTAGGCCTAAATGGATGTCAGATGAACTAATGAGGCTTGTGGCAGAGAATAAAAATGTATGGGATGCATATAAAGTATCAGGTGATACAGAAGCCTATGGCAGATATAAACTAGTCTGTAATCAAGTCACAAAGGAGGTTAGGCAGGTGAAGGCAGATTACGAGAAGTCCTTGTAAAAGGATGCAAAGAAAAACAGCAAAGAGTTTTTTACTTATGTAAACTCTAGAAGGAAAGGGATGAATCAAATTGAACCACTTAACATAGATGGGTTGACTATTGATGATCATGCTCAGGTAGCTGATAAACTGAATGAGTATTTTGCATCTACATTCACACGAGGAGTTATTCAATGAGGGAAGTGCCAGAAGTTTATCAAACTCTAACAGAGAGCTAAGTGATTTTGTAATAACTGAGAGCAAAGTGGAGGAGAAATTGTTGAAGTTAAACATAAAAAAGGCACCTGGGGTGGATGGGATCTATCCAGTTATATTAAAGGAGGCAGCAAAGGAAGTAAGCAAACCCTTACCCATAATTATGAGAGCTTCCTTGAATTCAGGGGAGGTCCCCATGGACTGGAGGTGTACAAATGTATCACCAAAGTGGTGATGTGTGAAATTAAGTGGAGAGGTGGAAACTGCAGATGCTGAGGCAGCTGCAGCATTTCCTGCAAAGCTTCAAGCCATCGCAGAGAAGGATAATTATCCTCCTGGTCTCATTTTTAATGTTGATGAGACTGGGCTTTATTGGAAGAAATTGCCATCACAAACCTTCATTGCCCATGAAGAGCAGTCTACACCAGGTTTCAAGGCTGCAAAAGACAGGCTAACACTTCTGCCAGGCACAAATATCACTGGCACTTTAATATTAAAACCAATGTTGGTGTACCATTCACAGACACCACATGCTCTCAAGGGCCTAAACATAGCCACGTTGCCAGTCTACTGGAAATGGAACAAGAGGGCTTGGGTGACAGAAGAAATCTTCTTGGATTGGTACACAAACTATTTCTGTTAAGAGAATGAGTTACCAACCAAGTCACTTCTTCTCTTGGACAATGCCCCTGCCATCCTGCAAACCTTGCTGAATTCTGAACATTTCTGGACTTCAAAGTTGTTTACATTCCACCAAACACCACTTCAGTTTTAACCAATTGACCAGGTGGTAATAGCAACCTTTAAAGCCTATTACCTCCACCAAACCTAAATGGAAATCATGAGAGTTTTGGACAGGTCAGACAAAACTAAAATCTCTACATGTGATATTTTGAAGGGAATTAATAACATCAACACAGCTTTGGAGGAAGTGTCAGTGAACTGCTTGAATGGAGTGTGGCAGAACTGCCATACTCCATTCAAGACTGTTGTCCCACAATTTATGCACAACTTCACAGGATTAGACCCAGTGGAGAATTGTTGATGATGTTAGCAGGCTGGCACAAGAGGCAGGACTGGACGAGGTTACAGCTGAAGATGTAACAGCCATGGACAAGAACTTTTAAAATAATGAATTAGCTAAAGACCTAAGCCAACAGAACGAGGAAGAGAAAGAATAAGATGAAGAGCCTACTCTAAAATGTATGAATACAAGCGATCTACAGTGCACCCCATGGAGACCCTCACTGATGAGCACTGTGAGATGGACCACGATTGTGAGCAAATTATGAAAGTGAAAAGGAGCGTAATCGTATCATTAGACCTTATTATGAGATTCTTAAAGAAAGGAAGAGGAAATTGTGACAGTCAACTCTGCATGCTTTCTTCAAAAAAATAGAAGATCCTCAACCAGGAATTCATCAGAAAAGAAAACTCTCTGCATTAAGCCAATGCCAAAAAAGGTAAAAAAATGCAGGGGCCTTGCACTGGCACTTACAAAAACTTTCGGCTTGAGCTTCGAACATATCAAAGTAAATGTACAAAATTAATTTTTTTTATTTAATTAAATTTAGTTTGGCTATTTTATATTGTATTACATTTAATTGATTTATATTAATAAAAATACTGTTTTTACATTCATTTCAGAGTTTCAAATATAATAATATATTACTTATGACAATTCATTGATAAGTCATTGATTCTCATTAAGAAAAACATAAATTCAAAGGAAGTGCATCCAGTTGACATAGATGGACAGTGCAATGTTGAATCAGTTTGGTGTAACATAAGCACTGGGAAAGCAAAAATAAGAGCAGGAGTGTGTTATAGGCCTAATGACCCTAATGAGTACAACGAACAATTGTATAGAGAAATAAAGTGGGCTAGTAAATCAGAATGTCTTATAATGGGAGATTTTCATAAAAAAAAAAAAATAATTCATACACAGCATGATTTTGTTAAGGGAAAGTCTTGTGTGATAAATCTGATTGGATATTATGATGTGGTTACAAAGGAACTGGATGCCAAACATAATTTTGATATCATATACATGGATTTCAGGAAAGCATTTGACACTGTTGCGGATGGAAGACTACTGTTCAGATTGGAGCAGAATGATATTAAGGGTAAGTTGCTGATATAAGGGTGGCTGAGTGCGAGAAGACAGAGGGTGGTAATCAATGGACGCTGCTCTTCATGGACTAATGTTATTATTGGAGTCCCACAGGGTTCGGTGTTGGGCCCATTGTTGTTTTGTATATTTATCAATGATATTGATGAAGGTATAACATGCTTAGTGTCAAATTTTGCAGATGATACAAAGGTTGGCAGGATTGGTAATGACAGTAATGGCAGTGTGCTACTGCAATAGGATCCAGAAAATTTGGGCAGGCAGATGGGCTGAGAAGTGGCAACTAAAGTTTAACATTGACAAATGCAAAGTACCTTAAGACCCCCGTATCCGTGGGGGGATACGTTCCAAGACCTATTGTGGATGGCTAAGACCAAGGATATAAGCAAACACCTGCTGACCCCTTATATAATGTGATTTTCTTGAACATACATACATATAATAAAGTTTAATTGATAAATTAAACACACAATAAGACATTACCAACATTAAATACGGTAATAATAAAGTACAGCAGACTCTCAATTTACCAGGATTGGATTAACCAGGACATTTCAAAATCTCCAAATTTAAAAAAAAAATCATAAAATTCAAGTAATAACTAGAATAGTTATAAACAGATGTTTTGCAAGTTGTAAATAAGCCACAAGAACCGGCGTTATAAGTCGTCATTGGGAGATTAGTGTACCTATTATCTTGCAACTCCCACTGTCTTCACACCTACTGCTCAAAACAAAATGAGGCATTGAATGGATTGAGCACCCTGAATTCTGATGAGATTCTTCCACTTGTTCAGATTACGAACCTAAGGGGGCATAAATTCAAATTGAGGAAATACAGCTGTAAAATAGATGTGCGGAAATTTGCCTTTGGCTAGCGGGTAGTTAATTGCTGGAACAAACTTCCATCTGTCGTGGATGTTGATAGGTTAAATAAATTTAAGGAGGAACTGGACAAACATTTAGAGGGAATGGTTGTGTGAATTTTTTTTGTTGTTTTTGGCTGCTGCTACATAAGCTCATACAATAGCTTTCTTACATCATATGCCTCTATTACAATTACTTACATTATATCATTAGGTTCATTTTATGTATGATTTCTTTTTTGCGAAAGTTCTTTCAGGAACGAAACCTGTTTGATGATATACAGGTAGCCCTCAGTTAAAAGAGGGCTACATGTATATCATCGACAAAATTCCATATCCTGTTCTGGCAGCCCGTCTGCACTGCACAGAGTACTACATATCAGACTGCACAATTACCCACAGGTCTTTATCATTCTCCACTAACTTGAGTGTAGTACCGCACAGTTGGTACGTTTCTCTTGGGTTACTGCTACCCATATGCATTACTTTGGACTTGTCAATGTTAAACTTTGTTTAACATTGACAAGTGCATTTTAGTTGCCACTTCTCAGCCCATCAGCCTAACTTTTCTAGATCCTGCAGTAGCATACTATCTTTACTATTATTAACAACCCTGCCAACCATTCTATCATCTGAAAACTTGGACATTAAGCCTGATATACCTTCATCAATATCAATGATAAATACACAAAACAACAATGGGCCCAGCACTGAACCCTGTGGGACACCACTAATAACATTAGTCCACATAGAGCAGTGTCCATTTATTACCACCTCTGCCATCTCCCACTTCAACCATCCCTTTATCCATTACAGCAACCTTCCCCTTAATGCCATACTGCTCCAATTTGCAAAGCAATCTTCCATATGCAACAGTATCAAAAGCTTTATTGAAATCCAAGTACATGACATCAAAATTATTTTATGCATCCAGTTCCTTTGTGACCATATTGTAGTATCCAATCAAATTGGTAAGACAAGACCTCCCCTTAACAAACCCTGGCTGTGTTTGAACTATGATCCTGCAATGCTTCTTTAACCAGTAATGTCATTATTTTATCCAGAACAGAAGTTAAACTAACAGGTCTACAATTATTTGTGTCACTCTTTGAACCCCCTTTGTGAATTTGGGATACATTTGCATATCTTCAGTCCATGGGGACCTTCCCTGAATCTAAAGATGCTCCCACAATTATGACTAAGGATTTGCTTACTTCCCTTGCTGTCTCCTTCAATATAACTGGATAGATCCCATTCACCTCAGGTGCCTTCCTTATATGTAACTTCAACAATTTCTCCTCCAATTTGTTCTCCGTTATTACAAAATCATTTAACTCCCTGTTAGAATTTAGTAAACTTCTTTCCTCCCATTCCTTACAGAATTCCTCATGTGTGAATGTAGATGCAAAATACTCATTCAGTTTGTCAGCTATCTGAGCAGGATCATCAACAGTCGAACCATCAATATCGAGTGGCCAGTCTGATTCATCCCCTTCCATCTAGAATTTGCATGAGTGAAGTGTTTGTTGTTTTTCTTTGCATCCTTTACCAAAGATTTCTTGTAATCAACCTTCGCTTGGCTAACCTTCTTTGTGACTTGATTACAGACTAGCTTATATCTACTATAAACTTCTGTGTCGTCTGATAATTTATATGCATCCCATGCATTTTTCTTCTCTGCCACAAGTCTCATTGGCGCCTCCGTAGCCAGGTGGGAAGGAGCAGCAGTGCGGAGCACACGTTTCTTGATTAGACCGGGGTTCAAGCCCATCACACCACCAAATACGGAGGATGCGGAAAGGTCAGGAATGACCACCGCATATTCCCAGAGCAATATGGCCTTAGTTGCTAATGCTCCTAAAAACCAAATAACAAATAACAACAAGCCTCATTATTTCAGCTGGCATCTATTTAGGCCTAAACCTTGAACTGTATTTCTTAGTTGATATAAAAAACCTAGTAGCCTCCAAAATTTAGTCCCTGAAGGCTTCCCATTTAGAATTCACCATTGGTAACATCATCAGTTGATCCCACTACATGGAATTTAAAAACTGTCTGAGACCACTGTAGTCACCTTTACGAAAGCAAAATCTCTTCCCTTTACCCTTGATGATAGTTACATCTTTCAGTAAATCCCACATCAGTACACTGTGATCACTGTCACCAATGGCTCCTTTATCTGCAAATTCTTAATGCACAAATAGTCACTGCTGATAATCAGATCAAGAGTATTACTCCCTCTGGTTGCTCCTCTAACATGTTGTTGTAGAAAACAATCCTCCAATAAATCCACAAAAGTCTTGCTAGTGTGTGGGTGACTAACCCACCAGTTCCAGTCATTATGTGGAATGCACCAAACAGTAACTAAGTGCATATGCAGGAGTTGTTCTGCAGCACATAATGCATTTCTCCATTCTACACTACTTTACTTTGTTTTTATGTGCTATTTTTGTTGTCACTGAAACCATTCTGTAAGAATTTTTTTTTCATAAAAGGACAAACATGAAAAAAAAAAACAATATTCAAACAATTTAAAAAATTCAAACATTATTTGAATTTTTTAAATTGTTTGAATATTGTTTTGGGAGAGAATGATATTAGAGTGAACAATTTTAAAGATATTAGATAACCACCTCAAAGTTGAAGGCATCATGTTTATTATAAAGATAAATAGAGATATTCCCATTATTGATGTGAATATTCAGATCCAAGTAATTTGCAAGTTGATTGCAAGAGTTAGTCTTTTCCAAGGTGTGTTCCTGAGGATAAAGATATTCATAATCTTTTTGAATATTTGGACAGGTGAGCACACAAAGTTTATCAACATAATTAAACAAAAGAAGGTACTTTGGGATGTAGATTTCAGGCCAATAGAAGTAGAAATGATGTTAGAGTCCTTCCTTTAATTTTCTGGTAAACCAAATCACCATTGAAGACAAAATTATTGAAGATAAAAAGATTAATCAGATTATTCCAATAGGTGATATTATATTTGATTACATGTTTATACTTCTGATATATATCCTGAAGTACTGCTTTTAAATCGGCCAGGTTGATATTGGTGAAAAAACTGGGAAAGTCAAATGTTTTAATGTCTTCAATGTTATTACTGTAGTAATCCAAAACATACTTTGTTGAGAATAATTTTGTTGTTAAGCAGAATGTCCAGGATGAATTTTAGTAATAAGTGCAGTGTTTTCCCAGGTAATTGGGCATAGCTGTTTTAGCAAGAAGCAATTATAATCATTAATATTTAATTTCAATTTCTTATTTATATGAGTAACTTTTTTGTAATGATACTTGGAGAGGAAAGAACAGGTTTTCACGTATCACTAGACTGAAGTTCTTTTTTTTAAAGTATCTGCATAAAAGGCGTTACAGATGAAAGCAAAATTGTTAGCTTCTTTGTCAACAGGGGTAATAACAAAATATTCCTGTAGTGTAATTTACCTTTAATTTTAGCCACATTATGTATAGCTATATGATGTGTTCCTGAGGATTGACCTGACAGATCTGGGAACAGATCTGTTCCTGAAAATTGACCTGACAGATCTGGGAAGACAGTATTTTTCTTTATCCAATTGTTGGTTTTTATTATTATTTTAATTCCCTATGATTGGTTTTTTTTCCATATTTTTTTTGTTAGTTTCACAATATTTAAATTTGTGATTCATACCCTCAGAATTCTGTTCAAGATCCTTTCTTTAGAAATGAGATTTGTGACCCTGGACTACCTGAGCCCTACAATTTTACTACATTTCCTCTTCTATTTACTGTTCTACAGCCTTCATTTTATTTTTTGTGAGCCATTGGTTTTATGAACATGTAGCAAGAAATTTTTTTTCTTCCTAGCCTTAGAAAAGTTATTAGCACCTGTGCCAGCTACTTTGTTATTTATCTCTACTCGTATTCTACGGGTCAATGGGAAACTGATTGAAAAAGTTAACAGTTGTGTCTATTTAGAAAAGAAATTAATGACAAAGGGGATGATCAACTGAAATTAAAAGAGTTGAAATAGCAAGATCAGCCTTTTGCAAAAAGAAAGGTGCTTTATGTAATCTGCAGTTGGATCTAAACCTTTGAGTAAGAGTAACGGAGTGCTACATCTGGTCCACCCTACTCTATGGTTGCGAGACTTGGACATTAAAGAAAGCAACAATTAAGAAATTTGAGATGTACATGAATAGAAGAATATCACGCATTCCATGGACAAATGTGGAAGTGTTGAGATCAGTCAGCAGAGAAAGGAAATTGCTGTTTCTAATCAAGAAACAATAAACTTCTTTTTTGGTCACATTATGAGACACAAGAAGAATATGCAGTGCCATAAATCATTCTGACTGGAAGAATTAATGGTGAGAGGAAGAAGAATATCAGCTGGATAATTTTAAGGAATGGACAAGCAAAACTGTGGAATAATCATTTCATGATGTTTACAACAGATGCTGATCACCAACAACAGATTGGAATGGCAACCTATGATGATGATATTCTGCTCAGAGTTGTGTGTATCACAAATTTAAGCTCACGCTTTCACAACATTTTTTTTTTTTTTTTTTTTTTGTTTGCAAGAAGTCACTAGTTTGGTACTATATACATTTTTTGCACCTTTTGCATTTATGGTAAGTTATCTTTTACTTCTATGGTTATTTCCATTCTCTATAGAATCAATTATAAACTACATTTAATGTAGTTTATAAAAGCATCAGCTCCAAATCTCTCTCATGGTCATTCTCAGTCTCATGTTGCCTAGCATTACAAGAATGGAAAAATGGGATGATTTGCAAAATTTCTGTTCACCTTTTCCTTGAGCCTGGAGTGTACCTTAGAATTCAATCTATCCCACTTCCTTTAAAATCATCTCCTTCAAGACATCCCTAAATAACAATGATTAAATTTAACTATTATTTTGATTGAGGTATTACAGAGAATTCTAAACATCAAGGGAGATTGGCTCTTGAAAAAATCTACTTGACTGTACTGAAAGATATGTGTTGCTTCAGTTATATAGTGTTACCCTATACATTACTGAATGTATGTTATAATATAGATAAATTTTTAAAAACACAGAGCAGAATTTTTTACTCATTCACTTGTAATATTTGTCGTTTGTACCACCAGAAAGAACTTGCAAACTTATCCCTAAGAAAGGAGATATACTTTTCAACTAAGTTGATTTTCTCAAAATTTAAAAAAAAATACTGATTTGGGGGATATTGTAATTCTTAAAAAGAAACTAAATCAATGATAATTTATATACTAATAGAAGAATAAAAATATATAGGGTTATGCTTAAAAATAACTATTCTGGTGACTCAGAAGTCATCTTTTATTTCTGATGAAATTTAATGAATGCATGTGATGCACATATAGGCTAGTATTCAATTTTTTTTTTTTTTTTCCTATTTATTTTTATAAATACTGTGATTTGCACACTGAAATCCATTATTTGGATCCATCTTGATTAAATGGTGGAACCAAGTGAAAATATTAGTTTCAGACAGTCCTAAAAAATTGGTACAAGCTTTAATTTATAAATAATTTCTGCCTTGAGCTACATTTTTCGAAGTTTTAATCTTGTTGTGCCAGTTTTCTTGTCTTTGATTATTTGAGAGGCTTTCTCTGTCACCAATTTATAAATATGATAAATGATCTCCAATTTTGCTTGTTGTTGCCTCTTGATTCATAATGTACAGTCAAACGACCTTAGGCTAGTGGTCTATAAAGCATTCTACAAAATTTTATAAATTAAAAGTTTTTTATAACTTCACATGAAAGAGTAATTTTTTTATAGGAAAAATTGATACCGCATAAAAACTGTATATGCTGGAACTTATCCAATTTTTACACTGAAAAGCTTTAAACCCTAAATTCAAAACCAAAGCTCCATACTTACATTATAACTGAGTCTCTAAAAATTATTTTTTTCTTAAATTTTTTTTGTTATATCATATTATTTATTATATTTTTTCACAGGAAAATTGTAAAGGTAAATGACTGACATGCAAACCTATAATACAAGGTTAACCTTGTATTATAGGTGTGCATGTCACATCTATATCTTGTATTAAAAAAAAAAAAGTAAATGAATGGACGAAGAAGACCAGGGTTTCAGCAAGTACTGCATATTATTTATGATTCCTTAAAAAAAAAAAACAAAAATGGATGAAGGTTGGTATTTTAAAAATAAATTCAGTGACAAAAGGACACTTTATCTGCTAACAGCAAAGTAGAACTTTTACTGTTTTGAGAAATTTCAAGAATATGCAATTGCAGACTCATATAATAAATTATCATATTTTATTCTCAGTTCTAAAATTCTTTGTACAGTATAAATTATATTGATTTCAACAGTCCAAAAATAATATATATAGTATTTATATTATGAATAATTTAAACAATAAAATGCACGGCATATACTATAAGGAATACCTGATACAGAAATATATTTCACTTTTCTTGCAATGAAGTGAGGTAAAAAAAAAAAAATTTTTCCACAATAACAATGTATACTTTTTTTTTTTTCTTTGTTTGGAATACTGATAAGAATTTATTTCAAATATTTTTCAACATCTTTAAGATGTTTCAGCTTTCATCTGCAAATATTCAAAGAACAACATAAGTACAATTAAAGTGAAACTACTAAAATATAAAAATACAACATAATCTAAAATAATGGATGTTACCTCTATTTGAGTAAATCCTCACTTGCAAAATGGTAACAGTGGTAACCATGGGTACCGGTAGGATATTTTGAAAGGTGGTGCATGTGGGAATAAATTTTTTGTTCACCAAATTTTCGAATACAGGCAATATTTTAATTAAGTCAAGTTTGACTGATTTACGTGTACGGCCAAGCCGTTTCATGATCGGTGGGAGAAAGTACTTGTATTTTGAAAGAAATATTTGTACTGTTTTAATGTTTCAATAAATTAACGAAAATATTAAATATTGTGTATTACTTCGAAATCCAAAGGTGGTGTACTTGAACCACGCTGCCAGCAGCAATAGTGGTAACTAGAGAACCATTGGCAGCTGCTTGTCCACTGTGTTTAATGGATCAAATCATCACCATCTAGACAGAGTGCAGCTATACACTGGTCACAACAAGGGACAATCTTGCCTGACCAATTTGATCTAAGATATAATCAGAAAGGAACTAGATGCAAAAAATAATTTTAATATCATTTACTTTCAGGAAAGTTTTTGATACTGTTGCACCTAAAAGACTGCTGTACAAATTGGAGCAGTGTAGCATTAAGGGCAAGTTACTACTATGGGTAAAGGAATGGATGAGTGGGAGAAGACATTTGTTATCAATGGACACTGCTCTTTGTGGACTAATGTCATTAGTGAAGTCTCCCAGGATTCAGTGCTGGGCCCCCTTGTTGTTTTCTGAATTTATTAATGATGCTAATGAAGGTATATCAAGCTTAATGTCTAAGTTTGCAGATGATACGGTCGGCAGAGTGTTTAATAACAGTAGTGACAGCTACTGCAACAACTGTCTTTTCCTCTTTGGCAATGGATGTTCGATCCGGCATTTTTTTCCAATACATAGCAGTCTCGTCAACATTAAAAATTTGCTGTGTTGAACGTCTGTCTTCATCAATAATTTTTTCCAACACATCACAAAATTTCTCTGCAGTTGCAGAATCGGCACTAGCAACTTCACATACTTTAATGCTTTGAAAAAACCAGCGCGATGCTTGAACCTATTAAACCACTCATTGCTTGCCATGAACTGGTTTGGGGTTTGCCGTATTTTATCCTTAATATCTTCATAAATACTTTTTGCTTTTGCTTGAATGGCCATTGGACTCAGGGGCATTTGCTTCTGAATCTGATTTTCCATCCATATTATTAATAGCTGTGCTATCTTCGATAGGGCACCCGAATGCTGTTTTGTGATCACTGTTGATCTTAAGTGTGTTGATCCTTTGACATATTCTTTTATATGCACACTGTCCTTTAAAATAGTATTCACTGTTGAAGCAGTGAGACCCAATTCCCTTGCAACAGATGACAAACTTTGTCCTGCTTCGTACTTCTTAATCATTTTCATCTTCTTTTCTAAATCAATTTTGTTTCGTTTCTTGGCACTGCTAGCACTTGCACTTTCCGTTGGTCCCTTTCCCTTCATCATTGTAATATGTAAATAGGAATGAAGAGAAGATTCTGAAAATATATTTATGTTTTTTATATGATTGAAGATTTCAATGAATGGGGAACTCATTTCACCATAATACCGAACGTAAAAACCAACACAATTCCAGTTATCGGCATTATCGCAAATGCAATAAGATCGAGTTTACTACCCATTTATAATAGATTGCACCAACAGGAAAGCCCAATAAACTGGAAAGTACAAATTGTTTTTATTGTTTTTTGGTTGTGACCTCCAGAAACGTGCTTTAGAAAAATATCACAAAGGCATTCAAAACTGATTCTTATAACAGGAAAATATGATAAAGATGAAAGTGTAGTGTAATTTCCATTATAAATATGATCTTTTACAGAGATAAATAGCTTAGTAATATAGCAAAATTTTCAACTTCCAAGGACTTGGAACGAATTAAAAAAAAAAAAAAAAAAAAACCCAGTATGTTTGGGTTCACATTACAATATTTTCATAATACCTCCATTAAATACGTTTCCATATTTTTTTCAGTTTGCACCGGCTGGCAAAAACATGTAAAGTCAAATTTGTGTAAGTCAAGCATTACGTAAGTTGGGGAGTTCCTGTAATGTAAAAAGACAAAATTAGCATTAGCATTAGTTGAGGCATATGATGCAAGTAAGCAAGCTTATACAGTATCAGCCAAAAAAAAAAAAAAAAATCCTTCCCATTTCACCCATCCAGTCACTTCAAATGTTTGTCTAGTTCACACTTAAATTTATTTAAGCTATCAAATTCCACAACAACCCCCAGGTCTTTTTCATTCTCCACCTTCCTGAGTGTAGTACCACACAGTTGGTACATTTCATGGGTGGTTCTGTGGGAGGTGGAGGCTGGAGGCTTATAGAACTCTGGCGTGCAGGGGGTGATTTTGTAATAACTGAACACAAAGTGGAGAAGAACTTGAAGGCACCTGGGGTAGATGGGATCTGTCCAGTTGTATTGGGGGAGGCACAAGGGAGGTAAGTAGCCCTTAGCTGTGATTGTGAGGGCATCCTTGGACTCGGGAGAGTTCCCCAGGGACTGGAGATGTGCAGGTGTTCCCTGGTTCACAAGGGGGATTGGGGAGTGACTTGGGTGATTGCGGGCCTGTTGGTTTGACTTTTGTTTGGGGAAGGATGATGGTGTCGCTGATTGGGAAGCATTGTGGGATTATCTAGACAACACTTGCAGTTATGATTCAGACACAGGATGAGTTTTAGTCTCGTCTGACCAATTTTTATTTTATTATTTAAAAATTTTTTTTTTTTATTAATAACAAGATAAATTTGATTGGATACTATAATGTGGTTGCAGAGGAGCTGAATGTAGGGGGTAGTTTTGGTGTTGTGTCTTGGATTTCGGGAGGGCTTTTGATGCTGTTGCACATGGAGGAGTGCTATGCAGATTGGAGCAGTGTGGCATTAGGAACACTTTGCTGCTGTGGATGGGGGGGATGGTTGAATGGGGCAGGAGGTGGTGGTCGTCGGTGGGCCTGCTTTTCATGGACTGATGTTGTTTGCGGGGTCCCACAGGGTTCAGTTTTGGGCCCAGTGTTGTTTTCTGTATTTGTCAGTTATATTGATGAAGGTGTAGTGTCCGGGGTTTGTGGACGGTAAGAAGGTTGGCAGAGTTGATAATGAAGCAATGACTATGCTACTGCAGCATGATCTAGAAAAGTTGGGCAACTGGGGTTTGGCATTGATGGGTGCAAGGTGCTGTAGGTGTATGGCAGTAGCCTCAGAGAGGTACACCAACTGTGTGTGGCTGCACTCAGGGTGGTGGAGAGCGGAGGGTACATGTGGGTAATTGTGCAGTCGGATGTGAAGTTTTCTGAGCAGTGCGGATGGGCGGCTAGAGCGGCTCATTGGATCTTGTCAGTGATTTTCAGTAATTTTTCTGGCGGGGATGGGCTGATTATCCCTTTATATGGGGCAGTGGTCGGGGTGCACCTTGAGTGCTTCTTGCGAGCTGGAGGCGTCGTTTTGGAGGGGATGTGGAGCTTCTGGGGTGGGTGCAGGAGGCAGTGGGATTGGTGGGGGGGTGTGGAGGTTGCTCTTGCAGGGAGGGACTTGAGCTGCAAGTTGCGGCATCTGGAGACTAGGTGGCTGCCTTGAATGGTTTGAGCAGGCTTGGTGCTGGTGGGGTTCTTCCTCTTGTCCAGATTGCATACCATAGGAGGTTGATAATTTTGAATTCAGGGAAGAACTGGGTAAATCTTTGGGGTGAATGGATGGGTGAAATGGGAAGGGTTTTTTTTGCTGATGCTGTATAAGCTTGCTTTCTTGCATTGTATGCCTCTGTTAATGCTAATGCTAATTTCTCTTGGGTTACTGCTACCCATATGGAGTACTTTGCATTTTCCAATGTTAAACTTCAGTCGCCGGTTCTCAGCCCATCTGCCTAACTTTTCTAGATCCTGTTGCAGTAGCATACTGTCTTTACTACCATTAACAACCCTGCCAACCTTTGTATCATCTGCAAACTTGGACACTAAGCCTGATATACCTTCATCGATATCATAGATAAATACACAAAAGTTGCCTGAATAAACCAAAAAATAAAAGAGTACAATAATAATGAATAAGTTAAATAAAGTATTAGAAAAATAGAGAAATGAATTGAGTATACTAAACATTAGGTGAGTGTACAGAACATTAGTCACAAAATACATAACATATGAATATACTGTACATCGAATAGAATAATTATATACCTTACATTGAATTGAGTAAGAGAGATCGGGACTCAGGTTATAATAGTGTTGGCTTTGGCCACCCACTATGTAGTATTCTTTTTCTATACTGTCAATCCTGACTAAACTTGTTGAAATCAACATCTAGATCTTGGATATGTGATAACATCTGCTGGGGAAGGAACTGGTCTAACAGGCGAAGACATGTTTGAAGAGGGAATTGCTGTGCATTTGCTCACAGATGCATCACTGGGATCCTCCATGCACACTTATCCCAGAAGTAGGGAAGAGGAGATGAGACCAGTCATGAGTCTGATTGTAATGACGATTCTTCTTTCATCAATGAGTCGCTTGAGCCTTGGGATGTCGAGCGTGTTGGCCACAGCAGTGGTTCGGAGCTGAGGAGGTAGGTTGAACTTGTGGCAAGCCCACTTGAGGAGCCAATACTCGGAATATACTTGAGGAGCCAGAACACTGGTTTGGTGGTAGAGGGAGATGTGGAAGCCCAGATCTCTGCAGCATAGAGAAGTGGGGGATAAACAATTGTTAAAATGTATCTGACAATGGTGGATTTGCCTGTTACATATTGAAGATGCTGCTTACATAACCATCTCAGTCTAGCGGCTTTTGTGAGAAGCAATTTGGTTCACTAACTCAAGTCAGTGAACTGGGTGTAATCTTGCCATGTTATACATCACAACCAAAAATTTCATTACTTCATACATGTTTCCGCACCTTTCCTTTACTACTGAATACATCATAGTGAAACTAACAGAACAAACTTAACTACAAATAGATATAAACCACCCAAACTCTTCCTTGTTCATTTCACAAATATACATGCTCTCAGTTCCAATCTCAGTGATATCCATTTCCACTTACAGTTAGTAAAACCCCACTTACTTTTTCTGACAGAATCTCAATTATTGGTTTATTCAACTACTGCTCATCTTTATTATCCTAATTATTCACTGTACAATTCCTTTCCTTCAAAGGTAGCACTTGTGCATGTGTCTGGTCTGATGTTTCCTGTCAGAGACTTAGTAACTTGGAATCTCCTCTTTTTGATCTTCTCTGACTTAAAACTACTCTACCCCATCCTGACAAATTCACAACTGATTTTAATATTCACAACTGAAGATTCAGTTTTCTGGTCACATGAACCAAACTGGTCAAGGTGCTGAGGCTTTTGCAATTACTAGTGATTTCAGACAGATTGTTCATTTAACTAAAAGAATACCAGACAATCCTAATCACCACTTCACTCAGTTTTAATTTGGCTACTGTTGTTTTATCTCTGAGTTTTTAGTGCTTTTGTGGCAGTGTCTTATAAGAATGTTAGTTTATTTATTTGAAAGTATCTTTAATGTCTGGTTTTCATACTCTTGTCTTTTTTAGATCCGGTAATTACTAACTGTTTGAAATCTTTTCAAATTTTATCTATATAATATTGGTGTAAAAACACCATAGACAACTCTTAAATGAAAACTACGATAGTAGTGTAAAAGGGCATCATTTCAACTGTATCTCATATTGTGCTCTTCCTTCACAATGAGTTACCATGTATTGCACTGCCTCGAATAAGTAATGCTTTACTAATAGAGAAGACTATTGTTACTTATTCTTATTGGGCACCACCACCATACGGCACAGTTTCAAGGCTTGTTGGCCTTTCATCAGTGGGTAGGCAGGCAGGCACCCTGGTACTGAAAACACAACAACCCAGTTGTGAAGATAATCCCACAATATGAGAGATGCCAAAAGGTGTACGTGGTAATGTTTAAGTAAGACTAAATGCAGCTGGGCATAATATTTTTAAGAGTTATATTTATCTATATAATATCAGTGTAAAAACACCATAGACAACTCTTAAATGAAAACTACGATAGTAGTGTAAAAGGGCATCATTTCAACTGTATCTCACATTGTGCTCATCCTTCACAACGAGTTATCGTGTATTGCACTGCCTCGAATAAGTATTAGTGAAGTAGTACAATTATTTGAGGTAGTGCAATATATAGTAACTCGTGGTGAAGAATGAGATACAGTTGAAATGATGTCCTTTTACACTACTATCATAGTTTTCATTTAAGAGTTGTCTATGGCGTTTTTACACTGATATTATATAGATAAATATAACTCTTAAAAATATTATGCCCAGCTGCATTTAGTCTTACTTTCAAATTTTATGTAAATGCAGATTAGGGAATAGAAGTTCACAGAAAGGTAAATGAGTGGGATTTTTCTTGTATTAGTAGGTGTGTGCTTACTCCTGAGTTCCATTGTAAGAAAGTTTCTCTCTTAGCTTATTTGTTCAAAATGTTCATAGTGTGAAATAAAAAATTCCTGCACTAATGGATTTATTGTCTGGACAATTTTATGACATTATTGCATGTTCAAAAACTTGATGTTGACTGAGGAGTAGGATTTTTTCCAGTATTAGTTCCATATTTAGCTATTACTTTTATCAAGAAATTAGAAGCTCTGGCATAATGTGACCACCAATTTTTTTTTTTTCTCAAATTATGATTATTGTGTATTTTTCTTCTTTTATAAAGTATGGAAACTCTTAGAACTTTTTCATTTTGGTGTGTGTAAATTAGTAATAAATCTTATAAATTTATTATTATTGGGAATTTTAATTTGAATAGTGTTCGTCACTTGAGCAGAAGAATTCTTTTCATAGTGTAAAAAATTATGGAAATCCTTTTCCATAATAATTCTTCAAGAAAAGAATTCTTTTCTTGAAGAATTATTTGCCTTAGTCTGATTGACTTACTATCTCAACCTACTAGAGCAAATATCGGATTCTACTGAGTTTTCTCAAACTGCAGCATTTTGAACCTGCATGTTGTGGAAGAGTTTAGTTTTGATTCTGTTCATTTGCCTTTCCCCTTAGAGGGGAACAGGTATCCTGTGTGTTATCAGACACTCAGCCTAAAACACTGATGGATCCAATATCTCTCTATTACAGAAGATTTAGGAGAAGTCCGGTTGGCCTGCCTCCCTAAAATCCACTCATGCACACCTTCTCGATGGTAAGCCCTGTTACGTCACTTGGTGGCAACGAACGTGTAGAGTGGTTCTCTTCAAGACGCCTGGCCAGCGTGAAGAGGAAAAGACCAAACCCTCCAGCATATGACAGCACAACGATACAAATGGCCCTCAGTCCCCAGCAGCTTTCACTCTCCCTCTTATGGCAGCGAGAGGATCAGAGTGGAAGCAGAGGGTGCTAAGAATCTCTGGGTATGACCAGGCTGCCATGCACGGAAACTGAACTTGGCCTGATACAACATAAGTTCGCTCAGCGGTGAAGACAGGATATTAGAGCTGGAAAAGGAATTAGAAAATGTGAATTGGAATATCATCGGTTTGGCTGAAACAAGAAGAAGAAATGAATCACTTATAAGTTTATCAAGTGGAAATCTGCTGTACACCAATGGAAACAGTGAAAGGAGTGAAGGTGGAGTTGGGTTTCTGGTCCATAAAGATTTTAAAAACAACATTTTGGAATTCAAAAGTACATCACCAAGGGTGTCAAGACTAATACTCAAGATTTCTAAAGAGGTACAAGCTAAAGATTATAATGATTTATGCACCAACATTAAGCCATGATGATGAAGAGGTTGAAGAAATATACACCGAAATTGAGTCTTCTAGATGAGCAGAAAACCCAATACACTATTATTATGGGGGACGTCAATGCTAAGGTTGGAAAAAGTCAAAACAGTGCAGAAAGAGGAACTATAGGAAATTTTGGAATTGGTGAAAGAAATAAAAGAGGTGAAAGACTTGTGGAATTTGCAGAATCTCAAGGACTGTCAGTAATGAACACTTTTTTCAAGAAAAGGGTGAACAGAAAGTGGTCATGGAAGAGTCCAAATGGATTAACAACTAATGAAATCGACTTCATCCTCACTAAAAGAAGATATATTGTGAATGACTTTACCATCCTGAATAAGGTAAATGTTGGAAGTGATCACAGAATGGTAAGATGTACACTTGATATAGATGTAGGAAAGGAAAGTAAAAAACTGACTCGAGTAAATAATACAAAGGTCTTTGAGATAACAGAAGAGAAGAAAAAGCAGTATGTACTGGAACTTAAGAACAAGTTCGAGCTTCTGCAGACTGCTCAGGACCAAGATATCGACGAGGAATATTACAACTTTCTGAAGGTGATAAAGCCCAAGAAACCTATAGGGAAACAGAAATCCAAAGAAAAAAAAATTATTCAAGAAACACTTGTCATGATGAACTGAAGATGACAAATGAAGAGCAAGAAAAACACTGACAGGGAGAAAATTGAGTATACTGAGTTATGCAAAGCCATTAGAAAGAGACTCAGAGAGGACATAAGAAGATTTAACACAAGAAAAGTAGAACAAGCATTAAGGGAAAACAAAGGATTTAAATCAGCAGCCATGAGCAGTAATACAGAAAGACAAATGATACTGAAACTGAAGAATAGCGATGGTGTACTTATAAACAGCAGAGAAGGCATAATTCAAATAGCAGAAGACTACTATAGAGAATTATACAAGAAGCGAGGGAATGATACCAGCAGTGGGGAAGATGAATTGCAAAGTAGCAACACATACGACATACCCGATATTCTTCCTGATGAGGTAGAACATGCATTGAAGAAAATGAAGAATCGGAAAGCCCCGTGGGAAGATGAAGTTACTGTAGAGTTGTTAAAATTGGGAGGAAGAGACATAACACAAAAACCGGCAAGGCTCTTCACAAAGTGCATTAGAAAAGGTGTGATGCCTAAGCAGTGGAATAATGCAATCATAGTTTTGCAGCATAAGAAAGGAGATAAATCAGAAATTGGAAATTATAGACCAATTAGCTTGTTATCCCACATCTACAAGTTGTTCACAAGGGTCATTACTAACAGATTAGAAAGAATACTTGATGAGAATCAACCGAAAGAGCAAGCTGGCTTTAGGACAGGATTCTCAACTATGGATCACCTTCACGTAATATCACAGCTAATGGAGAAAGCAAATGAATATAAAACACCATTATGCCTGGCATTTGTGGACTATGAAAAGGCATTTGACTCCATACAGCATAAGGCAATGTTTCGGGCACTGGAAAGACAAGGCATAGATACCCCATATATTATGATTTTGAAGAAAATATATGAGAGTGCTACCTCCTTTATTAGACTAGACAAAGACAGTAGGAAATTTAAAATCGAGAAAGGAGTTCGACAAGGAGACACAATATCTCCGAAGCTGTTTACTGCTGCCCTTGAGGAAGCTTTCAGAAGATTAGACTGGTCGCAGAAAGGAGTCAATGTGAACGGAGAGTACCTAAACCATTTATGATTTGCAGATGACATTGTGGTCATAAGCCACGATCCCAAAGAATTAGAGGAAAATCTTAATCAGTTATGCACAGGTAGTA
This sequence comes from Mastigoproctus giganteus, assembly GCF_048544385.1. Taxonomy (NCBI): domain Eukaryota; kingdom Metazoa; phylum Arthropoda; class Arachnida; order Uropygi; family Thelyphonidae; genus Mastigoproctus; species Mastigoproctus giganteus. Next base: position 142,391,594 of record NC_143576.1, read on the forward strand.
AGGATTTTGGACTAAAGATGAATATGGCTAAAACAAAAGTAATGATGAACAAGTATGCCACGGAAAGGGAAATAATGATTGAAGGAGCAGTAATTGAAAAGGTGGAGTCATATACTTATCTGGGACAAGTTATTAGCTGACATAATGATAAATGGCTGGAAGTCAAGAGAAGAATAAATTTTGGATGGATAGCATTCAGGAAATATAGTCTCATACTGAAGAGCAATATCCCAGTTTGTCTGAAACGTAAAATAATGAATCAATGTATACTCCCCACCATGACTTATGGAAGTTAAACTTGGGCACTCACCAAAAGAATGGAAGAGAAGCTGAGAACTACACAGCGAAGAATGGAACAAATTATATTGGGAATCAGACTGTTAGATAAGAAGAGAAACACATGGATTAGGCATCAAACTCAAGTAAAGGACATTCTTATCAAAACTAAAGAACTAAAATGGTCTTGGGCAGGACACATAGCTCGAAGACATGATGACAGATGGACTAGGAAAATAACAGAATGGTACCCAAGAGGAGCTAGAAGAAAACCTGGAAGACAAAGGCGGAGATGGATAGATGAAATCCATGAGTTTTTGGGTAGTAAATGGATGGCCAGTGCTCAAAACAGAAGGAAGTGGAAAGTTGCTGGAGAGGCCTTCATCCTGCAGTGGATTGAAAATGGCTGATGATGATGTCTGTGAGGCTATTCTAATTGTCTCAAGTTCTGTTGAAGAAGAACAGATTCTTGTCAGTAAGGTGGTATTTTGTAGTTTTATTTAGCTGTTACTTTATTTGATACATATCCTTGGCATTGTATTGATAACCTCCCTGGCTTCAGAAACAGCCGGTTGTCTGTAAATATGGTTAGCACTTGTTGCAAGTAATGTGATATCCAAAGTATGCAGAATAACTGTGTGGTATGGGTGTTTATTGATGCATTAGCTGCTGTGGTTATAGTGTACCTATTTGTAGGAATATCAGAAAATAATTAAGAATAAAGCCAGCTCAATTTCATTTCAGTTCAGAAACCTATTCATTAAAGATTATACACTCAAATTTGTTTCAAAAAGCAGAAAAGTTCATTAATATTTACTTCCTCACCAATAATATGATGTAATGTCAACAGTTCTTGAAGATTAGCCAGATTTTGAAGTATTGAAGTTCAATGTTGTTAACACTGTGGACAGTCAATCAAAATATATTTAACTGTTAGATGTTCTGAGCAGTATGGACACTGAGGAAGATCATCGCCCATGAGTAGATGGAGGTGAGTCAGATGGGTATGTCCTATTCTTATCCATGCGAGTACCACTTCTTCCCGCCGCATTGTCTGATTGCTCGAGTGCCAGAACTTTGGGTCTTGTTTCAACTGGAAAAGTTTGTTATCCGTTTGGTTATGCCATAGCTCTGTCCACTGTGCATGGCATGCTGCTTGAATTAAGATATTATAATCAGGCACTGGAATAGGGATAGAGGTTAGATCTAAAGTTGATGGATTTTTGGCAGATATATCAGCCAGTTCATTTCCTTTTATGCCTAAATGTGCTCGAATCCAGCAAAACTTCACTAGTTTTTGACGATCTTCAATTTGCAAAGCAAACTCCTGATTTTAATTAAAATATGGTGAATCTTATGAGAGGGATTCTGCACTGTTCTAATTTAGCTGAGAGAGCCAGTGTAAATTATATACTTTGCAGATGGATGTAGAGTCAAAATTTCTAGAGCTAATTGTTTTGCATATAGTTCTGCTGAAAAGTTGCTGTACTCAGGTGGAAGAGAAACTGATATGATAGCAGAGGGAAACACTGCTGCTGCTCAACAGTTGAATGAGATTTGGAACCATCCGATATATTGGCAAGAAGTCAGCACAGTTTTGAATATGGCTAGCATGGAGTTGTTATTATTATTATTATTATTAGCCATATGGTGCAAGGAAGCCTGAGACTTATGCTGCACCAGCCAAAAAAATTTCTGAGTTACCCTGAGAGAGAGAGAGAAATTGTTACACATTCAGTGTCGGTAGACGATTCTTTCCCCATTGGAGAAAATAAGTATCACAGGTCAGTTGAGGAAAGGGGGTCCATGGTGTGTGTGAGAGTAATTCTTTATCTGTTGCCTATTGTGGCGAGGAACATTCCAATTCTGTGATATTTCAAGGAGCTGTAGGCCTGCTCGTTGTATTTTACTTGTTTTTTTTTCTATAGAGATTGAATGATGGTTGATTAAAAAGATATAGCTGAATAGGATGCAAAGAGCAAGTCTGTATTTTGGCTGCATACTTAAGTAATAGCAATTTTCTGCAAAGATACAAAGGGGGGCTCATGAGCTTCAATGTATAGACTATGAGTTGGAGATGTCCTATATGCACCAAGTGTAATTCGCAGTGCATTATGTTGAATAGGATCCAGCCAGCATAGTACACTCTTTCGGGCAGAATTACAGATTGGAGCCCAATAATCCAAATGGGATCTAATCAGTGCCCTATATAAGAGCAGCAAAGTCATATGATCTGCTCCCCAAGACAGGGCAGATAAAGCTCTTAGCATGTTGATCATTTTAAGACAGGTAGTATGTATTAATTTAATATAATCAAAGAAGTTTAGCTTACTGTCCAGTATTAGTCCCAAGAATCTGATATTGCTGGCAATCGGAATGGTGGAATTTGATATCCGAAGTTCAGGATCTGTATGCAATTTGCATTGACTGTAAAAGTGGATCGCAATTGTTTTCTGTTGGGAAAGACAATATCCATTGAGCTCAGCCTACTTTTGTACTTTATTGACGGACATCTGCAATTGCCTTTTGATATATCTCAGGTTCTGAGAATGGCAAGAAATAAAGAGATCATCAGTGTAAAGGTATGCCTCTACAGTATTTGGGAGTTCTTTTGTAATGGAATCAATTCTAAGGGCAAACAGGGTTGAACTCAATAGTGATCCTTATGGAACACCTTCTTCCAGCGATAATGTAGTAGAAAGGCAATTTTGATATCAGACCTGGAAAGAGCAGCTCTTGAGGAAGTTTCTAAAGATATAAGCAGGTTAGCATTAGCATTAGTTGAGGCATATGATGCAAGAAACCAAGCTTATAGAGCTTCATCCAAAGAAAAACCCTTCCCATTTCGCCCATCTGGTCATTCCAAATATTTGGCTAGTTCAATATTCTACAACTGTCTTTCCTCAATTTGAATCTATACCCCCCCCTCATGTTTAGTCTGAGCAAGCAAAAGTATCCCATCAGCATTGAGCCTGCCTGCTCAAACCATTCAAGGCCTTATACACCTCAATCAGATCACCTCGCAGGTGCCTAGTCTCTAGATGCTGCAACTTGCAGAACTTAAGCCTTTCTTCGTAAGTGCACCCCTTTGTTCCTCTCACCAATCGTGTTGCCCTTCTCAGTACTCGTTCCAGCAACTCTACATCTTTCGTAAAATACGGCCTCCAGACCTGTACGCAATACTCAAGATATGGCCTGATCTTTGCCTTATACAAAAGGATAATTACCTCCTTGTCTCTGCTAGCAAACTTCCTATATATCATTGACAAAACTTCATGACTTGCTCTGGCAGCCCGAGGCACCTCTGTAGCCAGGTGGGAAGGAGTAGCAGTGCATAGCACACGCTTCTTGATTAGACCGGGGTTCGAGCCCGTCACCACCAAATACGGAGGATGCAGAAAGGTCAAGGAATGACCACTGCATATCCCGGAGCAATATGCCGTTAGTTGCTAATGCTCCTAAAAACCAAATAACAACAACAACAACAACTGACAGCCCATCTGCACTGCTCAGAGAACTTCATATCTGACTGCACAATTACCTCCAGGTCTTTTTCATTCTCCACCTCCCTGAGTGTAGTACCACATAGTTGGCACGTTTCTCTTGGGTTACTGCTACCCATATGCAGTACTTTGCATTTGTCAATGTTAAACTTCAGTTGCCACTTCTCAGCCCATCTGTCTAACTTATCTAGATCCTGTTGAAGTAGCATACTGTCTTTAGTGTCATTAACAACCCTGCCAACCTTTGTATCATCTGCAAACTTGGACACTAAGCCTGATATACCTTCATCAATATTATTGATAAATACACAAAATAACAATGGGCCCAGTACCGAACCCTGGGGGACTCCACTAATAACATTAGTCCACATAGAGCAATGTCCATTTATTACCACTTTCTGCCATTTCCCATTCAATCATCCCTTTATCCATTGCAGCAACTTGCCCTTAATGCCATACTGCTACAATTTGTACAACAGTCTTCCATGTGCAACAGTATCAAAAGCTTTCTGGAAATCCAAGTATATGATATCAAAATTATTTTTTGCATCCAATTCCTTTCTGACCACATCATAGTATCCATTCAAATTGGTCAGATAAGACTTTCCCTTAACAAAGGTTGTCTCACAGACCACGATTATGGAGGTTATGGAGAATGCTATAACACCAGGTAGTATCGAATGTCTTTTCTATATCTATGGATACCATAACTAGGTGTTCGTTTTTCACAAGGGCATTGTGAATTTCAGATTCAGCTTTGATCATCAGATCAAAGGAGGACCTGTTTTGGCGAAAGATGTGCTGACTATTACTTAGAAGATGTTCACTTTAAATGATCCAAGTGAGTCGACTGTGGGTCATTTTTTCAAGAATTATACTGAGGCAACTTGACAAAGATATTGGTCTGTAACTATCAGGACTGGAGGGATCTTTTCCAGGTTTCAAAAAGGCCAGAACTGCAGCATGGTGCCAAGAAGTCAGATAAACATTTTCCAGGAAGATTTGGTTAAAGAAGACTAGCAGCAGTTGTAAGTTTTTCTCATCAAGGTGCTGTAACATAACATAATATATCCCATCTGGCCCAGCGGCACTGTTGCATGTTGTTCTGATGGCTCACAAAAGTTCACAGTATTGGAGAGGCTGGTTATATGGAAATAACAGTGAAGTTCAAAAGTTGATGGGTCTCTGTTCTATGGTGGTCTTAGTTTTCTGAAATTCCGGAGTGTAGGTGGAAGCAGCTGAGACTTGAGTAAAGGTTTTTGCCCAAGGCATTTGCTATATCCAGAGCAGAGAGTTCTATCCCACTGCAGGAAAGACCTGGGGAAGGAACAGATGGAAACTTCCCAGAAAGCTGCCTAATTTTCTTCCATATTAATCTTGGTTTAGTGTTTCTATTGATAATTAATGCAAACCAAGTACAAGAATCTTTCTTGGCTTGTCTTTGAATGAGATGCACTTTTGCTCTTAGTTTCTTGTAGTTAATAAAATTAACTGTAGTTGGAGTTAGACGAAATAAATTCCATGCTTTCCACCATTCCACCAATAGTTGAAGTGGCATAGGGTCTGGGAATTCAATAATGGAACTGAGCATTTAGCTGCAAATAAAAGGCAGGATGTGATATAATCGGTAACTTCATTTATGGGCTGTAGTTGTATAATTTTTTTGTCCAGAGTGATTTCTGATTGAAATTTGTCCCAATTAGGTTTAGAGAATTTCCATTTCCTGCAGGGTTGGTCTAATGGCAGTTGTGTAGTCATCAGATTACAAACAACCCCAGGGGCTCACATTTGGTGAGTATGGGCTTGGCACACCCAGGGTCCTGAGCTGGATATCATCATTCTTCTCTTTCCTTGGTGATTCACTTCTACTTCTTACTCTTGTTCATTCACTCTCTCTCTTAGGGTAACTCAGAAATTTGTTTTGCTTTTTTTTTTTGGCTGGTGCAGCAAAAGCCTCAGGCTTCCTTGCACCATATGGCTAATGAGAATAATAATAATTGGAAAATGGTCGCTGCCCAGATCATCCAGAGCAGACCATTAAATGAAAACAGTATCAGGGAGCAAATAGATAGGTCAATTGCAGAAGTCTGTCCAGTTTAATAGTTTTTAGGTAACTGTATATGGGTGTGCAAGCCACTATTAAGAAGAGTGAGGTTTTGTTTTTCCAGTAGTTTCATTCAGTCAGGCATGTCTGTCTAATTTAGATGATCCCCATAAAGGGTGGTGGCCATTGAAATCCCCTAGCAGGCAGATAGGGGAGGGTAACTGTATTAAAAGTTCTTCAAGATCATTATAAGAGTAGATATGATTTGGTGGGAGACAGACTGAGACTAGTGTGTGTAAAACAATCCGAGTAATCAGACACACAGCAACGGCTTCAATTTGGATTTGGAGAGTGATTTGCCTAGCTAGAATCTTTGAGTTAATCAAAATAGCTACACCATCATAAGCAAAATCGGATGTATTCCGATCTCATCTATAGATCAAGTAGGTCTTTTATGGAAACGGAAATTTGAGGAGTTAAATAGGTTTTTTGCAGGCAGAAACCAACTGGAGAGTAGTGGTTAATTAAGTATTGAATGTCATCAATGTTGTCATGAAAGTCTCTGCAATGCAGAACTTTATTCTCAAAACCTTGATGTTGAAAATAAAGTTATTCTGCATCCCCTGTGTTTTTTATACACATTAAGATGAAAAAGAAGTTGTTTAGAGTATTTAAAAGTTCTATTCTCCTACTACTGAGAGTTTACTTTCTCAAGCACATTCTACATTTGTTGGGGCTAAAAAATTAGCTGTTGAGAAATATATTCAGTATCAAGCTAACTGCAGAAAGTGAATTTTTGTAATTCTGGGAGTTTGAGTGTCTTAGAGGATCATAATGCTTAGGTTAAAGCATATCCAGCATTTTCAGAATAAATTATCTTTGAATTCTATACAAAAGAAATGATTTGCATCATCAAGGGCCTGACAAATGTTTCGAGAGTAAGTTATGATTCCATTTCCAATTTATGCTTGAAAGCTGTTTATTTCATTATCGATTTTCTGACTAATTTTGCAGAATTCTTAGTTCCAGGTCTTTCCAGTTATTTGAAAAATGTAGAGGTTGCAAATCCTAGTGGCGTTCTGATTATAGGCCAACTTCTGTTTGGTTTCCATTTTTAAGAATATTGGAAAGGATCCTATTTTTGACTTTATTTAGTCACATTTTTGAAAATGAATTGAATTCATTACAACATGAATAAATAGTCTTCAGTTACATGTTTAAAACAGTTTGTCAATGGAATTTATTCTGAACAGAATTCTAAATCTGATTTGTATACGTTTTTTTTGATAGTCTCAGCTTTTGATTCCATTCAAATTTCCCCCTTGTTGGAGGTTTTAGACTTTCTTTGAGGTTGCTGGAATTTTTTTATCTGTTTTAAGTGATTTGTTATCAGACAGATTTTTGTATTTTTTTCAAAACATCTCAGATAGTTTACAGACTGCAATGGTTGGAATTCTACAGGAAAATTGAAAAGACATAACCCTGCTAATGATCGGTGGAAATCTATTTAAAAGAGCATTAATGACCTAGTGGTATAATTCTATTGCTTTGGCCTGTTCATTAATCCTTTTAAATCTAAGTGTATGATCTTTAATTTAACACATTCTCTTATTTTTAGAAGTTTCTTCATTGGTGACCATGTCATAACCAAGTGTGAAGTGAAATTTTCATGAATTATATTTGACCCAAAATTATCATTTAAAGAACACTTTGCTTCAATTAGAATTAAATCTCTAAAGGCTTTTTTGGAACTTTAAATTGGATGCTGCCAAGATTTATAATCACAAGAAAATATACAAGTATTAACACTGGCGACATAAATCGATCATCCAGTCCTATGTAGCATTATCTAACCTTCAGACAAATCTTGGGCTTGAGTATATGTTATTGAAATGGTTATTCAGTAAACTGAGACTACCAATACTATACACTAGGTTTGTAGTTTATTGCCTAATACTGCAATGCCACTGATAAAGAAGATGTGGGATTTCAAAATGATGAAGTCCATGTTAGATTAGATGAAACCTTAGATGTTTATTTAATGGAGGATTAAATTCCAAGCCTGCCTTATGTAGCAGTAATACGTTGTTTCATCCAATTAAGAATTAATAAGCGTAGATGTTTCATTTACAAAGCACTGATGTCATTCTTTTAATTTTAAAATGCTTGTGTAGACTTTTGTGCGTTGGCTAGTGATAAATGTTAATTATATTTTATTTAGTTTAATAGTTTTATTTTTATTTATTGTTTACTTCTACTTCACTGAGTTATATGCCTTTAAGTTATCATTTGTGAATCCCTCTAGTAGTATTGTATGGAGCATTAGTAGAGGCATATGATACAAGAATGCAAGCTTATATAGCATCAGCCAAAAAAAAATAAAATAATAATAAAAAATAAAACCCCTTCCCATTTCAACCATACATTCAATCCAAATGTTCGTCTAGTTCTGCCTTGAACTTATTTAAGTTGCTGACCTCCACTACAACAGCTGGAAGTTAGTTCCAACTAACAACCACCAGCTGCCTAAAGGCGAATTTCTGCATATCTATTCTACAATTATTTTTCTTCAGTTTGAATTTATGCCCCCTCAGATGAGTAATCTGAGCAAGAGGAAGAATCCCATTAGCATTGAGCATACTCAGTCCATTCAAGGCCTTATACATCTCATTTAGATCACCTTGCAGGATCCTAGTCTCCAGCCACTGCAATCTGCAAAACTTAAGCATATCTTCATAAGAGCAACCCTTTGTTTCATTCACTAATCTTGTTGTCCTTCTCTGTACTCGTTCCAGCAGCTCTGCATCCTTCTTAAAATGAGGCATCCAAACCTGTATACTAGTACTCAAGGTGTGGCCTGACCATTGTCTTATACAAGGGGATAATCATCTCCTTATCCCTGCTAGAAAATTCCCTGTATATCATTGACAAGACACCATAAGCTACTCTTACAGACTGTCTGCACTGCTCAGAAAACTTCATATCTCATTGCACAATTACCCCAGGTCCTTTTCATTCTCTACCACCCTGAGTGTAGCACTACACTGTTGATACGTTACTCTAGGGTTACTGCTATCCATATGAAGTACTTTACATTTGTCAATGTTAAACTTCAGTTGCCACCTCTCAGCCCATCTGCTCAACTTTTCCAGATCCTGTTGCAGTAGCGCACTATCATTGCTGTCTTTAACAACCCTGCAGACTGTCGTCTCATGTGCAAACGTAGACATTAACATTGATACACCTTCATCAATATCATTGATAAATACAGAAAACAACAATGGGTCCAACACTGAACCCTGGGGGACTCCACTAATAACATTAGCCCATGAAGAGCAGTGTCCATAAATATCATTAATAGTGGCCAATCTAAGATGAGATGAATGATTGCATTACTTCTGCCTTCCAGTGAAAACATTTCCAGCAGCTAATTTTGGGTATCCTATTTTTTCTGCTCTCTGGTAAATAGACATGGCTGCTACCTGACAACCAACTATCATGCTGCTTGTGAAGGGGATTCTGTCATATTATCATCCCATTCTCTTCCATTCACCAGTTACTGAGTATGTGCATACCTTTTATATTCTAATTTTAATTGATGTGTTGACTACCTGTCGTTTGAATTCTGGAATTAACCATTTCTTTGTAGGGGTGAGGTGTCCATGTTCATGTGAGATGACTGTGTAGTAAGCAGATAACAAATAGGTGCATTGCTTAATGAAGACTGGTAAAATTTTTATACTGAGATGTAAATTAGATTTCATATCATTCTTGAATTTTAGCAAATTAACTCTCTTTTTAAATCTGGATCTTCTGGGGGGGGGGGTAAGGAGAAGATAACAAAAATGAGCAAATTAGTCAAATAGTTTATGCATCTTCTTTCTCTTTAAAGGAAGGAATGCTTCATTCACAGCCAGTATGCAATCATGATGAGCCAAAATTTAATAAACAAATTAAAGTTGTTGACATTTAGAAAAGTTAGTTGCAAATCATAATGAAATAAAAAATATAAAATAACAGTGTTTAAGCGTGTTTATAACTGTAAAAGGAGTGAGACAGTAGAATAAAAGAAAATGAAAGTAAAAGGGGTATTGATAGATATTTTAACCTGGCAGTGGCAGCCTTGGTCTGATATATCCTTCAATGAACTATTTATTGCATGTTAATTGCTGATTCAAGATTAGTCATTATTACTTTGTCTACCTTCCTAATCATACATACAGAATTAGTTGAGTAGTTTCACAATTATATGAAAATTGTCTGAGAATGCCACATCACCCTTTCTGTTAATGAAATGAAAACATATCATTTTATAAAATTGGTAAAAAATATATATATCAAATATATATATATATAAAGTAAAAAAAAGTAAAGTGCAGCCATTATCAACCCATTGCAGGATGGAAGCCTCCTCAACAATTCATGCTGAGGGAAACGGACCATAATCTGCCATGCTGGTCCAGTGCGGGTTGGCAGATCGACCGTATTCAGCAGTCAGGGGCTTGAACCCCGGTCTACATATACATGAATATTAAAATAGAAGGTGGATCCAAGAACTAAAACATATGAAGAAAATGAACAGAAGTATCGTGCTTGTGAAACCAGAAAATTTTAATAGAAATAATAAAGCCAAATGCTAAAAAACCAAATAAGACTTAAAGAAATAATCCTCCTATAGTTCCATTTCACATTTTAATATTATTATATAAATTTACACATCATCATCATCAGCCATTTTCAATCCACTGCAGGATGAAGGCCACTCCAGCAACTTTCCAGTTTCTTCTATTTTGTGCAATGGCAATCCTTTTACAACCCATAAACTCATGAATTTCATCTATCCATCTCTGCATTGTCTTCCAGGTTTTCTTCTAGCTCCTCATGGGTACCATTCTGTTATTTTCTTAGTCCATCTGTCATCATGTCTTCTAGCTATGTGTCCTGCCCAAGACCATTTTAGTCCTTTAGTTTTGATAAGAATGTCCTTTACTTGAGTTTGCTGCTTAATCCATGTGTTTTTCTTCTTATCTAACAGTCTGATTCCCAATATAATTTATTCCATTCTTCGCTGTGTAGTTCTCAGCTTCTCTTCCATTCTTTTGGTGAGTGCACAAGTTTCACTTCCATAAGTCATGGTGGGGAGTATACATTGGTTCATTATTTTATGTTTCAGACAAATTGGGATATTGCTCCTCAGTATGTGACTATATTTCCTGAAAGCTATCCATCCAAAATTTATACTTCTCTTGACATCCAGCCATTTATCATTATTACAGCTATCCCAGATAAGTATATGACTCCACCTTTTCAATTACTGCTCCTTCAATCATTATGTCCCTTTCTGTGGCATACTTGTTCATTATTACTTTCGTTTTAGCCATATTCATCTTTAGTCCAAAATCCTTACTGACTCTACATAACTGATTTAAGATTTTCCTCTAATTCTTTGGTATCGTGGCTTATGACCACAGTGTCTTCTGCAAATTGTAAATGGTTTAGGTACTCTCCATTCACATTGACTAATCTTCTGAAAGCTTCCTCAAGGACAGCAGTAAACAACTACGGACACATTGTGTCTCCTTGTTGAACTCCATTCTCAATTTTAAATTTACTACTGTCTTTGTCTAGTCTAATAAAGGAGGTAGCGTTCTCATATATTTTCTTCAAAATCATAATATGTGGGGTATCTATGCCTTGTCTTTCCTGTGCCCGAAACATTGCCTTATGCTGTATGGAGTCAAATGCCTTTTCATAATCCACAAATGCCAGGCATAATGGTATTTTATAACTTATCTAATTGGTATTTTATATTCATTTGCTTTCTCCATTAGCTGTGGTATTATGTGAAGGTGATCCATAGTTGAGAATCCTATCCTAAATCCAGCTTGCTCTTTCGGTTGGTTCTCATCAAGTATTCTTTCTAATCTGTTAGTAATGACCTTGTGAACAACTTGTAGATGTGGGATAACAAGCTAATTGGTCTATAATTTCCAATTTCTGACTTATCTCTTTTCTTATGCAGCAAAACTATGATTGCATTATTCCACTCCTTAGGCATCACACCTTTTCTAATGTATTTTGTGAAGAGTTTTTCCAGTTTTTGTGTCATATCCCTTCTTCCCAATTTTAACAACTCTACAGTAACTTCATCTTCCCCCGGGGCTTTCTAATTCTTCATTTTCTTCAACACATGTTCTACCTCATCAGGAAGAATATCAGGTATGTCGTATGTGTTACTAATTTGCGATCCATCTTCCCCACAGCTGGCATCATTCCCTCGCTCCTTATATAATTCTCTATAGTAGTCTTCTGCTATTTGAATTATGCCTTCTCTGCTATTTATAAGTACACCATTGCTATTCTTCAGTTTCAGTATCATTTGTCTTTCTGTATTACTGCTTATGGCTGCTAATTTAAGTCCTTTGTTTTCCCTTAATGCTTGTTCTACTTTTCTTGTGTTAAATCTTCTTATGTCCTCTCTGAGTCTCTTTCTAATGGCTTTGCATAACTCAGTATACTCAATTTTCTCCTTGTCAGTGTTTATCTTACTCTTCATTTGTTACCTTTGGTTCATCATAACAAGTGTTTCTTGACTAATTTTTTCTTCTTTGGATTTCTTTTTACCTATAGGTTTCTTGGGCTTTATCACTTTCAGAAAGTTGTAATATTCCTCCTCAATATCTTGGTCCTGAGCAGTCTGCAAAAGCTCGCACTTGTTCTTAAGTTCCAGTACATATTTCTTTTTCTCGTCTTCTGTTATCTCAATGGCCTTTGTATTATTTACTCGAGTCAGTTTTTTCCTTTATTTTTTTACATCTATATCAAGTGCATCTTACCATTCTGTGATCACTTCCAACATTTACCTTATTCAGAGCGGTAACATCATTCATGATATATCTTCTGTTAGTGAGGATGAAGTCGATTTCATTAGGTGTTAATCCGTTTGGACTCTTCCATGTCCACTTTCTGTTCACCCTTTTCTTGAAAAAAGTGTTCATTACTGACAATCCTCCAGATTCTGCAAATTCCACAAGTCTTTCGCCTCTTTCATTTCTTTCACCAATTCCAAAATTTCCTATAGTTCTCCTTTCTGTTCTGTTTTGTCTTTTTCCAATCTTAGCATTGAAGTCCCCCATAATGACAGTGTATTGGGTTTTCTGCTCATCTAGAAGACTCAATTTCGGTGTACATTTCTTCAATCTCTTCATCATCATTGCTCGATGTTGGTGCATAAATCATTATAACCTTTAGCTTGTACCTCTTAGAAATCCTGAGTATTAATTTTAGAAAAAAATTTACACACTCTAATATAAATTCTAAGCAGAAATGTGTACATTAAGCACTGGTATATTACACTACATGATAGATGACTCTCATCAACCAGTGCAATACCACCACTTTGCATATTGGAGATTTGAAGCGGTTGAACCTATGTTTAGCCTCGAGAGCTAAGCTCCTCAATCTCTTCCATCATGCAGTATGATTGATATCTTTTGAGCTTATGATGGACATCATGGTGAGATCCGATCTTCCTTACATTTCGAGGGTAGAGTTCTAAAACGGCATTTGCACACCGGACCGGAATGAACCTATTGGTAACTCTCTAGGAGGCTTCTGGATAAGCCAGTGTATAATCTTGCTGCCTCTACTCTGCCATATAGTGAGTGGAGAGTATCCGAGTAGAGTGTATGCGGAGCATTGTCGAGGTCACGTTGTCTCAACGAGCTGGGTATATTCTTACCATGAGTACACCATATCCAATCATTTCATTATTCAATATAGCATGTCCACCCCACACTTTTCTTACTACTCAATACACCATGAATTGTCAAACTAATAGAACAAATGTCTGCAAAAAGATCTAAACCTCCCAAACACTTCCTCGTTCATTTCACAAATATATGTGGTGTCAGTTCTAATCTCAATGATGTTCATTTCCACTTACAGTCTGCCAAACCCCATGTACTTTTTATGACAGAATCTCATCAGTTGATTTGCCCACTGCTCACCTCAGTTGTCCAAATTATTTGCTGTATAATTCCTTTCACTTCAAAGGTGGTATTTGTGCATATGTACATTCTATTATTCCCTGTCAGGAATAAGTAATTTGGAATCTCCTCTTTTTGTTCTTCTCTGACTTAAAATCTCTCTACCACATTCTGTCAAATTCATCTGTTGCCTCTATTGTTCTCCCAAGTAATAGTAATAGTGGCATGTGATGCAAGAAAGCAAGCTTATGGGCTTATGTAGCATCAGCCAAAAAAAAAAAAAAAATTCATAAAACCATTCCCTCTTATTTTTTGTCCAGTTCCTCCTTAAATTTATTTAACCTATCAGCTTCCACAATAACAGATGGAAGTTTGTTTCGGCAATTAACCACCCACTGGCTAAAGGCAAATTTCCGCACATCTATTCTACGGCTGTCTTTCCTCAATTTGAATTTATGCCCCCTTACGTTCATAATCTGAACAAGTGGAAGAATCCCATGAGAATTCAGCATGCTCAACCCATTCAAGGCCTTATACACCTCAATCAGATCATCTCACAGGTGTCTAGGCTCCAGCCACTGCAATTGGCAGAACTTAAGCCTCTCTTGGTAAGAGGATCCCTTCGTTCCCCTCACCAATCTTGTTGCCCTTTTCTGTACATGCTCAGGCAAATCTACATCCTTCCTAAAATGAGGCCTCCATACCTGTACGCAGTACTCAAGGTGTGGCCTAACCATTGCCTTTAAGGGCACTAATGACAGTACGCTGCTGCAACAGGATCTAGAAAAGTTGAGCAGATGGGCTGAGAGGTACAAAATGAAGTTTAACATTGACAAATGTAAAGTACTACATATGGGAAGCAGTAACCCCAGAGTAATGTATCAACTCTTTGGTACTACACTGACAGTGGTAGAGAACGAAAAGGACCTGAGGGTAATTGTGCAGGCAGATATGAAGTTTTCGGAGCAGTGCAGACGGTCTGCAAGAGTAGCTCATGGTGTCTTATCAATGATATACAGGAATTTTTCTAGCAGGGATAAGGAGGTGATTATCCCCTTGTATAAGGCAATGGTCAGGCCACACCTTGAGTACTGTATACAGGTCCGGAAGCCTCATTTTAAGAAGCATGTAGAGCTGTTGGAACGAGTACAGAGAAGGGCAACAAGATTAGTGAATGGAATAAAGGGTTGCTCTTATGAAGAAAGGCTTAAGTTTTGCAAATTACAGTGTCTGTAGACTAGGCACCGGCGAGGTGATCTGATAGAGGTGTATAAAGCCTTGAATGGTTTGAGCTTCAGTTGTCATTTCTCAGCCCATCTTCCTAAATTTTCCAGATACTGTTGCAGTAGCACACTGCCATTACTGTCATTAACAACCCTGCCAACCTTTGTATCATCTGCAAACTTCGACACTAAGTCTGATATACCTTCATCAATATCATTGATAAATATATAAAACAACAATGGCCCCAACACCGAACCATGTGGGACCCCACTAATAACATCAGTCTAAGAAGAGCAGCACCCATTGATCACCACCCTCTGTCTTCTCCCACTCAACCATCCTTTTATCCATTGTAGCAACTTACCCTTAATACTATTCTGCTCAAATTTGTACAGTAGTCTTCCATGCGCAACAGTGTCAAAAGCTTTCCTGAAATCCAAGTATATTATATCAAAATTATTTTTTGCATCCAGTTCCTTTGTGACCACATCATCGTATCCAATCAGACAAGAATTTCCCTTAACAAACCCATGTCTGTGTCTGAATTATTATGGTTATTATGGTTTGCCAACTGTTTTTTGTAATTGGTTATTCAGTTTTCTCGCTGATCGCTCACTGAGGGTGATGGTAGATGGCTCTCTGTCTTTTAACTTCTCGACTAATCAATTCTCTAAATGCCAATCTCCAGGTAATTCTCCAGAGGGGCAAAGACAACTTAGTTGATTTAAATTCTTGTAAAACTCAGTCTTGTGTTATCTCTCGCTAAAAGGATACTTCTGCTCCTATGCTTATCTTTGGTGAGACTCCAATTTCTAGGCAAGACATTATATCTCTTTTGAGGATTACCCTGACTTCTAATCTCTCTTGGCACAAGCACATTAATACACTCCTGCTTATGCCCCATTCTATTTTCTTTACTATATCAAGTTTAGTCTGCGCAGGTAGCACACTCATATCATCACTGTCCTCCCCAAACCTGGTGGAAAAGGCATGGGTTCGAATCCCATCGATGACGCAAGGAACTATAATGGGCATTCTTATTGGTCTCAGGAGTTGATCTCAGAAGTAGATAGCAAAGTTTTTCTCCCAGAAACTGGAGTTTTACATCCAGCAAAGCAAGCAAATCAACCAGAGAGCACATGCATTTACAGACACAACACACATGTGTATATGAATATACTTTCCAGGTGAGCCTAATCTAATAGTTTGAATTATATCAAGTTTGTCACTAAGCTTTAATGTTGTTCTTCTCTGTATAAGCTTTATTAACTTTAGGAGCCACAGTGAAGGGTTTTTAATTTAATATAAAAGTAAAACAGCGGTATAATATGTGATATCACTACAGAATTCACTTTCAAAATGGAGAATTTAAACCAATACAGTAATCACATGGCTTGCTGTTTTCTTTTTTCGGCAATGCAAGACATCTGCACTGTATGTAAACATTAGATCTTAATGTGCCGTTACCTCAAATGTTCCATTATTTGGGGTGCCATTATTTCTACAGTCTACTGTATTACTGAGTTATAAACATTGTAACAAAAATTATGTAGTATAAATGGTAAATATCTGAAGTGCTATCTCATGTAACGTAAATTTTAACCACTTAACAGTCAGGTATTTTTCAAGAAAGTGTTCTTAAAAGTCACTTTTTTAATCTACTTTCCATCTAATGTTATTATTGTAAACAGACTGAAATGTTATTATGCTGCACACACACACACACACACACACACACACACACACACACACACACACACACACACACACACACACACACACACACACACACACACACACACACACACACACACCTGTGTGTCCACCATAATAACATTTATGTTTACAATTCAATTTAAATCATGTTTATCATACAATCTTCCCTCCTCACAGGGGTGTTCATATACCCCAGCTGAGGGGGGGGGGGTATATTATCCACTATTTGATTTATATTATCTGTTTATAACTCATTTATTTACATCTGATCTAAAACCAATTTAAAATACTGAGGGGGTTTTGTAACAGAAGTATCTCCTCTGATGCAGGTACTTCTATTGTAATCTGTTATCTTGAAACAAGACAGCTATCACTTAAATTACAGGTCCAATCTGTCTGATATGCTTCTGTTTCCAGTCTCAAACAAAATTGTCTAGTGCATTGAAATCATCTTCATTGTCATAAGATGTTGTAGGATTATCACCATTTAAAGGCCAAAAGGTGATACTGTTTCACACGTTGTCATTAATGATATTAAAAATAGGAGACTCGAAAAATAGGGCAACATAGAAAAAAAGTAATGAGTTAGGATTAAAAGGTATTGGAGATTAAAAGCCAAGGAACGTTTGAACCAACTTTAATTGGATGGTGTAGAGGTGGGTAGTTTCAATAACTTTAAGGAAGCCTTCAACAGATTTTATTATAGGGGTGGAGATATGAGGTGGTAGTTTTTCAATGCAAGGAAGAAAGTAATTTTTTTTTTTACTTTCTTCCTTGCATCATTTGCTCCTACTAATATTCTGACCTAGTATTATCTGATAAATTAGAAATATCTGTTCAATGAGAGTATGACTCACTAGGAGAAATTTTGATTTCTGAATTATCCACCAGTTTTCATTATGAAAATCAATGTAATTTAAAAATAACTGCTAAATACCTTTTTTTTAAACTGATGGTGCTGTTTCATTTTGTATTCTACACTAAACCCACTTAATTATATCTCAATTTAATGGACTTATGAAATAACAAACAGCCTCCATTGAACAAGTCTTTCATTGGAAAGGAACTGTGACATACTTGTAAATGCCTCAGCTTGATGCTATTTGTCATTAGTAAAAATATCTTCACAATAAATCAGAGTGCCATGAAGAGAGGATTTTCTTTTACATCACCTTCTGTCAGCTTTCCAAGCATGTTATACATTGGGGGTGTCATCTGTACCTCCAGTGCAGGTACTCAAATGCTGTTCAGACTCTGAATAAGTTTTAGTCATTTTCCCTGCCACTACACACTCATGCTGTATTTTTTTATTATTATTTAGTACTGTGCTTGGGTTGGAGGTTGAGAAGATGAAAGAAGATATTTGTTGATATTGGACTTCAACTTCTGTAGACTGTAATTTTCAGGAAATATGTATGAAGGAAGGTTGTTCCAGAAAACGGCAGTTAAATGAATAAACGAGGAAGATGAAAAGATGGTTCTGTGAGTTTGAAGTTGGACAGTAAATGGATGTTGGTTGGTGGTGGTGGCACATGTATGGACTGTTTTGAAAGAGAGAGCGGGAATTATAGAAGCAAATTCAGAAGAACAGTGCCCGTGGAAGTATCTGTAGAAGAGGCATGCAGCAGAAACAGTACGTCTATGAGGGAGCGAGTGGAGCGACTCTGTTAGAGATGAATCATTAATTAACTTAACTGCCCTCTTCTGAATGGAATCAAGAAGCCTGAGAGAGGTTTTGGGGGCACCCCCCCCAGATGTGCGAACAATATTCCATGGCAGGGCGGATTTGTGATTTATACAGAGCGAGCAGCTGTTTGGAAGAAAAGTAGCGCCGAGAGCGAAAGAGAAAACCAATTTTTTAGATGCGGAGGAAGCAATATTTGTAATGTGCTTGTGCCAAGAGAGATTAGAAGTCAGGGTAATCCCCAAAAGAGATATATCATTTTTCCTAGAAATCGGAATGTCACTAAAGATAAGCATAGGAGCAGAAGAATCCTTTTTGCGAGATATAAGACAAGACTGAGTTTTAGAAGGGTTGAAATCAACTAAGTTGTCTTTGCCCCACTGGAGAATTACCCAAAGATCGGCATTTAAGGAATTGGTAGCAGATTTTCGAGAAATTGAAGCTGATTGAGCAGGACAAGGTTTCTCAAAATGGAAAGTGGAATGCAATGTGCTATCATTGGCAAAACTATGGATAGGATTTCCAGTCAACGGAAGAAGGTCATTAATATACAAGAGGAAAAGAGTGGAGTAAAGAACTGAACCTTGGGGGACACCAGCATTAGTGGAGAAGTTAGAAGACAGAGAGCCATCTACCATCACTCTCAGTGAGCAATCAGAGAGAAAACTGGATATCCAATTACTAAAAACAGTTGGCAAACCATAAGATGGAAGCTTGTTTAGAAGACCTTTATGCCAAACACGATCGAAAGCCATTGAGATGTCAAGAGCAACTACTTGTGTTTCCCCGAACCTTTCCATTGAATTACTCTATAAATGGGTAACATAAGCCAGAATATTACCAGTGGATCGACACTGACGGAATCCATACTGGCAATTGTTGATCAGACAGAAGGTTTCTAGGTAGTTTAAAAGTTGGTGGTTAATTTATTTCTCCATTACTTTAGAAAGAGTAGAAGTAATTACAATGGGACGATAATTCGATGGGAGGGATTTGTCACCCTTTTTAGGAACTGGCTGGATATAAGCAAATTTCCAAGCAGAAGGAAAAACACCTTTGGAATAAGAAAGTGAAAAAAGGCGGCAAAGAATAGGAGTAAGATCAGGAGCACAGGTTTGAGAACAAGTGGAGAAACACCATTGGGACCTGGAGCTTTCTTAGCATCAAGATTCGTCAAAATCCTTCTGACATCCTTTTGACGGAAGACCACAGGAGGCATTGAATGGAGCATGTTGGGAATGGTGGAAGGTGTTTTACCCAGATCATTAATACATGAGTTGGAAGAAAAATGGGATGCTAGCAGGTCAGCTTTATCCTTGGCTGAAGTGGCAACAGAACCATCTGGTTTGGACAGAGGTGGGAGCAGAGATGGGCAAAAGTTGTGGCCAATAGCTTTGGCAAGAGGCCAGAATGCTCAGCTACCATTAGGACAAGAAGCAAGTTTTCTACTCTTAGCCTGTTCAAACTCTGGTTTGGACTGATTAATAACAGCTTTACAATTGTTGCGAGCTTTGGTGTAGGCAGAAAATGAAACTGGAGAATTAGAAACAAGCTAATTACGATATACAACATTCTTCTCTTGAACAGCCTTAGCACATTTATTGGAAAACCAAGGTTTAATTAAAGGACGAGATTTTAAAGTGGAGTGTGGGATAAAGGATTCCATTCCTGCAAGAATAATTTCACTGACACGATCTGAGCAAACGTTGACATCAGAAGTTTTGAAACAGTAATCTGACCATGGAAAAGAAGAAAAGAAGTCTCGCAGGTCATCTCATGTTGCATTCTTGTAATGCCAAACAACATGAGGTTGGGAATAGCCATGAGATAAAGGTTCCATTGGAGAAGAGACAATCACCAAGTTGTGATCTGAAGTGCCTAAAGGACCTCTCACTTCGACCGTGTACTTAGAAGGGTTGTTTGTGAGAAAAAGATCAATCATATTAGCTGTATGATTAGGATTATCCGGTATTCTTGTAGGTATACACAGGTCTTCTACTATACAAAATAAGTGCAGTAAAATTCAACTTTAAAACTATGTAATATTTTTTTTCTCATAATATAGCATTTTTTCATAACATTCTTTTGAATTTAAGAGACAATCAGATTTTAGCAGAAGGAGAGGCCTCGCCTCAATACAGTCTACTAAATCAAGGTTTTACTATATTTTACAATGATAAAATGACAAAGAATTTTATTACAAAGACAGAATTTTATTCAAAGATATCTTTAGCCTGTAAATTTTGCAAAAAGTAATGTGTGTTGATGTTATTGAATAATGAAAGTACACAAGATAGCTATACGATGATTATACGAAAAATAACATTTTATGTTATTTTATGTTTTATGAGCAAATCACATAATGCTACAATAGTTCAGTGAATACTTGAGTTCAATACAAAACCAAGACACTGAAACACGCAATGCACTAACCAAAGTCAAGCAAGTGTGAACTCTAGAAGGAAAGAGATGAATCAGATTGACCCACTGGATATTGATAGTTCAACTGTTGATGATCCTGCTCAGGTGGCTAACAAACTAAATGAGTATTTTGCATCTACATTCACCCATGAGGAGTTATTCAAAGAGAGGAATGCCAGAGGTGAGTTAAACTCTGGCAGCGAGCTAGATGATTTTGTAATAACTGAGAGGAAACTGGAGGAGAAATTGTTGAAGATAAACATAAAAAAGGCACCTGGGGTGGATGGAATCTATCCAGTTATATTAAAGGAGGCAGCAAAGGAAGTAAGCAAACCCTTAGCCATAATTATGAGAACTTCTTTGGACTCAGGGGAGGTACCTATGGACTGGAGATGTGCAAATGTTACCCCAATTCACAAGGGAGGATCAAAGGGCGACACAAGTAATTATAGACCTGTTAGTTTAACTTCTGGTCCAGGAAAATTAATGGAGGCACTGGTTAAAGAAGCACTGCAGGATCATCTAGACAAGACTTCAGTTATAGCTTGGAAATGGCATGGTTTTGTTAAGGGAAAGTCTTGCCTGACCAATTTGATTGGATACTATGATGTGGTCACAAAGGAACTGGATGCAGGGAATACAGTGCAGATGGTCTGCAAGAGTAGCTCATAGTGCCTTGTCAATGATATACAGGAATTTTTCTAGCAGGGATAAGGAGGTGATTATCCCCTTGTATAAAGCAATCGTCAGGCCACACCTTGAGTACTGTATACAGGTCCTCAGACCTCATTTTAAGAAGGATGTAGAGCTGTTGGAATGAGTACAGAGAAGGACAAGATTAATGAATGGAACAAAGGGTTGATCTTATGAAGAAAGGCTTAAATTTTGCAAATTACAGTGTCTGGAGACTAGGCACCTGCGAGGTGATCTGAATGAGGTGTATAAATCCTTGAATGGTTTAAGCATGCTCAATGCTGATGGGATTCTTTCTCTTGCTCAGAATAATCACCTGAGAGGGCATAAATTTAAATTGAAGAAAGACAGATGTAGGATAGATGTGCGGAAGTTTGCCTTTAGCCAGCGGGTAGTTTGGTTGGTGGAACAGACTTCCACCCTTTGTTCTGGAAGTTGATAGCCTAAATAAATTTAAGGCTGAGCTGGACAGGTATTTGTAACAAATGGAGGGGCGAAATGGGAGCATTTTTTTTTTTTTTTGGCTGATGCTGCATAAGCTTGCTTTCTCGCATCATATGCCTCTACTTATTCTAATGCTAAGTGGTTAATTACAGGGGGTTGTAGAAACTTTTAATACTGAGGAGTATAGCTATAAGCTGTGGCAATAAAATTCCCGGACTGGTGCTGTTGCAGTCATGTTCAATGAGTTTGAAAATAAGTGTTCAAATTTCCTCCAATCTCTGTACCACAGAGATTGTACAGTAGGCTGCAAGTAAAAACCAGTTTTGCTATACTGTTAATTTTCCATGTCATGATTTTGCAATGGAGCAAACAAAAAAAAATATGAATATCAAATTTTCTTTAACACAAAACATATGAATGTTAAAAACTATTTATGGTGATGAAATATGAAGTGATACCAGAGTGTCTGAATGTTATGAATGGTTCAAAGACAGAAGTGGGGATGCATTTTATATCTGAAACAGAGACAAAGGTTTGATATTATCACCTTTAATTGCAATCTTGATTATTTATTGAAAAGTGACACCAAGGTTGCACATTATGTGTCAATATCTATTTGTTTAGTATTATTTCATTTTGTATTATATTTTTTTTCTTGCTATCTCTAAACTAATTATGCTCACTCTTTGTTATCTTTCTATTTCTCTTTATTCTTCTATTTCTCTCTTCTTCCTAATGATCTTATCACTAAATTAATATTCATTGAGATGTGGCGATAAATTTCCTGGATTGGTGCTGTTTCAGTCATGTTAGATGAGTTTGAAAATAAACAGAAATGGCATGTTGTAGTTCAAATTTCCTCCAACTGATGGTGGAACAAAGATTGTCAGTACACTGACAGGTTGCAAGTAAAAACCAGTTTCATTAATATCATTAACTTTTCATGTTACGATTTTGGAATGGAGCCAATTTGCTTAAACTAGGAAAATCTGAAACAGAAATGTATGAAATGTTAAGAACTGTGTATGGTGATGAAACATTAAGCCATACCAGTGTGTTTGAATGGTATAAGCCATGCAAAGACGGATGTGAGGACAGGTGCAAAAGTTCAAGAAATCGTGGCAAGAGATCATTGTTTGACCCTCAGAATGATGGCTAATGAGTTGGATATGAATAAAGAGACAGTTTGTCAAATTCTATGTGAAGATTTAAGAAAAAGGAAGGTCTCTGCAAAGTATGTGCCACATAGTCTCATGGAGGGCAACCAGAAGCAACAAAGAGTATCATCATGTGAAGACACTATCCAGAATTGTCAACACAATTGTAATTCCCTTGGCTGTATTGTCACCAGAGAGGAGTGTTGGGTATTTCAGTACAACCCAGAGACAGAGCATCAGAGCTTACAGCGGACTTCAAAATCATCACCGAGGCCCAAAAAAGTTTAATTTACAGAAATCCAGAATCAAGACAATGATGATTATGTTTTTCGACAAATAGTGTGATTCAAAAGGAATTTGCATCTGAAGGGAACAGTCAATGCTGCATTCTATGTACAGGTACTTCAAAGATTAATAAAGCACATTTCCTGGATGAGGCCACAATTTTGAGAGAAAGGCAGCAAACAAATGGCACTGTACAGATGAACCATACATCCTACTCTCCTGACCTAGCACCAGTGGACTTCTTCCTCTTTCTCAAGGTGAAAATCACCCTTAAAGGAAAGAGAGTTCAGGATGTTGAGGAGAAAAAGAAAAACATATCTGTCAAACCGAACATCATCTCTTTGAACATCTTCTCTGACTCTTTTCAGAAACTTTTAGAATTCAACTGAATGGTGCTTATTTCTGAATAAAAATAAAATCATTTTTGAGCTCCTTCACTTTGTGTTCTTTTTATTGCACCAGTCTGGGAAATTTATTGCTACACCTTGTATACAGCCAAAATCAGCTGATCATAGCAGTCAAAAAGGGCTCCTGCCTTACAGATTTCCCAGTCTCTATGATTTGTTTTACAACTTGGAATTTTGCTTCTGTAACAAGTTGTCCTAAAGAGTAAAGGATCACTGGACAGCAATCACTATTATAAGGGTTTTCTTCAACTTTTCAAGTAGCCATTACATAAAAGGAAGCTAAGGATAAGGACAAAAACAGGATATAGCTGGCTAGCAATATACTGAAATATAAGGGTATCATGATATCAATTGGCCTGCCTGCACTCCAAATCTGAATCCCATCAAGCAGATCTAGGATATATATCATAGGAAGACATACTGTACCACATCCAGACTGCCCCAGTGACACTTAATCAGCCAGAAACAGCACTTAAATAAGAGTAGCAACTATTCCACAACTTCTCGATAACTTAATTTTATCAATGCATCGCAAATGAAAAACTAGCAGTTTTTGGGGATCATACACCATACTAAAGTCATTGTCTGTTCATATGACATCTAAAAAATTTCTTATAACCCTCCAATATTTTGCTTCTGATGTGTTATGATCCAATAAAGCTGAAATTACTCTAGATTCTGGATTTTTTTTTTTGTTTGTTTTTTTTCTGTGATTTTTTTTTGACAAACTTATTGGAATTAGCTACATGAACATGAAATGATCATTTAATTGTCTGACCAATGTGTTTTCTACTAAGGGGAAACCTGATCTCTCACAATCTAAGAAAATGTTTCACAAACATTTGACACAATTGAAATGTGATGAAATCTTATATAAAATTGATTCAGCTTGACATAATCTAAAAATAATTAGAATACAAAATATATACAACTCACCATTTTCTTTCTGTAAAAGCCTCTTCTCACTAACTTCAACATAAACAGCATCAATATCACATTGCAATTGTTGATTCTTTTTATGCATGTTCTGCACTTGCTGTTCCAGATTTTCATATTGGTCTTCATAAAATAATTTCTTCTTCAAAAAATACTAAAATATCAGAAAAAACATATATTACTTTTTGCTATACATAAAGGAATATTTCAAATGATAATGTGTAAAAAATAATATGTAATTGCAATGGGCTGCATACAATAAAGGATTCTCAGATTTTCTGTTCTGCCTCCCCTAAAGGGTTGTCTCTGTTCTCACTACCCTCATCACCCTCCTTCTATCAATTAAGATCAGCAAACATAATTTGTAGCATGATTTTATTTGGTGACTATCACTTCAACATTCCAGAAAAGGGTCCTCCATCTCCACAGATAACAAGCTTCAGTTTGAGAACCACTGCTGTTTTGCATTACAGAGGAAGATTATAAAATAGTTTCCAGGGTTTGTTAGAAAGAGTTAAAAAGTATTTGTTGGAAAGAGTTAAAATTTTGCAATATTCCTATATCAGTCTTGTGTTCAAGACACCTAATGTTTTTCTTCTTCTTCAACCATTCCTAGTCCACTGCCGGACAAAGGTCCACTCCCAAAGGAAACTTCCATCTTGTTTCCTCCTTGGCTTCTCTTCTCCACTGTACCCCTAAAATCCATATGATTTCATCGTGCCATGGGTAGCAGTAATCCCAGATTAACATACCAACTGTGTGGCACTATACTCAGGGTAGTGGAAAATGAAAAAGACTTAGGGATAATTGTGCAGTCAGATATGAAGTTCTCTGAACTTCATATCTGTGACAGTGACAAGTGAAATTTTTGAACAGTGGATTTTACATTTTGATAGAAAGATGATGAAAGAAAACAGAAAATCATGTTGATTTTCGACAACTGCCCTGCCCACCTTCACTCAGTAATTTCAAAACTTACAAATGTGAAGCTTGTTTTCTTCCCTCCGAATACCTCATCTAAACTGCAGCCAATGGACCAAGGCATCATCAAGAATTTGAAAATGCACTACTGAAGGCACATACTGAAAAAAATTATACTGAGAATAGAAACCAATCAACCTATAGATTCTGTTATATATTTGCAGATGTGCATATCAGAGTTGGTGAAAGTGTGGCATCAAGATGTGATGGAAACAACAATTAAGAATTTGTTTTGCAAAACTGTTTTGCTAAAACACCAATTAACAGCGATGAGAGGGATGAATTACTGCAAGATATTGAGCAGTCTTGGGAAGAACTCCAAGTGAGAGATTTTATCAGTGAAGAAATTTTTTTGACAAATTTTTAGGAATTCATAATAATTTCATAGTAGCTGAATATCAGAGTGAATCCAACATTTTGGAGAGTATTCAAAAAACCAGTGACAATATCAGCGATGAGTTGGATGAAAATGAGGGCAACGAAGGCAGTGAGGGTAATATTAAACCTTCCAATGTTGGCAGCATTTGAAACTTTGCATCTTCAGTGTGACAAAAAGGTTCCAGGAATATTTTTCCTGGAACGTTCCAGGAAAAAGTTAAAAGCCTTCAGTGTGAAGAAAATGTGCCAAGAAATATATAGTTGAGTGTTTAAACAAATGTGAATGTTTTTATGAATGATGTACAATAAAATCAAGTGTACAAAAAATAGCCAAATATTTTACGAAATAATTCTTAAAAGTGTACTAATAATATATTGTGTACATCATTTAAGTAGTAAATTCTTAATATGTATGTATTAATAAATTAATTGTTTTAAAATGTTAGAAAATTTATTCATTCCCACTTATTTCTGATTTATTTCCTGCCGTTTACTATATTTCTGAATGTTGAATTACAGTATTTTTCATTGTTGGAAAGATCATATTTCTTTATAATGAAATTTTTGTTTAACGAATTTTTTCAAGTGAACAATCAATTTCGTTATATACAGGTCCAAATGTATATATATAATGGTATCAACAGTGCCCTCTATACCATTATCTAGACTATCCTAAAGTATTTCAGTTAGGTTCCGTCTAGTTTCCAGTGCAGAGATTGGCAACCTTTCAGAGGTGATGTGCTGGATTCACTCTGCTGCAGGGGAATCCTGTTCTCATTCTCTGTATGCCGGTAATGAAATTTCTGAAATTGGGAGTGAGTTTGTAATCTTTACATTCAGATTCCCCTATCCCAACCCAGGCCTTATGTTTATTTTTCGATAATGGGTACAGAAAGAAGTTTTGTCATGAGAGTACAAGCGATTTACCAATTGTCACTCATTTGGAGAGGTCTGGGTTCAAATCCCATTAACAATAGAGGAATTTCTGAAGTCTTCTATAACTGAGGCTGTAGATAGCAGATATCAGGCAGAGGAAGTAATTCACAGGGAAAAGTCCCTGTGAATTACTGTGTTTTTCAGCCCATGAAAAAACACATACATGCACACTTCTACTGTCATAATAAACAATGGTGCAATATGCTCTAAGTTGCTGATTCCAAAAACTAAAAAAAAACAGCAAAAAGAAATTTAGAAATGTATTAAGGGGACTTCACTTTGAAATTAATTTGAAATGTATGCATGCCTACTTTCTTTGAGGCAACTTCTGTGACAATGGAATGATTACATGAAATCAGCTTGGGTACAGCCATGATACCCTATGATGCTGTCCTCTAATCTAGTGACTAGTCTGTGAGTCTATTTTAAAGCTGTTCCATAAGGGTGAGGGAGATTGGATCTTGCCATGATGCCCAACATAGTTTCAAAAGATCACCTGTACTATATGACAGAAGGGATGTGAAAAACCATGAAAAAAGCTCTCTCTCCAAGCATTATATAGCTGGATTTTCTACCTAATAGCACTTGGGCACAAAGCTCATAGGGTTTTTTATGGAAATTTGCTTTTGATTACATTCAACAGAGATTTCTAAAATCTTCAAAGGAGAAACCAAGAAAAATCTTTTCATGAAAGGTAATGTAAATTAGATATGGGTAATATCTAATTTACATTAATAATGGAATAGTTTTAGATAATAATGAAATAGATAATAATGGAATAGTTTTAAGAGCAAAAAGGTAATTAAAAAATTGTGGTCAAAATGACACATCCATAAATGCCAATGAATTAATGGCATTATCTTCTTGGTTTTCTAGAAAATAAAAATAAATTGCAATAAAAGTCACTGATGTAAAGAAATGACTTAAGGGAATTATTATTATTATTTTTTTTTGGCTGATGCTGCATAAGCTTGCTTTCTTGCATCAAATGCCTCTACTAATGCTAATTATTTTGTTTTTATCTACCTTTTCTTGCATATGTAATGCCCTTTCCAATATTTCGATTTTAGTGTTATGATCAAAGTCTTTGTCTCCACCCAAGAAACGTCTCATATCTCTTGTTACTTTGAAGGTCTGTATATCACGTAATAGCTGCAGTAGATCCTCCTTTTCCATTTCAAGCCGCTCTAGATCCCATTGAAGTTGACGAATTCCAAAGTGAACATGCTGACTTTCAACTATTGCTGCCAATTTTCGGTTGCCCAATCGCTAATCAAATATGGATAAGAATAAAATACAGGTTATTGTGGATCATAATAAAAATATATATATATATTAAAATTCCTAAAAGTGATAAGTAAAAGTAAATTATAACAAGGATGACTTATATTAAGAATTTTTCAGTATAGTCTCTATTAGTGGGCTCTGTTATACACACAACTTTTCAATCAGAATTTCTTCTATACGCTGCTTGGCTGCTTATTTTCATTTTCATTTGACACATTTATTCATTTGCTTAACAGTCCCTAATTGAAACTTCCTCTTGTCATATGACTGATCCAAAAAGAAAGGCAACTTACAGTTAAGTTAAGGTAGAATTATTTTTTGAATATAAAGATGATACTGCTGTGCATGTTGGTACTAATGACATTAAGAATGGGAGATCTGAGAACTTGCTTAACAAGTATAATTCAGTATGAATTTATATCAAGAAGTCATACTCTTAATAAAATGATTTACTTGGAAATCATTAAGTGTTTTAGAGATGCAATGAGACTCAAGACACCTGATCTAGGAGCAAAGGAAAATTGAAAATTAATCCAAAACAACGAACCTGCTCATTGTTTGACAAAAAATTCTGAACACCTCTTCAAACATTCTGTAAGTGTATTACAATATCCTTCTTATTCGTTTCAGCAAGCATCATGTGATTTTTATTTTTTTTCCCAAATTAAATAAGTCATGAAAGGGATAGCGATTTTCTGATGAAGAAGGATTTACTCAGCCAAGATAAATGCAATCAAGGAACTTTCAAAAAGAAACCAGGAAGAAGTTTTTTTTGCAATGTCAAGATCATTATTTTGAAAATTGCAAAGTATAATTATTTATAAATATCATATCTACTTAAATAAAAATTCAGTTCTAGAACTTTTTTAATCCTATATTTTACTAAACTGTATTCTAAAATTATATGGAAATCATCAGTTAAAAATAAGATCAACTGTACAAGCAATTATATCTGATGGATAATTCTCAAAGCTAATCAAAAATAAATAATTGCTGAGTTTGTTTTGAATTTATTCAATTGTGATATAATTGTGATTTATTCAATTGTGATAAAGATCAAACATAGTGTTAATAAGCCAGATTTGAGAGAAATCGGTTATTTATTTTGCTTTTCTATCTATACATTAAAAATGTTTTCCGCCTAGTCATATATTTATTCGAGCCAATAGGAGGAGAGAGCGGGAAAATTACGTCACTACAAATGCACAGGTAAATAATTGCACTGTTGTCTTCCATTGAAAGACAACTGCCTCCATAATGTTCACCAACCTCTTGCACGTGCTTCACTGTCTAATACATGGCCACACTCGGCATAATTTTATGTTCCATTGTTATGTCAGCTGATGAAGGGACCAGATACAGTTTGTATATTTGTAAGTAGTTTAGTATTTTGTAAATATTTTAAATATTTGTAAAGTTCGTAAATATTTTAGTCCTGCTCTTTCAGATGCAACAATATTCCTCATGCATTTTGGAACCCGAAGCAAAAGGCCTTTTCCTAATGACTTATGCAAACGCAGGTAAATAATTACATAGTGATATTTATTCCACCTTGAGAATGCCACGTGGCGGGGGGGGGGGGGGGGGGGTAGTCAATGGGAGAAGAGGGATGTGGGTCACGTGGTACAAGTGGGTGGGGAAATTACATCACTACAAATGAACAGGTAAATTACATAGGTCATTTCCTGATTAGATATTGACCAGTGTGTTTCGACAAGTGTGTCTTTTACGCAGAAAAGATTTGGCTTACTCCATCATACCTCTACATTTTACATAGAAAAGCATGAATGGGGGTTGGCGAGCAAAGTGAGTAGGGGGTAAAGCCTCCTAGTAACTTATTAAAATACTTTTCTAATAACTCTGTTTTAGTCAGTTTTAAATGTTACATTATGACTTCATAAATATATATTGTACTCATTAAAGAGTGTGAAGAAATGAGGCACCAACTCAGCATTGTGATGGGCCTTTATGAGCGCTTAAAGTAGGGTGGATGTCCTCAAAGGAATTAAGTAAGAGGGCCATCAAACTTTCAGGTGCCCACTTCAATGCCAGAGCTTGCACTTGCACAGAAGGCCTATAGCGATTCCCACGGCCCAAAGTGCTGGTCCCACAGGAGATAGCTATTGTTGATGACTGTACTGTCAGGGAAATATATTGTTCAAAAAGGATAGGTGGAATAAGATTCGGGTATGTCTTCCAGGGGCAAAAGTTAATGACACAGAGCAGATATCATCTTTAAAGAGCACAAGAGATGATACTGCTGTGCATCTAATGACATTCAGATTAGATCTGAGAACTTGCTTAACAAGTACACGGCAATGCTGAGAAAATGTCACAAGTTAGGGTTAAATTTGAAAGTGTCTGAAATTCTGCCAAAACAAGATAGGAGAGAGTACATGTTGAGAGCATTGTCAATCAATTTGGCACTGGAGAGATTGTGGAAGGCTTGTGGGGTAGAATTTTTCTCAGTGTGGTCTATGCTTGTTAACAGGAGAGACTGCTTCTACAAGGATGGAATACACTTAAATAGAAAGGGTGTAAGAATATTTGCTGATGCTATTAAGGCAGTGTTAGGTGGGTCAGAAAACTGACAACTTGGGAGCATACACAGACTAATAGATTAACAATAGCAGCAGGCAAAAATAAAAGTGATTATTGCATTGCTTCTATTGGAACATGAACAATCCAGAAAGCAAGGTATCAAGAATTTCAAAGCCTAATATACCTTCATTAATTTCATTGATAAATATACAAAACAACAGTTTTGTATATTTATCAATGACATTAATGACAGTGTGGAACAAGGAAATACATGGGCTATGTTAGGGTAACTAAGAGTAAGAACAGGGGCATATATAGTTGCATGTACACCAATACTAGGAGCATAGTAAATACATTTGATGAATTTGAAATGCTGATCAAGTCATATCAAATGCAGACATTTTGGGGATATCAGAGATGTGGTGTTACTCAAATATAAGGGATACAGAATTTGAATCTGTACAATGTGTACAGAAAGGATAAGGAGGAAGGTTAAGTTCTTAGTTAAGAAGCACATAAAATCTAAGGCAGTGCATCCAGTTGACACAAGTAAGTCAATGTTGGATCAATTTGCTGTGACATAAGCACTAGAAAAACAAAAAGGAGAGTAGGATAGGCTGAATAACTGTGATGAGTAAAACGAAAAACTTTACAGGGAAACAGACTGGGCCAGTAAATCAGAATGTCTTATAAAGGGGGATTTTAACTTTGCAGATAGTAACTGGAACTTTTGGGTTGCTCACTTATTAGCAAGACTTTTGTGGATTTATTGGATGGCTGTTTGCGACAGCAGCACGTTAGATAGGCAAGAAGACAGAGTGATACTGGATCTGATTATCAGGAGTGAATATTCATGCATTAAAAATCTGCAGATAAAATATCACTAGGTGGCAGTGATCATAGCATACTGATGTGGGGCTTACTTAAAGATGCAACTGCCATCAAGTGTAAAGGGAAGGATTTTTGATATTGTAAAGGCAACTACAGTGGTCTCAGACAGAGATTAAATTCTATACAGCAGGACCAACTGATGACGTTACCATCCTCAAATTCTAAATGGGAAGCATTCAAAGAAATAATCATAGAGGCTATTAGGTTTTACATACCGACTAAGAAATACTGTTCAGGGCTTTGACCTAAATGGATGTCAAACGAACTAATGAGACTCATTGCAGAGAAGAAAATACATGAGAAGCATATAAACTATCATGTGATATAGACCTATGGTAGATATAAACTAGTTTGCAATCAAGGCACAAAGGATGTTAGGCAAGCTAAGGCAGATTATGAGAAATCTTTGGGAAAGGATGCAAAGAAAAACAGCAGAGAATTCTTTCTTATATAAATACTAGAAGGAAGAGGATGAATCACATAGATCCACTTGATATTGATGGTTCAACTGTTAGTGATCCTGCTCAGGTTGCTGAAAAGCTGAATAAACTTGCATTCACATTCACATGTCAGGAATTCCTTAAGGAAGTGGATGCCAGAAGTTTATCAAATTCTACTAGGAAGCTAAAGGTTTTATAATAACTGAGAGGAAAGCGGAAGAGAAATTGCTGAAGTTAAATGTAAGAAAGACACCTGGGGTGGATGGAATCTATACAATTATATTAAGGAAGGCAGCAAAGGAGGAAAGCAGGCTCTTAACCATAATTATGAGCACATCTTGGATTCAGGGGAAGTCCCTGTAGACTGGAGATGTGCAAATGTTTCCCCAATTCACAAAGAGTGACATGAATAATTACAGACCCCTTAGTTTAACTTCTATTTCAGGGAAAATAATGGGATCACTGGTTAAAGAAGTAATGCAGGCCCATCTAAACAGGAGTGCAGTTATACTTTAGTCACAGTACAGGTTTGTCAATGGGTGATCTTGTCTGATCAATTGGATTAGATACTATGATGCAGTAACAAAGGAACAGGATGCAAAAAAATAATTTTGATATTATATACTTGGATTTCAGGAAAGCCTCTGATACTGTTGATACTGGTGCACATAATAATCTGCTGCATAAATTGGAACAGTGTGACATTAAGGGCACGTTTATGCTATGGATAAAGGAATGGTTAAGTGGGAGAATGACAGATGGATGGATTTTTGTTTTTCTAGCACAAAGTGACTGAAGCTATAGTATGCCATGACCATGCCATAAAATGGATAAAAGGAATTATTTGTAACCTTTAAAAAAGGTTACTGCATCATAATATGGGTAAATATAAAACAGAATAACTGCCTGCATACTGAGATTAAAAATATATGCACAAGATGATATATATATCTGTAAAAATTTAAAAACATCTAACACATGGTCATTGTCTGAAAAAATCTGACTAAGTGTTATAAGGCCCAGTCAGATGAGCAAAAGTGGTAAAACATGTATTACAAGCATAAGTAAAATTAATGCAATCATTTAAAACGTTTTATAGATAAAATAGTGTTGAAGGCTCGCACATAGGAGGGTCATCTGCCCTCAGCAGGAACGAGTGTGTAAGATGACTGTGTCCTATGGCAGAGTCAAGCAAGAACAACTTCCTCTCTATGTTGCTGCTATATTTCCAGACACCTCTATAGCTGAGCAGATTCCCCCTGAATGCAGTATTTTAACTGCAGAGCTGCACACAGACTAGTGTGCAGCTTTGCAGTGAAAATCCTGCATTCAGGGAGAATCTGCTCAGCTATAGAGGTGTCTGGAAATATAGCAGCAGATCCTACATATGATTCCAACTTCGAGTGATCTGTGTAAACTGGCAAGAATTCAGAATGTTCAGCTAGATTAGCAAATAGAGTTGCAGGTAGGCAGATGATGGAGTGCTGGACTTTACCTGGTTCTGAAGGGAAAAGTTGCATGCGGGAAGGTGAGCATGTCATGGTGGAAGCAGTTCTTTGGTGTTTCGGCAACATTGTCTAACATTATATACATATTTTGGAGTAGCTCTTGGATCCAAATACCAAAAGGATGACTGGAAATCTGACAGGCATTGTACAAATTTTCACAATGTGGTTCAAAAACAGATGTCCATATAGGATGGTCTGGCAGGGATTTCAGTTTTAAAGCATACATTGGAGACAACTGCATACATCAAAGCAATAATGATGGCTCATTTGCTTTGATGTATAGGCTCTGGACAGGATCCAGCCATCGAAGTATACTGTTGCTGGCTAATGAGTATACCTGAGACCCATAAACTAGTTTAGATCACACAAATCACACTATGCACAATAGATGCATAGTAGGCAACATTGATCTGCACCTCAAGATGTGAAGGAGAGAGAGCATGGAGAATATTTTAGCTTCTTGTGTACTTTCTACAGAGCTGATGAATATGTTCCAGAAAGGTCAACTTTTTATCAAATACGAGTCCCAAGAATTTTGAATGGCATTTTGTCTGAGCATCAATTCAGGTTCATGATGAAGATTATGCTTAAAACAAAAATGTACACAAACTTCTTTAGCAGTGAGAGCCTGAGTCCATTAGCTAGTGCCCAGGAGTTAAGGTGATCAATGGCATTTTGCAGTTGTCTTTCAATAAACCTCATGTTGTATGACTGAGAAAATATGCCAAAGTAATCAATACAGATAACACTGTTAACATTTGGAGAAAGTTGTTCTGTGATGGTATTTACTTTGATTGCAAAAAGTGTAATACTTAAAACGGATCCTTGCTGTGCTTCCTCCTCTTGGCAAAAGGAACAAAAGAGTGAGAATCTGATATTAACTTGGAAAGACCGATTGGCTAAAAAGTTTTAATAAAAACAGGTAGATGCCCTCTATGACCGAGATAGCCAAATCTGCAAATTGTGTCATATGTTTTCTCCATATCAAAGAATACAGATACAAGATAGGAAAGCATCCTAGATGGATATTTATAGTCTAATAAGATGGTCCAGAGTGGACTGATTCCTTTGGAAGCCACACTGGATGCTGAAGGTGTTTAATTCTAAATACCATATTAAATGAAACATTAACCATTCTGTCCAGGATTTTGCATAGGCAGCTAGTCAGAGTGATAGGACAATGATGGGTAGAGATTTTACGATCCTTTCCTGGTTTCACAAAGGCAAGAATGGTTGTCATGCACCAGGCATCCGAAAATGGCTCTTCAATAAAGATTCTGTTATACAGAAGGAGTAAGTGATCCAAAGATTTTGGTGAAAGGTGCTTAATCATTTCATAATGGATGCCATCTGCAATAGCACTTGCCTTAGAAAGTGTGAGAGCTCTTTTTAGTTCCTGTATAGTGAATAAGGGATTAAGGCAATTTGATGTGAAATTAAGTGCCTGTTTTTCACTTTTATGTTTCAGGACAAGGAACTCCGGGGAATAGGAAGATATCGCAGAGATGCTAGAAAATGTTTCCCCAAGAGCAATGGCTATTGTAGTTGGCTCTGCAATAGTGCATCCATTATATTCTAGGGTTGATGAAGGGTGAAATGTATATTTCCCCCACAGACCACAGTAGTGCTAGTGGACTGAGTAATTGATGACGTGAAATGGATCCATGATTCCTTTTGCCTCTGACAGCAGATGTAATGTGCTTTGGCCCATGCATGTTTAAAGGCTATAAGACTGGCCATGGTAGGATATCATCGAAATATCCCCCAAGCTTTGTTTTGAGCCTTTTTTGCTGCTGTGCATTCTGTATTCCACCATGGTTTGGGAAAAGTTAGAAACTGATGTTTTCGGAATGGTGGCTGCATGAACAATATTTTCTCTGATGTATTTCACTGCATCATTGTTAGGCTGTACTGAGGTCAAATTCTGCCAGATATTGAAAGGCATTCCTGTCAGCCTGATCAATCTTCCACCACAGTAATCTAAAAGGAAGACATGGTCTTAAATGAATTAGTGTGGTTATCACAGGGAAGTGATCACTTCCATATGGATTCTCCTCCACTTCCCAATTAATAGAAGAGAGGAAAGAAGGGGAGCAAATAGAAAGATCAATGCAGAAAACAGTGAGATAGGCATATAGAAGAAAGTGTTAGTTCCCATATTTTGAAGGGAGAGCTCATTGTCAGTGAGCATATGCTCCATGACCTGTCCCCTTCCATTAATGTCAGCACTACCCCACAGGGTGTTATATCCACTGAAATCCCTGAAAAGTAGGACAGGGGAAGGAAGTTGTACAATGAGATCATGAAGGTCTCTCTGGAAGATGTCAGCCCCAGGTGGAAAATAAATCGAACAGACTGTCAATATATCTCTACTGTAAGGTGGATTGCTACTGCTTCTAAATTAGCGAAAGCAGCACAATATGATAGAAGAGACTGCTTCTACAGGGATGGGGTACACTTAAATAGAAAGGGTGCAAGATAGCACGCATTCCTTGAGTGGACCGGGATTCAAGCCTGTGACTACTAAATACGATAAATATTTGTATTGGCAATTTATTGTAAACTCTAATGACTTGGTTGTCGTGACGTATAAACAGAAAATTTAAAATTTAATATTTGCTCATGCTATCGAGGCAGTGTTAGGTGGTTTGGTAAACTGCTAGCTTGGGGGGGGATACACAAACTAAAATGTTAACAGTGGCCTCAGGCAGAGGCAACATGTGATTCTTGCACTACTTCTATTAGAATGAGCAGCAGCCTGGAAAGCAAAGCAATGGAAATTTCCAGGACTGCTGGGAGTCATAGTGGAACAAATAAATACATGGGCTGTGTTAGGGTAACTAAGAGTAGAAACAGGTGCATGTATACTTGCATGTACACCAATGCTAGGAGTATAGTTAATAAATTTGATGATCTTGAAGTGCTAGTCAAGATATCAAAGGCAGATATTGTTGGGATATCAGAGATGTGGTGTCACACAGACATAAGCAGTGCAGGATTGAAATTTGGGGAGTACAATGTATACAGGAAGGGAAGGATAGGATAGGATAGGATAGGCAGGACAGGAAGGGCGCAGGGGTTATGCTGTTAGTTAAGAAACACAAAATCTAAGGAAGTGCATCCAATTGATGTTGGTGGACAATACAATGTTGAGTCTGTTTGGTGTGACATAAGCACTGGGAAAGTAAAAATTAGGGTAGGTGTGTGTGTTATAGGCGTAATGAATCTGACAAGTAAAATGAGCAATCGTGAAGAGAAATAGAGTGGGTCAGAAAATCAGAATTTCTTATAATGGGGGATTTTATCTTTCCAGATATTGACTTGAACCTGTGGATTGGTCACTCGGACACTAGCAAGACTTTTTTGGATTTATTGGGTGACTGTTTTCTACAGCAACATGTTCGAGAGGCAACCAGAGGGAGTAATAATACTCTTTATCTGATTATCAGAAGTGATTATTCAGGCATTAAGAATTTGCAGATAAAGGAACCACTGGGTGACAGTGATCACAATGTACTGATGTAGGAATTACTTAAAGATGTAACTACCATCAAGACTAAAGGGAAGGGTTTTTGCCTTCATAAAGGTAACTACAGGGGTCTCAGACAGTTTTTCAATTCTGTATAGTGGGATCAACTGATAATGCTGCCAATGCTGAATTCTAAATGGGAAGTCTTCAGGGACTTAATTTTGGAGGCTACTAGGCTTTTCATTCCAAAGAAGAAATACTGTTCAAGGTTTAGGCCTAAATGGATGTCAGATGAATTAATGAGGCTTGTGGCAGAGAAGAAGAATGTATGGGTTGCATATAAAGTATCGGGTGACACAGAAGCTTACGGCAGGTATAAACTAGTCTGTAATCAAGTAACAAAGGAGGTTGTTAGGCAGGCAAA
Organism: Mastigoproctus giganteus; assembly: GCF_048544385.1. Taxonomy (NCBI): domain Eukaryota; kingdom Metazoa; phylum Arthropoda; class Arachnida; order Uropygi; family Thelyphonidae; genus Mastigoproctus; species Mastigoproctus giganteus. The sequence goes on from NC_143576.1 coordinate 142,429,227, forward strand.
GGCAGATTACGAGAAATCTTTGACAAAGGATGCAAAGAAAAATAGCAAATAGCTTTTTACTTATGTAAACTCTAGAACAAAAGAGATGAATCAGATTGGACCACTTAACATAGATGGGTTGACTATTGATGATCATGCTCAGGTAGCTGATAAACTGAATGAGTATTTTGAATCTACATTCACGCATGAGGAGTTATTCAATGAGGGGAGTTCCAGAAGTTTATGAAATGCTAACAGGGAGCTAAGTGATATTGTAATAACTGAGAGCAAAGTGGAGGAGAAATTGTTGAAGTTAAACATAAAAACTGCACTTGCGGTGGACGGGATCTATCCAGTTATATTAAAGGAGGCAGCAAAGAAAGTATGCAAAGCCTTAGCCATACTTATGAGAGCTTCCTTGGACTCAGGGGAGGTCCTCATGGACTGGAGGTGTGCAAATGTATCACCAATTCACATGTGACCACCAAATACGGAGGATGCGGAAAGGTTAGGGAATGACCACCGCATATCCCCAGAGCTATATGGCCTTAGTTGCTAATGCTCCTAAAAACCAAATAACAAACAACAAACAAACCAATTCACAAAGGCGGTTCAAAAGGTTACACAAGTAACTACAGACCTGTTAGTTTAACTTGTGTTCCTGGGAAAATAATGAATCACCGGTTAAAGCATTCTTTTGTTTGTTTGTTATTTGGTTTTTAGGAGCATTAGCAACTAAGGCCATATTGCTCCGGGATATGCGGTGGTCATTCCCTGACCTTTCCACATCCTCCGTATTTGGTGGTGACGGGCTCAAACCCCGGTCTAATCAAGAAGTGTGTGCTATGCACTGCTGCTCCTTCCCACCTGGCTACGGAGGCGCCCCTGGCATTGCAGGATTATCTAGACAAGGTTGCAATAATAGTTGAGACACAGTATGAGTTTGTTAAAGGGAGGTCTTGGCTAACCAATTTGTTTGGATACTATGATGTGGTCACAAAGGAACTGAATGCCAAAAATAATTTTGATATCATTTTGGATTTCAGGAAAGCTTTTGATACTGTTGCACATGGAAGACTGCTGTACAAATTGGAGAGGTATGGCATTAAGGGTAAGTTGCTACAATTGATAAAGGGATGGTTGAGTGGGAGAAGGCAGAGAGTGGTAATCAATGGACACTGCTCTTTATGGACAAATGTTATTAGTGGAGTTCCCCAGGGCCCATTGTTGTTTTGTATATTTATCAATGATATCGATGAAGGTATATCAGGTTTAACATCGAAGTTTGCAGATGATACAAAGGTTGGCAGGGATGTTAACAACAGTAAAGACAATATGCTACTCCAACTGGATAAAGTTGGGCAAATGGGCTGAGAAGTGGCAACTGAAGTTTAACATTGACAAATGCAATGGTCAGGCAACATCTAAAGTACTATGTACAGGTCTGGAGGCCTCATTTTAGGAAGGATGTAGAGTTGCTAGAACGAGTACAAAGAAGAGCAACAAGATTGGTGAGGGAAACAAAGGGATGCCCTTATCAAGAATGGCTTAAGTTCTGCAAATTGCAGCACCTGGAAAGTAGGCACCTGTAAGGTGATGATTTGATTGAGTTGTATAAGGCCTTGAATTGGTTGAGCAAGCAGAATGCTGATGGGATTCTTCCTCTTGCTCAGACTGTGAACCTGGGGACACATTGTTTCAAAGGGAGGAAAGATCGTTGTAAAATAAATGTACGGAAATTTGCCTTTAGCCAGCGGGTAGCTGATTGGTGGAACAGGCTTCCATCTCTTGTTGTGGAAGCTAACAGCCTAAAAGGCTGAGCTGTACAGGAAGTTGGAATGAATGGATGGGTGAAATGGGAGTTTTTTTTGTTTTTTTTTTTTGCTGATGCTGCATAAGCTTGCTTTCTTGCATCATATGCCTCTACTAATGCTAATGCTAAGTAGTTTCAAAAACTTGTGGATCCAGACAGGTCTGAATAGACAATTAAATTTAATATTACTCTTGTTATCAATTTATTTAAAATATTTAAGACCAGTATTTTTATGTAACCCTGCAGGATAAGAGAAGTATATAAGCATATCATTGCTAATATGAATATAAATTATAATTTAACCACTCAAAATAACTGCAATAAATACACCAACCCATATCCATGAAAAAATCTTTAATAAAATAAAATAAAAACATTATTTTAGAATACAAGATAAAATTGTATATTTCAATTACAATAAATTACTCTGATAAAATAATAAAAAAACTATGAAGTTGAAAGCTATAAAAAGATGAAATAAATAAAAAAATATATCACAATTAAAAGGTATAAAAAAAACCTGAAGATTTCAAAGGTGACTGCCTCATATGTAAAAGGCAGTGTTCTACCCAGGACCTATCGAATGGGCACACCACCTGGTAAATTTAACTGACTGCATGGTTAAAATTTAAGTGATTCTTGGGGTACCATATGGTGCTGCTCACTGATCTCAATCAATATTAAATCAAACACATGCGATTGAGCTCGATGTGACAGGAGCATATAATGTTAAATTATGCAATTAATTTTTACTCTGGATTGCTTAAGTCACATTTATAAATAACAGAAAATTTTATAATATTGCAAAGTATTACACTTCACCACCTGGCTGGCAAAATTTTGTGGGGAGAACACTGAAAGGGTTGCCTTTGAAAGCTTCAGTGTTGCACAGTTAGCATAAACTGTTAAATTATGCCAGTAGAATCACACTCAATATGTGTTACTGAAGGAACATGGGAATTATCCTCCACACACACACACACACACACACACACACACACACACACACACACACACACACACACACACATGAAGGCTACAAATAGCCTGGGAGTTGCTAGGAAAAACCATTCATCCTTGGATAGGATCACATGGACCTGTGAGCATGTACTGTCTTATACAGGGCAGCAACTATATATTAGTTCAACTCTGCCATGGTACACTGTGATAAATACAGAACTCTAAAATTCCAGAAATGAGTATGGTATTATGCCTGTGTAGTTTGTGTCATGTTGTGTCATTATGTTGTTTCTAGCCATTTAGCTACTAGGAGCAATGATCACCAGGAAGGCTGCTCCCTAGTATCACAGCCAATACCTATGCGATCATTGATAATTGTGTCACTTGGAGAAATATGGCAATCTTCCTCCCAAACGTGCTCACCCACAGCAGATTTCTCACAATTAGTAGACTCTATTGCTTTTATATGGTCTCCCCCTCATATCATCTTGAATTTATATGAAGCCACGATATGATCTTGCATTTATATCAAGCCTCCATATGAACTTGCTTTTATATATATATATATTTATTATTATTTTTTTTTTATGTAAACCCCAAACACGAGAGGTATTAGAACCTATAGTACTTAGTACCGTGCTTGGGTTGGAAGTTGAGAAGACGAAAGAAGATATTTGTTGACATTGGACTTCAACTTCTGTAGACTGTAATTTTCAGGAAATACATATGAAGGAAGGTTGTTCCAGAAAATGGCAGTTGAATGAATAAATGAGGAAATTGAAAAGTTGGTTCTGTGAGTTTGAAGATGGACAGTAAATGGATGTTGGCTGGTGGCGGCATGTGTTTGGACTATTTTCCAAGAGAGAGCAGGAATTATAGAAGACAATTCAGAAGAACAGTGCCCGTGGAAGTATCTGTAGCAGAGGCATGCAGCAGAAACAGTGCATCTATGAGACAGCAAGTGGAGAGACTCCGTTAGAGATGAATCATTAATTAACCTAACTGCCCTCTTCTGAATGTAATCAAGAAGCCTGAGAGAAGTTTTGGGGGCACCACCCCAGATGTGGGAACAATATTCCATGGCAGGGTGGATTTGTGATTTATACAGAGCGAGCAGCTGTTTGGAAGAAAAGTAATGCCGTGAGCGAAAGAGAAAACCAAGTTTTTTAGATGCAGAGGAAGCAATATTTGTAATGTGCTTGTGCCAAGAGAGATTAGAAGTCAGGGTAATCCCCAAAAGAGAAATATCATTTTGCCTAGAAATTGGAATGTCACTAAAGATAAGCATAGGAGCAGAAGAATCCTTTTTTGCGAGATATAAGACAAGACTGAGTTTTAGAAGGATTGAAATCAACTAAGTTGTCTTTGCCCCACTGGAGAATTACCTGAAGATCGGCATTTAAGGAAATGATAGCAGATTTTCGAGAAGTCGAAGCTGATTGAACAGGGCAAGGTTTCTCAAAATGGAAAGTGGAATGCAATGTGCTATCATCGGCAAAACTATGGATAGGATTTCCAGTCAATGGAAGAAGGTCATTAATATACAAGAGGAAAAGAGTGGGGGAAAGAACTGAAACTTGGGGGAAACCGACATTAGTGGAGAAGTTAGAAAGACAGAGAGCCATCTACCATCACCCTCAGTGAGCGATCAGAGAGAAAACTGGATAACTAATTACTAAAAACAGTTGGCAAACCATAAGATGGAAGCGTGTTTAGAAGACCTTTATGCCAAACACGATCGAAAGCCTTCCAGATGTCAAGAGCAACTACTTGTGTTTCACCGAACCTTTCCATTGAATTAGTCCATAAATGGGTATCATAAGCCAGAACATCACCAGTGGACTGACATTGGTGGAATCCATACTGGCGATCATTTATCAGATGGAAGGTTTCTAGGTAGTTTAAGAGTTGGCAGTTAATTGAATTCTCCATTACTTTAGAAAGAGTAGAAGTAATTGCAATGGGATGATAATTGGATGAGAGCAATTTGTCACCCTTTTTAGGAACTGGCTGGATATGAGCAAATTTCCAAGCAGAAGGAAAAACACCTTTGGAATAAGAAAGTTAAAAAAGCCGGGAAAGAATAGGAGTAAGTTCAGGAGCACAGGTTTTGAGAACAAGTGGAGAAATACCATCGGGACCCGGAGCTTTCTTAGCATCAAGATTCGTCAAAATCCTTCTGACGGAAGACCACAGAAGGCATTGAATGGAGTGTGTTCGGAATGGTGGGAGGTGTTTTACCAAGGTCATTAATATATGAGTTGGTGGAATCCATACTGCTCCCACCTCTGTCCAAACCATCTGGTTTGGACAGAGGTGGGAGCAGAGATGGGCAAAAGTTGCGGCCAATAGTTTTGGCAAGGGACCAGAATGCTTGGCTACAATTAGGGCAAGAAGCAAGTTTTCTACTCTTTGCCTGTTCAAACTCTAGTTTGGACTGATTAATAACTGCTTTTAAATTGTTGCGAGCTTTGGTGTAGGCAGAAAATGAAACTGAAAAATTAGAAACAAGCCAATTACGATATGCAACATTCTTCTCTTGAACAGCCTTAGCACATTTATTGGAAAACCAAGGTTTAGATAAAGGACGAGATTTTAAAGTGGAGTTTGGGATAAAGGATTCCATTCCTGCAAGAATAATTTCACTGACACGATCTGAGCAAACGTTGACATCAGAAGTTTTGAAACAGTAATCCGACCAAGGAAAAGAAGAAAAGAAATCTCGCAGATCATTCCATTTTACATTATTGTAATGCCAAACAACACGAGATTGGGAATAGCCATGAGATAAAGGCTCCATTGGAGAAGACACAATCACCAAGTTGTGATCTGAAGTGCCTAAAGGACCTTTCACATCGATTGTGTACTTAGAAGGGTTGTTTATGAGAAAAAGATCAAGCGTGTTGGCTGTATGATTCGGATTGTCCAGTATTCTTGTAGGTAAATGAACAATCTGTGCAAGGTCATTAGTAATTGCAAAAGCCTCAGCATCTTGACCAGCTGGGTCGGTGTGACTAGAAAACAAAAGCCAGCTGGAGTTCTGAACATTAAAATCACCAAGGAAAATTACCTCACTGTTAGGAAAGCTGGACTGGAGAAAGTCAAGTTGCAAAGAGAGGAAATCAAAGAGCTCCAAGTGATTAGTGGAGTTGTTAGAACGGTAGAGACAACAGATGAATTTAACACAATGAGGTAGAGAGATTTTAAGCCAGGGAAGATCAAAGAGAGTAGATTCCAAATTGCCAAGTCTCTGAAAGGGAATATCGGAACGGACATATGCACAAGTACCACATTTCAGGTGAAAGGAATCATACAGCAAATAATTTGGGCATCTGAGATGAGCAGTAGTTGAATCAACCGATAACTGAGATTCTGTCAGAAAAAGTACATGGGGTTTGGCAGACTGCAAGTGGAAATGGACATCATTAAGATTAGAATTGAGACCATGTATATTTGTGAAACGAATTAGGAAGTGCTTGGGAGGTTTAGTTCTTTTTGCAGATAAGCTTGCTCTATTAGTTTGACAATTCGTGGTGTATTCAATAGTAAGAAAAAGTGGGTGGGACATGCTGAATGAAGTAATGAAATTTTTGGATATGGCGTACACATGGTAAGAATATACCCAGATCCTTGACATAACGTGGCCTCGACAATGCTTCCCGCATACACACTACTCAAACTCCCTCCAGTCGCTATCTGGCAGAGTAGAGGTAGCAAGATTATACACTAGCTGATCCGGAAGCTTCCTAAAGAGTTACCAATAGGTTCGGTCCGGTGTATTAACTAGCGGCTGGCCTGCAAACACCGTTTTAGAGCTGTACCCTCGAAATGTAAGGAATATTGGATCTCGCCATGATATTGATCATAACCTCAAAATTCATCAATCATACTGCATGATGGAAGAGATAGGGAAGGGTTGACTGGAACTTAGCTCTAGAGACTAAACATGGGTTGCACCACTTCAAGCCTCCAATAAGCAAAGTGGTGGTATTGCACTGGTTGATGAGAGTCATCTACCACCTAGTACTACCTGGTAACATAGAGGGGCGGCATTCCTCCATGTGGTGTGGGCGCCACACCTCGACCCCAGCTTACGTTGGTTCACACCTGGGTGGTCACCCACCATGTACTTGTGCATGGAGGTTATACCCAGGATTACTAACAGTCCCACCATCGTGAAGGTGCAAGCAGAGGATTTGGCTGTCACAGACCATCCGGACCTCACCAAAATTGGGTCCACTTGACTTGAGTGTCACCCAAATATCAGTTCCATCAGCGTTTTAGACTCCCAGGTAGCAAATGCAGCTTGTCTGGCATATCTGAGAGAATGTCTGTGACAACCTCAAGGACCAAATGCTTCCCCATACAAACTTTAAACGTATGCACTGTGCTTCCCTATACAGGGTGTTTCAAAAATGATGGTCAATAATTTAAAGGTGAAAAGTACAAACTAAAATAAGCAAAAAGCCCCAGTGAATATCGGGCTGCAAATGAACCATTTTCGAGATAATACACATTTTCTGTTAAGATCTACGACAGACTATGGGGGCACTAGTTTAGCAAAAAGCTATGAATCCTTTGCTAAACGTGGTTTTATTAAACATAAGATAATACATTTTTAATTTTTGATTTCAACACCACAGGATTTTACAGATGTTACATGTTACAGGATGTTACAAAAGGTATATTCAAAATGCTGCCCTTGCATCCATACGCAGCTTTTTAGTCTTCTCTGCATTGAGTTGGGGGCACCTCCGTAGCCAGGTGGGAAGGAGCAGCAGTGCGTAGCACACGCTTCTTGATTAGACCGGGGTTTGGGCCCGTCACCACCGAATATGCAGTGGTCATTCCGACCACCGCATATTCTCGGAGCAATATGGCCTTAGTTGCTAATGCTCCTAAAAACCAAATAACAAACAAACAAACAGCACTGAGTTGGAATCCTCTCAGGCATTCCTGGGTCATTTCTGATTTGCTGAAAGGCTCCTACAACCCAATTCTGCAATTCCTCAACTGTGTTAATGTCAGAAGTGTACACCAAGCTTTTTACATGACCCTAGATACAAAAATCCATAGGATTTAAGTATAGTGATCCGGGAGGCCACATTACAGGCCCACCTCTACCTATCCACCGTCCATACCTTCTAGTTAGATACCGAGTCACAACTCGAGAAAAATGTGCCGGTGCACCATTATGCATAAACCACACGTTCTGGCGTTGCTGAAGTGGAACATTATCATCATCAAGGAGGTCTGGAAGAACATTCTGCAGGAACTGAAGGTACAGCTCTCCTGTTAGCCTGTTTAGCAGAAAGTGTGGTCCAATTAGATGGTCTCCTAGTAGTCCTGCTGAGACATTCAACAAGAAACGTTGCTGATGTTGACTCGTGAATTGCATTAGGATTTTCACCGGACCAAACGTGACAGTTATGAAAATTAAAAATACCATCATGAGTAAACCCAGCTTCATCAGTGGACAAAATGTTGTTTAAAAGGGGGGGGGGGGAGTCTGTATTGCTGAGACCTTGTACATGCTGGATATGGTAAGAGTGCAGTAATTGATGATGTAAAATTTGCTAAACACTGCTATGACTCAGTACACGCTCTTGTAGAGCAACCCTCCTTGTCAAAATTCCTGGATTTTGTTCTATTCTTTCTAACCCCCTTTCCTCAACATCAGGTTTTATGCTTCTGGGCCTACCTGCTGGTACTGTGCAAAGCACCCATGTTCTTTAAGGTGTTGATGTACCCTGATGAATGTGCACTTGTTGGGCTGCCTTCAGAGGGGAAATGCTTCTTGGTACAAACATGCAGCCTCGAGTGCACTGCCATTCGCTTTACCATACATGAAGTGCATGTCCGTATATTCTTTGTTGCTGTAACCCCTTTCCATGTTGTCTATCCTTTGACAAGTACTAGTATGCTTGCTATGTCTCAGAGCATTGAGACAGGGGAAAGGGAGAGAATGAGCATAACCTAAACTAAACAAACAAGTCAGTGGTGGATCCCAACTAGAAATGTGCAATATCTCGAAAATGATTCATTTAAGGATCCATGTCTACTAGGCTTTTTTGCATATTGTAGTCTGTACAGCTCACCTTTAAATTATTGACCATCACTTTTGAAACACCCTGTATTATACTCCTACGATCTGGATATTTGATCTCATATATAGTTCCACTTGCATAAATAACAGAATTATTAGAAAAAAGACTATAAATAGCATAGTATATTACTAAGATTATATTAGTTTGTTATTAGTAGTAGCAAATGATGCAAGGAAGCAAGCGTATACAGCATTAGCCAAAAAAAAAAAAAAAAGCAATACATGCCTCATTTGTTCATTCCATCTAATAATATGTCTTAACCTCCCTTAGGCCTATTCAAACTGACCACTTCCACAACACTAGATGGAAGCTGCAGAAGTGAACAGTTTGAATAGACTTAAGGAAAGTTAGACATATTACTAGATGGAATAAACAAATGATGTGGGTAATGTTTTTCCACAACAGCAGATGGATGTTTTTCTAATAATCACTTACTCCCAGGCTGAACACAAATTTTTACACATTTATTCTGTAAATCATCCTTTTTCAATTTAAGTTTATGTGCCCTTAGATCAGTAGTATAGCTACCCTTTTTCAGGCCTGGAGGCAAAGAACATGTTCGGGCCCCTACTTAATTAATGAAAATTGCAAAAAGAGGAGACAGTCAAAGATGCCGGGCCTCTAAAGGGCCCAGGCCCTGAGGCATTTGCCTTGCCTGCCTACATGGTAGCTACACCACTGCACTAGATGTGTTATAGACCTGTGAGTTTAACTTCTGTTCCCGGAAAATTAATGGAGGCACTGGTGAAAGAAGCACTGCAGGATCATCTAGACAAGACTTCAGTTATAGCTAGGACACAGCATGGTTTTGTTAAAGGGAAGTCTTGCCTGACCAATTTGATTGGATACTATGATGCAGTCACAAAAGAACTGGATGCAGGGAATAACTTTGATATTATATACTTGGATCTTAGAAAGGCTTTTGATACTGTTGCACATGGAAGACTGCTGCACAAATTGGAGCAGTGTGGCATTGGAGGCAAGTTGCTGCTATGGATAAAGGGGTGGTTGAGGGGGAGAAGACAGAGAGTGGTAATCAATGGACACTGCTCATCGTGGACTAATGTTATTAGTGGAGTCCCTCAGGGTTCAGTATTGGGGCCTTTATTGTTTTCTGTATTTATAAATGATATTGATGATGGTATATCAGGCTTAATGTCCAAGTTTGCAGACGATACAAAGGTTGGCAGGGTTGTCAAGGACACTACTGACACTATGCTGCTGCAACAGGATTTGGAAAGGTTGAGCAGATGGGCTTCGAGGTGGCAAATGAAGTTTAACATTGACAAATGTAAAGTACTACATATGGGAAACAGCAACCCCAGAGCAACGTATCAACTCTGTGGTACTACACTGACAGTGGTAGAGAATGAAAGGGACCTGGGGGTGGTGGTGCAGGCAGATATGAAGTTCTCTGAGCAGTGCAGACGAGCTGCAAGAGTAGCTCATGGTGTATTGTCAATGATATATAGAAATTTTTCTAGCAGGGATAAGGAGGTGATTATTCCCTTGTATAAGGCAATGGTCAGGCCACACCTAGAGTACTGTATACAGGCCTGGAGGCCTCATTTCAGGAAGGATGTAGAGCTGCTGGAACGAGTACAGAGAAGGGCAACTAGATTGGTGAATGGGACAAAGGGGTTCTCTTACGAAGAAAGGCTTAAGTTTTGCAAATTACAGTGTCTGGAAACTAGGCACCAGCGGGGTGATCTGATAGAGGTGTACAAAGCCTTGAATGGTTTGAGCATGCTCAATGCTGATGGGATTCTTCCTCTAGCTCAGAAAAATCACCTGAGAGGGCATAAATTCAAATTGAGGAAAGACAGATGTAGGATAGATGTGCGGAAATTTGCCTTTAGCCAGCGGGTGGTTGGTGGGTGGAACAGACTTCCATCCCTTGTCGTGGAAGTTGATAGCCTAAATAAGTTTAAGGCTCAGCTGGACAGGTATTTCGAACGAACAGAGGGGTGAAGTGGAAGTGGTTATTTTTATTTATTTATGTTACTTTTTTTTTTTTTTTTTTTTGGCTGATGCTGCATAAGCTTGCTTTCTTGCATCAAATGCCTCTACTAATGCTAATGCTAATGCTATCTGAGAAGGAGTAAGGATGCCATGTTGTCTGAGAAGGAGTAAGGAATAATCAACCTTTAGGTTACCCAATACATTTAAAGCTTTAAACACTTCAAATCAAGACTCCTTGTAGGTGCCTATTTTTCAAAAACTGAATTTGCAGCATAGTCTTTTGCATCCTTGACTAATCTTGTTGCCTATCTCTGCATCCATTCCAAACCGGTTCACATCTTTCTTAAAATGAGGCTTCCCAACCTGTATGCAGCTAAAAGGTATGACCTGACAATTGCTTTATGCAATGGAATAATCATCTCCTTTTCCCCAATTGAAAAATTTATGTATATCATTGAGAGAATCCCATAAGCATACCTAGACGGCTATCTGTACTGCTCAGACTACTTCACAGTAAAATTACCCCTAAGTCTCTTTCATTTTCCACCACTTTGAGTGTGGTGCTACCCAATTGGCAGGCTATCCTGGGATTACTGTTGCCCATATTCAGAACTATAGTAGTAGTAGTAGTAGTGGCATGTGATGCAAGAAAGCAAGTGTAAGAGCTTATGCAGCATCAGCCAAAAAAAAAAATCACACCATTCCCTCCAAATGCCTGTCCAGTTTCTCCTTAAATTTATTTAACCTTTCAACTTCCACAATGACAGATGGAAGTTTGTTCCAGCAATTAACCACCCGATGGCTAAAGGCAAATTTCCGCACATCTATTCTACATCTGTCTTTTCTTTATTTGAATTTATGCCCCCTTAGGTTCGTAATCTGAACAAGTGGAAGGATCCCATTAGAATTCAGTGTGCTGAACCCATTCAAGGCCTTATACACCTCAATCAGATTACCGTGCAGGTGCCTAGTCTCCAGCCAGGATTTTGCAGAACTTAAGCCTCTCTTGGTAAGAGGATCCCTTCCTTCCCCTCACCAATCTTGTTGCCCTTCTCTGTACATGCTCAAGCAAATCGACATCCTTCCTAAAATGAGGCCTGCAGACCTGTACGTAGTACTCAAGGTGTGGCCTGACCATTGCCTTATACAGAGGGACAATCACCTCCTTTTCCCTGCTAGCAAAATTCCTATATATCATTGACAAAACCCAATGACCTGCCCTGGCAATCTGTCTGCATTGCTCAGAAAACTTCATATCTGATTGCACAATTACTCCCAGGTCTTTTTCATTTTCTACCACCTTAAGTGTAGTACCACACAGTTGGTACGTTTCTCTTGGGTTACTTCTACCCATATGCAGTACTTTGCATTTGTCAAGATTAAACTTCAGTTGCCACTTCTTAGCCCATCTGCCCAAATTATCTAGATCCTGCTGCAATAGCACACTGCCATTACTGTCATTAACAACCCTGCCAACCTTTGTATCATCTGCAAACTTCGACACTAAGCCTGATATACCTTCATCAATATAACTGATAAATATAAAAAACAACAGAGGACCAAACACCAAATTCTGTAGGACTCCACTAATAACATTAGTCCATGAAGAGCAGCACCCATTGGTTACCACCCTCTGTCTTCTCCCACTTAACCATCCTTTTATCCATTGTAGCAACTTACCCTTAATACCATTCTGCTCCAATTTGTACAATAGTCTTCCATGCACAACAGTGTCAAAAGCTTTCCTGAAATCCAAATATATGATATCAAAATTATTTTTTGCATCCAGTTCCTTTGTAACCACATCATAATATCCTATCAAATTTGTCCGACATGACTTTCCCTTAACAAACCCATGCTGTGTCTGAATTATCGCTGGATTCTTGTCTAGATCCTACAATGCATCTTTAACCAGTGACTCCATTATTTTACCCGGAACAGAAGTTAAACTAACTGGTCTTTAATTACTCATGTCACCCTTCGATCCCCCTTTGTGAATTGGGGATGTATTTGCACTTATCCAGTCCATGGAGAACTCCTCTGAGTCCAAGGATGCTCTCATAATTATGGCTAAGGGTTTGCTTAGTTGCTTTGCCGCCTCCTTTAAAATAACTGGATAGATCCCATCCACCCCAGGTGCCTTTCTTATGTTTAACTTCAACAATTTCTCCTCCACTTTGCTCTCAGTTATTACAAAATCATTAAGCACCCTGCTACAATTTGATAACCTTCTGCCATTTTCAAACCTTAATAACTCCTCATGTGTGAATTTGATGCAAAATACTCATTCAGTTTGTTTGCTATCTGAGCAGGATCATCAACAGTCGAACCATCAATGTCAAGTGGACCAATCAGATTCATCCCCTTCCTTTTAGAGTTTATATAAGTAAAGAAATCCTTGCTGTTTTTCTTAGCATCTTTTGCAAAAGATTTCTCGTAATCTACTTTCGTCTGCCTAACCTCCTTTGTGACCTGATTACAGACTAGCTTATATCTGCCATAGGCTTCTGAGTTGCTTGATAATTTATATGCATACCATGCATTTTTCTTCTCTGTCATGAGTATCATTAGTTCATTTGATAACCATTTAAGCCTAAACCTTGAACAATATTTCTTAATAGGTATGAAACTTTTAGTAGCATCCACGATTAATTCCTTGAATGCTTCCCACTTAGAATTTACTGTTGGTAACATTGTCAGTTGATCCCACTGTACAGAATTTAAACACTGTCTGAGACTACTATACTCACCTTTACGGAAGCAAAAACCCTTTCCTTTACCCCTGATGGTAATTATATCTTTAAGTAAATCCCACATTAGCATTACTAGAGGCATTTGATGCAAGAAAGCAAGCTTATACAGCATCAGCCAAAAAAAAAACCCACTTCCACTTCACCCCTCTGTTCGTTCAAAATACCTGTCCAGCTGAGCCTTAAACTTATTTAGGCTATCAACCTCCACTTCAAGGGATGGAAGTCTGTTCCACCAACCAACCACCCGCTGGCTAAAGGCAAATTTCCGCACGTCTTTCCTACATCTGTCTTTCCTCAATTTGAATTTATGCCCTCTCAGGTGATTTTTCTGAGCTAGAGGAAGAATCCCATCAGCATTGAGCATGCTCAAACCATTCAAGGCTTTATACAGCTCTATCAGATCACCTCGCTGGTGCCTAGTCTCCAGACACTGTAATTTGCAAAACTTAAGCCTTTCTTCGTAAGAGCACCCCTTTGTTCCATTCACTAATCTTGTTGCCCTTCTCTGTACTCATTCCAGCAGCTCTACATCCTTCTTGAAATGAGGCCTCCAGACCTGTACACAGTACTCTAGGTGTGGCCTGACCATTGCCTTATACAAGGGAATAATCACCTCCTTATCCCTTCTGGAAAAATTCCTGTATATCATTGACAATACTCCATGAGCTACTCTTGCAGCCCGTCTGCACTGCTCAGAGAACTTCATATCTGCCTGCACAACCACCCCCAAGTCCCTTTCATTCTCTACCACTGTCAGTGTAGTACCACCGAGTTGATACGTTGATCTGGGGTTGCTGTTTCCCATGTGTAGTACTTTACATTTGTCAATGTTAAACCTCATTTGCCACCTGTAACTGACAGCTGTCAGTTACAGGTGGCAAATGAGGCAAATGAGTTTTTGCGGAACCTGTAACTGACAGCTGTCAGTTACAGGTTCCGCAAAAACGATAAGTGTTTGCCTTTTATTTACATGATTGTTATTTTATATTGTACTTAATACGTAGTTACGCTGGTTATTTTTTATTTTTAATTTAGATAAAGAGTTTTTGTGGATTTTACTTACGATAGGTAAAACCGTTATTTCGTTCCATTTTTGTAGCCATTGTTTTTGGATATAGTGGTAGGGAATTCAAACTTTTTAATTGAGGTAGCTAGGTAGCTCTAACGCATAATTATATAGTAATACGCTTCACTGTTTCTATTTAATAGTTTCTATTCAAATACTATTGATATTTAATTTATTGATTTTATTAATTTAAACTACCATGCCCCAGACTAGAGCAGCAAAGCAACGGGCACAAAGTGGCAGGAGTGCTGTGACTCGGGGGAGAACTGAGGGGGGCAATTCTCCAACGCATCACAGCCTAAAAAAATGAGCAGCTTGTGAAATGTTTGCCGAACTCTCTGGAACGGAACATGATATTGCCATGGGTGAATGTCTTTGTGTGTGCGCGATGTAAGGAGTGTAAGGAAATCAGGCGACAACTCAGCGTTGTTATGGGCCTATATGAGAGTTTGAAGGACAGGATGGATGCCCTCGAAAGATCTAAACTGAGGGGCCTATCAGGCTCTCAGCTGCCCACATCAACGCCAGAGCTTGCACTTGGTCATCACGCAACACAGCGGCAACCTCCAAGGCAGATTGCGCTGGTCCCACAGGAACTAGTAGTTGTTGGTGACTCTATTGTCAGGAAAACGGGGAACATCCTTTGTAAAAAGGATAGGTGGAACAGGAACAGGGTATGTCTGCCAGGGGCAAAGGTTGATGACGTTGTAGAGCGGATATCATCTTTCAAGGGCACAAAAGGTGATATAGTTGTAGACGTTGGCACTAATGATATTAAGAGTAGGAGACCGGCGGAATTACTCAACAAGTACAGGTCACTGTTGAAAAAAAGCCGTGAAATAGGGTTGAATTTGAAAGTGTCTGCAATTCTGCCCAGACACGATAGGAGGGAGTACATGATGAGAGCCTTGTCGATCAATTCGGCCCTGGAAAGATTGTGCAAGGCTCAAGGGGTAGAATTTTTTTCAGCCTGGACTGTACTTGTTAACAGGAGAGATTGCTTCTACAGGGATGGGATACACTTAAATAGAAAGGGTGCAAGAATATTTGCTGATGTTATCGAGGCAGTGTTAGGTGGGTCGGAAAACTGCTAGTTTGGGGGGATACAAAGACTAATAGTTTAACAGTAACCGCAGGCAGAGGTGAAGGTGATTCTTGCACAACTTCTATTAGAATAAGAAGCGACCTGGAGCGAGGGGTGTTGGGGGTTTCAGGGACGGATGGCAGTCATCATGGAATAGTTGGGTATATGGGATGTGTTAGGGTAACAAGGAATAGGCATAGGAGCATGTATGCTTGCATGTATACCAATGCTAGAAGTATAGTAAATAAATTTGATGAATTTGAAGTGTTGGTCAAGACATCAAAGGCGGATATTGTTGGGATAGCAGAGACGTGGTGTCACAAAGATATAAGGAATGTAGAACTGGAATTTGGGGAGTACAATGTGTACAGAAAGGATAGACAGGACAGAAAGGGAGGGGGTGTTATGCTGTTAATTAAGAAAAACATAAAATCAAAGGAAGTGCACCCAATTAATATAGATGAACTGTGCTCTGTTGAGTCAGTTTGGTGTGAGATAAGCACTGCGAAAGGAAAAATAAGAGTAGGAGTGTGTTATAGGCCTAATGACTTGAATGAGTACAATGAACAATTGTACAGAGAAATAGAGTGGGCCAGTAAATCAGAATGTCTTATAATGGGGGATTTTAACTTCCCAGATATTGACTGGAACTTGTGGGTTGGTCACTCACACACTAGTCAGACTTTTGTGGATTTATTGGATGATTGTTTTCTGCAGCAGCATGTTCGAGAGGCAACCAGAGAAAGTAACACTCTTGATCTGGTTATCAGCAGTGATCATTCGTGTATTAAGAATTTGCAGATAAAGGAACCACTAGGTGGCAGTGATCACAGTGTGCTGAAGTGGGATTTACTCAAAGAGGTAACTACCGTCAGGGGTAAAGGAAAGGGTTTTTGCTTCCGTAAAGGGGAGTACAGTGGTCTCAGACAGTTTTTAAATTCTGTACAGTGGGATCAACTGACGATGTTACAAACAGTAAATTCTAAGTGGGAAGCATTCAAAGAATTAATTGTGGAAGCTACTAGACTTTATATACCGATTAAGAAATATCGTTCAAGGTTTAGGCCTAAATGGTTATCAAATGAACTAATGAGACTCGTGACAGAGAGGAAAAATGCATGGGATGCATATAAATTATCAGGTGACGCAGAAGCCTGTGGCAGATATAAGCTAGTCTGTAATCAGGTCACAAAGGAGGTTCGGCAGGCGAAGGCGGATTACGAGAAATCTTTGGCAAAAGATTCTAAGAAAAACAGCAAGGATTTCTTTACTTATATAAACTCTAAAAGGAAGGGGATGAATATGATTGGTCCACTTGACATCGATGGTTCGACTGTTGATGATCCTGCTCAGATAGCAAACAAACTGAATGAGTATTTTGCATCTACATTCACACGTGAGGAATTATTACAATTTGAAAATGGAAGAAGGTTATCAAATTGTAGCAGTGTGCTTAATGATTCTGTAATAACTGAGAGCAAAGTGGAGGAGAAATTGTTGAAGTTAAACATAAGAAAGGCACCTGGGGTGGATGGGATCTATCCAGTTATTTTAAAGGAGGCGGCAAAGCAACTAAGCAAACCCTTAGCCATAATTATGAGAGCATCCTTGGACTCAGGGGAGGTTCCCACGGAGATGTGCAAATGTGTCCCCAATTCACAAAGGTGGATCGAAGGGTGACACGAGTAATTACAGACCAGTTAGTTTAACTTCTGTTCCGGGTAAAATAATGGAGTCGCTGGTTAAAGATGCATTGCAGGATCATCTAGACAAGACTGCAGCAATAATTCAAACACAGCATGGGTTTGTTAAGGGAAAGTCTTGTCTGACAAATTTGATTGGTTATTATGATGTGGTCACAAAGGAACTGGATGCAAAAAATAATTTTGATATCATATACTTGGATTTCAGGAAAGCTTTTGACACTGTTGCGCATGGAAGACTACTGTACAAATTGGAGCAGAATGGTATTAAGGGTAAGTTGCTACAATGGATAACAGGATGGTTAAGTGGGAGAAGACAGAGGGTGGTAATCAATGGGTGCTGCTCTTCGTGGACTAATGTTATTAGTGGAGTCCCACAGGGTTCGGTGTTGGGTCCACTGTTGTTTTGTGTATTTATCAATGATATTGATGAAGGTATATCAGGCTTAATGTCGAAGTTTGCAGATGACACAAAGGTTGGCAGGGTTGTTAATGACAGTAATGGCAGTGTGCTACTGCAACAGGATCTAGATAATTTGGGCAGATGGGCTAAGAAGTAGCAACTGAAGTTCAACCTTGACAAATGCAAAGTACTGCATATGGGTAGAAGTAACCCCAGAGAAACGTACCAACTGTGTGGTACTACACTTAAGGTGGTAGAAAATGAAAAAGACCTGGGAGTAATTGTGCAGTCAGATATGAAGTTTTCTGAGCAGTGCAGACAGGCTGCTAGGGCGGGTCATGGGGTTTTGTCAATGATATATAGGAATTTTGCTAGCAGAGAAAAGGAGGTGATTGTCCCTCTGTATAAGGCAATGGTCAGGCCACGCCTTGAGTACTGCGTACAGGTCTGGAGGCCTCATTTTAGGAAGGATGTAGATTTGCTTGAGCGTGTACAGAGAAGAGCAACACGATTGGTGAGGGGAATGAAGGGATTCTCTTACCAAGAGAGGCTTAAGTTCTGCAAATTGCAGTGGCTGGAGACTAGGCACCTGCGCGGTGATCTGATTGAGGTCTATAAGGCCTTGAATGGGTTGAGCACGCTGAATTCTGATGGGATCCTTCCACTTGTTCAGATTACCAACCTACGGGGACATAAGTTCAAATTAAGAAAGGACAGATGTAGAATAGATGTGCGGAAATTTGCCTTTAGCCAGCGGGTGGTTAATTGTTCGACAAACTTCCATCTGTCATTGTGGAAATTGATAGGTTAAATAAATTTAAGGAGGAACTGGACAGGCATTTGGAGGGAATGGTGTGATTTTTTTTTTTTTTTTTTTTGGCTGATGCTGCATAAGCTCCTACACTTGCTTTCTTGCATCATGTGCCACTATTACTACTACTACTACTACCTCTCTGCCCATCTGTTCAACCTTTCCAGATCCTGTTGCAGCAGCATAGTGTCAGTAGTGTCCTTGACAACCCTGCCAACCTTTGTATCGTCTGCAAGCTTGGACATTAAGCTTGATATACCATCATCAATATCATTTATAAATACAGAAAACAATAATGGACCCAACACTGAGCCCTGAGGGACTCCACTAATAACATTAGTCCACGATGAGCAGTGTCCATTGATTACCACTCTCTGTCTTCTTCCCCTCAACCACCCCTTTATCCATAGCAGCAATTTGCCTCCAATGTCACACTGCTCCAATTTGTGTAGCAGTCTTCCATGTGCAACAGTATCAAAAGCCTTTCTAAGATCCAAATATATAATATCAAAGTTATTCCCTGCATCCAGTTCCTTTGTGACTGCATCATAGTATCCAATCAAATTGGTCAGGCAAGACTTCCCCTTAACAAAACCATGCTGTGTCCGAGCTATAACTGAAGTCTTGTCTAAATGATCCTGCAGTGCTTCTTTAACTAGTGCCTCCATTAATTTTCCTGGAACAGAAGTTAAGCTCACCGGTCTATAATTACTTGTGTCAGCCTTTGATCCTCCTTTGTGAATTGGGGTCACATTTGCACATTTCCAGTCTATGGGTACCTCCCCTGAGTCCAAGGAAGCTCTCATAATTATGGCTAAGGGTTTGCTTACTTCCTTTGCTGCCTCCTTTAATATAACTGGATAGATCCCATCCACCCCCGGGTGCCTTTCTTGTGTTTATCTTCAACAATTTCTCCTCCACTTTACTCCCAGTTATTTCAAGATTCTGTAGCTTACTGCTAGAGTTGAATACACCTCTGGCATTCCCCTCGCTGAATAACTCCTCATGTGTGAATGTCGATGCAAAATATTCATTTAGTTTGTTAACTACCTGAGCAGGATCATCAACAGTTGACCCATCAATATCAAGTGGACCAATCTGATTCATCCCCTTACTTCTAGAGTTTACATAAGTAAAGAACTCTTTGCTGTTTTTCTTTGCATCCCTTGCCAAGGATTTCTCGTAATCTGCCTTCGCCTGCCTAACCTCCTTTGCAACTTGGTTGCATATCAACTTGTATCTATCATAGGCTTCTGTGTCATGTGTTAATTTGTAAGTATCCCATGCATTTTTCTTCTCTGCCATATGCCTCATTAGTTCATCTGACATCCATTTTGGCCTAAACCTTGAACAATATTTCTTAGTTGGTATGTAAAGCCTAGTAGCTTCCAAGATAAGTTCTTTGAATGCTTCCCATTTTGAATTTGCTGTTGGTAACATCATCAGTTGGTCCCACTGTATAGAATTTAAATACTCTCTCAGTCCATCGTAGTCGCCTTTACGGAAGCAATAACCCTTCCCTTTACCCCTAATGGTAGTTACCTCTTTGAGTAAATCCCACTTCAGCACACTGTGATCACTGCCACCTAGTGGTTCATTTATCTGCAGATTCTTAATGCATGAAGAATCACTGCTGATAATCAAATCAAGAGTATTACTCCCTCTAGTTGCCTCCCGAACATGCTGACGTAGAAAACAATCATCCAATAAATCCCCAAAAGCCCTGCTAGTGTGAGTGACCAGCCCCCAAATTCCAGTCAATATCTGGGAAATTAAAATCTCCCATTATAAGACTCTCTGATTTACTGGCCCACTCTATTTCTCTGTACAGTTTCTTATTATACTCATCAGAGTCATTAGGCCTATAGCACACTCCTACTCTCTATTTTGATCTCCCAATGCTTATGTCACACCAGACTGACTCAACACTGCACTGTCCAGCGATGTCGACTGGCTTCACTTCCTTGGTTTTTATGTGTTTCTTAACTAATAGCATAACCCCTCCCCCCTTCCTATCCTGTCTATCCTTTCTGTAGACGTTGTACTCCCCAAATTCGAGTTCTGCATCCCTTATATCTGTGTGACACCACGTCTCTGATATCCCAACAATATCTGCCTTTGATGTTTTTAGCAATACCTCAAATTCATCAAATTTATTTACTAAACTCCTAGCATTGGTGTACACGCAGGTATACCTGCACCTGTTTCTATTCTTAGCTACCCTAACACAACCCATGTGTTTACTTGTACCGCAATGGCTCCCAGCAGTCTCTGAAATATCATGCATCTTGTTTTTCAGGCTTCTGCTCATTCTAATAGAAGCAGTGCAAGAATCTCTTTCACCTCTGCCAGTGGCTACTGTCAATCTACTGTCAATATACATCAGTACACTGTGATCACTGCACCTAGTGGTTCCTTTATCTGCAAATTCTTAATACACAAATGTCACTGCTGATAACCAAATCAAGAGTATTACCCTCTCTGATTGCCTCTCGAACATGCTGCTGCAGAAAACAATCATCCAATAAATCCACAAAAGTCTTATTAGTGTGTGAGCGACCAACCCACAAGTTCCAGTCAATATCTGGGAAGTTAAAATCCCCCATTATAAGACATTTTGATTTACTGGCCCACTATATTTCTCTGTACAATTGTTCATTGTACCAGAGTCACACCATGACTCTGGTACAATGTCACACCAAACTGACTCAACAGTGCACTGTTCATCTATATCAACTGGATGCACTTATTTTGATTTTATGTTTTTTTTAATTAACAGCATAATTAAGATTATGCTATCAATGTTAATCTTCAATTTCCACTTCTGAATCCATCTGCCTAATGTTTCTAGGCCTTACTGCAGTAGTATGCCTCGATTCCTGTCATATCCACCATATCATCATGTGATATCCACCAAGTCAAACTCCATATCACAGGAAACTTAAACAATGGAATCTGGTTTCATAAATGCTGAAAACAGTAAGGTGCCCAGCACTAAGCCCTGAAGAAATGCCAGTAATAATACTAGTTCAAGAAGAGTAATGCCCACTTATAACTACTCTCTGAATTCTGCCACACAACCCTTTATCCACAGCAATAGCTTGCTGTTAATACTACACTGTTTTAATTTGTACAGCAGTCTTTCCTGATGTAGCTGAGTGGTCAGGAGCGAGAGTGCATAGCACATGTTCCTTGAGTGGACTGGGGTTCAAGCCTCTGACTACTAAATACGATAAATATTTGTATTGATGATTTATTGTAAACTCTACTGACTTGGTTGTCGTGCTGGAGTATAAAAGAATATTTATTTATATGATGCCAAAATTAGTTTTTCGCCCAGTTCCATTGATACTGTGTTATAAGAGCTAATCGGGTTGGTCAGACAAGATCTCCCCTTGACAAATTATGGTAAGATTTCCATATAGCTCAATTCCTGTCAAGATGATCCCGCATTACTTCTTCAATCAAGTAAACTTAGAGGTTTGCAGTTAGTGCTTTGTACTTTGATCCAAATGTCTTTTGTGCAAATGGCTCTCCTATTTGTGAATAGGAGAAACATCTGCATATCTCTAATCTGTAGGGAACGCCTCTGAACCCAAGGATGCCATAATTATGGTCAAGAGTTTGCTTACCTCTTTTGCTGCTTCTTTTAATATAACTGGATAGATTCCATCAGCCCCAGGCACCTTAATTACTTTTATTTATAGCTGCGATGGTTTCTTTTTCACTTTATTCTCAATTAACACAAAATCATTTAGCTCCCAGTGACTTTGACTGCAGATGAAAAATATTTATTCAGTTTGTCAGTAATCTGAACAGGATCATCAATAGTTATGCTATTCATATCGGCCAATGTAATTCATCCCTTTCCCACCAGTTTTAACATAAACAAATAATTCATTCCAACTTTTCTTTGCATTCTAAAGGCTTCTCAAAATCTGCCTTAGCTTGACTTATCACTTTAGTGACTTACTTACGAAGCAGTCTCTACTTATTGTAGGTTTCTGTGTCACCTGATAATTTATGACATCTCATATATTTTTCTCCTCTGCTACTACACCTATCATCAGTTCATCTGGCACCCATTTGGGCCTAAACCTTGAACTTTTAGCTGATATGAAAAGCTCAGCAGCTTCTGATTACTTCCCTGAATGCTTTCCATATGTAGTTGATAATATCATCAACTGGTTCCAATGAAAGATCTCTAAAAGCTATCTTAGACCACTGTAGTTGCCTGCATGAAAGCAAACTCCCTTCCCTTTAACTGTGACAGTAGTTTTATCTTTAAGTAGAACCCACATCAATAGATAATGATTGTTGTCACCTAGTAGTTCCTTTATCTGGATATTCTTAATGCATGAAGAGTCACTGCTGATAACTAGATCAAGACTATTTGATGTCCACACATTTCATGATTTTATCAGTACTTCAAATTCATCAAATTTATTCACTCTGCTATTAGAATTAGTGTACAATAATTCTATTATATGCATCTGTTTTTGCTTTTAGTAGCCCTAACACAACCCATGTATTTTCTTGTCTCATGATTACCTTCCTCTGCCCCCTGCAGTCCTTGTAATATCAGACGGCTCTCTTTTTGGTCTGCGACATTTTCCAATAGAAACAATGCAAGAAGAATCACTTACACCTCTGCCTGTGACTGCTGTTAATCTATGTCTGTTTATCCTCCCCTAAGTTAGTAGTTTTTCAACCCACCTAATACTGCCTTGATAGTATCAGCAATATTCTTGCAGCCCTTCTATTTAAGTGTGTCGCATCCCTGTAAAACAGTCTCTCTTGTTAATAAGCACAGACTATGCTGAGAAAAATTCTAGCCTATAAGCCTTGCACAAGCTTTCCAGGGCTGAATTAATGGACAAAGCTCTCATCAAACACTCCATTCTATTATGTCTTGGCAGAATTTCTTAGAACTGAGACAATTTCTGTCTTGTGACTTTTTCTCAATATTACCCTATACTCATTAAATAAATCCTCAGTTTGCTTATTCTTAAGATCATTAGGGCCAATATGTACAACAATAACACCTTCTGTGTCCTTAAAATTTGATATGTGTTCTTCAATATCATTAACTTTCACCCCATACATATTCTGTCCTATTCCACCTATCCTTTTGCACATAATATATTTCCTGTTTTCTTTAGAATGGTTATTACTTCCTTTGGTACCAGAACTTTCAGCCTTAGGGTATGCCACTATATTGTCCAATGTATTGTCCACTATATTGTCCATTACTTTTGGCTTCAGTACTGAACTGGGCAGCTGAGTGTTCCTCATTTTAATTTCCTTGTTGTGTTCCTCATTTTAATTTCATCAAGAACATCTAATTTGTTCTTCAAGCTCTCATATTTGCCTATCAGATTGTTGTTATTTGGTTTTTAGGAGCATTAGCAACTAAGGCCATATTGCTCCGGGATATGCGGTGGTCATTCCTTGACCTTTCCGCATACTCCGTATTTGGTGGTGACGGGCTCGAACCCCGGTCTAATCAAGAAGCATGTGCTACGCACTGCTGCTCCTTCCCACCTGGCTACGGAGGCGCCCCTTGCCTATCAGAATCTGCACTTTTCTCCTCACACTCTTTGCAATGAAAACACTCAAAGGCATCACCTTTCAATGTATCATGTCTTTCTACTTTCTTTTGTTATTATTCTGAAGCCATTCTTGAATGAGACTACAGCAACTCCACCACATGTGTACATGAAGATACTTTACCCAACCAAGCCAATCAGTGCAGTGGTGAATATGTTCATGTAGTCTTGGGTTGTGTTGTCTATGCTAAGTGATTGGTCTCTTAATGCAGTGAGAAGCCGAATATCAACTTGCATAATGGTTTCTATCCTTGTCTCATGGATGTGAGCCATCGGCTACATTTTTTCTAAAAATTTATTGTATTAGGCAGTCCCAGCCAATTTTTTGGCAACTCTGCCATCTATTTACAGCATTGTACAGATAATATCATACAGACAGAAATCGACAATATCATTAGTTATTGCTACTGGGCACATTTCCCCTCTCTTTCTAGACAGAAAGAGTTACAGAGCAGATCACTTTCCTTCTTTTGAGAGAACTGAAATCACTTTCTTTCTCCTTTAACAGAAATGAGATCACTTTCTTTCTCCTTTAACAGAACACTTTACTAGACCAAAAGCTCACTAGAAGCACAGCTTCCTGAAGCTGTCCATGAGGGCAGCTTCAGGAAGCGTGGCTTTATGCCATGTTTTATCAAGGGGAGAACTGTCCTTGGCAGTTCTCCCCTTGAGATTTTTTTTTGTTGCTCTAGCTTGAGGCATTTTAGCTGAAACTTAAATTAAAAATATCACACTAAACTAAGATATGCAAGTACAGTATTAATGCTACACCATTCCCAGGTTACAAAAAAATAATACATATTGCACTATAAAATTATGTTAAGTACTGTATACAGTTGCATTAAAAAATTATGTTCATACTGTTATAAATTTATAGTTTACAGACTTAATAAAAATATTTCTAATATTAATTATACTTGTATGGAATTACATAAAAGAATATTAAATAACATTTATGCTGTTTTTACATTAATGCAATAAACATCAAACAATGTCGGCAATTTACAAAGCCAAGTAAGAAAAGTTGTCATCTACTTTATTAGATAAACAAATAATAATTGCAATGTTAAGTTTAAACAAAAAGATGAAAAAAAAAAAAAAAATAATAATAATAATTTTAAGAAATATAAAAAAATCTACTTAGCAGATTTTGAAAATCACTCCATCACAACAGCTAGCCTATTATTACAATTATATAGGATTATTAATCTTATTACCATTCTGTGAACTACTGATTACCTTAATTTCAGCATTAGGTTCTTCAATAGCACTTGTATGTACCAATCTAGCAAAAGAAAAATCTGGTATAATATCTGGAATATCAACTTCAACATGACCCTGTTTCAGAATGATCTGAATTGGTAAATTGTACTGGCATTTCATTCTTCTGGAGTAGATGCTTAAATGAAAAATAAAAAAATAGTATAAAAGAATTCAATTAAATAGCTAATATGACAAAATTGACATAAACTTGAAATATTACATGGTAATTATTAAAAATGGAAATTCACTGAAAAGCAAATCACTTCAACACTGTACTCAGAGGACAAATTTAATAAATGGTCATCAAATGCATGTTCTGTGCTACATACCACAAAGTAGTCCCCTATAAAATTGAATATACAGTAGACTTTTAATTATATACGACTGAAATAAATTTTCCTGGATTTGCCACAAAATAAGAAAATATCATAAATGTTATTTAATCCCTTGTTTTGTTTGAAATCTCTTGCTCAGATTACAAACCTGAGGGGGCATAAACTCAAGTTAAGGAAAGATAGCTGTAGAATAGATGTGCAGAAATTTGCCTTTAGCCAGCAGGTAGTTGATACCTTAAATAAATTCAAGGAAGAAGTGGAAAATCTTTTAGAGAGAATGGATGGGTGAAATGGGAATTTTTTTTTTTTTTTTTTTTTTTTTTGGCTGATATATAAGCTCGCTTTCTTGTATCATATGCCTCTGCTAATGCAGAAAAAAAAAATTTATTTGCAAATGAATATATTTTTATAAATATGAATATACTAAATATACTACAGCATGAGTGATTTGACATAAAATTTAACATGTAGGAAAACAATTATGTTCATTTTTTCTCTTGGTTTCATTTCTGCAAATATATCCCCAATTCACAAAGGAAGAACAAAGGCTGATGTAATTACAGACCCATTTGCTTAACTTCTATTCCAGGAAAAATAATCGAGTCTCTGGTTAAAGAAGGCATTAGCATTAGTAGAGGCATTTGATGCAAGAAGGCAAGCATATGCAGCATCAGCCAAAAAAAAAAAAAAAAATAAATAAATAAATAAAAATAACCACTTCCACTTCACCCCTCTGTTCGTTCGAAATACCTGTCCAGCTGAGCCTTAAACTTATTTATGCTATCAACTTCCACGACAAGGGATGGAAGTCTGTTCCACCAACCAACCACCCGCTGGCTAAAGGCAAATTTCCTCACATCTATCCTACATCTGTCTTTCCTCAATTTGAATTTATGCCCTCTCAGGTGATTATTCTGAGCAAGAGGAAGATTCACATCAGCATTGAGCATGCTCAAACCATTCAAGGCTTTATACACCTCTATCAGATCACCTCGCTGGTGCCTAGTCTCCAGACACTGTAATTTGCAAAACTTAAGCCTTTCTTCGTAAGAGCACCATTTGTTCCATTCACTTAATCTTGTTGCCCTTCTCTGTACTCGTTCCAGCATCTCTACATCCTTCTTGAAATGAGGCCTCCAGACCTGTATACAGTACTCTAGGTGTGGCCTGACCATTGCCTTATACAAGGGAATAATCACCTCCTTATCCCTGCTAGAAAAATTCCTATATATCATCGACAATACACCATGAGCTACTCTTGCAGTCCATCTGCACTGTCAGAAAACTTCATATCTGCCTGTACAACCACCCCCAGGTCTCTTTCATTCTCTACCACTGTCAGTGTAGTACCACAGAGTTGATACGTTGCTGTTTCCCATATGTAGTACTTTACATTTGTCAATTTTAAACTTCATTTGCCACCTCTCAGCCCATCTGCTCAACCTTTCCAGATCCTGTTGCAGTAGCATAGTGTCAGTAGTGTCCTTGACAACCCTGCCAACTTTCGTATCGTCTGCAAACTTAGACATTAAGCTTGATATACCATCATCAATATCATTTATAAATACAGAAAACAATAATGGACCCAATACTGAACCCTGAGGGACTCCACTAATAACATTAGTCCACGATGAGCAGTGTCCATTGATTACCACTCTCTGTCTTCTCCCCCTCAACCACTCCTTTATCCATAGCAGCAATTTGCCTCCAATGCCACACTGCTCCAATTTGTGCAGCAGTCTTCCATGTGCAACAGTATCAAAAGCCTTTCTAAGATCCAAGTATATAATATCAAAGTTATTCAGTGCATCCAGTTCTTTTGTGACTGCATCATGGTATCCAATCAAATTGGTCGGGCAAGACTTCCCCTTAACAAAACCATGCTGTGTCTGAGCTATAACTGAAGTCTTGTCTAGATGATCATGCAGTGCTTCTTTAACCAGTGCCTCCATTAATTTTCCGGGAACAGAAGTTAAACTAACAGGTCTATAATTACTTGTGTTGCCCTTTGATCCCCCTTTGTGAATTGGGGTCACATTTACACATCTCCAGTCCATGGGTACTTCATCTGAGTCCAAGGAAGCTCTCATAATTATGGCTAAGGGTTTGCTTACTTCCTTTGCTACCTCCTTTAATATAACTGGATAGATCCCATCCACCCCAGTATTTATTGTATTTATCTTCAACAATTTCTCCTCCACTTTACTCTCAGTTATTACAAGATTCTCTAGCTTACTGCCAGAGTTGAATACACCTCTGGCATTCCCCTCGCTGAATAACTCCTCATGTGTGAATGTCGATGCAAAATGTTCATTTAGTTTGTTAGCTACCTGAGCAGGATCATCAACAGTTGACCCATCGATATCAAGGGGACCAATCTGATTCATCCTCTTCCTTCTAGAGTTTACATAAGTAAAGAACTCTTTGCTGTTTTTCTTTACATCCCTTGCCAAAGATTTCTCGTAATCTGCCTTCGCCTGCCTAACCTCCTTTGTAACTTGGTTACAGATCAACTTGTATCTATCATAGGCTTCTGTGTCACGTGTTAATTTGTATGTATCCCATGCAATTTTCTTCTCTGCCATATGTCTCATTAGTTCATCTGACATCCACTTAGGCCTAAACCTTGAACAATATTTCTTAGTTGGTATGTAAAGCCTAGTAGCTTCCAAGATAAGTTCTTTGAATGCTTCCCATTTTGAATTTGCTGTTGGTAACATCATCAGTTGGTCCCACTGTATAGAATTTAAATACTGTCTCAGTCCATCGTAGTCGCCTTTACGAAAGCAATAACCCTTCCCTTTACCCCTAATGGTAGTTACCTCTTTGAGTAAATCCCACTTCAGCACACTGTGATCACCGCCACCTAGTGGTTCATTTACCTGCAGATTCTTAATGCATGAAAAATCACTACCGATAATCAAATCAAGAGTATTACTCCCTCTAGTTGCCTCCCGAACATGCTGTTATCTGTTATCTGGTTTTTAGGAGCATTAGCAACTAAGGCCATATTGCTCCGGGGATATGCGGTGGTCATTCTCTGATCTTTCTGCATCCTCCGTGTTTGGTGGGCACGGGTTCGAATCCCGAACATGCTGATGTAGAAAACAATCATCCAATAAATCCACAAAAGCCTTGCTAGTGTGTGGGTGACCAGCCCCCAAATTCCAGTCAATATCTGGGAAATTAAAATCCCCCATTATAAGACTCTCTGATTTACTGGCCCACTCTATTTCCCTGTACAGTTTCTTATTATACTCATCAGAGTCATTAGGCCTATAGCCCACTCCTACTCTCAATTTTGATCTCCCAATGCTTATGTCACACCAAACTGACTCGACACTGCACTGTCCAGCAATGTCGACTGGCTTCACTTCCTTGGATTTTATGTATTTCTTAACTAATAGCATAACCCCTCCTCCCTTCCTATCCTGTCTATCCCTTCTGTAGACATTGTACTCCCCAAATTCCAGTTCTGCATTCCTTATATCTGTGTGACACCATGTCTCTGAAATCCCCACAATATCTGCCTTTGATGTTTTGAGCAATACCTCAAATTCATCAAATTTATTTACTAAACTCCTAGCATTGGTGTACACGCAAGTATACATGCACCTGTTCTTTTTCTTAGCTACCCTAACACAACCCATGTGTTTACTTGTAACCCAATGATTCCCAGCAGTCTCTGAAATATCCTGCATCTTATTTTCCAGGCTTCTGCTCATTCCAATAGAAGCAGTGCAAGAATCACTTTCACCTCTGCCAGTGGCTACTGTTAATCTATTAGTCCTTGTAACTCCCCCAATCTAGCAGTTTTCCGACCCACCTAACACTGCCTCGATAGCATCAGCAAACATTCTTGCACCCTTTCTATTTAAGTGTATCCCATCCCTGTAGAAGCTGTCTCTCCTGTTAACAAGTACAGACCAGGCTGAAAAAAATTCTACCCTTTGAGCCTTGCACAATCTTTCTAGGGCCAAATTGATCGACAGGGCTTTCATCATATACTCCCTCCTATCGTGTCTGGGCAGAATTGCAGACACTTTCAAATTCAACCCTAATTCACGGCTTTTTTTCAACAGTGACCTGTACTTGTTAAGTAATTCCGCCGGTCTCCTACTCTTAATATCATTAGTTCCAACGTGTACAACTATATCCCTTTTTGTGCCCTTAAAAGATGATATCCGCTCTACAACGTCATCAACCTTTGCCCCTGGCAGACATACCCTGGTCCTGTTCCACCTATCCTTTTTACAAAGCATGTTTCCCGTTTCCCTGACAATAGAGTCACCAACAACTACTGTTCCTTTGGGACCAGCGCATTCTGCCTTGGGGGCTGCCGCTGTGTTGCGTGATGACCAAGTGCAAGCTCTGGCATTTGTGTGGGCAGCTGAGAGCTTGATGGGCCCTCACTTTTAATCCTTCGAGGGCATCCACCCTGTCCTTCAAGCTCTCATATAGGCCCATAACAACGCTGAGTTGTCGCCTGATTTCCTTACACTCCTTGCATCGCGCACACACAAAGACATCCCCCACGGCAATATCATGTCCCGTACCCGACTGCTCCACAAACATCAAGCAAGTGGTGCATTTTAATAGGCTGTGATTCAGAGGGAACTGCCCCGCTCAGTTCTCCCCTGAGCCACAGCACTCCCATTAGCTTGAGCCTTTTGCTTTGCTGCTCTGGTCTGGGTCATGATTTCGATTTAATTTCAATAAAATTTCAATTTCAGTACAAAATTAAAACCCTAAACCTATATCCCAACACAGTTATAACGCTATATTTATGTTTCAATTTTGAGTGTTATCTACGAAATCCCTTTATATAACTTCCGTATCAAGTTAAGTACTAATTATTTATTTTTTACTAATTATTTATGTTACGTAACCCAAGTCGTTATATGTATAGTTAAAAGTACAATTTAATTGACAATGAAGTTCAACAAGATTAATTCTCTGATTAATTGACAATATTATGTACTATACTATACTATATTAAACTTATGCTATCAATTTCGAGGTATTTTGTATCGCGTAACAATGGCGGCAATTTATGATCGGTAAACACGTGGATTTGATACCCTTTCCGATACTAAGTAATACCTACAAAATCTCTATCTAAGTTACTTTAATCTAAGTATCATAAATAGGAATATAAAGCTACTCTATAAAATAAGTTAATATGCCAATTTAAGCTAATAAAACAGAAAATAAATCAGAAAAAACTTCTCTGTTCCAGGAGCAGCAAAAATGTACGTCCGCACAGGCTACCCTCGTTCTCGAGATTATGGAACATCTAGACAGGAATGCAATTATACTGCAGTCACAGCATAGGTTTCTTAAGGGGCAATCTTGTCTAACCAATCTGATGGATATTATAATGCAGTAACAAAGGACACTGGATGCAAGAAATAATTTTGATATCATATACTTGGATTTCAGGAAAGCTTTTGATACTGTCGCACATAAAACTGCTGTACAAATTGGAGCAGTGTGCCACTAAAGGCAAGTTACGGCTCTGGATAAAGGGATGGTTGAGTGGGAGAAGACAGAGAGTTGTTATTAATGGACACTGCTCTTTATGGACTAATGTTATTAGTGGGATCCTCCAGTGCTTAGTCCATTGTTGTTTTTTAAATTTATTAATGATATTGAAGAAGGTATATCAGGCTTAATATCAGTAACCAGCGTAAGTTGCTGCAACAAGATCTAAGCAAATTAGGCCAATTGGCTGAGAAATGGCAGCTGGAGTTTAACATTGGTAAATGCAAAGTACTGCATATGGATAGCAGTAATCCCAGATCTTTTTCCAGTACTCAAGGTCTTTTTCATTTTTCACTGCCCTCAGTGAAAAATGAAAAAGACAGATTAATTGTGCAGTCAGATATGAAGTTCCCTGAGCAATGCAAACAGGCCAACAGGACAGCTCATGGAGTTCTATGTATGATATTCAGGAGGAATTTGCTAGCAGGGACAAGGAAGTGATTATACCATTGTACAAGGCAATGGTTAGGCTGCATCTTGAGTACTATACAGAAGTCTAGAGGCCTCATTTTAGGAATGAAGCAGATCTGCTGGAACAGATGCAGAGAAGGGCAATGAGATTCTAGAATGGAATGAAAGTGTGGTTTTACCAAGACAGCCTTCAATTCTGGCAATTGCATCATCTTGAGACTAGGCACCTGCAAGGTAATCAGGTAATTTGATCGAGACTTTACGACTTTGAATGGATTAAGCAAGCTCGATGCTGATGGCATTCTTCCTCTTGTTTAGACTATATACATGGGGGGGGGGCATATATTCAAATTGAGGAAAGATGGTTGCAGGATAGATGTGGGGAGGTTTGCCTTCAACCAGCAGACAGTTGACTATTGGAACAAACTTGCATCTGGTGTTGTGGAGGTGGGCAATTTGAATAAATTCAAGGAAGAAATAGACAAATTATTGTTGTATAAGTGATGTGGAAGCAGTTTTTTTTTTTTTTTTTGGTTGATGCTTATAAGCTTGCTTCCTTGCATTATATGCCACTATTAATAATAATAACAATAATGACCAAACAGCACAAAGAATGCAAGCAGATGAGCAAAGGATACAAGGAGCAATTAACCATCAATGCTGCAGTTATAGAGCAAGCTAACAAGAAGTGTCACAACATGTTTGATTGATTGATTTAGTTTTTAATGGTGCATTGGCAACTTAGGTCATAATGCGCCTCACAACATGTACACAGCCTATATCGATTACCGCAAGACCTTTAACTCCATGCCTCATAGCTGACTAACAGAGATGCTGAAGATATGCAAAGTCAATCTGACAGTAACAAACTTCCTAGAAGTAACCGTGGTGAAATGGAGTACCACCATGCAGATTGGCTTTGGACATCTCCCTAAGCCCACTGTGGTTCTGTCTAGCACTCCACCATGTTCAATTGCAGCAAGTATGAATATAACCTCAAAGAAGGAAGGAAAAACCTGTACACTCTCTCCCACCATATATGGATGACAAACAAGTTCTACCAGTCAACTGAGAAGCAAGTCCAGCAACTAGTTCGGATAACAGAAGAATTCAGCAATGATATCAGGATGGAATTTGATCTAGACAAATGCAAGACCCACGGATTGCATAAGGGGAAATTAGTCAGCCGAAATTACCAGCTGCAGACTGGTAAAGAGATTAAAGCCATGACAGATGGAGAAACTAAAAAATACCCGGGGATGATGCAGGCTCAGCAGTAAGAGCACAAGGAAATCAAGGCCTATCTGACTGAAAAATACCATCAGAGATTCAGAAGCCTGCTCAAAGCAAAGCTGAATGGAGGGAACACACTTAAAGCATAAACACCTATGCAGTCCCAGTGCTAGCATACTCCTTCGGGATCATAGATTGGACTAATACCCAGCTGGAGGATATCGTGAGAAAGACAAGGACAATGATGACCAAGAGCCGCCAACATTACCCAAAGTCAGACGTGGAGAGACTAACAATAGCTCAGAAAAGGGAAAAAATGGGCCTGATAGACCTCAATGAACAACAGAAAATAGCAATGGTTAACCTGAAGGATTACTTTCAGAAAAACACAGAAGCACTCTACCAGGCCATAAGGAAGACAGACGAGCAGCATACTCCACTCAACCTAAGCAAGGAGTCCCCTCCAGCCCAGACAGCACAAACAAAGCTAGAAAAATGGGCAAAGAAGACACTCAATTGCAGAAACTACAATGACCTCCACCAAGATCACATAGATAAAATAGCTTCCAATGCATGGCTCATGAGTGGGACGCTCTTACCTGAGACTGAAGGATTCATGCTCGGCATCCAAGAGCAGGTCATCCATTATCAACCCACTGCAGGATGGAAGCCTCCTCAACAATTCATGCTGAGGGAAATGGACCATAATCTGCCATGCTGGTCCAGTGCGGGTTGGCAGATCGACCGTATTTAGCAGTCGGGGGCTTGAACCCCGGTCTACTCAAAGAGCGTGTGCTATTGCACTCCGCTCCTGACCACTCAGCTACGGAGGCAATCAACACCAAAAACTACAGAAAATACATCGCCAAGGAGCCCAGAGTGTCTGATTACACATATTGACAATGCCACCTGGCCTCAGAAACGATCTAACACACCACCATGGGATGTAAGATGATCACCCAGACTGAGTTCGCTCATAGATGAACAGGTAGCCAGGATAATACATCAGAAGCTAGCAAGAAAATACCACTTGACCAAAGAAAAGACATCATATTACAAGTACGAACCCCAGCAGTACTAGAAACCCCAACCCACAAGCTGTACTGGGATTGTGCCATAATAACGAACAAGACAATCCCGCACAACAGACCAGATATAACCCCTGTCGACAAGAAAGGAAAGGCTACCTATCTGATTGACATAGCAGTGCCCAACACTGGCAACCCCCAGAAAACCCATGAGGAAAAAATTAGGAAGGACACAAACCTAAGACAGGAAATCAAAGAGATGTGGCATATGCAACAAGTAACGACCATTCCGATCATCGTATCAACCACCGGTATGGTTAGTTAGTTAGTTAGTTATTTGGTTTTTAGGAGCATTAGCAACTAAGGCCATATTGCTCTGGGATATGCGGTGGTCATTCCCTGACCTTTCCACATCCTCTGTATTTGGTGGTGACAGGCTCGAACCCCGGTCTAATCAAGAAGCATGTGCTATGCACTGCTGCTCCTTCCCACCTGGCTACGGAGGCGCCCACCGGTATGGTGTCAAGACCCTACATAGCAGCCTAGCAGCAATAGGTCTCCCAGGGAACACCTACAAGGAAATCTAGAAAGTCACAATCCTGAAGACCTGCAGGACAGTAAGAGTGTTCCTCAAACAACTGTAACACCAGACATAATAACCACCCTGTGCACTTGGTAGCAGTAAACGTCAAGGGGTGGAACCCCCCCCCCATTCAGGGAGAAATAAAATAAGAGCAACAACAACAACAATAATAATCAAATTTTGTCCTTGACTAATCTGGTTGCTCTTCTTTGTATCCATCCAAAGAGATTCAATCCTTCTTAAAACAAGATCTGTATGCAGTACTTAAGATGTGGCATAATTATTACTCTATGCAATGAGATAATCACTTCCTTGTCTCTGCTGACAAAATTCCTATATATCATTGACAAAACCCCATGAGCTGTCCAAGCAGTCTGTCTACACTACTCAGAAAACTTCACAACCATACTATAAAATTATCCCTAGACCTCTTTTGTTCTCCACACATTGATTGTGGTACCACCTAATTGATATGTTATTCTGGATTTACTGCTGCCCATATGCAGTACTTTGCATTTATCAATATTAAACCTTAATTGTCCCTTTCAGCCCACCTGCCTAATTCTTCTAGTTCTTGTTGCAGTAGTACACCTTGTTTATCATTAACCACCCTGCCAACCTTTGTATCATTTACAAATTTAGACAATAAGCTTGATATTCCTTCATCAATATTGTTAATGAATATTGTAAAAAAACAGTATGGTCCAGCACTGAATCATCAGGGACGCTAATAATTACATTAATCCAAAAAGTGCAGTGCCCATTTATAACCACTTTCTGTCTTCTTATGCATTCAACCATTTATCCATGGCGGTAACTTTTCTCTAATGACACACTGCTCTGATTTGTACAGCGATCTTTCATTAGCATTAGCATTAGTAGAGGCATATGATGCAAGAAAGCAAGCTTATTCAGCATCAGCCAAAAAAAAAAAAAAAAAAAAAAACAACCACTACTCCCATTTCACCCCTCCAATCGTTCGAAATACCTGTCCAGCTGAGCCTTAAATTTGTTTAGGCTATCAACTTCAACAACAAGCGATGGAAGTCTATTCCTCAAACCAACTGCCCGCTGGCTAAAGGCAAATTTCCGCACATCTATCCGACATCCATCCTTCCTCAATTTGAATTTATGCCCTCTCAGGTGATTATTCTGAGCAAGAGGAAGAATCCCATCGGCATTGAGCATGCTCAAGCCATTCAAAGCCTTATACACCTCTATCAGATCACCTCGCCGATGCCTAGTCTCCAGGCTCTGTAATTTGCAAAACTTAAGCCTTTCTTCGTAAGAGCAACCCTTTGTTCCATTCACTAATCTTGTTGCCCTTCTCTGTACTCGTTCCAGCAGCTCTACATCCTTCTTGAAATGAGGCCTCCAGACCTGTATACAGTACTCAAGGTGTGGCCTGACCAATGCCTTATACAAGGGAATAATCACATCCCTGTCCCTGCTAGAAAAATTCCTGTATATCATTGACAAGACACCATGAGCTACTCTTGCAGCTCGTCTGCACTGCTCAGAGAACTTCATATCTGCCTGCACAATTACCCCCAGGTCCTTTTCATTCTCTACCACTGTCAGCGTAGTACCACAGAGTTGATACGTTGATCTGGGGTTACTGTTTCCCATATGTAGTACTTTACATTTGTCAATGTTAAACTTCATTTGCCACCTCTCAGCCCATCTGCTCAACCTTTCCAGATCCTGTTGCAGCAGCATAGTATCAGTAGTGTCCTTAACAACCCTGCCAACCTTTGTATCGTCTGCAAACTTGGACATTAAGCCTGATACACCATCATCAATATCATTTATAAATACAGAAAACAACAGTGGACCCAACACTGAACCCTGAGGAACTCCACTAATAACATTAGTCCACGTTGAGCAGTGTCCATTGATTACTACTCTCTGTCTTCTGCCACTCAACCATCCCTTTATCCATAGCAGCAATTTGCCTCCAATGCTACACTTCTCCAATTTGTGCAGCAGTCTTCCATGCGCAACAGTATCAAAAGCCTTTCTAAGATCCAAATATATAATATCAAAGTTATTCCCTGCATCCAGTTCTTTTGTGACTACATCATAGTACCCAATCAAATTGGTCAGACAAGACCTGCCCTTAACAAACCCATGCTGTGTCTGAGCTATAACTGAATTCTTGTCCAGATGATCCTGCAGTGCTTCTTTAACCAGTGCCTCCATTAATTTTCCTGGAACTGAAGTTAAACTAACAGGTCTATAATTACTTGTGTCAGCCTTTGATCCTCCTTTGTGAATTGGGGTTACATTTGCACATCTCCAGTCCATGGGTACCTCCCCTGAGTCCAAAGAAGCTCTCATAATTATGGCTAGGGGTTTGCTTACTTCCTTTGCTGCCTCCTTTAATATAACTGGATAGATCCCATCCACCCCGGGTGCCTTTTTTATGTTTATCCTCAACAATTTCTCCTCCACTTTCCTCTCAGTTATTAGAAAATCATCTAGCTCACTGCCAATGTTTACTTCACCTACGACATTCCCCTTCCTGAATAACTCCTCATGTGTGAATGTAGATGCAAAATACTCGTTTAGATTGTTAGCCACCTGAGCTGGATCCTCAACTGTTGAACCATCAACATCCAGTGGACCAATCTGATTCATCCCTTTCCTTCTTGAGTTTAAATAGGTAAAGAACTCTTTTCTGTTTTTCTTTGCATCCTTTGCCAAGGATTTCTCATAATCTGCCTTTGCCTGCCTAATCTCCTTTGTGACTTGGTTACAGACCAACTTATATCTATCATAGGCTTCCATGTCACCCATTAATTTGTATGTATCCCATGCATTTTTCTTCTCTGCCATATGTCTCATTAGTTCATCTGACAACCATTTAGGCCTGAACCTTGAACAATATTTCTTGGTTGGTATGTAAAGCCTGGTAGCTTCCAAGATTAGTTCCTTGAATCTTCCCATTTTGAATTTGCTGTTGGTAACATCATCAGTTGGTCCCACTGTATAGAATTTAAATACTGTCTCAGACCATCATAGTCGCCTTTACGAAAGCAAAAACCCTTCCCTTTACCTCTGATGGTAGTTACCTCCTTGAGTAAATCCCACTTCAGCACACTGTGATCACTGCCACCTAGTGGTTCCTTTATCTGCAGATTCCTAATGCATGAAGAATCACTACTGATAATCAGATCAAGAGTATTACTCCCTCTAGTTGCCTCCCGAACATGCTGGTGTAGAAAACAATTATCCAATAAATCCACAAAAGCCTTGCTAGTGTGTGAGTGACCAACCCACAAATTCCAGTCAATATCTGGGAAAATAAAATCCCCCATTATAAGACTCTCTGATTTACTGGCCCATTCTATTTCCCTGTACAGTATCTTATTATATTCATCAGAGTCATTAGGCCTATAGCACACTCCTACTCTCAATTTTGATTTACCTATGCTTATGTCACACCAAACTGACTCGACACTGCCCTGTCCATCGATGTCGACTGGCTTCACTTCCTTGGATTTTATGTGTTTTTTAACTAATAGCATAACCCCTCCTCCCTTCCTATCCTGTCTATCCTTTCTGTAGACGTTGTACTCCCCAAATTCCAGTTCTGCATTCCTTATATCTGTGTGACACCACGTCTCTGATATCCCAACAATATCTGCCTTTGATGTTTTGAGCAATACCTCAAATTCATCAAATTTATTTACCAAACTCCTAGCATTGGTGTACACGCAGGTATACATGCACCTGTTTCTATTCTTAGCTACCCTAACACAACCCATGTGTTTACTTGTACCGCAATGACTCCCAGCAGTCTCTGAAATATCCTGCATCTTGTTTTTCAGGCTTCTGCTCATTTCAATAGAAGCAGTGCAAGAATCACTTCCACCTCTGCCAGTGGCTACTGTTAATCTATTAGTCCTTGTATCCCCCCCAACTAGCAGTTTTCCGACCCACCTAACACTGCCTCGACAGCATCAGCAAAAATTCTTGCACCCTTTCTATTTAAGCGTATCCCATCCCTGTAGAAGCAATCTCTCCTGTTAACAAGTACATTCCAGGCTGAAAAAAATTCTACCCCTTGAGCCTTGCACAATCTTTCCAGGGCCGAATTGATCGACAAGGCTCTCATCATATACTCTCTCCTATCGTGATTTCAGTAACTGTTTCACATGAAACAGTTACTGAAAGCTTTCTGAAATTAAAGTATATTGCGGCAAAATTATTTTTTGCATCCAGTTTCTTTGTTTCTGCATCATAGTAGCTAATCAGATTGATCAAAATATCTCTGCTTAAATAGTAGAAGTTCAAATGGTTTCTGGTAAGCATGACAGTCACACAACATGTTTTCCAATACAATCCAGGTTCTCTCTTGTATGGTTCATGGATTGCATTAAAAATTTTTACAGGCTTGGTGTCCATCAATTGAAGTATCTCTTTGAATATTAATACACAGCATTTACAATATTATTACTATAGTATCATTAAAAGATCTGCTCCATATAAACTACTGGAATGGGTAAATCCCATGATCCTCATGCTAATTTCTTTAAAATTTGATCATCAGAAGGAATTTTTATACTTTTAAAACTTTTAATAATTTTAATTAACATCAGTGGATATGCAACATACTGATATTAATTAGATATTTATATTTGCCCTCTGAGTTCATTTTCAAAAGAAATACACCTAATTTAGGCACATCCAATGTGTGAATAAAAATATAAATGGGAGGGTTATGAAATTTTGCCACCACGGATTAAAAAATAAACAAAGAACAAAGATGCACTTACAGTTTCCTTACAAATTGATATTCGTAAAAAAAAAAAAAAAATTATACGATCTTCAAATTGGAAATATGAATAGAATATTAATGATTCAAATTTCAATTTCTATCAATCTTTGCATTTAACTCCTTTAACTCCTGTAAGGTCCGTGGTTGAGACGCCGCAGATCAGAGTTGCTGTTTCAACACAAACCACAGATGCTCGATGGGATTGATGTCTGGGGAATTTGGAGGCCAGGGCAATACCTGGAAGTCTTCCTCATGTTCAGCGAACCATTCTCAAACAATCCGGGCAGTGTAGCATGGCACATTATCCTGCTGAAAGATGGCACCGCCAGAGGGGGAAGACTGTTGCCATGAAAGGCAATGTTGCCATGTCTACCTGGTCAGCAATGATTTTTAGGTGGTAGACATCAGAATTCTTGGCACATGAATGACTGGACCCAGAGCATCTCAGCAGAACATCACCCAAAGCATGACACTGCCACCACCAGCTTGTTGTCGTCCCATGGTACATCCATGTGCCATCACTTCCCCAGGTAAACGACACACACGTACACATGGTGCAACAGGAAACATGATTCATCAGACCAGATGACCTTCTTCCAGTCATCAAGGTCCAGTTTCGATGCTCGCGTGCCCATTGTAGGCATTGTCACTGGTGAACCATGGTTAGCATGGGCACTCAGAACAGCCTGCAGCTATGCAACCCCATTTTCAGCAGGGTTCGATATACTGTGTTGTGACACATTACTCCCATGACCAGCATTCCGGTGAGTTGCACCACAGTCGCCCTTCTGTTGCCATGTACCATCTGGAAGAGCCTTCACTCACCTCAAGCATTGATGAGCCATGGTTGTCTAACACCTCGCCAGTAATTTGTGGGTTTTCCCTCCTCGGACCACTTTGGTAAGGACTAACCACAGCTGACTGTGAGCATCCCACCAGCTGTGCCATTTCGGATATGCTCTGACCCAGTCGTCTGGCCATTACAATTTGGCCTTTGTCACACTTGCTTAAGTCTGCTACCTTTCCCATCTGAAGAACAAGAGTAAAACTGATTAACGGAGCTCGGTATCAGGTGTTTTTTATACCATGTCCCGACCTGCGCAATGTATTAATGCAACTGTATTAGGCCACATCTTGATTACTGCAGGTGAACTACAGTCGCTTCGATTTGCATAATGACTCGTGTTCATAATGTTTTGGCTAATAAATTTTTTTTGGCTAACATAAGTGAAATAAATTTTATTTATTTCACTTATGTTATTTTAATGCATACAGTTATAAAATTCACTTAGTCATTTCTATTACTTTCTATTACCATGGTTTTAAATATTCTTCGAAACACAACAAATTGATAAATGCACCTAAAAGTATAACTATTATGCACCAGATATGGCAAAGTAGTTAATCACAGTAACCAATATGCTTCTGCAGCGACATCTAGACAAATTAGGCAGATTGGCTGAGAAGTGGAAATTGAAGTTTAACACTGACAAATGCAAGTTATGTTATATGGGAAGCAGTAATCCCAGATTAACATACCAGTCATGTGGTACCACACTCAGGGCACTGGAGAATGAAAAGAACTGGAAGTAATTTTGCTTTCAGATATGAAGTTCTCTGAGCAGTGTAGACAGGTACCAGGACAGCTCATGGGTGTTTTGTCAATCATATACTGGAATTTTGGCAGCATAGATAGGCTAATAATTATCCCATTGTATAAGGCAATGTATTAATGCAACTGTATTAGGCCACATCTTGATTACTGCAAACAAGTCTCATACAGGTCTAAGGACATCAGGACCTAGACAGAAATGCCTGTGGGCATTTCCAGTGTGAGTCATGAGTTTGTCATTTGTATAGCCTGTGGCATGTATTCTAAGGTTGTCTAGTGGACAAACCTAGTTCAACTGATGATTCTTTTCTTTGCTCCTGATGTAAGGAGTGTACCGATTTCAAGTTAGAACTCGGTGCATTACAAGAACTGGAGTCGCTGAAGAAACAAAAAGTTGGCCTAGAAACAAATGTAACTGGGAGCTTGTCAGGGACTCAAGTATCTTATGACCTGTCAAGCGATGCACCCCTAATTCAGGTCCCAGATAAGAATAGTCAGGTGCACACTGCTCTGATTGAAGGGGATCTAGTTTTATTGGGAGACTATTGTCCCACAAAATGCAAGGTTTTTTTTTGGCTGATGCTATACAAGCTTGCTTTCTTGCATCATATGCCTCAACTAATGCTAATTCTAAATAGGTAATATTCTTTGTAATAAAGATAGGCAGACCAGAAACAGAGCGTGTTTGACAGAGGCAACAACTGATGATGTC
The DNA here is from genome assembly GCF_048544385.1 of Mastigoproctus giganteus. Lineage (NCBI taxonomy): Eukaryota > Metazoa > Arthropoda > Arachnida > Uropygi > Thelyphonidae > Mastigoproctus > Mastigoproctus giganteus. Next base: position 142,470,981 of record NC_143576.1, read on the forward strand.
ATCAACAGATTGTCAGATTTTAAGGGGGGGGGGTTTAAAAATGGCATTATTATTATTCATGTGGGAGACTAACATATTAAACAAACATGACCACCATTTGTTGGATAAATATAGTACCATGCGGAAATTATACTGCAAGTTAGGTAAGAATGTTTATCCATGTCTGCAATTCTGCCCAGACATAATAGAAAGGATTATATGCTGAAAGACTCGTGGATTAACTCAAGATATGATGGAATCTGCAAGACTCTGGGGGGAAAATTTTTAACAACAAAGTCCACACTTGTAGTTAGAAGAAATCTATTTTGTAGAGATGGTATTAATTTGAACAAAGATGATGCAAGGTTTTGCCAGTATCACTGAGGATACCTTAATGGTTCTGGGCAACTGCTAGTTAGGGGGAAGAAGGGTAATATAAACCACATTTATTTGATGATATGGATCAAAGTAATGCTTGCACTCACCTCAAGAATTCTTATTAGCTGCCAAAACAGCCAATGTTGCAAGATGTTCTGAGGATAGCAACGTTTCAAATGAGAAAGACAGGGAAACAAGCTTAAATAACTTCAAGGGGTGTGTCAGGGTAGTAAACTATAGAAGAATACTTACTCTTAACTGGTCTACAGGCTGCAAGAGTAGCTCATTGGGGCTTGTCAATGATATAACCCCTGGCTTAGTGCCGTGAAGGGCTTGTAAAGGTAGGGACCTGTGTGTACCTAGGAACCTTACAATAAAGATCATATATATATATATATATAGGAATTTTGCTATCAGGGATAAGGAGGTGATTATCCCCTTGTATAAGGCAATGGTCAGGCCACACCTTGAGTACTGCATACAGGTCTGGAGGCCTCATTTTAGGAAAGATGTAGAGCTGCTGGAACGAGTACTGATAAGGCCAACGGGATTAGTGAGTGGAACAAAGGGTTGCTGTTACCAAGGAAGGCTTAAGTTCTGAAAATTGCAGCATCTGGAGACTAGTCACCTGTGAGGTGATCTGATTGAGGTATATAAGGCCTTGAATGGTTTGAGCTAGCTCAATGCTGATAGGATTCTTCTTCTTGCTCAGATTCTGCACCTGAGGGGGCATAAATTCAAATTGAGGAAAGACAGTTGTAGAATAAATGTGCGGAAATTAGCCTTTAGCCATTAAGTGGTTAATTGCAGGAACAAATTGGAAGTTGACAGCCTTAAATAAATTCAAGGCTGAACTAGACAAAATTTGGAGTTAATGGATGGGTGAAATGGGAAGAGTTTTTTTTTTTTTTTTTTTTGGCTGATGCTATATAAGTTTCTTTCTTGCATCATATGCACCGCTACTAATGCTAATGTCAGGAGTTTTATCAATAAAATGGCTGAATTTGAACTCCTGGTTAAGACAACTAATGCTGACATAATGGGGCTAATTGAAATGTGGTGCCACCTGGAAACTGGGGATGAGGGGTTCCATTATAGTATAATGTATTTAAGAAAGATAGGGAAGATAGAAGGGGTGGTGGTGTCATTCTTCTTATCAAATGCAGCCTAAATGCAAAAAGAGCATTTGCTAAATCTGAAGTTACTTCTGCCACCATAGAATTTGTGTGGTGAGTTACAGTAATAGCACATGCCATATAGTGCAAGGAAGCCACAGGCTTTTTTGCAGCCCCAAAATGAGATAAAATTAAATCATGCCTTTACACTGCATACATAATTACATTTATGGGTAAACTATGGTGTATTTACACCAATATTATATAGTTCATTTAAAACCCATATCATATTATGGATTAGCATGGTCACATGATGCAAGAAGGCGAGCTTATATAGCATCAGCCAAAAAATAAAAAAAAATAAACAACAACACACACGCACCCTTCTCATATCACCCATCCACTCGCTCCAAATGTTTGTCTAGTTCTGCCTTGAATCTGTTTAAGCTATCAACTTCTGCAATGTCAGATGGAAGTTTGTTCCAGCAATCAACCACCAGCTGGCTAAAGGCAAACTTCCGCATATCTATCCTACAACTGTCTTTCCTCAATTTGAATTTATGCCCTCTCAGGCGATTATTCTGAGAAAGAGGAAGAATCCCATCAGCACTGAGCATGCTCAAACTATTCAAGGTTTTATACACCTGAATCGGATCACCTCGCAGGTGTCTAGTCTCCAGACACTGTAATTTGCAAAACTTAAGCCTTTCTTCGTAAGAGCAACCCTTTGTTCCATTCACTAATCTTGTTGCCTTTCTCTGTACTCGTTCCAACAGCTCTACATCCTTCTTAAAATGAGGCCTCCAGACCTGTATACAGTACCCAAGGTGTGGCCTGACCATTGCAAGGGGATAATCACCTCCTTATCCCTGCTAGAAAAATTCTTGTATATCATTGACAAGACACCATAAGCTACTCTTGTAGACCGTCTGCACTGCTCAGAAAACTTCATATCTGCCTGCACAATTACCCCTAATTCCTTTTCACTCTCTACTGGGGTTACTGCTTCCCATATGCAGTACTTTACATTTGTCAATGTTAAACTTCAGTTGTCACCTCTCAGCCCATCTGCTCGACTTTTCTAGATCCTATTGCAGCAGAGTACTGTCATTAAAAACCCTGCCAATCTTCATATCATCTGCAAACTTGGACATTAAGCCTGATATACCATCATCATATCATTAATGAATACAGAAAACAACAATGGATCCAACACTGAACCCTGGGGGACTCCACTAATAACATTAGTCCACGAAGAGCAGTGTCCATTGATTGCTACTCTCTGTCTTCTCCCACTCAACCATCCCTTTATCCACAGCAGCAATTTTCCTCCAATGCCACACTGCTCTAATTTGTGCAGCAGTCTTCCATGTGCAACAGTATCAAAAGCATTTCTAGATACAAATATATGATATCAAAATTATTCTTTACATCCAGTTTCTTTGTGACTATATCATAGTATCCAATCAAATTGGTCAGATGAGACTTCCCCTTAACAAACCCATGCTGTGTCCAAGTTATAACTGATCCGAGCTATGCCTTGTGCATTTAGTCTTCAAATGCTAAATATCAGTATAAGCACTGTAAAAATATATTAACATTTTCATTACAGAACTAATAAAGGATAGGAGTGTCATAACAACCAATCATTGGAAAGATATGACATTAATATATATGCAAAGTTTTCAGTCAAAAGAGTTAAAACTAAACCATGAAATTACTTCAAATCAATAGCAATAGTTGTTATGCCATAAATTAGAATATAAAGATGTAACATGAACTTTTTCAGAACAGCTATTTTCTGTAGACTGGTAGACAAATAGAAAATTCTACACAACCTAAGGCATTTTTATTTGCTTTCTTGAAAACCTTCCCATTACACATGTAATATTAAATATCCAGTGGCTCATTAGAATCTCTCTAATAGGTAATGAATATTTCAGTACAATTTTAATACCGAATCTTAAAAATAGCAGTTTTTTTTTTTTTTTTAGATAAATGAGATAAAATCATGATGGATTAATTCACAGGCTACACTAAAGAAATTCTATGTGATAGATTTTCAGAAAAAGGTTCTTTATGTATTTTTTTTTTTTATACTAAAAAATGGGAGAAAACGTTTTGAATCCATTCTACTTCCAAAAGCACTATAATTACTTGTACCAGTTATACATATATTCTAAATAAGAAGCTGCACTGTATGAAGAAAATATAACCTACTGCATGCTAATGATTTTAATCTTCATGAAAATGCATCTGTTCACCCTCATTCTACATTTGGATAAGGCAGTTTTCATGCAGAACCACACTGAATTTTTTGTCCCCACCACAAAATCTTTCACCTAATAGTTTCTGGCTGCTCTCTAAAGAAAACAAAAATAACCAAATGTGGCAATCTTTTTCCAACCAGAGGTGAATTAAGTACAGTACACTGTTTAGCTGTGTATGCATAAATCCCTTCAAACAGGGCTTTCATAAATTCTTTCCTATTGTAGAAAATGGCATAATAATACATTAATTTCTATTTTCTCTAAAATTAAAAGCAATGAGCACCATTAAAAATATTTAATGATACTTAAACAGAAAATTAGGATGAATTAGGATACAGAAAATTAAGATACATTATGAAGATAGCATTTATAATTTATATAAGGGATCTTTACTTAACTACTCTTTAATTCATTAACTCTTTTGCCCTCTAATTAGAGATATTTATTTTAAGGCATGGAAAGATGGATGCATGGAGTGTCTACTAAGTAGTTGAGAAATGGCATCATTTAAGTATATCTCATATATTGTGAATACCTTCACAATGAGTTATTATTATTATCATCCATATGATGCAAGGAAGCCTGAGGCTTATGCTGCACCAGGAAAAAAAAAAGTTCCCGAGTAGCCCTGAGAGAGAGAGAGAGAGAGAGAGAGAGAGAGAGAGAGAGAGGCAAAAGTAGAAGGGAATCACCAAGAAAGAGAAGAATGATGATATCCAGCTCAGGACCCTGGGTGTGCCAAGCCCATACTCACCAGATGTGAGCCCCCGGGGTTGTTACCATGATATTGCACTACTTCAAATAAATAATGCTTCACCAATGGGGAAGACTAGTGTTACTTATTCTCAGTGGATACTACCACCCAGACAGTACCGTTTTAGAGTTGTTGGCTCCTCATCGGTGGTGGGCAGGTACCCTGGTGTTGCAATGATGGCAACCCAGTTGTGAAGTATAACTTCACAATATGAGAGATGTCTGATGGCGTTCAAGTAATTAAGATTACATAATATATCTCAACTACTTAGTAGTTGGCTATGTATAGACATGATGCTCTAGCACTAACTTATATGTTAGTTAAGTTCTATGTAACCTGAGGTTATTGCCCTAAATATATTATGTAATTTATTATTTAATAATTTAGCACATGCTACAAAATAAAACAGAGAAATCTCTGTTTATTTCACTGTAAAAAGAAAAGGAGAAAAATCTCTATATATTTTAAGTAAGATGATATTTCAAATAACAAAACTGCTAAATGATATTTCAAATAACAAAACTGCTAAATGATATTTCAAATAACAAAACTGCTAAATGATATTTCAAATAACAAAACTATCTGGAATTTTAATTTTAAATATGAAAAGACCATGTCCTCTATTTCACATAAAGTAAGCCATGCAGTCCTTTCAGGTTTATTGACATAACAAAGCTCTTCTCCTTACAACCTTAGTGTGATTAATTAGTTTAAAAACATATCTGATATAATAATAAATAGTATAAATACCTGTTAAGTTGCATTTTCAGATTTTCTAATTTTTGTTCCAAAACTTCACCTTCTCTTTGCTTACTCTGAACAGCTGCTGATATGTCTGCAAGGGTTAGTGCTTTTTGTCTGACCTGAAACAAAAATACCATTAAAGACCTTTTATTGAAAAAAAAAAATAATAAATAGTATATATATATATACAGGCATACCTCGAATAACGAATAGGATGCGTTCCACGAAATTACTTCGTTAAGCGAAACTTCGTTTTCAGAGGTAAAAATACTATGGCCAGAATAGGGATACGTTCCTATGTAAAGAAAATGAAAAGCTTTTTTTTTTTGAACAAAGAAAAGTTTTATTAAATAAACAGTCAACTTACATACAAAGTGAAATCACATTTTAAAATACGAGTCTAAAGTTGATTGTTTATGCTCTTTTTCTCTTTCATTTAACAATTGCCTATACGGAGTTATTGCATTTAACACTTCTTCCTAAATCAGAATCATTTTCACTAAAAAAATTTAAAATGTTTTCAATGTCATTTAAGCACCTTTTTAAATCTTTGGTTGTTAACACTTTTTCGGCAGGAACTTCTTTAACTTCGTCTTCATTATCTTTGTCTTCGTTGCTAACAAGGTTTTCTAAATCTTCCACTGAAAAACCATCATCTTCTGCATTCAATAAATTTCTAACATCCTCTTCATCGACATTTTCGAAACCTATTGATTGAGCCATCTGGATAACTTCATTTCTAATTTCTTGGATGTTATTTTCTTCTTCTAGTACAACTTCTGGCCATATTTTGCGCCAAACTCCATTTAAGCATTTCTTAGTGACTTCTCTCCAAGAACTATCAATGTTTTCAGTTGCGTTTTTAATGGTGTAGTTTTTCCAAAAAGTTTTAACTGTCATTTCCTCTTTATCCTCTAGTTCAGTTAAACTGCTTAATGTTCGACGCAGATAATAAGCTTTAAATGATGCTATTACTCCCTGATCCAATGGTTGAATCAGGGAAGTTGTGTTTGCTGGAAGAAACACAACTTTGACAGGAATGCATGTGTCCAACGTGTTAAGATCAGTAGGATGTTCCGGAGCATTGTCTAACAACAAAACAGCTTTTTCTTCAAAGTTGTTTTTTTTGACAATACCGTTTTACTTCAGGACAAAAGTGGTTAACAAACCAATCAGTAAATAACTCCTTGGTAACCCACGCTTTTCTATTTGCTTTCCATATTACAGGTAAATTCATTTTTATGTTACCTTTTAACGCCCTCTGATTTTCTGAATGGTAAACTAATAACAATTTTAATTTATAATCGCCATAGGCATTTGATCCAAAGAGTAACGTTAAACGGTCTTTGGCTGCTTTGAACCCAGCAGCTGATTTTTCTTCAATAGAAATGAAGCTTTTTGTTGGTAGCCGTTTCCAGAACAAACCGCTTTCGTCAACATTGAACACCAAATTTGGAAAATTTTCACGTTCAATTATTTCCTTTAGTTTTTCTGGAAACTTATTTGCAGCTTCTCCTGTTAATTTTACACTATGAATCCTGGCCCGTTTTTTAAATTTCTCGAACCAACCACGAGAAGCCCCAAAGGTTTCCGTAATTTCTTCAGTTTGTTTAGATTTCAGGTGATTAAACTGGAATATTTTTTTTTATGTTAAATGGGGCTTGAAATTACCGACTTCGTTATATCGAAGCTTCGTTATCAGAGGTAACGTTAACCGAGGTATGCCTGTATATATATATATAAAAGAATCAAACAAAATGTTTTAATCTCAATACTCAGGACACACAAAACCCTGATTAGAATATACTTCTGGGAAGCCCTGCCTCACAGATAATTCTAAAAAATATATTTTTTTGCATAATCCTGTTAATGCAAAATTAAAACACAGATACAGAAGTAAAAAAAACCACAAAATTAGCAAATGGGTAGAGTCCAGCAGGAGAAAGTTAATGTTAAGATTGAATACAGTGATTATTTTAATGATGTAAAATTTAGCACGACAGAATAAATTTGGGGAATTTTATTTCGTAGACTATGTTTTTAAGTTCACCTATGAAAATAATGCCGTAACTGAACTTGAAAAACATATTACATTACAAATTGCACTGCCCAGGAACAGTGGTGGTAAAGCCAGACCAAGTGAGCATGGTTTCATGGTTTCAAGTGAGCACGAGAGCAAAACTCATGAAAAGACTGACAAACTCAACTGTCTAATCTGGAATGTAACAGATGAATATGAAACAATGAGTATGAAATGTGAGAGTATATTACAAAGCTACACCTGAAAAACAGTGGTTGTTCAGTGGTGTGTTGGGTAGAGGCTTGAATGAGTGGTCATGGGACCTATGATGATTTCCAGAAAGGACTTTGTGAAAAAGAAAACTGGCAGAACAATTTTGGAGACTCATAAAGTGCAAAGGAGAATACAAGTTTCAGTGTATTAGAAATATTGTCCATTGCCACTGGCTAATACTAACTTTGGTTAAAAGAATAGGATAGAACTGGATTCATGGTATTAGTATTGATGGAAAATACCCACTATCTTGAACACCCTATTTCTGGAGTTCTGCCATTTGGTCATAGCTGCTACAAGAAAAATCACTAGAATCAGTAGACAAAACTATTATCTTCAGTATGGGAAACAGAACAACAGCTGAGCTGCATCACTTTAGAGGACCAGTCATGTATTCCACACGGTACTGCTTTTCAATTAGCAGCCTGCAGGTCACCTGCCTGAAAGATGATTTCCAATGGCCTATGATTAACCCAAGGAAATTTAACACTGTGGAAAAAAAATTTACAATTCAATATCAATAAATGAAAAATTACTTCATCATTTTTATGTACTTAACCTCAGTGTACAGGGGAAATAAATTTCTGCTTTCACTGTTGAGTTTTTTCCTCTAACATCTGTGAAACTAGCCTATACTTCTAACAGCAAGTAAATCACTATTAGCTGTATGGGAACAACTGATATTGATCAATTAATGTATCAGTGAATAAAGAATGACCTATTTTCAGCAAGGTGAAAATAACATAGCAGTGGTCATAATTTCAGCTTTAATCCTCCAAACATTTCAAATAGAAATTCTTGATAATTCACATTATTATTATTATTAGCCATATGGTGCAAGGAAGCCTGAGGCTGCTGTACCTGCCAAAAAAAAAAAAAAAAAATTCTGAATTACTCTGAGAGAGAGAGAGAGAGAGAGAGAGAGAGAGAGAGAGAGAGAGAGAGAGAGAGAGAGAGAGAAAACAAGAGTCAGAAGTAGAAGGGAATCATCAAGAAAGAGAAGAATGATGATATCCAGCTGAGGACCCTGGGTGGGCCAAGTCCATACTCACCAGATGTGAGCCCATGCATGACTTGAAGCTATATTTACTTTAAAGAAATGAGTGACAAAACTTTTAAGTTTGAAATGCATAGTAATAATTAAGTTTTATTGTTGTATGCAATAAATAAACACCTATAGTGAATGTTCTGAATGAACTTCCACTGACTGTAATTACTATGCAAAGTATATACAAGGTGTAGCAATAAAGTTCTTGGACTGGTTCCATAAAAAGAACACAAAGTGAAGGAGATCAAAAATAGTTTTATTTTTATTCAAAGTAATCTTCGCCTGACTGAATGCACTTATTACACTTTTCTAAAAGTTTTGGAAAAGAATCAGTGAAGGTGCCCAAAGAGATGATGTTCATGTTTTTCTTTATGTCCTCAATGTCCTGAAATCTCCTTCCTTTGAGGGCAGTCTTCACCTTGGGAAAGAGGAAGTGTGTGTGTTATTTTTGGTTTTTAGGAGCATTAACAACTAAGGCCATATTGCTCCAGTGATATGCGGTGGTCATTCCCTGACCTTTCTGCATCCTTCGTATTTGGTGGTCACAGGCTCCAACCCCGGTCTAATCAAGAAGCATGTGCTACGCACTGCTGCTCCTGCCCACCTGGATATGGACACACCTGTGTGTGTATGTGTGTGTGTGTGTGTGTGTGTGTGTTTAATGGCACATAAGCTACACTGGATATAGTGCACTTAGGAAGAAGTCTGCTGGTGTTAAACTGGGAGAGTAGGATGGATGGTTGTTCTATACAATGCCATGTTTCATCAGATATGCCTTCACAACAAGTGCAGAATAGATGGGGGCATTGGTATGCAATAAGAACCAACTGCATTCTCTTGAAATTGCAGCCTCACCCAAGAAATGCAGTTCAACAGTCTTTGATATTCCAATGATATTCCAAGTGGAAATCTGCTGTACACCAATGGAAACAGTGAAAGGAGTGAAGGTGGAGTTGGGTTTCTGGTCCATAAAGATTTTAAAAACAACATTTTGGAATTCAAAAGTACATCACCAAGGGTGTCAAGACTAATACTCAAGATTTCTAAGAGGTACAAGCTAAAGGTTATAATGATTTATGCACCAACATCGAGCCATGATGATGAAGAGGTTGAAGAAATGTACACTGAAATTGAGGGTCTTCTAGATGAGCAGAAAACCCACTACACTATTATTATGGGGGACTTCAATGCTAAGGTTGGAAAAAGGCAAAACAGCGCAGAAAGAGGAACTATAGGAAATTTTGGAATTAGTGAAAGAAATAAAAGAGGTGAAAGACTTGTGGAATTTGCAGAATCTCAAGGAATGTCAGTAATGAACACTTTTTTCAAAAAAAGGGTGAACAGAAAGTGGACATGGAAGAGTCCAAATGGATTAACAACTAATGAAATCGACTTCATCCTCACTAACAGAAGATATATTGTGAATGATGTTACCGTCCTGAATAAGGTAAATGTTGGAACTGATCACAGAATGGTAAGATGTACACTTGATATAGATGTAGGAAAGGAAAGGAAAAAACTGACTCGAGTAAATAATACAAAGGTCTTTGAAATAACAGAGGAGGAGAAAAAGCAGTATGTACTGGAACTTAAGAACAAGTTTGAGCTTCTGCAGACTGCTCAGGACCAAGATATCGACGAGGAATATTACAACTTTCTGAAAGTGATAAAGCCCAAGAAACCTATAGGGAAACAGAAATCCAAAGAAGAAAAAATTAGTCAAGAAACACTTGTCATGATGAACCAAAGACGACAAATGAAGAGCAAGAAAAACACTGACAGGGAGAAAATTGAGTATACTGAGTTATGCAAAGCCATTAGAAAGAGACTCAGAGAGGACATAAGAAGATTTAACACAAGAAAAGTAGAACAAGCATTAAGGGAAAACAAAGGATTTAAATCAGCAGCCATGAGCAGTAATACAGAAAGACAAATGATACTGAAACTGAAGAATAGCGATGGTGTACTTATAAATAGCAGAGAAGGCATAATTCAAATAGCAGAAGACTACTATAGAGAATTATACAAGGAGCAAGGGAATGATACCAGCAGTGGGGAACATGGATTGCAAAGTAGCAACACATACGACATACCCGATATTCTTCCTGATGAGGTAGAACATGCATTGAAGAAAATGAAGAATTGGAAAGCCCCGGGGGAAGATGAAGTTACTGTAGAGTTGTTAAATTGGGAGGAAGAGACATAACACAAAAACTGGCAAGGCTCTTCACAAAGTGCATTAGAAATGGTGTGATGCCTAAGCAGTGGAATAATGCAATCATAGTTTTGCTGCATAAGAAAGGAGATAAATCAGAAATTGGAAATTATAGACCAATTAGCTTGTTATCCCATATCTACAAGTTGTTCACAAGGGTCATTACTAACAGATTAGAAAGAATACTTGATGAGAATCAACCGAAAGAGCAAGCTGGCTTTAGGACAGGATTCTCAACTATGGATCACCTTCACGTAATATCACAGCTAATGGAGAAAGCAAATAAATATAACACACCATTATGCCTGGCATTTGTGGATTATGAAAAGGCATTTGACTCCATACAGCATAAGGCAATGTTTCGGGCACTGGAAAGACAAGGCATAGATACTCCATATATTATGATTTTGAAGAAAATATATGAGAGTGCTACATCCTTTATTAGACTAGACAAAGACAGTAGCAAATTTAAAATCGAGAAAGGAGTTCGACAAGGAGACACAATATCTCCAAAGCTGTTTACTGCTGCCCTTGAGGAAGCTTTCAGAAGATTAGACTGGTCGCAGAAAGGAGTCAATGTGAACGGAGAGTACCTAAACCACTTACGATTTGCAGATGACATTGTGGTCACAAGCCACGATCCCAAAGAATTAGAGGAAAATCTTAATCAGTTATGCACAGTTAGTAAGGATTTTGGACTGAAGATGAATATGGCTAAAACAAAAGTAATGATGAACAAGTATGCCACGGAAAGGGAAATAACGATTGAAGGAGCAGTAATTGAAAAGGTGGAGTCATATACTTATCTGAGACAAGTTATTAGCTGTAATAATGATATATGGCTGGATGTCAAGAGAAGAATAAATTTTGGATGGATAGCATTCAGGAAATATAGCCACATACTGAAGAGCAATATCCCAGTTTGTCTGAAACGTAAAATAATGAATCAATGTATACTCCCCACCATGACTTATGGAAGTGAAACTTGGGCACTCACCAAAAGAATGGAAGAGAAGCTAAGAACTACACAGCGAAGAATGGAACGAATTATATTGGGAATCAGACTGTTAGATAAGAAGAGAAACACATGGATTAGGCAGCAAACTCAAGTAAAGGACATTCTTATCAAAACTAAAGAACTAAAATGGTCTTGGGCAGGACACATAGCTCGAAGACATGATGACAGATGGACTAAGAAAATAACAGAATGGTACCCAAGAGGAGCTAGAAGAAAACCTGGAAGACAAAGGCGGAGATGGATAGATGAAATTCATGAATTTTTGAGTAGTAAATGGATGGCCAGTGCTCAAAACAGAAGGAACTGGAAAGTTGCTGGAGAGGCCTTCATCCTGCAGTGGATTGAAAATGGCTGATGATGATGATGTATGTAGAATACAGCATTGACTCTCTCCCCTTGAGATAAAAATTCCATGTGAACCACACCGTGTTTGTCAAAAAACATGTTGAGCATAATCTTAATCCTGGACTTCTGTAAACAAAACTTTTGGTGCCTTGGTGATGATTTTGAAGTCCACTGCATGTTCTACTGCTATGTCTCTGAGTCATACTGAAACATCCAACACTCATCTCCAATGAAAATACAGTCAAGGAAATTAAGACTGTCCTTTAGGACAATCTGAAAAACCATGATTCTTGTTGCTTAAACCCTGCTCTTTCCAATGGTGGCAAAAACGAGAGAATTGAAGGTGTTCCCACATTAAGATATTTGCCCCTAGAGATAGGTCAAATTTTGAGTCTATCTTTGAAACTATTTCAGCCAGCAAACAAGTATAAGAGCTCATATTTAGTTAGGCTGAATTCATGCAAATGTTAAACGGAATGCCCAAAGAAGAAGGTACCAAAGGTTTTTATTTCAAAGTTATGACTTTTGAAAGTCATAACTTTGAGTGCATTCAGTCAGGCGAAGATTACCTTGAATAAAAATAAAAGTTAACTAGGTATACCAAGTTTCAGAACACTAACTCTCGATGTATCACTTAAAACTTTGAAAATTTTTTGTGATTTGCTCCACGTAACACAAGTGACCTCCACAAGAAAGGTGCTGGTGCCTCAAGCATACTATATTTTGAACTGAATTTTTGCACAGCTTCTTTGGAAATCTGTTTAAACATCTACACCAAGTTTCAACAAAATTGAAGATGGTCAAGCAGGGACCATCTTCAAAATTAGGCCATTTGACATGGAATCACCCCTGACAAGTCTGGAGGAAGCCTTCTCGTGATGATACTTTTTGTTGCTTCTGCTCATCCGTGAGGCTGTGCAGCACAAATTTTGCACACATCTTCCTTTTCCCTAAATCTTCAGCCAGAATTTGAAGATTCTGATCATTATTCATATCCAATTCATCAGCTATAATTCTGAGGTTTAAATAATAATCCTTTGCCACAATTTCCTGAAATTTTGCAACCCTGTCCTCATTTTGAGAGGCTGACAGACACCCACTTCTTGGGTCATCAGAAACATCTCACATCCATCTTTGAATAGCTTATACCATTCACACACACACACACACACACACACACACACACACACACACACACACACACACACACACACACACACACACACACACACACACACACACACACACACAACAATAAACATATGAAATGTTAATGTTGCAGATTTTCCCACTCTAAAGCAAAAATCTGATATTCGTTCATTGCTCCATTGCTTTCCCCAGTGCTTATGTCACACCAAACTGACTCGACATTGCACTGTCCACCAATGTCAAATGGATGCACTTCCTTAGATTTTGTGTGTTTCTTAACTAACAGCATAACTCTTCCACTCTTCCTATCCTGTCTATCCTTTCTGTACACATTGTACTCTCCAAATTCCAATTCTGAATACATGTGACACCACATTTTGGCTCACATCTGGTGAGTATGGGCTTGGCAAACCCAGGGTCCTGAGCTCGATATCATCATTCCTCTCTTTCTTGGTGATTTCCTTCTCTCTCTCTCTCTCTCAGGGAAACTCCGAATTTTTTTTTTTGGCTGGTGCAGCATAAGCCTCAGGCTTCCTTGCACCATAATAATAACAAGAACCCCAGCAAGAGACTACACCGATACAAAGAGAGCTCCCAGAAGAAAATAAACAACCAAATTTTTGATGAGGACCAAAGAGCCTTCTAAAGGAAACTGAGTTAAGATGAAAAAGCAGAAAACAGACTCCCAAGAAGAAGACGATCAAAGAATTCTGGGGAACATCTGGAGCAATGAAGTAAGACATAACAACAGAGCACCCTGGATAAAAGTAGAATGGAAGAAAACAAAGGACGTACAAGAGATGAGAGAGTGGGAAATTCGAGAAGAAGAAGTAAAACAGTCGATCAGGAAAACCCACAACTAGTGAACCCCAGGAATAGATAACATCCACAACTACTGGTACAAGAAGCTCACCTGCACACACAAGCACCTAGCAGAGAAGTTCACTCGAATTATAAGGCACCCGGAGACAATCCCAAAGTTTCTCACTGAAGGAGTCACATATCTAAAGCCTAAAGATGAAGATACAAGAAACCCGGTGAAACACAGGCCAATCACATGCCTCCCAACGATGTACAAGATCCTGACCAGCTGCATAACTAAGAAGATATCAGACCGCTTAGAGAGTCAGAACATAATGGCCGAAGAGCAGAAAGGATGCAAGCTGAGGAGCAAAGGATGCAAGGAGCAATTAACCATAGCTGCCGCAGTTATGGAGCAAACCTTCAAGAAGCACCACAACCTATACACAGCCTACATCGATTACCGCAAGACTTTCGACTTCGTACCTCATAGCTGGCTAATAGAGACCCTGAAGATCTACAAGGTCAATCCGATAGTGACAAACTTCCTAGGAGCAACAATGGTGAAATGGAGTACTACCATTAAGGTCGAGAACATCACAACCAGGCCAATTCCCATTAGAAGAGGAATCTTTCTGGGAGATGCTCTGAGCCCACTATGGTTCTGTCTAGTACTCAACTTGCTGTCGACCATGCTCAATGGCAGCAAGTTTGGATATAAGAAGGAAGAAAGAACCTGTACACCCTCACCCACCTGATGTACATGGATGACATCAAGCTCTACGCGGCAACCGAGAAGAAACTCCAGCAACAACTCCGGATCACCGAAGAATTCAGCAAGGACATCAGGATGGAATTTGGTCTAGAAAAATGAAAGACCCACACACTGCACACCACGGAAAATTAGTTGGCCGAAACAACCAGCTGTTGACTGGTAAAAAGATAGAAGCTATGACAGAAGGAGAGACCTACAAATACCTAGGGATGATGCTGGCTGAGCAGTTAGAACACAAGGAAATCATGAAGTGCCTGACCGAAAAATATCATCAGAGACTCAGAAGCCTGCTGAAAGCAAAACTGAATGGAGTGAACACAGTTAAAGCCATAAACACATATGCAGCTTCAGTACTAACATACACATTCGGGGTCATAGACTAGACTAACACTGAGCTAGAAGATATCATGCGAAAGACAAAGACAATGATCACCAAGAGTCATCAACACTGCCCAAAGTCAGCAGTGGAGAGAATAACAATGCCTCGGAAAGAGGGAGGAAGGAGCCTGATAAACCTGATAGAGCAACAGAAAACAGCGATAGTTAACCTGAAGGATTACTTCGAGAATAACACAGCACCACTCCACCAGGCCATAAGGAAGATAGATAGTGGTATACCCCACTCAACCTAAGCGAGGAAACCCTTCCCGCCCAGATAGTACAAGAAACAAAGTTAGAAAGATGGGCAAAGAAGACACTCCATGGCAGACACTACAATGACCTCCATCAAGATCACATCGATAACATTGCTTCCAATGCATGGTTCACAAGTGGGATGCTCTTCCCCGAGACTGAAGGATTCATGCTGGCCATCCAAGACCAGGTAATCAACACCAGAAACTATATAAAATGCATTGTAAAGGAGCCCGGAATATCAGATGACACATGTTGACAAGCCACCTGGCCTTAGAAATGATCCAACACATCACCGCGGGGTGCAAGGTGATCACCCAGACTGAGTACACTCATAGTCCAGGTAGCCAGGATAATACATCAGAAGCTAGCGAGGAAATACCAGTTGATCAAAGAAAGTGTACCATACTATAAGTACGAACCCTAGGCAGTACTAGAGACCCAAACTCACAAGTTGTAATGGGACTGCGCCATAATAACGGATAAGACCATCCCACACAACAGACCGGACATAACCCTTGAGGACAAGACGGAAAAGGCTATCTACCTGATTGATATAGCAGTGCCCAACACTAGCAATGTCCAGAAAACCTATGAGGAAAAAATTAGGAAGTACACGAACCTGTGATATGAGATAAAGGAGATGTGGCACATGGAAGAAGTATCAACCATTCCAATCATCGTGTCAACCAGGTACCAAAGACTCTACATAGCAGCCTAGCAGCAGCAATAGGTCTCTCAGAGAACACCTACAAGGAACTCCAGAAAGTCGCAATCCTGAACACCTGTAGGATAGTCAGAGATTTCCTCAACTGACAGTAACACCAGACATTACAACCACCCTGTGTAGTTCGCAGCAGTACCCGTCACAGAGTGGAATCCCCCAATCAGGGAGAAATAATATAAGAGCAACAATAATAATAATAATCTCTGATATTCCAACAGTATCTGCCTTTGATGCCTTGACCTGTACCTCAAATCCATCACATTTATTTGCTAAACTCGTAGCACTGGTGTACATGTAAGTATACATGCACCTGTTCTTATTCTTAGTTATCGTAACACAGTCCATGTATTTATTTGTTCCATGATGATTCCCAGCAGTCCTGGAAATCCCCAGCACCCTGCTTTCCAGGCTGCTGCTCATTCCAATAGAAGCAGTGCAAGAGTCACTTTCATCTCTGCATGCGGCTACTGTTAATCTATTAGTCTGTGAATCCCCCTCGCAAGCTAGCAGTTTTCCAACCCACCTAATACTGCCTCGATAGCTTCTGCAAATATTCTTGCACCCTTTCTATTTAAGTGTGTCCCATCCCCGTAGAAGTAGTCTCTCCTGTTAACAAGCACAGACCATGCTGGAAGTAATTCTACCCCATCAGCCTTACACAATCTCTCCAGGGCTGAATTGATTGACAAAGTTCTTATCATATACTCCCTTCTTTCGTGTCTGGGCAGAATAGCAAACACTTTCAAATTTAACCCTAACTTGCAACTTTTTTACAACATTGACCTGTACTCGTTAAGTAAGTCCGTGATCTCCTCTCTTAATGTCATTAATGCCAATGCGTACGACAATATCACTCTTTGTGCCCTTAAAAGATGATATCTGCTCTACAACGTCATAAACTTTTGCCCCTGGCAAACATACCTTTTTGCAACATATATTCCCCCTCTCCCTGACAATAGAGTCACTGACAATAACTAGCTCCTGTGGGACCAGTGTATTCTGCCCTGAAGGTTGCCACTGTGTTGCCTGATGCACAAGAGTGAGCTGGCACCTCCATAGCAGGTGGGCAGGAGCAGCAGTGCGTAGCACACACTTCTTGATTAGACCGGGGTTCAAGCCCGTGACCACCAAATATGGAGGATGCAGGTAGTCAGGGAATGACCACCACATATCCCTGGAGCAATATGGTCTTAGTTGCTAATGCTCCTAAAAACCAAATAAACAAACAACAAGAGTGAGCTCTGCCATTGAGTTCAGCAGCTGAGAGCT
This sequence comes from Mastigoproctus giganteus, assembly GCF_048544385.1. Classification (NCBI taxonomy): domain Eukaryota; kingdom Metazoa; phylum Arthropoda; class Arachnida; order Uropygi; family Thelyphonidae; genus Mastigoproctus; species Mastigoproctus giganteus. The sequence continues at coordinate 142,488,494 of NC_143576.1, forward strand.
TGATTTGTCCCCAATTTTAATTCCTTCGAGGGCATCTACTCTACTCTTCAAACTCTCATAGATGCTCATCAGAATGCTGAGTTGGCATCTAATTTCTTGACACTTTCTATACCTGACATACACAAGGACATCCTCCTTGGCTGATCATGTGCTGCTCTAGAAAGGTCTGCAAACATTTCACAAGTTGCACATTTTTGTTTTAGGTTGTGATGCATTGGAGAATTTCCCCCTCGAGTTCTCCCCCCCCCCCAAGCCACAGCACTCCCGCTACTTTGTGCATGTTGCTGTGCTGCTCTAATCTGGGGAATGATTTCTGTTTAGATACTACTTAATTGATTAACGATGAAAATTAATAAGGTTAACAAATTTAATTGACAATGCTACGCTAAGCTAATGCAGTAATACGTATTACGCTATCTACTTCTTATGCTATCAAGTTTGAGATATACGCTGTCAAGTTACACTATACTGTAATGATCACAATGTTAAATTAGTTATATCTTTAGCTAAATACAAAAGATATATCCCCAACAAGTGATTAAAATCTTCAAAACTATTTATTTATCATTATTAAAACCTTACTACTCCTCTGCACTACTGGTTATGTTCTACGATATTTGTGCCAAAGACACCGATACAATAGCAGTATGAGCAGTGTATCATACCATACAAAAATCAATAGTTAAATTTAAAAATAAGCTAACGAACACTTCTATGCCTATTTAATATTTTTTTAAAATGCTATTTAATATGTTAATTAATCAAGAATATGGTAAAAATATCAAAAATACTTATCCATTTGCAGGAGTAAAATTTTCCGCAGACTGTTCACCTCCACGACAGTAGTGCTCTCTCTATGTGTGAACTGCAAAGTTTGACAACTACACATCTAAGTCTAGAGATTTGAGAAGTGTACTGAGGATTTCACAAAAGCTCAATTATGGGCAATGGATTGTCGAATACTGGAATATTGCCTCCCAACATGGTAAAGATAGCAAGTCTGACTAAATTCCAAGCAGAATTATGTTAATTCATGTTATTCTCATTCCTTGTAGGAATGGGAATAACATGAATATTCTGCTTTATTTTATTTATTTCTTTATTTATAATAGTTTTTTTTTTGGCTGATGCAGATGTCTGCTTCCTTGCATCATTTGACTTTACTAATATTCATACTAATAGTTGCACATTTAGGAATGGTGTATCAACAAAGACAAAAAGTTGGGAAAGAACAAATCCATGAGACGTTTGATATAGTGATTCTGGTTGCATTAAAATAGATTTAAGATCTGCACATTTCCATTCCATTCCATTTATTTGTACACACAGTTATTACATATATATATATATATATATATATATATATATATATATATATATATATATATATATATATATATATATACAGGTAGTTCTTGCTTTACGAGTTTTTTCCCCCAAGTATCAAGTATCAACAAAATTGAAAATATGAACATTAATTGCAAAAAACGAATGTTAAACATTCATAAATACCGCATTCCAAACCACGTGCATAGCTATACAATACACTGTATCCTGCTTTACGATATTAATCAGTTCCAGAGACACCATCGTAACATTAAAATATCGTAATGTGAATCCAATAACACATTGTTTTTTGGTCATTTGTTTCGAGATCTCGGAAGATCTCGAAACAAATGGCTTTATATGGCTTTAAGATCATGAGCGTGACCTTAAAGCCATATAAAAGGTCGTGAACATGGTTTGTAAATTATATTAGTTACAAATTCAAATCACTAAAATGCACTACACCTTCATCGTTATCATGTGTTCTGTTATAAGAATCAATTTTAAATGCCTTTGTGATATTTTTCTAAAGCACATTTCTGGAGGTCTCGACCATAAAACAATAAAAACAATTTGCACTTTCCGGTTTATTGGGCTTTGCTGTTACTGCAAGCAATTATAAATGGGTAGTTAATTCGATCTTCTTGCATTTGCAAAAATACTGATAGCTGGAATCGTGTGGGTTTTTATGTTATTATGGTGAAATGTGTTTCCCCTTTACTGGAATCTTCAATCATATAAAAAACATAAATAAATTTTCAGAATCTTCTCTTCATTCCTTTTTAAGCTTCGTGAACTTGTTACACCATGCGAATCGTGTTAGTTGCAATTTTTGTGTGCCGTAAAAAATGCATATGCATGCAATCGTGAAATTTATAATTAAAAGAGAGGATTATCTTGGAAACAAATGCCTCTTGAAACAGTTCTGAAGAAGATGACTCCTTGTGCAACAAACCGAGTGCCGAGCCAATAATGAGTGATCAACGAGTGTGCATTTAGTCGATGATGATGAAGAATAAGCGTTCTTTAACATTTGCAAGTCGTAAATAATTTCTCTATTATTATAATTTGCTTGAATTCACAGGATACGTTTTCATTTCTTTGGATAAATCAATCATTGTTTAAACATAAACTAAGTAGCTAACTAATTTCATTGTTGAGAACATAACCCCTATTTTTAACCTTATGTCTATGGGAAATAAATTTCCGCTTTACGAGCGCGCGCCTGGAACGAATTAACTCATAAAGTCAAGAACTACATGTATATACAATACTTACAAAAAAGATATATATACAATTTTATATACATTAACATTCTCGTTACACATATATAAGACATTATATTATATTTGACCTCCTGGTGCTATTTTATTTGTTATTTTTTGATTTTTAAGAGCATTAGCAACTAAAGCCATATTTCTCTGGGAATATGCGGTGGTCATTCCCTGACTTTTTCCGCATCCTCCGTATTTGGTGGTGACAGGCTCGAACCCCGGTCTAATCAAGAAGCATGTGCTATGCATTGCTGCTCCTTCCCACCTGGCTACGGAGGCGCCACCCCCCCTCCTGGTTCACTGCGTACGTGTATCCCATAGTCAAGGGTGGCACCTAGGCAAAAGTCCATTTCGACCTAATTCATCTGTTTTGATGTAGAACCTCAACAAATCTAGCCTAAAAACACGTGCAAGGTATTTTACCACCGCCAATATAACTCAGCTACTGCCCAGTGCATTATGCATTTGTGCCGAATGCACAAGTCCCACATCCACCAGATGTAGAGCAATACCAGTGGGTGTCAACAAATGAATTATTAGTAGAGAACTTCCACAAATTATCCTCATTAAGACCCAGTAATTATTATATTAAACAGATATGTTTAAGTCAAAGTCATATGTTTAAGAGCAGAAATAATCCATATAATACTGGTGTAAATACACCATAGAAAATTCTTAAATGAAAAAACTACATTTGCAGTGTGAAAGGGCATCATTTTATCTGTATCTCATATTGCGCTCATCCTTCACAATGAGTTGCCATGTGTTGCAATACCTCGAATAAGTAACACTTCACTAAAAGAGAAGACCATTGTTGCTTATTCTCAGTGGGCACCACCCAGACAGCACCATTTCAAGGCTTGATGGCCCTTCATCAAAAGAGTTTTCTATGGTGTATTTACACCAATATTATATAGATTAAACAGATATATACAATACTTTTTTAAATATGCTCAGAGTCTCTGAATTCCTGAGAACCAAGAAAACAATATATAACATACAACGGACAATTAACAACACTGTGACAATGTTGTTAATTGTTCATTGTATGTTAATCTGAAAGTTCCAGCAAACAGAGTAGACAGTGTCACTGTCTACTCTGTCCGCTGGAACTTTCAAACCTGTTGACAAGCACAATGAGATAGCTACTAAATGATTCTCATAAACCTTTTGTTTCACAGAAACCAATCTTTGCAATAACAGTTGACATAAATCTTGTCAATAACAATTGGCCAAAATCAATGCAACATTAATTAACATAAATCAACATAATAACAATCCATATAAGTCACAACACAATAACAATCCATATAAGTCAACACAATAACAATCCATATAAGTCTTATATGGATGGTACAATAACAATTAACTTAAATCTTCTGTTTACATATAAACCTTTTGTCTTTTGGTCATTTGTGAAGTCAATTCCCAGAAGGAGCTGAAGGGAATTGCACAGGAAGAAACACTTAATTATTTATTTGAGAGTGTAAAAGTTGTACTCCAGGAAAGGGTTTACTCCAGTAAACTAAAATATTAAGAAGTCTTCTCATAAGAAGGAACTTAAGGGCACTGGTTTTAGTTCTGCATAGATATGTTATTTGTGTATACTGTGTAGAATAAATCTTCATGTTCAAATTTAAAGGCAAATTAACCCTCTTGGTGCTTGGTATCTGGAGAGGAAGTACCATCTGAGGGAGTTTTTGGATCCCTTTTTTGATGGTATATATTGTTGCTACAACACCATATCTAAGCATGTTAAATGATTTTAACTACCCAAATCTTATGAAAAATTGTAGCTCTACTGAAATGGTAGCTTAGGTCACCATATTAAATAAATATTTTATTTATACTCTGGCATGACTAGATAAGACAGAGGAGTTAATAAAGAATCATTCTGAGAGGAATACAATAATTATTTAGCAGTCAGATGTGTTGAACCAGAGTCAACTGAAACACATGTATTGTGCTCTCATACTAAGTATTCAGCTACATGAGACCCTCTGCAGATTTTTTATCAACAAGATAGAGGTTATTTCATAAATCTAGACTAGACATGCTAAAACATTTTGACAAAATATAGCGATAGAACTTGTGTCATATGATGAGGCTAAAGCCAAAGTTGTGAGGGTCAACCCCTTCTGATCACAAATTCATCTCAAACCCATTTTGGCTACTTCCATGCTAAACTATTGAAAAAAATTGCACTTTTATTGTTTGATGCTAATTCAAGACTCAAAACAAAGGCAAGCATGCTGCCATTATGTTTATTGAAGTATGATTATTTTAGTGTGTTAATTACTGTAAAACACATGAGCACTGGGATGTTTGAAGTAGAATAACACAAGTCCTATTTGCTCATGAATTTTGAGTAAAAAATTTCAGAACAACATATAAATTTTTGATTTTAAAAAATGCTACCATCTTTTCAACATTTCGAATATTCTATTTGTGTACACAATCATGTTTTATAAATTGAAATTATGAAAAATACTGCTTTTATATGGTTTGTTGCATTTATTGATATTTAGCCATTTTCTATATTTGGTCATAGGATGCCATTTTTTAGGGTTGCTAGAATTGCTTCAATGAATAAATTTTATTTCTTAAATTTTTTTGGGAAGAAGTTCTCTATTCTGAAAATGAGGCTGCTATCAGAGAACAAGAATGGTGACAGCTAACTCAGTAACAGCGTGAAGAGAATGTGCTTCCTTCATTCAATGTTTTTTCCCCAATTAGATAAAAGCAGTGACGTTGTTGACATGTATGGTGAGATAGATGAATCAGCTGCAGTAACAAGAAATGGTACTGGCTTTGTGCAGAATGCCAAAAAAGAAAGTACAGTAAACCCTCAATGTAACGGACTAATAGGAGAGAAGGGGTGTCTGTTAATGCCGAAAGTCCATTAAATCAAATGTAAATTGGGGGGGGGGAATTTTTTATTGTTCTTAATGTAAAAAAAAAACTTTAATACAATATACAGTACTGTACAATATAAAATTACAGCAGGCCCCCGTTATAACGCAGTTTGCTTTACGCTGATTCGCTATAATGCTGTTCTTATATTATAACCTGTATCTGACTATAACGCTGTCACAGATCACTATAACGCTCTTTTACAGATTGCATTTTTGGCATATTTAACGAAATCGTTTCATTTGATGGAGTCGATAGCTTGAAAATGAATATCAAAACAGCATCAAAACATTTCCCACGCCGACTTGAGAAATTTTCCCACACTCAGTGAAATTTTCTTGCACGGTAATTTAATTTCAGTACAGTAATTTGTTACGTAGTTCCGAGATCAACATTTTAAAAAAATGATCAAGTATATTGCTTGTAATATTTGCGTTATATGCATTTATCCAAAGTCTAGTCATCGCTCAGTACAGTATTAGACATTGTGCGTAACGGACAGTTTACTTGAACATTGTATCGTAATTAATGCAACCAACGCAATTACATTTTTGAAGAGTTAATAATAGCCGATAAGAATGAAAAAGCAACATCTGAGTGCAGTACGAAGACTATAAACGTAAGAAAAAGACTGAATTTGAAAATTAAATTAGACGTTTTGAAGCGAATCGATTCCCGTCAACGACAAGCGGATGTGTGCCATAATTTAGGACACTGCAAGTTTAACTGTAAGAACAATTATAAAAAAATAAAGAATTAATTTTAGCAGCGGGAAAGATAGCTGTTCCACTGCAAGCAACTAGGGCTAGGCCAGCTATTAGGATTGAAATGGAAAAGACTTTAACTAATTTTATTGAAGATAAAGTTCAATGCAGAATTCAGTTAAGTTAAATATTATAAAAAAAAAAAAAAAAAAAAAAAAAAGAGAGAGAGATTAGCCAATATGATGATCTGAAGAAAACTCACCTGAAAAAAAAAAAAAAAAAAAAAAAATGTGGAACCATTTAAAACTGGTAAGGGCTGGTTGAATAGATTTAAAATCTAGGGAGAAGCCGCAAGTGCAGATCAAGGAGCCGAAACTTTCAAAAAAGAACTTGTTAAAATTATTGAAGAGGGATATTATGTGTTATACTTCCCAACAAGTTCATAACATAGATGAAGCAGGACTTTTGTGGAAATGAATGACTAAAAGAAGTTTCATATTGAAAGAAGCAAAAAAACATGCCAGGTTTCAAAGTGGCGAAGGATCGGGTGACTTCATTGTTGGGTGGTAACGCTGCAGGGGGGATTTAAAATTAATACCCCTTTTAGTTTATTTAGAAGAGGGCCAAAGTTCAACCCAAAATCGACACATTTTTCATGATTAAATTCATCAATTAAATTAAATCAATCAAAATCGATTTAGATCAATTAAATTCATGATTTTAATTGGAATTTTAAGTTTAATTTTGATACGTAAATAGTTGCCACATAATTATTAGCATTTTAGCATTAGCATTAGTAGAGGCATTTGATGCAAGAAAGCAAGCTTATGCAGCATCAGCCAAAAAAAAAAAAAAAAAAAAACCCCACTTCCACTTCACCCCTCTGTTCGTTCAAAATACCTGTCCAGCTGAGCCTTAAACTTATTTAGGCTATCAACCTCCACCACAAGGGATGGAAGTCTGTTCCACCAACCAACCACCCACTGGCTAAAGGCAAATTTCCGCACGTCTATCCTACATCTGTCTTTCCTCAGTTTGAATTTATGCCCTCTCAGGTGATTTTTCTGAGCTAGAGGAAGAATCCCATCAGCATTGAGCATGCTTAAACCATTCAAGGCTTTATACACCTCTATCAGATCACCTCGCTGGTGCCTAGTCTCCAGACACTGTAATTTGCAAAACTTAAGCCTTTCTTCGTAAGAGCACCCCTTTGTTCCATTCACTAATCTTGTTGCCCTTCTCTGTACTCGTTCCAGCAGCTCTACATCCTTCTTGAAATGAGGTCTCCAGACCTGTATACAGTACTCTAGGTGTGGCCTGACCATCGCCTTATACAATGGAATAATCACCTCCTTATCCCTGCTGGAAAAATTCCTGTATATCATTGACAATACTCCATGAGCTACTCTTGCAGCCCGTCTTGCAGCTTGCTCAGAGAACTTCATATCTGCCTGCACAACCACCCCCAAGTCCCTTTCATTCTCTACCACTGTCAGTGTAGTACCACAGAGTTGATACGTTGCTCTGGGGTTGCTGTTTCCCATGTGTAGTACTTTACATTTATCAATGTTAAACTTCATTTGCCACCTCTCAGCCCATCTGCTCAACCTTTCCAGATCCTGTTGCAGCAGCATAGTGTCAGTAGTGTCCTTGACAACCCTGCCAACCTTTGTATCGTCTGCAAACTTGGACATTAAGCCCGATATACCATCATCAATATCATTTATAAATACAGAAAACAATAATGGACCCAACACTGAGCCCTGAGGGACTCCACTAATAACATCAGTCCACGATGAGCAGTGTCCATTGATTACCACTCTCTGTCTTCTCCCCCTCAACCACCCCTTTATCCATAGCAGCAATTTGCCTCCAATGTCACACTGCTCCAATTTGTGTAGCAGTCTTCCATGTGCAACAGTATCAAAAGCCTTTCTAAGATCCAAGTATATAATATCAAAGTTATTCCCTGCATCCAGTTCTTTTGTGACTGCATCATAGTATCCAATCAAGTTGGTCAGGCAAGACTTCCCCTTAACAAAACCATGCTGTGTCTGAGCTATAACTGAAGTCTTGTCTAAATGATCCTGCAGTGCTTCTTTAACCAGTGCCTCCATTAATTTTCCTGGAACAGAAGTTAAGCTCACAGGTCTATAATTACTTGTGTCAGCCTTTGATCCTCCTTTGTGAATTGGGGTCACATTTGCACATTTCCAGTCTATGGGTACCTCCCCTGAGTCCAAGGAAGCTCTCATAATTATGGCTAAGGGTTTGCTTACTTCCTTTGCTGCCTCCTTTAATATAACTGGATAGATCCCATCCACCCCGGGTGCCTTTCTTGTGTTTATCTTCAACAGTTTCTCCTCCACTTTACTCCCAGTTATTTCAAGATTCTGTAGCTTACTGCTAGAGTTGAATACACCTCTGGCATTCCCCTCGCTGAATAACTCCTCATGTGTGAATGTCGATGCAAAATATTCATTTCTCGTAATCTGTCTTCGCCTGCCTAACCTCCTTTGTAACTTGGTTGCATATCAACTTGTATCTATCATAGGCTTCTGTGTCATGTGTTAATTTGTATGTATCCCATGCATTTTTCTTCTCTGCCATATGCCTCATTAGTTCATCTGACAACCATTTTGGCCTAAACCTTGAACAATATTTCTTAGTTGGTATGTAAAGCCTAGTAGCTTCCAAGATAAGTTCTTTGAATGCTTCCCATTTTGAATTTGCTGTTGGTAACATCATCAGTTGGTCCCACTGTATAGAATTTAAATACTGTCTCAGTCCATCGTAGTCGCCTTTACGGAAGCAATAACCCTTCCCTTTACCCCTAATGGTAGTTACCTCTTTGAGTAAATCCCACTTCAGCACACTGTGATCACTGCCACCTAGTGGTTCATTTATCTGCAGATTCTTAATGCATGAAGAATCATTGCTGATAATCAAATCAAGAGTATTACTCCCTCTAGTTGCCTCCCGAACATGCTGATGTAGAAAACAATCATCCAATAAATCCACAAAAGTCCTGCTAGTGTGTGAGTAACCAGCCCCCAAATTCCAGTCAATATCTGGGAAATTAAAATCTCCCATTATAAGACACTCTGATTTACTGGCCCACTCTATTTCCCTGTACAGTTCCTTATTATACTCATCAGAGTCATTAGGCCTATAGCACACTCCTACTCTCAATTTTGATCTCCCAATGTTTATGTCACACCAAACTGACTCCACACTGCACTGTCCAGCGATGTCGACTGGCTTCACTTCCTTGGTTTTTATGTGTTTCTTAACTAATAACATAACCCCTCCTCCCTTCCTATCCTGTCTATCCTTTCTGTAGACGTTGTACTCCCCAAATTGCAGTTCTGCATCCCTTATATCTGTGTGACACCACGTCTCTGATATCCCAACAATATCTGCCTTCGATGTTTTGAGCAAAACCTCAAATTCATCAAATTTATTTACTAAACTCCTAGCATTGGTGTACACACAAGTATACCTGCACCTGTTTCTATTCTTAGCTACCCTAACACAACCCATATGTTTACTTGTACCGCAATGGCTCCCAGCAGTCTCTGAAATACCATGCATCTTGTTTTTCAGGCTTCTGCTCATTCTAATAGAAGCAGTGCAAGAATCTCTTTCACCTCTGCCAGTGGCTACTGTCAATCTATTGGTCTTTGTCTCCCCCCAAGCTAGCAGTTTTCCGACCCACCTAACACTGCCTCGATAGCATCAGCAAATATTCTTGCACCCTTTCTATTTAAGTGTATCCCATCCCTGTAGAAGCAATCTCTCCTTATATACGTATGTAATGCAGAATATTTTATATGTACAAATATTTGAATATTAAATATTTTGACCGACATTTGTGCATCTCTTCACTACCGTTTATTATCGATTAGGAAATATCCTATGGCATTGACCGCAACTTACAAATACATATGTTACCTTATGGGAATGCGGAGCTCGCTTAGCGCGGATTCACTTAGCGCTCTGTTTTTCCGGAACGAATTATCAGCATTAAGCGAGGGTCACCTGTATTAAATTATAATAAAGAATATGTAATATTTGCTCACCTCTTTGACAGTGTAGTTGAAGAGCATTTTCCGTGACCATAGTGATAGTAGTACAGTAGTTGTTATTCAGTATCTGAAGGTAGAGGTGAAGGGGAATCCTCAGCTTCAGATTCTCCTGAAATGTTTCCAAATGGAGATACTGGTGTCATCTGTTTGCATGTAGATGGTTGAGATATACAAGTAGTTGGAGGTGAAGTTCGCTTAAAGAAAGCATCCAGTTCAGTTGTTTGCCATTCTGATGTTGTTTCTTAATAATAATCGCCCTCAACTGCCGAAAATTTTCATAGTAAGAAACGATTTCAGGGTCAGAAAACGTTTCTATGTAGTGGATGGCAATGTCCAAGAGATTTCTCGTTTCAATCAGTGTAGGCCATGCTGGTGTAATTTGCTCTTCCTCAATATCTTCTTCTTCTTCTTCTTTCCCTGCCTTGCCATATTGAACCTCACCCACAATTTCTTCTTTAGTGAGGACTTTATAGCCAGGATCATCTCCATCATTTTCAAGCCATTTCAGAACATCATCTTCAGTTGTTTCCTGGTTGCCAGTATTTACAAGGGTGTGCTGAAAGTCATTTGCCTCAAATCCTTCAAGATTCAATTCCAGTTCAATATTGTACAACTTCTTCCAACCATTTGCCAAAGTCATAGTCTTCATCTCCTTCTAAGTAGCTGCAAAGTTAAAGAGTGCAGGCTTAATGTTGTAGGCTCATAGATTCTGAAGTGTCCTGGCTCCTCTGGTCTTCTTCTGCATCTTCTTCATCCTCCAACACAACCATTACTTCTTCCAAAAAGTTCTTCTTACACAGCCTCTTGCAGGCTGCAATTATTCCCTGGTCCATTGGCTGAATAACTGAAGTTGTGTTAGGATGTAAAAAAAGACGTTTAATTCTGCCATCCTTACTAACTAACTTCTCAGCACTAGGATGAGCAGGGGCATTGTCAAGAAGCAACAACGCCTTTATATTATTGGGGGAAATTTTCAGAACATCTGTCTGGAAGTTCCTCACATCAGGGACAAAGTGGTTGAAGAACCGGTCAGAAAAAATCTCTGAAGTAAACCACACCTTCTTTGAGATGGTGTAAATAACAGGCAACTGATTCATAATGTCTTTAAGAGTGCATGGTTTCTTTGATTATCAAAACAATAATGGAAATAGGTAATTATTATTAATTAAAAATTAATAATAACACTGAAGTTTTGTATAACTTAAAAAAAATAATATGTACATTACTGTATTATTAGTCCGGTCCGTTAAATTCAAAATCCATTATATTGGGCCCCGTGAAATCAAGGGTTTACTGTACTGTCAAAGCTTGTAGCAGGACAAAACTCAGCAAAATATATACCAATTAGCAAAACAGATGAGTTTAAATTACCTGCCCAGTTATTTGGGCATTTTTTTATGATAATTTATTGGATTACACCGTTGGGCAAAGCAACCTGTACTGCACCCAGGAAGATATAAACCATTCCTGAGTTAGCCAGAAAAGAATTAGGGAAATTTCTAGGTACTGTCTTGTAGATGTCTGTGAGTAGCCTTCCAAGTTCACGCATGTATTGGTCAACAGAGGGCAGAGTACAATTGGTTGCAGATGTGATGACATGGGACTGATGGGAGGAAATCAAAAAGTATATCCACTTTAACAATAATGACTCACTATGATCCAAATAAGACAAGTTCTACCAACTTAGACCTCTTATTGATTCTCTACTCCCTATATTCCAGGCTCTAGTTAAAATACTGATGAATAGACTTCATCCTTCAAGGTCCAATCTGCTATAAAACACTAGATATCCAAAATATAGCTGTCTTATAAGTGTGCATACAGTGTTAATAATTATAAATCAACAGGGATTACCTTTATTTTTGATATAGGAAGCTTCTTTTCAAACTCTCCTAGTTGGAAAAGAAGCTTCCTATATCAACTCTCCTAAACTAGGAGAGTTTGAAAAGAAGCTTCCTACATCAAAAATAAAGGTAATCCCTGTTGATTTATAATATAATAGAATATAGGAATTATCGAGCACTTAATAGCTCTCAATTATCTAATCTATTAAAAGTGTTAATAATGTATGATACAAGTGGACTTGTCCATTATTTTGAAATTTACACTGATAAAATGAAGTGGTTCTTAGGGTATTGAATATTGTAGGAAGTGTAAATGTTCTGAAACTGTCTGAAATTGTTCAGGGTGGTTCCAATAATTTGTTAATCTTTGACAACTGGTTTTTATCACTGCAGTTATTTGTTTAGTTAGCAAAAAAAAAAGGGAAAGATTGCACTTGATACTCTTCAACAGAACTGCCTACAGAGAATCAATTTTAGTCTGGATAAAGATATGAAAAAAAAAAGGGAGTAGCAAAAGAAAAGAAAGTGATTACTGCCAGTACATTTGGCAGTGGCCACTGAACTATGTGGGTGAAAGGCAGGACAGATCTCTGAAAAGAAACGCATGTGAAGAGAGCCTTGCATTAATATCCTCTACAAGTTCGTGAGAGGTGTTAATGTTAACTAGATGCAGTAACAGCTTATTACTGCTTTGAAGTAAGTTAAAGAAATAATAATACCAAAAGATATTTTTTGACTCAGTGGCTTTCAACAGGTAGCTCCTTTATTGCCCCCATGAATCAGTGGGCATAGTGAAGAAGAGGCAGAAAGACCAATTATCATTCAAAACTTCGATAGCAGCAGCAGCAATACTTTGCACGAAACGAAAAGATATGCAAAAGAGAAAGAGAAGCTGCCCACCACCAACTATCTAAAGGAAGTTTTAAATGAAAAAACATCGTGGTCCAGCAAAATCAATACCAATTCAAGAATGGATGGAAGTGTTCATTCCCTCAGAGTTGAGGCTTCAAGGCAACAGTGCAGGTGGCCAATGGTGCAAAAGGCAGATTGTCTTCAAGTGCTCAAAGTGTAATGTCCACCTTTACCTAAATAAGAAGAAAAATTACTTTCTTGCCATCAGTGTTAGATTAATGTCAACTACCTTGTTTTACAAAAGTGCCAGTTGTTGTAAATTTGCATCAAAATGAAAGTAAAGTTAAGAAAACATATATCTTGCATTTTCTCACTCTGTACTTATTTGTTTTTTTTCATATACAGAGACATAAAATCATGTGTTTTTGTTTTTTTTTTTTTAAACAGAAAATAATTAGTATTAGTATTAGAAAAATGAGCAAGGAAGCAAGCTTATACAGCATTAGCCAAAATTGGTGATGGGGGGGGGGGGGGGGGGTAGCGATGAAAAAGATGAAAAAATTTTCACCATTTATTAATTCTGACATTTTTAAGGGGTTAGTCATGCTAAATTTGGATTAATATAAAATTTTAATAAATGTTTTTATCATACAATTGTGGTTATTTTAGGCTTTTGCCACTTAGTTATTATTGCTTATACACTAACAAGAAAATGGCTTATTACTTGTGGCTAGTAAAGTTTCTTTTAAAATACAGAAAGTAATCATTTTTAATAGCTAGAGGATTTGATTAATTCATGTTAATTTCATTTCAATGAAAGTAAAAACTGAATGATCAACTTTTATACTTGTGAAGTGCTCCTTTCCTTTTTTCCATTCATTCATCTGTGTGTTAGATGGAAGGCAATGACTGTATACTAATCATTAAAGTTTACAAACCTGATTTTCCAAAATAAACTTTTTTCTTCTCATTTGACACAGTTTTCCCCACATTTCTCTTTGTAAGCCTTCAGGACAATTTGTGAAATCATCCAGCTCAGCAAAGGCAACATTTAAGTCATCAGTGCTGACATTGTATGATCCCTGAGTGGTATGCATATAAGCTCTAAAATGAAATAAAGGCACATGAATAAGATAAGCACAAGATATGCAGATATTACTAAAGTACAACAGTTGTTTTTTTTATTCAAATGAAGCAAAGCAACTTTTGAATGTGAGTTGCCTAAAGCTGAGCTATTAGTAATTTGGCTCAAATTATGCACAGTGATAAATTATTTTTATTAGATATGAAAAAATGTTAATAGGCACACTGACAGGACAGTATGGATTTAGGCCTGGAAGTTCTTATGAGGGTGAACTCATTAATTTGGTCATGCACATCAAGACATTATATTTCAAGTATGAGCTAGTTATGTTTGTTGATTTTGAGGACACATTTGATTCTCTCAGGTGGGAGAATGCACTCAATTGACTTAGAAATGCAGGCTGTTCTCTCCAGCTTTATACTGGTCCCAAGTTAATTCTAGAACAGAAAGATTCTTGGCATCAGACTGTGTCCAGAGTGGTTACTTGAGAGTGTCCCCCAAGATATATTTTGGGGCCGTTGTTCGAAATATTGGGTCAAACAGTTGGTACTTAGATCACTTTGCCAATACTCACACTACAGCTATGCAGATAACCTCATCATCATGGTGGGTCCCTCTCTGTACTAGAATGTCACACAGAAATAGTTCTCAACAATCTATATGAATGGACTCAGTTGCAGTCTCAGATAGGGCTACAGTGGCCATAAACCCCAAAATAATGTGGATTTTTTTACTGCTACATCATGATTAAAGCTTAACGATTCTTTGAACACTGCTTCAGCTCCTTTAATTGCATTAGTTCCCCCATTAGAAAATTCTGGGCCTGCCATTGAATTGACATGCACACTAAAAGTTTCACCAAAACCAACATGATTGTTTTCAAGAATAAATTAAACTATAAAGGACCATCAAAAGTTAAAATCAATGGGCCAGAGGTTCCAATAGTAACAGAAATTATATATCTTGGCCTTATTATAGATTGACAAATTATATTTTACTGCTAAAGTTTAATTTGCCAAAGTTAAAAGATTTCCTGGAAAATTCTACATATTTATTACAATTCTGGTTTGGTTTGTTTGTTGTTGTTATTTGGTTTTTAGGAGCATTAGCAACTAAGGCCATATTTCTCCGGGGATATGCGGTGATCATTCCCTGACCTTTCCGCATCCTCCATATTTGGTGATCACGGGCTCGAACCCCGGTCTAATCAATAAGCGTGTGCTACGCACTGCTGCTCCTGCCCATCTGGCTACGGAGGCGCCTTCTGGTTTGGTCCCCTCTGACCATGTATAGTGCTGGATATGGTTCCATAGGGCTAAAAATATGACATTGCAATATACACTTCACACAATGCAGAGATTGATGTTACTTGCTATTTTTTGAGCCTGTAAGGTAGGCCCAACAATAGTGCTTCAAGTCCTGGGGTATTGCCACTAGACTTGCATCTAGTCTTTAAAGGTCTCAGTTATAAAAAAAAAAAAAAAAACAGTATAACTAAAAATATAAATTTTTTGTCGTATCAACACCAGAACAGTATAGAATCATTGCTGAAGTGATTTGATAAAGTTATGGAAAATTCTATGGAATACCTTGACAAAAGGGATTATTACAAGAAACTTTTCCAGATGTTACTTTTGCAGCTGATAAGAATAACAAAAAAAAAAGGTTCTTCCCTAAGATGTGCACTTCATATTTAATCACTGTAGATGGCTCTATTAAGGCTAAGTTGTATTACCTCAGAGTGGAAAGTTCAGATCTTTGTTCTTGCAACTCCAGAGGAGACTAAGAACTTCCTGTTATATCACAGTGATATAAGAGATTCTTTGTGACCATGTATAGACATTATACCTAGTAAAGAAAATTGTTTTTGGATAATCGGTGTTCTTTCTAAATCCTTCAAGAGTGTGCCTCTCAGGCTTTTCTAGAAGATCTTTAACCCATGCCACTGCCAATATTGCATCATCTAATAATGCAACTTCAAACAGCTCAATACCTTAACAATTCCAGTAACTTATATATGGACACAAATCTCCCGGACTGAACTTCTGAGCAGTTATCATCCAAAATAATTTAAACACGAGCTGACTCCAATTTTTACTTTTTCTTTTTGACTTTGGTTTTTTTATTATTATTATGTTATTAATAACAAATAATAATAATAATAATAATAATAATAAAACACAATACAATACAATATTTAATAATCTTCATCAAGTACATTACATCCTAAATTCATTAAGGATTGTAGAATCCTTATCAATAAGTTATTGTAATACAATTACTTGATAATAATAATAATAATAATGAGACTATGCCAATACAAAGAGAACTTCCAGATGAAAATAACAACTGAATCTTCAATTAAAACCAAAGAGCCTTCTACAGGAGTCTCAGAGAAGATAGAAATGGCCCACCACTTAAGCAGAAGATGATCGAGGAGTTCTGGGGAAACATATGGAGCAGTGAAATAAAACCTAACAACCGAACCCCCTGAATAGAACTAGAATGGAAGAAAACCAAGGATGTACAAGAGTTGAGAGAGAGATGGAGATTCAGGAAGAAGTACAACAGTCAGTCAGAACTCCTACAACTGGCGAACCCCTGGAATAGATAACGTCCACAACTGCTGGTACAAAAAGCTCACTTTAACACAGAAGCATGTAGCAGAGCAGTTCACCTGAATGAAAAGGCACCCAGAGTTTCTCACTAAAAAAAATCACAATCTGAAGGCTAAAGACCAAAATACAAGAAACCTGGTGAAATACAGGTCACAACAATATACAAGATCCTGACCAGCTGCATAACCAAGAAGATATCAGACCACTTGGAGAGCCCGAACATAATGGCCAAACAGCAGAAAGGATGCAAGCAGATGAGCAATTAACCATAGATGCCGCAGTTATAGAGCAAGCCTAAAAGAATTGCCACAACCTGTACACAGCCTATATCGATTACCACAAGACTTTCGACTCCGTGCCTCATTACAGGCTAACAGAGACACTGAAGACCTACAAAGTCAATACAACAGTGACAAACTTCCTAGAAACCATGGTGAAATGGAGTACTACCATCAAGGTCGAGAACATCAAAACCAGACTGATCCCCATCAGGAGAGGAATCTTTTAGGGAGATGACCTGAGTCCACTATGGTTCTGTCTAGTACTGAACCCACTATCCACCATGTTCAACAACAGCAAGTATAGATATAACCTCAAAGAAGTAGGAAAAACTTGTACACCCTCTCCTACCTTGTGTACACGGATGACATCAAGCTCTGATGTCATCTGACATGGCAACTGAGAAGCAACTCCAGCAACTACTCTGGGTCACCAAAGAATTCAGCAATGATATCAGGATGGAATTTGGTTTAGACCAGAGATCACCAATTAGCGGACTGCATTCCGCATCTGGATCACAAATTTTTTTTTTTTTTGCAGACCGCGAGGTAAATGAACCTAAATCATTAATTTAAATATACAGTCGGACCTCTGTTTAATGAAACTGCGAGGCATAATGTAAGTTATAATTGAACTTAGAAATCTTTATATTACTCCTTTGTACAGTAAAAGATACTGCGGACAGCTACCTAGCACACCACAATACAGTTTTGTCAGGTGCACACCACGTTTCATATTTCCCATGAAAATGCGAAGTTAGCTCCATGCTGTCGTCCATCACTGAGTCCACTGAATAAGGTATGTTTGTGTCAGATGACACCTGGGATTTCTCCCAACTCCGCGTGTGTTTCGCTGTATTGAGGACAGTACACTGTCAAGCCAGAGACTTGAAAGTGTGTGGGCTGTGTCTGTGCAGTGTGATATGTTGTGCCCATTGTTTATCCGGCTTATTGGCCCCCAGGCCCCTAGTGGGGCCCGACGTTGCCCATACCCTGCCATGTGGAGGCTAGCCGGGTGTATCCAGTATCACAACAAATTGCTCTGGCAGGTCCTGCCACCTAGTTTCCTGGGATTTCAGTGGCTAGGACTTATTTAAATAAAAAATAATAAAAAATAAAATAATAAAATAAAAAATAAATAAATAAAAAAAAATAAAAAATTGCGTTTGACATTAATGCTTAATGGGATTGCTGTTAGGAAATCGCTGGTTGGGGTTGAACGCTAAAGAGATGTGTTAAAGGCCAAATAGGTCGGGCAAAATTTTGATGTTATTAAATTTAGACATGTGAGGCTATATGCTAGATAAAAGCTAATAGTGTTAGTTGTCTTAGAGATTTACAGGAAACCAGCAGAATTTAGACGTTGATTAGAATTTGGCGGCATTGTTAAGGGTGTACTCGGTCGATTTAGTGAGAGAGGGAGGGAGACTGAAGACTGGGAGGAAAACAGATAGAAGAATAGGGACGATAGAGTAGGCATCCCTAAAGAGGTCAGTGGAGACGAACCCCACCAGGCGAAGTATGGGGTGTAGGCAGGGAGGAGAGGAGACAGAGATCCGTTTCCTCCCTCCTCTGCCTGTGGATGGGGTTTTAAAGGGAACCAGGTTAGAGTACCCAATTCAGATCGCCAATGGCGCATTGGCAGCAAAGCCGCAGAATGTCTTCGTCGGTGTCATGTCCAAGGAGTGTCGAATCCGGTATGAAGGTTAAGCTGCCCATCCCGCTCCGGGGGTGGGATATGTTAGCTGGCAGTGGGGAACCCATCAGGTGAGGGGGTGGGAGAGAGACACATTTACTTCATTCATAATCTGCATTCTCACTCTATTTGCATTCTTTTTTTTTTTTATTATTATTATTTTTTTTTATTTATTATTTTTTTTATTTTAATTTTTTATTATTTTTTTTAAGTACTTTTTTCTTATTTTATAATTTTTTTCCAAGTTTTTTATATATATATATATATATATATATTTTATTATTATTTTTTTTCACTCAACTCACTCATCTTTTTCTCACACACCAGGAGGGGATGCAATGATGTGTAGTGTAAATTTAAATACTAATTAAAACTAGGGTTAGTGTGTACTTAACTGTAGCATTCACGGTTTGTGTTCTTTTTCTCACACGCTTACACTTTTATTCAATCTTCTAGCTCTCATGTCATTTATTCGACTCTTACTTTCTGCACTGCACTCTCTGGGCACCTCAACTTACTGTAATTCTTCAGTTGTGGTGCAGGCCTAGCCGCAAGTTTTTTTTTTTTTTTTTGCAGGCCAGGGGAGAATGCAGTGATAGTGTTGATGTGGTTAGTAAATGTTTGTTGGTACAGTATATATAAAGTAATGTAAGTTATTTTTAACTTTGTATTCTTTCGGCCAATTACATTTGCTCTTCCACTCATTCCCATTCACTCTCTCTTTCCGTCATGCTAGGTCACTCTTTCTTTCACCAAAACTGCCATTTATTCCCTTTTACCATAATTCCTAGTTCACTCAGTTCCCAGCCTATTAATTGTCTTTCATTCTCATTCATTCATTCTACATTGCATCCCTTTGCTACTAGCCTACTGATATTTTCCAGCTAATCTGCTTCCCTGGCTACCTGTACATCTCCCTCCCCTACGTGGTTACTTATTTGGCATGGGGCCCCAGGTTCCTACACATGGCAGGGTAGTCCTGGGAAGGTTTGTCATGTCGGGTTTCTGTCAGGGTGCAGAATACTGCTATCCTGACAGTTTTTAAGTCATCGTCTGGGCGTGGTGGGAAACTTGGGCAATTTTACTATTGATTATTGTTTAATTGCTGAGGGGGCTGAATTGCCATTCTTTGCATTGCTCTGCGCATTTCGAATACTGTGTGAAAGATGTAAAAGCTTTATAGTTTTGCTCTTCTATGATGAACAGATGTTCTTCTCCCCTGGGAAGGGGACCAATCTGTGTTATTAGCTCTGTTCTGGGGATGTCATATATTATACATTCATATAGAATGTGTGCCCAGTCTTCACTTTCGCCACAGGTGCAGTTTGGGTCATCGGTCAGGCCTAAGGAGGTTAGTTTTGCCTTTAGGGAGCCTTGACCTGTCAATATAAATGTTGTAAAAAGTCCAGGGGTCACTGAATAGTGAAATTTGCTGAAGTTCGCAATTTAGTGGTTATCAAATACATGTTTTGTGCTGGTTATTGTACATATGGAATAATTTTTTAAAGCAGATAGACAGCAAAAGTATATTTACTTTCTATTTATTATAGATATTTGTAGCCCAAAATCAAGCAATACAGATAAAAAGAAAAGAAAAGTAGATGATGAAAACAGACAGTTTTCACCAGAGTGGACCAAGTTATACTGTTTTACACTTCCAAATAAAGAAGGAGCAATTCCAATGGATATAATTTGTCTTAAAACAGTTGCTGTTATTAAAAGTATTAATATGAAATGTCATTATGATATGAACCAATAATTGCAGGTGATCTGATTGAGGTGTATAAGGCCTTGAATGGGTTGAGCATGCTGAATTCTGATGGGATTCTTCCACTTGCTCAGATTACAAACCTGAGGGGGCTTAAATTAAAAATGAGGAAAGACAGTTGTAGAATAGATGTGTGGAAATGGTTTTATTTCGAAAGAATGTATGGTTCAACTGCCTCGTCAATGTTGACAGCATTCATAGAATCCCATTTTCAGCCACAAGCAACGTGAGAAATTCAGAAATATTAGCAGAAGAAATAAACAAATATGTCATGTTCAACTTTCTGAATATTATTATTTGACTCTTGATGAATCATGCAATATTAGCAATACTGCTCAAGAACTTATAATTATACAATTTTTGATGAAAAAAAGTGAGCAATACCGTGAACTCTTAACTGTGTTATCCCTTCAGGACTCATGAAGAAGACTTGTACAAGCCACTTACTGAATTTATGAATACCATTGATCTTGATATATCCAAGTTAATATCAATATGCACAGATGGTGCTCCTGCAATGATCTTCAAATAAAGAACTAATTCAAGATAACATAAATTTGTTCTGTTACCAATGCACAATTCACCAAACTGTCTTATGTTGCAAACTTATTAAAAATTTTGAAGACGTAATGCAAAAAGTGATTAAGATGATAAAGACGATAAAGATGATTAATTTTATTCGATCTACATCTTCACTTCATCATCAGCAATTGGAAGTGTTTCTTCAGGAAGTTGAAGCCAATTACAATGATATGCTTCCCCACAATAATGTGTGCTGACTTAGCAAGGGTGGTACTTTACAAAGACTGTGGTCAATTTGGAAAAAGTAAAATCATTTCTTTCTATTCCACAATTCCAGCAACAAGAAATCATCTAATTTTTCTTCAAGAAGATCCAAATTTATTTACTACTGCCTTCTTAACTGACATATTTACGTATTTTAACAATCTATACCAGAAATTACAAGGAAAAGACAAGGTTATTTCTGAATTGCTGTCAGTTGTACAATCATCTTGTAAAAAACTCAACACTGTCCTCTGATTTAAATGAGACTCTGTGCTTTCCATGTATGAAAGAAGTATTGACAGAAGAACCTAACACACAATTAGATAAAAGTGAATACAATAATTTTATACAAAAACTAAACCATGAATTCAACAAAAGGTTTGAGGATTTTAAAAAAATAAGAAAATTAACACAACTCTTCATATGTCCATTTTCATCTGAACCAAATGGGGAATGGACTAATGAAAATGGTTTAAAAGTAATAAAGCTGCACTGCAATTAGAAATGACTGATTTAAAAGAAGATTTTGCTTTGTAAGATAAAATGAATGAATTGAGTGTTTTGCAACAGTAGTGGGGAAAATATGTGCAACATGAAAAGTATCCTGAAATAAGGAAACCGCGTACTCAATTATGTACAATGTACAGATCAACATATACAGTAAACCCTCGATTTAATGGAGTAATGGGGAAAAGAGTGGTCCGTTAATGCCAAAAGTCCATTAAATCGAATGTAATCGTGGGGGGGGGGCTTTTTTATTGTTCTTAATGTAAAAAAAAAGCTTTACTACAATATACAGTACTGTACAATATAAAATTATAATATAGAATTTGTAATATTCTGTTATAAATATAAAATGTTGCAATTTGGCCTTTGATTTATGGATATCAGAAACAGTTTGTTTTTTTACGCCGTAAATTTCACAAACCTTGTTCTAATTTCTCAATTAGTTCTAATTTCTGTGCCACATTTAAGTTCACATGCTTTCTTTTAACTCCTATATCACTTGATGACATTTTAAATTGTAAGGATTGCAAAATTATTTAATAAATAAAGTCACAATTCAGAAATCACAGAAACATCCTGTATACAACCTGACACAACGATAGCTTGAGGCAGGCTGAGACTGAAACAAAGTGAGTCAGTAGACCTGCAGTTTAGTGTCCCAAGTCATGCTGAGCTAGCAAGTCGCTGCTTGCTCTCATATGTTATCTGTAATCTGGGAAACAACTATTTGAACACGTTTTCAGAAAGAATAAAAAAACAATTTCCTGAATTTGATTATAAAAATAAAAGTAGGTAATTATCAAAACAATAATGGAAATAGGTAATTATTATTAATTTTTAATTAATAATAAAACTTCAGTGTTATTATCAATTTTTAATTAATAATAAAGCTTCAGTGTTATTATTAATTTTTAATTAATAATGACACTGAAGTTTTGTATAACCTAAAAAAAAAATAATATCGTCGAGATTAACATGTACTTACTGTATTATTATTTGTCCAGTCCGTTAAATCCGAAATTTGTTATATTGGGATCCATTAAATCGAGAGTTTACTGTATATGTAAATCATGTTTTCAAAAATGAACTACCGTATTTCCCCATGTATAATACACACCTTTTTTCGAAAAATTTGGGGTCTAAAAACTGGGTGCGTCTTATACAGTGGTTGTAGATTTTTTTACTTGCATTTCCCGCTTTTTCGCGCTTGTTGTCTTTGCGCTGAATTGTTTCACACTTGTTACTGGTATATTAGGTTATGTTTTGCCACGTTCTGCCCAGAAATGGCTCAAAAAAGATTTTCGTACAGTGCTGAATTCAAGTTAAAAGTGATCCAGTTTGCAAAAGTGAATGGAAATCGTGCTGCTGAACGTAAGTTTGGTCCTCCTCCAACTGAGAAAACAATCCGAGACTGGCTACGGGAAGAAGAAACCCTACTGAAAACGCCACGGCAGAAGAAGGCCATAAGAGGAAAGTCAGCAAAATGGCCTGATTTAGAGAGGGAATTGAAGATATGGATTGTAGAGCAAAGGGCAATTGGAATTCCTGTGTCCACAAAGATGGTTCAGCATGAGGCAAGAAGAATTGCTGATGAAAAAGAAGTTATTGATTTCAAAGGAGGACACGATTGGTGCTTCAGGTTCATGAAACGGAATGGACTAAGCATGCGTACACACACCAGACTTGCCCAAAAGATACCTGAAAGCTATGAGCAGAAGGTCCTTGAATTTCATCGTTTTGTCATTCAATGTCGGAAGACACATCAGTTTGAGTTGGGACAGATTGCAAATATGGACGAAGTCCCCCTTCAATTTGATGTCCCAAGTAACAGAACTGTTGATAAGAAGGGGGTGAAAACTGTAACTGTGAAGACAAGTGGACATGAAAAGAGCCATTATACAGTTGTTCTAGCTTGTTGTGCCGACGGAACCAAGCTGCCTCCTATGCTGATTTTCAAATGCAAAACAATGCCAAAAGAAGACATTCCTCAAGGAGGTCCACGTTCATGACAAGGGTTGGATGGATCAGGATGGGATGAAAAGCTGGTTTGAGAAAGTTTGGAGCAGGAGACCAGGTGGGCTCTTACGCAAACTTGCCCTATTGGTGCTTGATCAGTTCAGGGCAGACATAACAAAAAACACAAAGAAGATTGCTGCAGAGCAAAAAACAAAACTTGCCATCATACCTGGAGGCTTGACATCCCAGCTCCAACCACTTGATGTCAGCATTAACAACCCGTGAAAGCTGCCATGAGAGACGAATGGAACCAATGGACGAAGTCTTCTGGGGACAATTTGACACCAGCAGGAAGGGTGAAGAAACCAACTATAGGAGAAGTTGGTACCTGGGTGAAAAGATCCTGGGATAATATCAAGATTGAGATCGTTGTCAAGTCATTTAAGAAGTGTGGCATTTCAAATGCCATAGATGAAACTGAGGACAAGGCACTATATGAAGACAGTGATTCGTCATCAGACACAGATGAGGACAAGCTAATGGATGGGAGTTTTGACAGTGATAAGGAGTTGTATGAATTTTATGATGAATAAAACTTGAGTTCAATAACTTTATGTAATACATTTTTTTTTTTTAATTTCGGGCCCCAAAATTAAGGTGCGTCTTATATATGGGGAAATACGGTATATTAAAATAGAAGAAGTTTTGATCTCGGCTAATGAATGATCATCTGCGAAATTTGCCTCAAATATCAAGTACAAGATTTGTTCCATATATTTCAAAAATTCTTTTAGGAAAAAAAAATGTCACTTTTCTCATTAATTTGTACACTGAAAGGGCAGAATTCATGGGATACCTGGTTCCTGGGCAATGTGAAGCTGTTACCCCTCTCGCTAGTGGATGAACCAACCGCTTGGCAGGTATATAGGTACACTGCATTCAAGTAGATGGTAATTCAATGTCAGTATGGATAAAAGTTGTGAGTTAACTTACTTTGAAAGAAGGATGATAGTGGGTGCCCGACGCACAGGTCATTCTATCGAAGATTTGGTACAGAAATTCACTATCCCTGTTCGACAGTATCAAGAGTGTTTTGGGAATACAGCATTTCCAGAATAACATCTCATCATGGACAGCACTACTGACAGAGAAAGGTGGTGGATGAACTTGGCTATCAATGTCTGACGCACATTGTTTCAGCCAATCGGACAACGACAGTGGCACAAATCACCGCCAACTTCAATGAGAAAGGTGCCAGGTGACTATCAGGTGATCATTAGCCACAAAAATGGTGATCAGGTGATCATTAGCCACAGTGGTTATGGGATCCACTGACCCATTAGACTCCCATTGCTAACATCACGACATAGGACTCAGTGGGACCAACTGATGATGTTATCAACAGCAAATTCTGAATGGGAAGCATTTGAGGAAGTAATTGTGGAAGCTACTAGGATTTTTATACCTATTAAGAAATACTGTTCAGAGTTTAGGCCTAAATGTATGACAGATGAACTAATGAGACTCGTGGCAGAGAAGAAAATGCATGCAATGTATATAAATTATCAGGCAACACAGAAGCCTATGATAGTCATAAGCTAGTCTGTAATCAAATCACAAAGGAAGTTAGGCAAGCAAAGGCAGAGTATGAGAAATCTTTGGCAAAGGATGCTAAGAAAAACAGCAAGTACTTCTTTAGTTATATAAAATCTAGATGGAAGGGGATGAATCAGATTGATCCACTTGATATCGATGGTTCGACTGTTGTTGATGATGCTGCTCAGATAGCTGATAATCTGAATGACAATTTTGCATTTACATTCACACAACAGGATTTATTAAGGGAGGGAAATGGCAGAAGTTTATCAAACTGTAACAGGAAGCTTAATGATTTTGTAAGAACTGAGAGCAAAGTGGAGGAGAAAAAAAACATTAGAAAGGCACCTGGAGTGGATGGGATCAATCCAGTTATATTAAAGGATGCAGCAAAGAAGTAAGCAAACCATTAGCCATAATTATGAGAGCATCCTTGGACACAGAGGAAGTCCCCATGGACTGAAGATGTGAAAATGTATCCCCAATTCAAAGGGGGGGATCAAAGGGTGACATGAGTAATTACAGACCAGTTAGTTTAACCTCTGTTCCAGGGAAAATAATGGAGTCAGTAGTTAAAGATGTATTGCAGGATTAGAGCTGCTGGAACGAGTACAGAGAAGGGCAACAAGATTAGTGAATGGAACAAAGGGTTGTTCTTACGAATAAAGGCTTAAGTTTTGAAAATTACAGTGTCTTGAATGGTTTGAGCATGCTCAATGCTGATGGGATTCTTCCTCTTGCTCAGAATAATCACCTGAGAGGGCATAAATTCAAATCGAGGAAAGACGGATGCAGGATAGATGTGCAGAAATTTGATTTTTAGCCAGCGGGTAGTTGGTTGGTGGAACAGACTTCCATCCCTTTTTGTGAAAGTTGATAGCCTAAATAAATTTAAGGCTCAGCTGGACAGGTATTTTGAACGAATGGAGGGGTAAAGTGGAAGTTTTTTTTTTTTTGTTTTTTTGGCTGATGCTGCATAAGCTTGCTTTCTTGCATCCTATGCCTCTACTAATGCTGATGCTAATTATCTAGACAAGACTGCAGTAATAATTCAGACATACTGGGTTTGTTTAGGGAAAGTTTTCTTTTACAAATTTGATTGGATACTATGATATGGTTACAAAGGAACTGGATGCAAAAAATAATTTTGATATCATATATTTGGATTTCAAGAAAGCTTTTGATACTGTTGCGCATGGAAGACTACTATAAAAATTGGAGCAGTATGGTATTAAGGGTAAGTTGCAACAATGGATAAAAGGGTGGTTGAGTGAGAAAAGACAGAGAGTGGTAATCAATGGATGCTGCTCTTTGTGGACTAATGTTATTAGTGGAGTTCCCCGGGGTTCGGTGTTGGGCCTGCTGTTGTTTTGTTTATTTATCAATGATATTGATGAAGGTATATCAGGTTTAATACCGAAGTTTGCAGATGATACAAAGGTTGGTAGGGTTGTTAATAACAGTAACAACCATGCCAACAGGATCTAGAAAATTTGAGCAGATGGGCTGAGAAATGGCAACTGAAGTTTAACATTGGCAAATGCAAAGTACTGCATATGGGTAGAAGTAACCTCAGAGAAATGTACCAACAGTGTGATTCTACACTTAAGGTGGTAGAAAATGAAAAAAAAACTGGGAGTAATTGTGCAGTCAGATATGAAATTTTCTGAGTAGTGACGACAGACTGCCGAAGCAGGTCATTAGGTATTGGCAACGACATAGAAGAATTTTTCTAGTAGGGAAAAGGAGGTAATTATCTCTTGGTAAAAGTCAATGGTAAGGCCATGCCTTCGGTACTGTGTACAGGTCTGGAGGCCTCATTTTAGGAAGGATGTAGATTTGCTTGAGCGAGTACAGAGAAGGGCAACAAGATTGGTGAAGGGAACGAAAGGGTGGTCTTACCAAGAAAGGCTTAGGTTCTGCAAATTGCAGGGTCTGGAGACTAGGCATTCGCGACATGATCCGACTGAGGGTTGAGCAGGCTCAATTCTGATGGGATTCTTCTTTTTCTTGCTCAGATTACAAACAGGAGGGGGAAAAAAATTCAAATTGAGGAAAGACAGTTATAGAATAGATGTGCAGGTATTTGCCTTTAACCAGTGGGTAGTTGATTGCCGGAACAAACTTCCATCTGTTGTTGTGGAAGTTGATAGCTTAAATAAATTCAAGAAGGTACTGGACAAAAATTTAGAGGGAATGGATGGATGAAACGGTTTTGGTTTTTTTTTGGGGGGGGGGGGCTGATGCTACATAAGCTTGCTTTCTTGCATCACATGCTTCAATTACTACTACTACTATGCCTCAACTGGGCAAAAGATCACCGGCACTGGATCATTGGAGACGGGTTTCCTGGTCCAGTGAGTCCTGTTTCCAGTTATTTCGAGAGGACGGAAGGGTGCATATCTTGTGGAAACCGCACAAAGCTATGCACCCGTGATGTCAACAAGGAACTGTTCCGGCAGGTGGATGGTCGGTAATGGTCTAGAGCGTGTTCAACTGGCATACATTAGGACTTCTGGTACATCTAGATGCATCTCTGAATGATCCAGGTTACGTTTCCATCCTTGCAGATCATCTGCATCCCTTTATGATCGTTGTGCACCCACAGGGTAATGATCTTTTCCAGCAGGATAGTGCTCCTCCCTACAGAGCCATGGTGACTAGAACATGGTTCAAAGAGCATTCCACAGATTTTACTACCATGGAATGGCCTCCCTGTTCACTGGACATGAACCCTGTGGAGCATCTTTGGGATGTTGTGGAAAGGTCAGTTTGAACTTTGGATCCTCCACCCAAGAATGCAACGGAATTATGCACAGCATGCAGCACACATTGATGGAAATAACTATGGAATGCTTTGAACTAGTGGACTCAATGCCTCGCCATGTTATTGCCCTTATCCGGGCAAAAGGTGGACCTACCCGTTAGCTAGGTATCCCATGATTTCTGTCCACTCAGTGTATAAGTACATAAATTACAAAAATTGTCATTTTTCTCATTAATATATATATGTACATAAATTTTAAAATTGCATCTATAGTAATTACATAAATAAATACAAATATCACCTAATGTTTATTAGAAGAATTATTAATTTAATGTTAATGTCAAGAATGAAAACTTCAATAAGATATTTTTTTCTAATACAGACCCCGATGAAAACTAATTGGCAACCCCTGGTCTAGACAAATGCAAGGCTTACAGACTGCATCAGAGGAAATTAGTTGGCCGAAACTGTCAGCTGCAGACTGATAAAGAGATTGAAGCCATGACAGGGGGAGAGACTACAAATACCTGGGAATGATGAAGGCTGAGCAGTTAGAGCACAAAGAAATCAAAAGGCCTGCCTGACCGAAAAATACCATCAGAGACTTAGAAGCCTGCTCAAAGCAAAGCTGAATGGGGGGAACACAGTTAAAGTCATGAAGTGTGCAGTCCCAGTGCTAACATACTCCTTCAGGATCATAGATTTGACTAACATCAAGCTTCAGGATATCATGAGAAAGACAAGGGCAGTGATGACCAAGAGCCACTAATACCACCTGACTTCAGCCAGGGAGACACTGACCATAGCTCAGAAAGAAAGAGGAAGTTGGTTAATAGATCTCGAGCAACAGAACAAAGCAACAGCAAACCTGAAGGATTACTTCCAGAAAAACAGAGCAGCACTCTACCAGGCAATAAGGAAAATAGCCAAGTGGTATACCCCACTCAACCTAAGTGAGGAGTCCCCTCCCACCCAGATGGCACAAACAAAGCTTGAAAGATGGGCAAAAAAGACACTCCATGACAGACACTACAATGAGCTCCATCAAGATCACATAGATAAAATGGCTTCCAATACATGGCTCACAAGCGGGACTCTCTTCGTTGAAATTGAAAGATTCACGCTTGATATCCAAGAACAGGAAATCAATGCCAGAAACTATAGAAAATACAACACTAAGGAGCCGGGAGTGTCAGATGACACATGTAAATGATCCAACACATCATCACCGCAGGATGCAAGGTGATCGCCGAGACTGAGTAGACATGACCAGGTAGCCAGGATAATACATTAGAAGCTAACAAGGAAATACCAGTTGATCAAAGATAGTGTACAAGTACGAACCCAAGCAGTACTAGAGACCACACCCCAAGGGCAGTACTGGGACTGTGCCATAATAATGGCCAAGACAATCCCACACAACAGACCAGACATAACCATTGTCAACAAGAAGGAAAAGGCTACCTATCTGATTGACATAGTGGTGCCCAAGACTGGCAACCTCCAGAAAACCCCATGAGGAAAAGATCAGGAAGTACATAAACCTAAGACAGGAAATTAAAGAGATGTGGCATATGCAACAAGTAACAACTATCCCAATTGTCGTTTCAACCACTGGTATGGTACCAAAGACAACCCCACATAACAGCCTAGCAGCAATAGGTGTCTCAGAGAATACCTACAAGGAACTCCAGAAAATCGCAATCCTGAACACCTGTAGTTTAGTAAAAGAGTTCTTTTTTTTTTTTTTTTGGTAGTTGTTGGCGCATCGGCTTCTGTGGCCATAGTGCACCTCCCAAGGTTTTTGCAGTACTAAAAGAGTTCTTTGACAAATAGTAACACCAGACATAACAACCACTTGTGTACTTTGGTAACAGTACCTGTCACAGGGTGGAATCCTCAGTCAGGGAAGAATAATATAAGAACAATAATAATAATAATAATACAGTGGTGCCTCGCAATTCAACTGTAATCCGTCGCCGAATTAGAGTCGAATTGCAAATTTGTCGAATTACAGGTCAATATTTTCCATATAAGTTTATGGCAAATTGATTAATTTGTTGTCAGAGAGAAATACACAATATTATTGACTTTACTATATTCTACCATATAACAAACGAAATTACAAAATACATAATGAGTACATACATTTCATTGAGCCCTAGATGTTGGAAGGATGTTTTATTTATCTTGTTCTACTCCTTCTCTTCTCCTCTTGGCTTGAATGGGGATGAGGAATTGTTCAAGGGTGGACTGTCTCTCCCTCTTTTTCAAGATAGCCTTGAAGTGATGCATAGCAGTGTTGTTAAACCAGTCTGTCATTCTAGTTACAACAGCAGTGTTGGGGTGCCATTTTAAACAAGCAGACTGCACCTTCTCCCAATGGAATAAAATTTCTTTAATGGCAGCTGTTGGCATCGGCCCTTTTTCCCTGTCTTCTTCTTCACGTGAAATTTCCTTTTCTCTCTCTTTTGCTTCCTGTTCACTGAGTGTTTTGAGTTCTTCCATGGTTGGTTCGTCATCGTGATCCTCCACAAGCTCTTCCACATCAGCCTCATCAACTTCTCCTATGTCGAGGTGCTCCGCCGTCGAAATGATTTCTCGCATGGCCGCAGCTGCTTCTGATTCTTCAGCGGCTTGGACTGCACTGTTGTCATCCCTAAAAAAGGAAGGAATGAGTTTCTTCCATGATGCACGAAGGGTCCTCTGTGTCACTCCCTCCCAGGCAGTTTTAATAAAGGAAATGGCGTGAAGAATATTGAACTCAGTCTTCCAGAACTCCTTCAGTGTCTTATCGGAAGAATGAGTCACGTCGAAAATCTGTGAAAACAAAGCATTGGTGCAAAGTTTTTTAAAACAGGCAATTACTTCTTGATCCATGGGTTGGATCAGTGATGTGGTGTTTGGAGGCAAAAACTGGACTTTGATGAAATCAAAGTCAATTTCAAGAATGTTCGCCAAGTTTTGGGGTGGGCACTAGCATTGTCAAGAATCAGCAGTACTTTCAAAGGTAAATTGTTGTCAATGAGGAATTTTTTTATGGTCGGGGCAAACCCCTCAAAAATCCAATCTATGAAGACTTTCTGGTCTACCCAGGCTTTTGCATTGGATCTCCACATCACTGGCAGTTTGGACTTGATGATTTTCTTCCCAAAGCACCAATGATTTTTAGAGTGGTAAACGAGAAGTGGCTTTACTTTAAAGTCTCCGCTTGCATTTCCTGTCCATAACAAGGTAAGCCTATCTTTCATAGGCTTATGTCCTGGGAGCGTTATTTCTTCTTGTGTGATGTATGTTCGATTTGGTAAGTGCTTCCAAAATAACCCAGTTTCATCCTCGCTAAAAATTTGCTGCAGCAAGTAGCCTTCCTTCATGATTAAATCTTCAAATTTTTTCACAAACTCTTCTGCAGCCTTTTTATCTGCACTAGCTGCTTCTCCATGTCTGAGAACACTATGGATACCTGTTCTACCTTTGAATCTGTGAAACCACCCACGACTTGCCTTGAATTCATCAGTTTGATCTGAGATACGTCCTGGAATTTTCTTCTGCAATTCTTCAAAAATTAACCTAGCCTTTTCACAGATCATTGCCTGAGTTACTGGATCTCTTTCATCTGGCTTTCTCTAATCCAGGTAAGAAGCAGCTTTTCCATTTCTTCATTGATTAAAGATCTGTTTCTGTCAGAAATTTTCATTGCTCCAGCGAACACCCTAGCTCCTATAATCTTGTCTCTTTGTTGCCAAAATGTTGCCACGGTTGACCTAGGGACGCCATACTCTTGAGCTATATCTGTAATTGTTCTACCTTTCTGCACTTTATCTATAATTTCTTTCTTCTTTTCTATGCTCAATCAAGTGTGTTTCTTTCCTGAATTATTCCGCCGTTCACTTCTCTTTGGACCCATTATCAAATTTCACTCAAAAAATAAATAACTGCCAAAGCACAAAATTTTTTACTTTATGAGAAATGCAGAATTATAAATTAGCACAAACAACTCAAGCAAACATGAACTCAGAGTATGATTATTAACGAGATAATGTTGTCTCATAACTGAGGAAGAACTGACGGCATACCTGTAGCTATCTTTGAGGGCAGCTAACGTAGCTGAACGATTGTAGGATCTATTCCCGCTTTATCTATCATTGGTTAAATGTTACTCCTGCTCTTTAATACCATTGGTTAAAATGTATGAAGAAACCGTCACTATTTAGTGCTATTTAGTAACATTAAACGCAGCTACATAGTCTAGCAAAGAATTCTATCGTGCAATATCATGTAGCGTTTGCGCTGGCCCGCGAAATCCGACTGTCGAATTGCAAGGCACCACTGTAATAATAATTAAGGTTGGCAGTCCAGTGCCTTAACCTCTAAGTCATGTGCCCCTTTTTATTATTATTGTTTATTTTTAATAATTTTTATATATTTATTTTATTTTTTGCTAACCCTTCAAGGCAGAATTGCTTGTGCCCCTGGTAAGCTACCAGGGGATACAGGATTTTCTGGCACTCATAAGTTTAGCTTCTCAACCTCCTATGAGTGCAGAATCTCTTTCACAATATCTTATAGGTAGTGCAATATGTGTATTATTGTGGCATGGATGGGTACTGGGAAGCAACCTTCCAGATGATTTCCATTTCCCAGTAGTAAAGTGGCCAGAAACAATTTAGCAACACACACACACACACACACACACACACACACACAGCACTACACTGACTTCTAGACACTGATCAGAGTTCTGTACCATCACAGTGTACCACAGTGAAGCTGAACTAACATTTAAAGATCGCCCTACATGACACACCTCATGTCCATAATGTGTACAATGAATGCATGCGTTAATGTTTGATGCGCTCATGATTTAAGCATAATAATATAAAAATAAATTTTTGCAATTTTCAGTGATTTTTTTTCATTGTTCTTGCTTGTAAATTGTTTATTTATAATGGAAATATTCAGTGGTTACTCTTTTATTTTCTTAGGCATTCTGCATTTCCTAATAAAAAAAATCAAAAAACTGCTGCACTATCTCCTAGATTTGATAAAGCCAGGCAAACTGTTAAGAAATGCACAATCAATTCTTGGACATTATTTATTATTTATATGTATACTGCATTTATATATACAGTAAAATTTTGTTTACTTTATACATAAATATATAAATTTTAGTTCGTTAAAGTGAAAGTTTATAATGAAAGTTATTAAATTTTGCACAAAAATGCTGATTATTTACTGTAAGGGTTAACAACACAATGTGATAAAAGAGTTGTCCCCACAGATGAGGTAATTCAGAGGATGCATTTTTCATGAAAAAATGGTCAGAATATGGAAGGGTCAGAATATTTAACCATCCAGTGATTATAATTAAAAAACTTAGCTGAAGTGGTATACAGCACACACGTGCTAGTGTTTCCAAATTCCTGAAAGATATTAATCTTTGGGATTCGGGAACGAGAAATCGAAATTCCCAAAATCATAAGTTATTTTGTATTTTTCATACCATTTTATTTACATGATTTTAAATAATAATGAGTTACCATAAGGATAAACAGGGAATCATTTTTCTGTAATAGGTTTATACTAAAAGTTTCAGAGGTTTTTGTAAAAAAAAAACAAAAAAAAAAACAATATAATAAATGCATGGTTTATTATTATTATGAACCAATATATTGTAACAAGATTATATATTTCAATAACACATAAAAGTGATCTCTACTTGATATAGACATTTCATAATAGAAAACATTAAAAGAAGGAAATATTAACACAAAATAAATGCCAAATAAAAATTATTTAAAAATTGAAAGATAATACCACAAATATTGAATAATTAAAAGTTATCATTCTTAAAATTAAATTTTTAAACGCACAAAGCATTGATTACCCTATCCAATAGTCTTGATCTTTGTTTAGTGATAAATATTCCAGATGTAGAAAAATTTCTTTCATTTTGCATTGACGTTGATCAAATTGTTAAGAGTGCATCCAAAAGCATCTTCAAGTTGGGCGTTAGGGTACACATTGCTTCATATAAGCTCATTTCGTTTTTTAACGATGAAACCATTTTGTCTGCTTGCCCTGATTTTGGTTTTGTCGTTGAAATCGATATTGCTTTTGCTAATTCAGATTTTAGATCAATTTCTGATTTCGTGTTGGAGTATTCCACAACAGCATTTACATCTTCTCTTTGCAGTCTTTCCATTAATGATTTTGCCAATTGAGCTATTTCATTCTTGTTTGCCAAAGCAAAAAAGTCATCCTTTTCCACCTCATATAAACAACTAACATTGCTTAAATATTTAATGAGGGATACTAGATCTTTATTCCTGCATTTAAGCAATTCATTTCTAATTTCTTTTAAAAGCATACTGCTCAAAGCAGAATTCTGTTTTTCCAAATCACTAAAATGAAACTTAAAAATTCCTTCACTTGTTAGAAGATTTGCATCATGATTACTTAATGCTTCAACTGCTAATCGAACAGGTTTTAAGCAATTTAACATATCTCTTGCAATTTCATAATATTCCTCTTTCCATAAGTGACTGAGCTTCAGCTGTTGTAAAACAATTTTTATCAGATTTAGGATCTTTAAAAATCTTTCAATCATTCTTTCTAATGTGTTTCAGTGCGTTTTACAGTCCAAAATGACTTACAGTTCCAATTTTTCACTCTTGATTATTTCCTGCTGCAAAAGAGAATTTCTCGCTGGAGAATATTTAAACAGTTTTACAATTTTTCTTATACTAAAAATTGCTGGAGAGACATCATCTTGCAGATCATACTGATTGGCTCTGGCTACATTATCTGAATCAGAGTCATTGCTTTCATCTTTCTTGTATTCAGAATCTGCAACATATTCACTTCCACTTGCTTTTGTTGCTTCATTTTTTTGACATAAAACACTTCCATTACAGCAAGATGAAGTGCATGATTGTAACATAACTGCTGAATAGTCGGTGATAATTTTCCGAATTTTTCCAAAACTGCTGCACCATCACTAGTTGTTGCAACCACATCTGCTTCAAGTTTTAATTCAAAAGTTTCTAATCTTTCCTGAAGTAAAGATAACACTTTTTCTGCAGGACAGTTCCCATGAACTCTTATTAAACCAAGATTCAGTGAAGTCTCATTGTAGTGTACATGAACATTCATATATCTTCGATTCCTATGACTGGTCCACTCATCTATGCAAATGCTCATTTTCTTATTTTCACATTTGAAAGCACCAAATTTCTCGATGTACAGTTGTTCTATTTTACTGTAATAGTTATGTATTAATGACATAACTGATGATGGACTTTTTGGCAACTGCAGTCCTTTGTTTAAGAAACTTGCCCTAATAAATTCACTCTTTGAGATTATGTTGATAGATAATCTATCTGCTGCTACAAGTTTGCTTACTGTTTTTTCTAAATCTTGTGACTCATTGTAAGAATGTATTGTAAAATTGTGCATTGTTTCTTAGAAGTAGTAGGCATTGGCTCACCAGGATTATTTTCAGAGTTTTTTGTCCTTTTCATGCCATGAATATG
Organism: Mastigoproctus giganteus; assembly: GCF_048544385.1. NCBI lineage: Eukaryota > Metazoa > Arthropoda > Arachnida > Uropygi > Thelyphonidae > Mastigoproctus > Mastigoproctus giganteus. Next base: position 142,524,086 of record NC_143576.1, read on the forward strand.
TTCACGATGCCTATGAAGCCCACTAGTCGATGATGCTTTACATTGCAATGATTTAAAACATATCTGGCAATGAGCTGACTGATTTCCTTTATCTTTCTTAAAATACTTCCAACATGCTTCATATTCTTTACTCATTATTATGGATATCTAAAAAAAAAAATATTTGATAATAAGACATATTAAGTTTAGTAGTATTTACAAAGAACTGTAGCCTATAGCGAATATTCAAATGTTGGAAAACGTCAGTGAACATTATTGGGAAGTATTCGAATAATGTAACATTCAGATCTCCTAACAAGGTTAACAGCACTACCCAGAATCACATGTTGAAATTGCCAATTTAAGGACTTATTTTGTTTCCAAAACTTGTTATTTCTTGGACCACCACACATAGGATTTGTATAAAGTATACTTTGCATATAAACTTATATTAATTTTATTTGCAAGGATGACTCACAGTTAGCAGCAGACAGGGCTATGATCACACTTTTATAACAAGGCAACGGTTACAAGGAGGACTGACTGATTAGATCGCAACCGATTCTCTCCTACATGTTCCTATTCGATTCCTGGAAATGGAAGACTAAGTTAACCTTCCACTTTCTGCTTTGAAAAGCAAGAGCATTTCCTGCTCTTGCTTTCAACTTGATGTCGGTGGATTCCTTTAAACCAGTAACATCTCTATGTTGATTGTTAAGCTTTAATTCTCACAGGAAAATGGGAATTCTTTTTCCCGTTTTCCTGACTGATTTTTCTCGGGATTCAGAAAAACATAAATTTCCCGAGAAATGCTGGGAAGGAATTCCCGCATGGAAACGCTACTGTGTGCTTTTCAGAGATCATCAAGAAATACTTCAATCTAATGGCAAGAAGAGAACTACTTTTTTCATAAATTTATTTTTGATTGCCATTAAGGTTAAGCATGCAAATAAAGTAACATTTTATGTATATGAAACAGTCATGGAAAGAGAAGAACGTTCTTCTGATTGCTTGTGATTGTTAGAAGGCTGTTAGAAGTCTCACTTTATCCAAACACTAGACATCTGAAAATTGCACTGGGGCTCTGTTGTTTGTTTGTTATTTGGTTTTTAGGAGCATTAGCAACTAAGGCCATATTGCTCCGGGATATGCGGTGGTCATTCCCTGACCTTTCCGCATCCTCCATATTTGGTGGTGATGGGCTCGAACCCTGGTCTAATCAAGAAGTGTGTGCTATGCACTGCTGCTCCTTCCCACGTGGCTATGGAGGCGCCACTGGGGATCTGGCTTTCAGCATGTGAAAATATTCTAATTTATACTTCATTATGATGAGTGTCTCCATTATTTGTAATTTATATTTCCTATTAAGTTTAATTAAAATTTTCCATGATATCTTTTGGGTAGCTTTTCTTGGTACCTGTAGGTTCAGTCAGCTGCAAGTTTGTGACATGTGCTGATTTATTTCATGGGTAAAAATTAATCGTGAAATGTAAAAAAAAAAAAGTGATGGTAGACAACAAAAGTTTTTAAATATTTCTAATAATATTTAAAAACTCTAATAATAATATTTAAAAACTCTAATTTGTTTAAAGAACTTACCTTGGTTTTTTACGAAACAATCTATACATGACCTCTCCTTGTGGAAGATTTTTGTACTCTCTTTGAACTTGATTGTCAAATGCTTTATCTTGTGTTTGAATCTCTTCGTATGAATTTCTATAAGATTCCTCTGTTTTGAGTGCATGCATTAAATCTGTTTTCATTAATTCCTGCATCCGAATAATGAAAAAAATGTGATCAAGAGTTGGATAATAAAACTGTGATAATGTATTATGAGTTCTTATTTCTTTTTCACCAAAAAAAAAAAAAGATATTCAGATTCTAATAAATGTAATTTAAAAATATACTGTATATTTGCATTCTAAATCAAATTGCAATAAATCATCATTTATATAAAATTTTTCAGAAAATCATATCCTCTCAGCATGAAAAGTAGTCCGCTGTAACTTAAAAGTCTGCCATCTCCCAAAGTGTATATATTGCAAGAAATGAATTCACTTCTATATGCTATACATAAAGATAAATATATATTTATTATACATACTAATCATATATAAATATATATATATATCCCTGGAATTTGGAAAATATTAACCATACCTGCTATTTACATATCAGGAATAAGTATAAAAGCACTTCATTCATGCTAAAAGTAAGCAGGTCAACAGTATATGAGTAACAGCACTAAGCTTAGCTATCAATCAGTCTGTTTATATGTTAATGCCATTGCAGCAATGCTGCAACACTTCAGATCAATGGTTGCTAGTATAACCACCAAATGGAAATTTCAAGGTGCTGCTACAGCATGAAACATTTGGGCAGATGGTAGAAATTGATGGAATGGGTCCAGAGGGTGCTCAGAAAACTAATATGTAGATCCCATCAGTCCTCATCGAATACTGCCAAGTTCAGGGGAACCACAAGAACTGATATTAGTACAAGAGCAATAAGTAGGGAGTTCACAGCAATGGATTTTATGGAGCTGCAGCAGCATATAACGTAGGGACTTGATTTTCTTGGTGCACAATTTATCACAATTAGTCTCCCTGGAATGCTGGAAAGGTCTGTTATGGAGTGATGAATCACAGTGCACAATTTACTGACTTGATGAGCACATTTGGATCTGGTGAATGCCCAAATTTAATTTTACACACCCAATTATATAACATTTTATATTTTATATACAGGTAGCCCTCCATTTACGTCGGTTAGGTTCCTGGGGGGACAGGCGCAAATGGAATCAGCACAAATGGAACCCTTTATATAATGGAGTCAATTGGAAATCACAGGGTTAGGCACCAAAAATTTTACCTACCACTTTGCATCGATTGTTTTTTTTTTTATTAGCATTCTTCATGGTTGTAGTAATAGTTGATGGAGGCATATTCATAGCCCTACACAAACATTAGGGCGGCTTTCATCAGATTCTATCCTCCGAATATTGCACTAGGATTCAATTAACTACTTTTACCAGACATGGCATGTCTTTATTCTATTAAATTAAAAACTTTATAACATGATTGAAAAAAACTACACATGGCTATTATTATCAATTAATTTAATAATAGCACAATTAATAAAAAATGTTAGTGTAATAAATTTTAAACACGTGTAAATACCGTAAACAACAACCAACTGAATGCTGCACAGCATGGACCTTTATTACCCAATCCACGAGTGGTTACTTTGAGGGAGGTAATCTTTCTCATCTCTGATACGAATGTGCTTATTGCTGATTGGCTCAGATTGTCCTAAATCACATGAACAGTGCACGATACATAGCACAGTATGATGCCGATAAATTTTGTCTGATGATTTTAAACTTTCAATTTATAAAAAAATTGCAAAAAAAAAAAAAAAAATTCGAAAATAAATAAATAAAAATAGCGTTGTGGTTAGTTATCGGTGCTATTGCAAATCGGACCAGCGCAAAATTAGGGCTACCTGTACTTGATTGATCATGTGCTTCGAAATTGGCTTTTTTCGAAAAAAGCCAATTTCGAAGCACATAATACACATATTTTATATACCCAAATATTATCAACCAACCCAGTAACTAATAGATACATATGATATTAATTAATGCTGTATTGTGCAAAAGCAAGCCATATAATGATATTAATTATGCTGAGGTATGAAGTTAAAGGTATTAAATAAAATAAAAACATGAAATAAAATACTAAATAATTACTAATTATTGCCTGGTACATTTACAGGCATTCAATGGGGCCCAACACCTATCAATGCACAAGTAAACGTAATTGGCAACACTACTATCTGTTTCTATAAACCTCACACTATTTTTACATGTTTGTAAAATATAATGGATAGCATCTTTAAAGATGAGGGGGAATATACCAAGTATGTTATAAAATACAGTATGTTATAATATACAGTATATTATAATTCCAGTTATTTGGGCCACCGGTTAATCGGGGCAGCCGTTTATTTGGGGCAAACCTTAAAAAACAGAAACCAATCGAGAAAATAGCCAGGGTTTACTTTGCATAATTGGGACAGCGTGCCATTTAATTGGGGCAGGAGACCGCAGCACTGGAGATTACCCTACGATTGTCTCCGATGGTACCACATGGTTCAGTCAAAATTCTGGAGGTCCCAACCATAAAACAATAAAAACAATTAGCAGTCACCTGTTTATTGGGCTTTTCTGTTAGTGAAATCTATCATAAATGGACAGTAAACTCGATCTTACTGAATTTGTGATAATACCGACAGCTGGAATTCTGTGGGTTATTATGGTGAAATGTGTTTACACTTCCATGAAATCTTCAATCATATAAAAAAATTAATTTTCAGATCTTCTCTTCATTCGTATTTTTAAAGCTTTGTAACTCATTACTCGGTTCTCACTTGCACGTATTGTGTTACTTGCAATTTGTGTGTACCATGTTCTTTGTTATTGATTGCTTATCTTTTTACTGTTTTAAATTTTAACCCCCGCCTACAAATGTCAGTGAACAGAAATGTCAACTAGTTCGTATGTACATATTACAGTACGTATTAATTATTCCGATTATCACGTATATTCTTCCGATTTTCACGTATTTTTTAATTGGTAAGGTAATAAAGGGTAAATTTCTGCTTAATATATCTTTGCTTTTATAGCCTGTGGATAATATTCCTCCTATTTTCGATAATTAGAATCGCTGTTTAATAGAATTAAAATTCAATTCACAAACGTGATCACAATGGCCGGCGCTTACTGCACATCGTATAGTGAACAGTACTTTACTATGTTGAGTTCGTCGTAACGTGATTTGATTGTACAGTGAACCAATTGTAAAAAAAGGGGGGGGGTACATTGTATTTTTAACTATTTACGTGAAACTTCGGATAATTGGGGCAGTTGCTTAATCAGGCCAAAATGCACTAGTCGTGATGTGTCACAAATAACCGGAATGGACTGTATTATATTATAATAATATTAACGTTAGGGAGGTGTTAAATTTTTGCTGCAAACTGTATAAAGGGACCGTTGCTCCGAGAGACAGTAGCTGAATCAAGTGTTAAAGAAGTGATTTTTACACCAATGTTACTAGAAGACATCTTTATTTCATAACCACACCAAACCAAAAAGGCCAAGATTGGCTTTTGAAGTTACTGCTATGCAAATGGTAATGCACCCTTTTCAGTCAAGGTAGGCGTAATTTAAATTATACATAGAATGAATTTAAAGGATATTTAACAAAAGCATCTGTTGATAACATATCAAAAAAAAAGCCAATTTCGATGGATATCGATGTGAAAAAGTCAATTTTGAAGCACATAATCCACATAAATCCACACATTGACTCTTCATCATAAATTGCATTATGACTAACTATTGCCTTATGCAATGGGATAATTACCTCTTATCCTACCAGCAATATTCCTGTACATCACTGGCAGAACCCCATGAGCTGTAATAGTAGCTAGTTCACACTGCAGAAAGAATATCAAGTCAGACTGTACAATTACAATTGAGTTTGATACCACCCAATTGGTATGCTGTTCTGGGATTACTGCTACCCAAATGCAGCACCTTGCATTATTATTGTTAAACCTCAATTGCCATTTTACAGCCCATCTACTTAATTTATTTAGAACCCCTTATAGTATTATACCCCGATAATGATCATTAACAAATTGCCCACCTTTGTATACCCAAATGGTAAACAGAGGCATAACATGACTATAAATTGAAATTAAATCGAAATCATGACTCAGACCAGAGCAGCAAAGCAAAAGGCTCAAATTAATGGGAGTGCTGTGGCTCAGGGAAGAACTGAGGGGGGGGCAGTTCCCTCTGAATCACAGCCTATTAAAATGCACCACTTGCTTGATGTTTGTGGAGCAGTCGGGACCGGGACATGATACTGCCATGGGGATATCTTTGTGTGTGCGCGATGCAAGGAGTGTAAGGAAATCAGGCGACAACTCAGCGTTGTTATGGGCCTATATGAGAGCTTGAAGGACAGGGTGGATGCCCTCGAAGGATTAAAAGTGAAGGCCCATCAAGCTCTCAGCTGCCGACACCAATGCCACTTGGTCATCACGCAACACAGCAACAGCCCCCAAGGCAGAAAGCACTGGTCCCAAAGGAACTAGTAGTTGTTGGTGACTCTATCGTCAGGGAAACGGGAAACATGCTTTGTAAAAAGGATAGGTGGAACAGGACCAGGGTATGTCTGCCAGGAGCAAAGGTTGATGACGTTGTAGAGCAGATATCATTTTTTAAGGGCACAATAGGTGATATAGTTGTACACGTTGGCACTAATGATATTAAGAGTAGGAGACCAGCGGAATTACTTAACAAGTACAGGTCACTGTTGAAAAAAAGCCATGAATTAGGGTTGAATTTGAAAGTGTCTGCAATTCTGCCCAGACACGATAGGAGTGAGTATATGATGAGAGCCCTATCATTCAATTCGGCCCTGGAAAGATTGTGCAAGGCTCACGGGGTAGAATTTTTTTCAGCCTGGTCTGTACTTGTTAACAGGAGAGACTGCTTCTACAGGGATGGGATACACTTAAATAGAAAGGGTGCAAGAATGTTTGCTGATGCTATTGAGGCAGTGTTAGGTGGGTCGGAAAACTACTAGATTGGGGGAATACAAGGACTAATAGATTAACAGTAGCCACTGGCAGAGGTGAAAGTGATTCTTGCACTGCTTCTATTGGAATGAGCCGCAGCCTGAAAAATAAGATGCAGGATATTTCAGACACTGTTGGGAATCATTGGGGTACAAGTAAACACATGGGTTGTGTTAGGGTAGCTAAGAAAAAGAACAGGTGCATGTATACTTGCGTGTACACCAATGCTAGGAGTTTAGTAAATAAATTTGATGAATTTGAGGTATTGCTCAAAACATCAAAGGCAGATATTGTGGGGATTTCAGAGACGTGGTGTCACACAGATATAAGGAATGCAGAACTGGAATTTGGGGAGTACAATGTCTAGAGAAGGGATAGACAGGATAGGAAGGGAGGAGGGGTTATGCTATTAGTTAAGAAATACATAAAATCCAAGGAAGTGAAGCCAGTCGACATTGCTGGACAGTGCAGTGTCGAGTCAGTTTGGTGTGACATAAGCATTGGGAGATCAAAATTGAGAGTAGGAGTGTGCTATAGGCCTAATGACTCTGATGAGTATAATAAGAAATTGTACAGGGAAATAGAGTGGGCCAGTAAATCAGAGAGTCTTATAATGGGGGATTTTAATTTCCCAAATATTGACTGGAATTTGGGGGCTGGTCACCCACACACTAGGAAGGCTTTTGTGGATTTATTGGATGATTGTTTTCTTCATCAGCATGTTCGGAAGGCAACTAGAGGTAGTAATACTCTTTATTTGATTATCAGTAGTGATTCTTCATGCACTAAGAATCTGCAGGTAAATGAACCACTAGGTGGCAGTGATCACAGTGTGCTGAAGTGGGATTTACTCAAAGAGGTAACTACCATTAGGGGTAAAGGGAAGGGTTATTGCTTTCGTAAAGGCGACTACGATGGACTGAGACAGTATTTAAATTCTATACAGTGTGACCAACTGATGATATTACCAACAGCAAATTCAAAATGGGAAGCATTCAAAGAACTTATCTTGGAAGCTACTAGGCTTTACATACCAACTAAGAAATATTGTTCAAGGTTTAGGCCTAAGTGGATGTCAGATGAACTAATGAGACATATTGCCAAGAAGAAAAATGCATGGGATACATACAAATTAACCCATGACACAGAAGCCTATGATAGATACAAGTTGATCTGTAACCAAGTTACAAAGGAGGTGAGGCAGGCGAAGGCAGATTACGAGAAATCTTTTTCAAGGGATGCAAAGAAAAACAGCAAAGAGTTATTTTCTTATGTAAACTCTAGAAGGAAGGGGATGAATCAGATTGGTCCACTTGATATCGATGGGTCAACTGTTGATGATCCTGCTCAGGTAGCTAAAAAACTGAATGAATATTTTGCATCGACATTCACATATGAGGAGTTATTCAGTGAGGGGAATGCCAGAGGTGTATTCAACTCTGGCAGTAAGCTAGAGAATCTTGTAATAACTGAGAGTAAAGTGGAGGAGAAATTGTTGAAGATAAATACAAGAAAGGCACCTGGGGTGGATGGAATCTATCCAGTTATATTAAAGGAGGCAGCAAAGGAAGTAAGCAAACCCTTAGCCATAATTATGGGAGCTTCCTTGGACTCAGGGGAAGTACCCATGAACTAGAGATGTGCAAATGTGACCCCATTTCACAAAGGAGAATCAAAGAGCGACACAAATAATTATAGACCTGTTAGTTTAACTTCTGTTCCCGGAAAATTAATGGAGGCACTGGTTAAAGAAGCACTGCAGGATCATCTAGACAAGACTTCAGTTATAGCTCGGACACAGCATGGTTTTGTTAAGGGGAAGTCTTGCCTGACCAATTTGATTGGATACTATGATGCAGTCACAAAAGAACTGGATGCAGGGAATAACTTTGATATTATATACTTGGATCTTAGAAAGGCTTTTGATACTGTTGCACATGGAAGACTGCTGCACAAATTGGAGCAGTGTGGCATTGGAGGCAAATTGCTGCTATGGATAAAGGGGTGGTTGAGGGGAAGAAGACAGAGAGTGGTAATCAATGGACACTGCTCATCGTGGACTAATGTTATTAGTGGAGTTTCTCAGGGTTCAGTATTGGGTCCATTATTGTTTTCTGTATTTATAAATGATATTGATGATGGTATATCAAGCTTAATGTCCAAGTTTGCAGACGATACGACGGTTGGCAGGGTTGTCAAGGACACTACTGACACTATGCTACTGCAACAGGATCTGGAAAGGTTGAGCAGATGGGCTGAGAGGTGGCAAATGAAGTTTAACATTGACAAATGTAAAGTACTACATATGGGAAACAGCAACCCCAGAGCAACGTATCAACTCTGTGGTACTACACTGACAGTGGTAGAGAATGAAAGGGACCTGGGGGTGGTTGTGCAGGCAGATATGAAGTTTTCTGAGCAGTGCAGACGGGCTGCAAGAGTAGCTCATGGTGTATTGTCAATGATATATAGGAATTTTTTTTGCAGGGATAAGGAGGTGATTATTCCCTTGTATAAGGCAATGGTCAGGCCACATCTAGAGTACTGTATACAGGTCTGGAGGCCTCATTTCAAGAAGGATGTAGAGATGCTGGAATGAGTACAGAGAAGGGCAACAAGATTGGTGAATGGAACAAAGGGTTGCTCTTACGAAGAAAGGCTTAAGTTTTGCAAATTACAGTGTCTGGAGACTAGGCACCAGCGAGGTGATCTGATAGAGGTGTATAAAGCCTTGAATGGTTTGGGCATGCTCAATGCTGATGGGATTCTTCCTCTTGCTCAGAATAATCACCTGAGAGGACATAAATTCAAATTGAGGAAAGACAGATGTAGGATAGATGTGAGGAAATTTGCCTTTAGCCAGCGGGTGGTTGGTTGGTGGAACAGACTTCCATCCCTTGTCGTGGAAGTTGATAGCCTAAATAAGTTTAAGGCTCAGCTGGACAGGTATTTCGAACGAACAGAGGGGTGAAGTGGAAGTGGTTATTTTTTATTTATTTATTTTATTTTATTTTTTTTGGCTGATGCTGCCTAAGCTTGCTTGCTTGCATCAAATGCCTCTACTAATGCTAATGCTAATAATGTCCAAGAGGCAATGCTATATATTTGCATACCTAAATAAATAAATAGTACCCTATGGTGACCCCAAATATTGGCATCTGGTGACAAATGCTCCTATTCCTCCTCCTCATAGCATAGTGAGGTTAAACAATGATAAATGCAGTACCTTGCATTTATCATTGTTAAATCTCAATTGCCATTTTACAGCCTATCTACTTAATTTATCTGGAGCCTATCAAAGCAGCATACTCTAATAACTATTGTTAACCACTGCCTAGCTTTGTATAATCAGCAAACTTAGACATAATACTTGAACTATTTACATCAATGTTATTAATAAAAATTAAAAACAGTAATGGGGCCCAATTGGCCACTGTGGAGCTCCAATCATTACATTTGTCCATAATGAGCAGTGGCCATTTATGGGCATTAGTTAATCCAAATGCAGATAACACAAATAAAGAAGACATGAATTTAAATTGAAAAAGGGATGGTTGCAGGATAGAGGTCTAAAATTTGGTTTCGACCAGAGAGTAGCCGATTGTCAGAACTTCCATCTGGTGTTGTAGAAGTGGGTAATTTGAATCCCTACATCTAAGGAAGGTTAGAATTTAAGGGAACATAGATGACGTTTTTTATTTTTTTATTATTTTTTATTTTTGTTTTTGACTGATACTGTAAGGGCTTGCTTTCTTGCATCAATTGCCACTACTAATATTAAACAAATGTCACTTGCACTGGAAACAATTTCTATGAAATAAAAAACAAAATTGCACTATAAAAAATTCCTAGACTTTTGACTTTATCATCACTTTCCCAAAATTAAAAAGCAAAGTATTTTAAACAGATGTACTATAGATGTTTGCATGACAGTTCATAGGATTAATAATAGATGCCAGAAGAAAGGGAAGAGCATTACAAGCAGGAGGGTTATAATGGGAGTTCACTATATAGCCACTCTGTGACTTACATAAGGGTCACGTTCTGCAGAACTCTACGTAAGTCGGAATTTCCCTAAATGCTTATGCAGCACTTGCAACTATGCATGCTGAATTATTTATTATTATTATTATTATTAGCCACGTGGTGCAAGGAAGCCTGAGGCTTATGCTGCACCAGCCAAAAAAAAATTCCTGAGTTACCCTGAGAGAGAGAGAAAGAGAAAGGAATCACCAAGAAAGAGAATAATGATATCCAGCTCAGGATCCTGGGTGTGCCAAGTCCATACTCACCAGATGTGAGCCCCTGGGGTTGCAATTTGATTGAAGCAAAAAAGAAATGTTCGACAAACATATAAATAGAATTATTTATTAATTTTTTTTATCTCATGCGCAGGAAAAGTTACAAAAGTATAAAAAAATTATAAAAACTTCAAAATTATAAAATTACAAAAAGAGAGAAGAGACAGGCATAACATCAGCAAGTTTTACCTTTCGAGCATCGATGCCAGAATTAACTCTCCAACTGATAAGCACGCCGCTGTGGAAGTTGAGGACTGTGGAGATTTAGAAGGTTTTTTTCCCAACACATTACAAAGTTTCTCTGCAGCTGCAGAATTGGCACTGGCAACTTCACCACATACTTTAATGCTTTGGAAACCAGTGTGATGCTTGAACCTAGTAAACCACCTGTTGCTTGCCATGAACTTGGTTTGGGGTTCACCTTACTTATCCTTAATATCTTCATAAATGCTTTTTGCTTTTGCTTGAATGGCCATTGGACTCGTGGGCACTTGCTTCTGAATCTGATTTTCCATCCATATTATTAATAGCTTTTCCATCTTCGATATATATATAATAAGGAACTGTATGGGGAAATAGAGTGGGCCAGTAAATCAGAGAGTCTTATAATGGGGGATTTTAATTTCCCAAATATTGACTGGAATTTGGGGGCTGGTCACTCACACACTAACAAGGCTTTTGTGGATTTATTGGATGATTGTTTTCTACATCAGCATGTTCGGGAGACAACTAGAGGGAGTAATACTCTTGGTTTGATTATCAGTAGTGATTCTTCATGCATTAAGAATCTGCAGGTAAATGGACCACTAGGTGGCAGTGATCACAGTGTGCTGAAGTGGAATTTACTCAAAGAGGTAACTACCATTAGGGGTAAAGGGAAGGGTTATTGCTTTCGTAAAGGCGACTACGATGGACTGAGACAGTATTTAAATTCTATACAGTGGGACTAACTGATGATGTTACCAACAGCAAATTCAAAATGGGAAGCATTCAAAGAACTTATCTTGGAAGCTACTAAGCTTTACATACCAACTAAAAAATATTGTTCAAGGTTTAGGCCTAAGTGGATGTCAGATGAACTAATGAGACATATGGCAGAGAAGAAAAATGCATGGGATACATACAAATTAACACGTGACACAGTAGCCTATGATAGATACAAGTTGATCTGTAACCAAGTTACAAAGGAGGTTAGGCAGGCGAAGGCAGATTACGAGAAATCTTTGGCAAGGGACGCAAAGAAAAACAGCAAAGAGTTTACTTATGTAAACTCTAGAAGGAAGGGGATGAATCAGATTGGTCCACTTGATATCGATGGGTCAATTGTTGATGATCCTGCTCAGGTAGCTAACAAACTGAATGAATATTTTGCATCAACATTCACACAAGAGTTATTCAGCGAGGGGAATGCCAGAGGTGTATTCAACTCTGGTAGTAAGCTAGAGAATCTTGTAATAACTGAGAGTAAAGTGGAGGAGAAATTGTTGAAGGTAAATACAAGAAAGGCACCTGGGGTGGATGGGATCTATCCAGTTATATTAAAGGAGGCAACAAAGGAAGTAAGCAAACCCTTAGCCATAATTATGGGAGCTTCCTTGGACTCAGGGGAAGTAACCATGGACTGGAGATGTGCAAATGTGACCCCAATTCACAAAGGAAGATCAAAGGGCGACACAAGTAATTATAGATCTGTTAGTTTAACTTCTGTTCCTGGAAAATTAATGGAGGCACTGGTTAAAGAAGCACTGCAGGATCATCTAGACAAGACTTCAGTTACAGCTCAGACACAGCATGGTTTTGTTAAGGGGAAGTCTTGCCTGACCAATTTGATTGGATACTATGATGCAGTCACCAAAGAACTGGATGCAGGGAATAACTTTGATATTATATACTTGGATCCTAGAAAGGCTTTTGATACTGTTGCACATGGAAGACTGCTGCACAAATTAGAGAAGTGTGGCATTGGAGGCAAATTGCTACTATGGATAAAGGGGGTGGTTGAGGGGGAGAAGACAGAGAGTGGTAATCAATGGACACTGCTCATCGTGGACTAATGTTATTAGTGGTGTCCCTCAGGGTTCAGTATTGGGTCCATTATTGTTTTCTGTATTTATAAATGATATTGATGATGGTATATCAAGCTTAATGTCCAAGTTTGCAGACGATACGAAGGTTGGCAGGGTTGTCAAGGACACTACTGACACTATGCTACTGCAACAGGATCTGGAAAGGTTGAGCAGATGGGCTGAGAGGTGGCAAATGAAGTTTAACATTGACAAATGTAAAGTACTACATTTGGGAAACAGCAACCCCAGAGCAATGTATCAACTCTGTGGTACTACACTGACAGTGGTAGAGAATGAAAGGGACCTGGGGGTGGTTGTGCAGGCAGATATGAAGTTTTCTGAGCAGTGCAGACGGGCTGCAAGAGTAGCTCATGGTGTATTGTCGATGATATATAGGAATTTTTCTAGCAGGGATAAGGAGGTGATTATTCCCTTGTATAAGGCAATGGTCAGACCACACCTAGAGTACTGTATACAGGTCTGGAGGCCTCATTTCAAGAAGGATGTAGAGATTCTGGAACGAGTACAGAGAAGGGCAACAAGATTAGTGAATGGAACAAAGGGGTGCTCTTACGAAGAAAGGCTTAAGTTTTGAAAATTACAGTGTCTGGAGACTAGGCACTGGCGAGGTGATCTGTTAGAGGTGTATAAAGCCTTGAATGGTTTGAGCATGCTCAATGCTGATGGGATTCTTCCTCTTGCTCAGAATAATCACCTGAGAGGGCATAAATTCAAATTGAGAAAAGACAGATGTAGGATAGACGTGAGGAAATTTGCCTTTAGCCAGCAGGTGGTTGGTTAGTGGAATAGACTTCCATCCCCTGTCGTGGAAGTTGATAGCCTAAATAAGTTTAAGGCTCAGCTGGACAGGTATTTCGAACGAACAGAGGGGTGAAGTGGAAGTGGTTATTTTTTATCTATTTATTTATTATTTATTTATTTTTTTTATTTTTTATTTTTGGCTGATGCTGCATAAGCTTGCTTTCTTGCATCAAATGCCTCTACTAATGCTAATATAGCACCTGAATGATATTTTGTTATCTCCATTGATCTAAATTGCATTGATCCTTTAACATGTTCTTTTATATGTGCACTGTCCCTTAAAATTGTATTCACTATTGCAGCAGCGAGACCTAATTCTGTGCAATAGATAACAAACTTTGTCCTGCTTCATACTTCTTAATTAATCATCTTCATTTCTAAATCAATTTTGTTTTGTTTCTGAGCACTGCCAGCATTGGAGTTTCCATTGGTCCCTTTCCCTTCACCATTATAATAAGTAAATAGGAATGAAGAGAAGATTCTGAAAATGTATTTATATTTTTTATATGATTGAAGATTTCAGTGAAGGGAACTCATTTCACCATAATATCATAACATAATACACAGAATTCCAGTTATCGGTATTATCATAAATGCAATAAGATCGAGTTTACTACCCATTTGTAATAGATTGCGCTAACAGAAAAGTCCAATAAATTGGAAAGTGCAAATTGTTTTTATTGTTTTATGGTAGTGACCTCCAGAAATGTGTTTTAGAAAAATATCACAAAAGCATTCAAAATTGATTCTTATAACAGAACATATGATAACGATGAAAGTGTAATGCAATTCCCATCATAAAAATGACCTTTTAGAGAGATAAATAGCTTAGTTATATAGCGAAAATTTCAACTTCTCAGGTCTTGGAACAAATTACCAAAAAAAAACAAAAAAAAAACAATGTGTTGTTGGGTTCACATTACAATATTTGCATGATACCTCCATTTATTCCTATGGGATGCAAAACATGTTTCCACGATTTTTTAAGTTTGCACCGGCCGGCAAAAACTTATGTCAAGTCGAGTATTATGTAAGCTGGGGAGTGCCTGTATATTATTATTATTATTATTATTTGCTACATGGTGCAAGAAAGCCTGATGCTTATGCTGCACCAGCAAAAAAAAAAAAAAAAAAAAAAAAAAAAAATTTTCTGAATTATTCTGAGAGAGAGAGAAAAAACAAGAGTCAGAAGTAGTAGTTAATCGCCAAGAAAGAGAAGAATATAATGATATCCAGTTCAGGACCCTGGGTGTGCCAAGCCCATACTCACCAGATATGAGTCCCTGGGGTTATTTATGTTTATCATGGGTTCACTGTTCTATAAATCTGTATGTAGTAAAAAAATATGTTTCAAATGTGACTTAAATATGTAAAAAAAGGTATGCTTTCCATAAAACAGTAAACCACATATCTACAATTAATGCCAATATGTATCTGTCAGTGTTTATGGGTAAAACATAACAGGCTGGCAGGTATTTTACATTAATGCATATATTAGTCACATAAATAAATGAAATTTTATTCATATGCAAAGTTCACATAGAGCTGTGCAGTTTAAGAATCTGCATAACAGTATTAAATGGAATCGCAGCCTGTAACAGGCTGGCAGGTAATTTACATTAATGCATATATTAGTCACATAAATAAATGAAATTTTATTCATATGCAGAGTTCACATAGAGCTGTGCAGTTTAAGAATCTGCATAACAGTATTAAATGGAATCGCAGCCTGTAGAAAATATTTCTATCTCAAAAAAAAATAATAATAAAATAAAAAATGAAAGGATATCTTTATTCAAAATTTCAGAAAACTTACGTACCAGAGAAATATAAAGTAATTATAACATACCTTTTGTTCTTCAACAGCTTTGATATTCTGTTGGATATAAATTTCCCACTTTTTAAGTTCCTCTTCAACAACCATAGATAATGTTAAAATGAATATCTTCAGCTCTTCCTAAAGGTTTAATCAATAATATAATATATGTAATTAAAAAAAGAGAGTGTGAGCAGGTCCAGAAAATAATAAAAAAATTGTTCCATTTCTGGATGCACCAGAAGCCATGACACACTTTAACATTTACAATCATTTTTTTCTCTGCATACTAATAAATTAATGTCTATTTTTATGGAATAATGAAAAAAATAAAAAAAAGAGCTACTTAGAAAAGGATATAAATATACAGTTGTATGCAAATAAAAGATGAACACATAAAAGTTGTGCAGTGGGAATGTGCAACAGAAAATTTTATTTCAACATACTTTAATTACATCAAATGCAGACATTGTCGGGATATCAGAGACATGGTGTCAAATGAATATATAAGGCATGCAGAATTTGAATACAGGGAGTACAATGTGTACACAAGGGCAGACAGAATAGGAGGGGTGGTGGTTATGATCTTAATTAAGAAACACTAAAGATCTAAAGCAATGCATCCAGTCAACATGGGAAGCAAGTGCAATGTTGAGTCTGTTGATGTGACATAAACACTGGTAAAAAAAAAATTAGAGTAGGAGTGTGTTATAGGCCTAATGACTCTGATGAGTGCAACAAATGACTGTACAGAGAAACAGCATGGGTAGTAAACCAGAATCTCTTACTATGGGAGATTTTAACTTTCCAGATATCAATTGGAACATGTGGGTTGGTCACTTGCACATTAGCAAGTCTTTTGTGGATTTAATGGTTGACTGTTTCTTACAGCAGTATGTTAGAAAGGCAACTAGGAGTAATACTCTTGATGTGATTATCAGCAGTGATTATTCATGCATTAAGAATCTGCAGGTGAAGAAACCACTGGGTGGCAGTGATCACAGTGTACCGATGTGGGATTTAGTCAAAGATGTAACTATCATCAAGGGTAAAAAACGGGTTTTTGCTTTTGTAAAGGTCTACAGTCTGACTACAATGGTCTCAGACAGTTTTTAAATTCTATACAGTGGGACCAACTAATGATGTTACAATCAGCCAGTTCTAAATGGGAAGTATTCAATGAATTAAGCATGGAAGCTACTAGACTTTTTATACCAACTATGAAATACTGTTCAAGGTTAAGGTTTAGGTTTAAATAGATGTCAGATGAACTAATCCCACTCATAGCAGAGAAGAAAAATGCATGGGATGTATATAAATTATTAGGCATAGAAGACTATGGTAGATATAAGTTAGTCAGTAATCAAGTCGCAAAGGACGTTAGGCAAGCAAAGGCATATTATGAGAAATCTTTGCAGACTCTTGCAGCTCATCTGGACTGCTCAGAAAACTTAATATCTGGCTGCACAATTACCCCCGGGGCCTTTTCATTCACGAATACCCTGAGTGTAGATCCACCCAGTTGGTACATTACTTGGGGGTTACTGCTACCCATATGCAGTATTTTACATTTGTCAATGTTAAATTTCAGTTGCCATCTCTCAGCCCATCTGCTCAACTTTTTTAGACTAAGAACCCTGGAGGACTCCACTAATAACATTAGTCCACGAAGAGCAGTATCCATTGATTATCATTCTCTGTCTTCTCCCACTTAACCATCCTTTTAGCCATGGTAGCAACTTGCCCTTAATGCCATACTGTTCCAATTTGTACGGTAGTATTCTGAGTGCAACAGTATCAAGTGTACAACTTCCACAAGGAAACAATAAATCAATATTAATTGTCGCTTAGAAAGTAGAAACAATAGACTGAAACACTTCCTCATCTCATCCATGCCTCATACCACAGAAACAAAAGAATAAATAAGTAAACCATGCTCACCACGGCACCACCAATGACACAGCTATTGGAAAGGCACAAACACCAAGGATTGCTGAGACATTACCTCTGAAAGCAATTAGGCATTTAATGTCCATGAAAAGCAAAGGTGGTTGAATTAAATCATGCCCGCTATCTTCCTTTTTTCAAAATTTCTCATTCACTCCTAATATAATATACAGTACCTATATGCCATCTCTGTAGCCAGGTGGGCAGGAGCAGCAGTGCGTAGCACACGCTTCTTGATCAGACCGGGGTTGAAGCCCATGACCACCAAATATGGAGGATGCGGAAAGGTCAGGGAATGACTACTGCATATCATCGGAGTATTATGGCCTTAGTTGCTAATGCTCCTAAAAAACAAATGACAAATGTCCATGAAAAGCAAAGGTGGTTGAATTAAATCATGCCCGCTATCTTCCTTTTTTCAAAATTTCTCATTCACTCCTAATATAATATACAGTACCTATATGCCATCTCTGTAGCCAGGTGGGCAGGAGCAGCAGTGCGTAGCACACGCTTCTTGATCAGACCGGGGTTGAAGCCCATGACCACCAAATATGGAGGATGCGGAAAGGTCAGGGAATGACTACTGCATATCATCGGAGTATTATGGCCTTAGTTGCTAATGCTCCTAAAAAACAAATGACAACAACAACAACAGTACTTATATGTTAAAAATCAGTTGTCTCATGGGAGAGAAAAACCAAATGAGAGAAATTAAATATTAATGAATAAGATGTTTTCGGGTAGGCTTGAACTTTGGAAGGCCACAAACCATTGTAATTCCCATGTTTTTTTACCCCAACAATCAATTTTTCCCCCTTGGGGATTGATATTGCCCCGTTGAGAACCCCTGTCTAGAAGGAAGAGGATGAATCAGATTGGTCCACTTGATGTCGATAGTTCAACTGTTGATGATCCTGCTCAGGTAGCTAACAAACTGAATGAGTATTTTGCATCTACATTTAGACATAAAGATTTATTCAGGGAGGGAAATACCAGAGGTGTATTAAACTATGGTAGTGAGTTAAATGATTTCTTAATAACTGAGAGAAAAGTGGAGGAGAAATTGTTTAAGGTAAACATAAAAAGGGCACATGGGATGGATGAGACCTATCCAGTTAAATTAAAGGAGGCAGTAAAGTAAGAAAGCAAACACTTAGCCATAATTATGAGAGCTTCCATGAACTCAGGGGAGGTACCCATGGACTGGAGATGTGAAAATGTGACCCCTATTCACAAAGGAGGATCAAAGGGTGACACAAGTATTTACAGACCTGTTTACTTAACTTCTGTTCCAGGGAAATTAATGGATCATCTAGACAGCACTTCAGTTATAGTTTAGACACAGCATGGGTTTGTTAAGGGGAAGTCTTGTCTGATCAATTTTATTGGATACTATGATGTGATCACAAAACAACTGGATGCAAAAAATAACTCTGATATCATATACTTGGATCTTAGGAAAGCTTTTGATACTGTTGCACATGAAAGACTACTGTACAAATTGGAGCAGTATGGCATTAAGGTCAAAATGCTGCTATGGATAAAGGAATGGTTGAGTGGGAGAAGACAGAGATGGTAATCAATGAACACTGCTCTTTGTGGACTAATGTTATTAGTGGAGTCCCCCAGGGTTTAGTGTTGGGTCCATTATTGTTTTCTGTATTTATTAATGCTATTGATGAGGTATATCAGGCTTAATGTCTAAGTTTGGTGATGATACAAAGGTTGGCAGGGTTGTTAATGACACTAATGACAGTATGCTACTGCAACAGGATCTAGAAACGTTGAGCAGATGGGCTTAGAAGTAGAAACCGAAGTTTTAACATTGAAAAATGTAAAGTACTGCATATGGGTAGCAGTAACTCCAGAGTAACATATCAACTGTGTGGTACTACACTGGGTAGTAGAGAATGAAAAGAACCTGGGAGATACTTGTGCAGTCAGATATGAAGTTTTCTGAGCACTGCAGACAGTATGCAAGATTAGCTCATGGTGTCTTGTCAATGATGTACAGGAATTTTTCTAGCTGGGATAAGGAAGTGATTATCCTCTTGTATACGGCAATGGTCAGGCCACACCTTGGGTACTGTATACAGGTCTGGGGGCCTGCTGGAATGAGTACAAAGAAGGGCAACAAGATTAGTGAATGGAACAAAGGGTTGCTCTTATGAAGAAAGGCTTAAGTTTTGCAAATTACAGTATCTGGTGATTAGGCACCTGCGAGCAGAGGTGTATTTCTAAAAAAAATAGTACCGTAACGCTCGTTCTCCAGAAGACTATATGATAATGACACATTGACTGTACAGTAACTGAATCAGACTTCAGACTCACAGTTTATAGAACAACCAGTTCTAGTGTTCAGCTTATGGTGAATCAAAATGCAGTGTTCGCACAGATCACTGTATATCTCATTTTTTGGATCTCTTTATCTAACACATTGTACTTTAGTAAGAAATGTTCAAGTTTCATTGCAAAATTTATGTTTTTGTTTTTGAATAAATTTTTCAAGAAATCTATTAATATTAAAGATTACTATTAATATATATTTTTAGTAGCAATGGGTAAAACAGATATTTCTCCCTCCCCTTTGATTGCGCCATTGTTTCATAATATTGGGTGTATAAATTTAATGATTTTCTATTATGAAATTTAGAAAAAAGTACTGGAATGTCGTTCTGGGGCGTTCCGGCCCGAATACATGACTGCCTGCGAGGTGATCTGATTGAGGTGTATAAGGCTTTGAATGGTTTGAGCAAGCTCAATGCTAATGGGATTTTTTCTGTTTTTTTTTTTTTTTTTTCCAACAGTTTAATCACCTGAGGGTACATAAATTCAAATTGAGGAAAGACAGTTGTCAAATAGATATGCAGAAATTTGCCTTTAGCCAGCGAGTAGTTGATCGCTGGAACAGACTTCCATCTGTCGTTGTAGAAGCTGCTCTTACGAAGAAAGGCTTAAGTTTTGCAGATTACAGTGTTTGGAGACTAGGCACCTGTAAGGTGATCTGATTGAGGTGTATAAAGCCTTGAATGGTTTGAGCATGCTCAATGCTGATGGGATTCTTTCTCTTGCTCAGAATAATCACCTGAGAGGGCATAAATTCAAATTGAGGAAAGACAGTTGTAGGATAGATGTGCGGAAGTTTGCCTTTAGCCAGCAGGTGGTTGGTTGGTGGAATAGACTTCCATCCCTTGTCGTGGAAGTTGATAGCCTAAATAAGTTTAAGGCTGAGCTGGATAGGTATTTGGAACAAATGAAGGGGTGAAATCGGAGCTTTTTTTTTTTTTTTTTGGCAGATGCTGCATAAGCTTGCTTTCTTGCATCGTGTGCCTCTACTAATGCTAATGCTAAAAAAGTTGACAGCTGAAATAAATTCAAGGTAGAACTAGACAAACATTGGAGTGAATGGATGGATGAAATTAGAAGGTTTTTTTTTTTTTTTTTGGCTGATGCTGTATAAGCTTACTTTCTTGCATCATATGTAATATGCGATAAAAATATGTGATGTCTAGAAATCTGTGAATTATCAAAGAGGAACAGAACAGTCTTTTTGTGAGAAATAAAGGACAGAGTTTTAGAAGAATCAAAGTTAACTAAGTTTTCTTCACCTCGCTGTATTATTATTATTATTATTAGCTACGTGGTATAAGGAAGCCTTAGACTTATGCTGCACCAGACAAAAAAAAAAAAAAAAAAATTCCTGAGTTACTCTGTGTGAGAGTGAGAGAGAGTGAAAAGTAGAAGGGAATCACCAAGAAAGAGAAGAATGACGATATTCAGCTCAGGACCCTGGGTGTGCCAAGCCCATACTCATCAGATGTGAGCCTCTGGGATAGATTGACATTAAGGGATTGGTTGTGGAAGTTGAAAGTTTTTACACAGGCCAGATCTCTCAAATTGTTATGTATACTAATGTAGGAGCATTGTAAATAAATTTGATGAATTTGAAGTACTGATCAAGTCATCAAGTGCAGACATTATAGAGAGAGTGAAGGCATAGTGTCACTCAGACATAAGGAAAGTAGAGTTTGAACAGGGAGAGTACAATGTTACAGAAAGAATAGTCAAGAAAATTG
The DNA here is from genome assembly GCF_048544385.1 of Mastigoproctus giganteus. Taxonomy (NCBI): domain Eukaryota; kingdom Metazoa; phylum Arthropoda; class Arachnida; order Uropygi; family Thelyphonidae; genus Mastigoproctus; species Mastigoproctus giganteus. The sequence continues at coordinate 142,545,747 of NC_143576.1, forward strand.
TGGAAAGGGGTAATTAGGGGTTGACATAAGCACTGGAAAAATGAAAATGGGAGTAGGAGTATGTTATAGGCCTAATGACTGTGATGAGTATAACGAACAGCTATACAGAGAAACAGAGTGGGCCAGCAAATCACAATGTCTTATAATGGGGGATTTAACCTTCCCGGATAATGACCAGAACTTGTGGTATGGTCACTCATACTAGCAAGACAAAGGGTAGAGGGAAGGATCTTTGCTTTCATAAGGGTGACTGGAATGGTCTCATACAGTTTTTAAATTCTATGCAGTGCACCAATGATGATGTTACCAACAGCAAATTCTAAATGGGAAGCATTCAGGGATATAATCATAAAAGCTACTAGGCTTTTCCTACCAACTAAGAAATACTATTCAAAGCTCAGACGTAAAGGGATGTCAGATAAATTGATGCAACTTGTGGCACTGAAGAAAAATGTATGGGAAGAATATAAAGTATCAGATGATACAGAAGCCTATGGTAGATATAAACTAGTTTGCAATTAAGTCAGAGAGGAGGTTAGGCAAGTTGAGGAAGAATACAAGTAGTACAGGGTGTCTCAAAAATATTGGTACAAACTTTTAGGGGAGGTAGGTAACATCTAAAGGAATGTGAATCGCATAGGAAACCATAACCGGACACATCACCGTAAGTCGGTAGACGGCGCTGTTCATCAGTTCGCGCGAGAGAAAATTTCTGGTTTACTCATTCAAGCAGTAGTCGCCGCACGAAGAGCATGCATTGATATACAAACTGAGAGCTGGCAGACATGCACCTAGTGTATGGATTAGCAGAGGGCAATGAACGAGCCACTCAACGAATTTATGGAGAACACTTCCCAGACAGATATGTACCAAACCACCATTTGTTTGCACGTGTGCATCAAAATCTGTGCGATTATGGGTCATTTAGAGGTAACAGGAGTAGTGTGGGTAGACCACGTTCAACGCAAACTCCCGCCATAGAAGAAAGTGTGTTGAATGCCGTCCAGAATAATCCTACTACCAGCACACATGGCGTTGCCTCTGCCTTAGGAGTGTCTCGTTGCAGTGTACAGCATGTCTGGCACACGATGATTCCTTACACCCCTTTCATCTCCAAAGGGTTCAGTTACTGCTCCCCCAAGATCATCCTGCATGTGTGGCTTTTGCGCAGTGGTTTCTCCAAGAAAGTGTTCAAGACTTGAATTTTACAGCCTATGTTTTGTTCACGGATGAGGCTTATTTCACTCGGGAAGGCTTATTCAATCAGCACAATGCTCATGTGTGGGCTCACGACAACCCATATGGTGCGCGCCCCCATGCGGCACAACATCGCTTCGCAATAAATGTGTGGGCAGGTATGGTCGGTGACTGCTTAGTCGGCCCATACCTGTTACCATCTCGCATGAACTCCGCTAAATATCGGATCTTTCTTGAACAAGTCCTACCAAGGTTACTTGACTATGTTTCAGCAAATGTGAGACACAACATTTGGTTTAAACATGACGGGGCACCTGCCCATTATGGAGGTTTGTTCGTGACCATTTGAACAGGTGTTTTGGGCGTCGATGGATTGGTCGTGGTGGACCCGTTGCCTGGCCCCCATGCTCACCTGATTTATCAAGCCTTGATTTCTTTCTGTGGGGGCCCTCAAATCTATTGTGCATGAATCACCTGTGGAGATGGAAATGGATCTCGTGGCGAGACTCATCTGCGCTGCTGCTATTGTCAAAGAAACTCCAGGTGTGTTTGACCGTGTCCGCCAATCCATGCTGCGTCGGTGTCATGCATGCATCGTGTCTCATGGTGGAACCTTCGAGCATCTGTTGTAACATCATGAAATGCATCCATCTCGTACTCCATTGTTAATATTATGTCAAATAAATGTTTGCCACTAATTACTGTCTTGTGTCATTTCTGCTTCTTGTGCCTCTGCTGCTACTTTCCCGTGACGTTTCCGTTTATGGGTTCCTATGCGATTCACATTCCTTTAGATGTTACCTACCTCCCCTAAAAGTTTGTACCAATATATCTGAGACACCCTGTATAAGGTAAAGAATGCAAATACTATGAAGAGGTTGAATCACATTAGGCAACTTGACATCCATGGTCTAACTGTTAATGATCATACTCAGATTGCTGACAAACTGATTAGGTATTTTTCATCTAGTTTCACACATGAGGAACTCTTTAGGGAGGAATTCTCTTGGGGTGCAACGGAGCTATACAATTATATTAAGGGAGGCAACAAAGGAGGTAAGCAAACCCTTATAATTATGACAGCATCTTTGGATTCAAATGAGATCCCTGTGGACTGGAGATGTGCAAATGTATCCCCAATTAACAAAAGAGGATTTAAGGTGACATGAGTAATTACAGACCAGTTAGCTTAACTTCTATTCCACAGAAAATAATGGAGTCACTGGTTAAAGAAGTAACAGAACCATCTAGAGAGGAATGCAATTATATTACAGTCACAGCATGAATCCGTTAAGGGGCAATGCCATCTGACCAATCTTATTGGATATAATACGGTAAAAAAGGAACTGGATGCAAAAACAAATTTTGATATCATATACTTGGATTTCAGGGGAGCTTTTTATAATACTGTCGCACATAAAAGTCTGCTGTATAAATTGGAGCACTGTGGCATTAAGGACAATATTTGCAAATCCAAAGTACTACATGTGGGTAGCAGTAATCCAAGACTGATGTAACAACTGTGTGGTACACTCATGATAGTGAAAAATGAAAAGGCCTGGGGGTAATTGTGCAGTCAGATATGAAGTCGGCAGGCTGCCAGGACAGTTCATGGGGGTTTTGTCATTGATATACAGGAACTTTTCTAACAGGGATAAGGAGGTGAATTTGCCATTATACAAGTCAACGGTTAGGCCACATCTTGAGTACAGCACACAGGTCAAGAGGGCTTGTTTTAGGAATGATGTAGATCTGCTGGAGCGGGTACAGAAAAAGCCAATAAGTTTGGTGAAGGGAACGAAAGGGTGGCCTTACAAAGAAAAGCTTCAGTTATGCAAATTGCAGCATCTGGAGACAAGGCACCTGTGAGATGATACGATTGAGGTGTTTGAGGCTTTGAATGGATTGAGGAAGCTCAATACTGATGGCATTCTTCTTCTTGCTTACATTACACACAAGTGAGCATAAATTCAAATTGAGGAAGGATGGGGTTGCAGGATAGATATGTGGAGGTTTTCTTCATCCAGCAGGTGGTTGATTGTGGGAACAAACTTCCATTTGTTGTTGTTGTGGAACAGGGTAGTGTGAATTTAATTCAAGGAAGAACTAGGAAAATAATTGGAGAGGATGAAAAGTGATGTAGGAGGGTTTTTTTTTTTTTTTTTTGTCTGATGCTTTATAAGTTTACTTTCCTGTATCATTTTTTATAAGCTTGCTTTCGTTAATCATGCTTTATAAACTTGCTTTCTTGCATCGTGCTTTATAAGCTTGCTTTCTTGCATCGTGCTTTATAAGCTTGCTTTCTTGCATCATATGCCACTACTAATACATACTAATTTGTCCAAAGATGAGTAATGTAACCAGTGGATTGGCTGTAAAAGAATTCATATTGGAGATCATTTATCAGATGGAAGGTTTTAAGACAGTTTAACAGTTAGCAATTGGTGGATTTCTTCCTTATTTTGGAAAGAGAATTGGCAGTTATAATGGAACCAATAACTGGAAGGAAGGGATCTTTCAACCTTTTCTAGCAACTGGCTGGATATGAGCAAATTTCCATGCAGAAGTAAAAATACCAAAGGAATAAAAATAAAAGTGTAAAAGGGTTACACAATACAGGTATTTCTCTACTTGTTCTCAAGTGGAAAAATTTGATCAGTGCCTGGAGCTTTCTGAGCATCAAGATTAAATAAGAATTTTTATAAGATCTTCTAATAAGAAAAGAAAAAAAAAGAAAAAACATACATGGTTAATTTACCTAAAAACAGTAAAATTAAATAACCACAGTTAAATTAAATAGTCACTCTTAAACCACGTAAATATTAGTATTAGTATTAGTATTAGTAACGGCCGCATGGTGCAAGAACGCCTATGGCTTATGCTGCACCAGCAAAAAAAAAAAAAAAAAAAATCCGATCAAAACAATAATAAAAACAAAAAAAAAAAATAAATAAAATAAAATAAATAAATAAATAATAATAATTAATAAATAAAAAAAATAAAAAATAAATAAAAAGGAAATTAAACCTATCATCCTATGCGCTTCCCTAACCCGAAAGTACTATCCAGATGACCTTTGAATTTCCCCAAACTGTTGGCCTCTACCACCCATGAAGGCAACTTATTCCAGTAATTTATAACTCGCTGGCTAAAATAAAACTTCCTGCAGTCCAATCTAAACATTTCCCTCCGCAACTTGAATTTATGTCCCCTAGTTCTAGCATCATTTATAATCTTGAAAATTTTGTCCTCATTCATTTTACTGATGCCTCTCAGAGCCTTAAACACCTCAATCAAATCTCCTCTAAGGTGTCTAGTTTCCAAACTCTGCAACCCACATATTCGAAGTCTTTCTTCATAAGGACGCCCTTTTGCCGATCTCACCAGACGAGTTACCCTTCTTTGCACCCTTTCAAGAAGCTCGATGTCTTTCTTTAGGTGCGGTCTCCATACCTCAACACAGTATTCCAAGTGTGATCTAACGTAAGCCTTATATAATGGGATTATCACGTCCCTATCTCTACTTGCAAAAGTTCGATAGATCATCGATAGGACACCATGGGCCTTCCTTGCAACCTGTTTACAATGCTCAGAGAATTTCATGTCTGACCGTATCGTAACACCCAAGTCCCTTTCCTCCAGTACTGGGTTTAGTTGAACTCCACCAAGTGAATAAGTTTTTTTGGGATTACTGTTTCCCAGGTGTAATACCTTACACTTTGTTGGATTAAAGCACAGCTGCCATTTTTCTGACCATTCCTGAAGTCTATCTAGGTCTCTCTGAAGAAGCTCAGCTTGACAGTGATCATTAACTACTCTACCAATTTTAACATCATCTGCAAATTTAGACATCACGCCCTCTATCCCTTCATCAATGTCATTTATGAAAATTAAAAACAACAGTCGTCCTAATACTGATCTTTGGGGAACCCCACTTCTTACATCAACCCAATCTGAGGAATAGCCATTTATCACAACCCTCTGCCTCCTGCCCTGAAGCCATCCTTCTATCCATCTAAGGATTTTCCCAGTGATTCCAACCTGTTCCAGCTTATAAAGCAACCGCTCATGTGGGACTGAGTCAAAAGCTTTGCTGAAATCTAAATAAACAATGTCAAAATTATTCCCTAAATCCAGCTCGTGAGTGACCCTTTCGAAATAGCGAACCAGATTTGTTAAACATGATTTTCTCTTTACAAAACCATGCTGAGTATCCTTGAGAATTTCAATTCGATCCAAATGATCCTGAATTCCACCCTTGATCATTACCTCCATGATTTTCCCTACTACTGAAGTCAGACTGACAGGTCGATAATTTCCAACTTCACTTTTAGAGCCACCCTTATGTATGGGAGATACATTTGCACTTTTCCAATCCAAGGGAATCTCCCCAGAGTCTAGTGATGCTCGCATAATTAGCCCCAATGGTTCAATGCACTCGCTTGCCGCCTCTCTTAAGATTATAGGGTATATTCCATCAACTCCAGGAGCCTTCCTGGTCTGTAGGCTCGAAAGTTTTTTCATTAAATAATCTTGCGAAATTTCAATATCATTAATTACATATTTTTTAACTTCGCTCCCACAATTTCCCATTGCCACAAAAGGCTTTTCATTTGTAAATATCGATGCAAAATAACTGTTGAGTTCATCTGCAACGGCAGCTGGTGTATTTATTACTATCCCCTTTCCCTTACGTAAAGGTCCGATCTGGTTTGTCCTGCTCTTCTTGGCATTTATATATGTGAAGAATTCTTTATCCCCCCCTCTTTGCTCTGTTTGCTAGTGATTTCTCATAAACTGCCTTTGCCTGTCGAACCTTTTCTGTGGCTCTATTACACATCACCTTGTAGCTGTTATAGGCTTCAGTACTTTTTATTGCTCTGTAACCTTTCCATGCCACCTTTTTCTGCTCAAGTAATGCGGCAACTTCACTATTCATCCAACTTGGAACCCTTCTCGTGGAGTATTTTTTTAATGGTATATACGAATTCAAGGCATCTGTGATTAATGTTTTAAAAATGTACCACAGTTCAATTGTATTCATTCTCTGCGCGATATCTACCCAGTTAATAGAGGCCATTCAGTACCTTAAGGCATCGTAATTTCCTTTTCTGAAATTAAAACCCATTCCTTTGCCTTTTACTTCTGCTACCTCTCTCGTCATCATCCCCCGTAGAACTCCGTGATCACTTCCTGCTACTGGTTCCTCTACTGTCAGCCCTGTTATGTCATCTGATTCATGTGTGATGATGAGGTCTAGGATATTCTTTTCTCTAGTACTTTCCCTGACATGTTGATACAAATAACAGTCATCTAGTTGATTTAAAAATTTTGTTCCCCATGTCGAGTTTCCTTCCCATTTACTCCAATCAATTAGAGGCAAATTGAAATCACCCATAATAAGGCATTGACGCTTACTTGCCCATTCCATTTGCATGTAGAGGCTTTTGTCATAATCTTCACAATCACCTGGTCTGTAGATTACTTCTACTCGCATTATACCTTTGTTTCCAACTATCTCTCACCATACAGACTCTATACTAGCATATGAAATGTCTGAATCCGGGAAAGCTATCGTCGCACTCAGGCTGCTTCTGATAAGAAGCATTACCCCACCACCCCTTCTATCTAACCTATCCTTCCTAAATACATTATACAAGCCGTACTGAAACTCATCATCACCAATTTGCAAACACGTGGTAAGGGTATCCACGTGTTTGCAACTCCACTGAAAGAGAAGTTTTTAGCCATATTTAGCTGCTTGATTGAATATTTTTTACATTGAATTATTTCTGTAAGTAGCTTATAGACCTAGTAAGGATCGTTAGTTTATTCTGAATTGAGACAGCGAGATTTGAAAGTTAATTAATACTTAAGTGTCCGTAGATTTACCGTTCGTAACTTCCCGCCTTTGTGATACGATAGTTATATGCCGTACTAGATAGCGTTAGTTGAACTTCGTTAGCAGTTAAATTGTACTTTTAAACAAATACATATAACAACTTAGATTACAAACGTAACATAATTAATTATATTTAACATAATTAATTATGTTATTAATTAATAATTAATAACATAATTAATTAATTAATTAATAAATTAATATTTATTTAATTTATTAAATAAATTAATAAATTAATTAATAAATTAATAGAATCATGACTCAGACCAGAGCAGCAAAGCAAAAGGCTCAAGCTAATGGAAGTGCTGTGGCTCAGAGCAGAACTGAGGGGGGCAGTTGTCCTCTGACTCACAGCCTTATAAAATGCACTGTTTGCTTGAAGTTTGCAGAGCAATCGGGTACGGGACATGATACTGCCATGGGGGATGTCTTTGTGTGTGCGCGATGCAAGGAGTGTATCGATATCAGGCAACAACTCAGTGTTCTTGTGGGCCTATATGAGAGCTTGAAGGACAGGGAGGATGCCCTCGAAGAAACTAAATTGAGGGGCCCATCAAGCTCTCAGCTGCCCACATCAACGCCACAGCTTGCACTTGGGCATCACGTGACACAGAGGCAACCCCCAAGGCAGAATGCGCTGGTCCCGAAGGAACTAGTAGTTGTTGGTGACTCTATTGTCAGGGAAACGGGGAACATGCTTTGTAAAAAGGATAGGAGGAACAGGACCAGGGTATGTCTGCCAGGGGCAAAGGTTGATGACGTTGTAGAGCGAATATCATCTTTTAAGGGCACAAAAGGTGATATAGTTGTACACGTTGGCACTAATGATATTAAGAGTAGGAGACCGGCAGAATTACTTAACAAGTACAGTTCACTGTTGAACAAAAGCCGAGAATTAGGGTTGAATTTGAAAGTGTCTGCAATTCTGCCCAGACATGATAGGAGGGAGTATATGATGAGAGCCTTGTCGATCAATTCGGACCTGGAAAGACTGCAAGGCTCAAGGGGTAGAATTTTTTTCAGCCTGGACTGTACTTGTTAACAGGAGAGATTGCTTCTACAGGGATGGGATACGCTTAAATAGAAAGGGTGCAAGAATATTTGCTGATGCTATCGAGGCAGTGTTAGGTGGGTCGGAAAACTGCTAGCTTGGGGGGAGACAAAGACCAATAGATTGACAGTATCCACTGGCAGAGGTGAAAGAGATTCTTGCACTGCTTCTATTAGAATGAGCAGAAGCCTAAAAAACAAGATGCATGATATTTCAGAGACTGCTGGGAGCCATTGCGGTACAAGTAAACACATGGGTTGTGTTAGGGTAGCTAAGAATAGAAACAGGAGCAGGTATACTTGCGTGTACACCAATGCTAGGAGTTTAGTAAATAAATTTGATGAATTTGAGGTATTGCTCAAAACATCAAAGGCGGATATTGTTGGGATATCAGAGACATGGTGTCACACAGATACTTATATCTGTGTGACAAATTCCAGTTCTGCATCCCTTAGGATGCAGAACTGGAATTTGGGGAGTACAACGTCTACAGAAAGGATAGACAGGATAGGAAGGGGGGAGGGGTTATGCTATTAGTTAAGAAACACATAAAAACCAAGGAAGTGAAGCCAGTCGACATCGCTGGACAGTGCAGTGTTGAGTCAGTTTGGTGTGACATAAGCATTGGGAGATCAAATTTGAGAGTAGGAGTGTGCTATAGGCCTAATGACTCTGATGAGTATAATAAGAAACTGTACAGGGAAATAGAATGGGCCAGTAAATCAGAGAGTCTTATAATGGGAGATTTTAATTTCCCAGATATTGACTGGAATTTGGGGGATGGTCACTCACACACTAGCAGGGCTTTTGTGGATTTATTGGATGATTGTTTTCTACATCAGCATGTTCGGGAGGCAACTAGAGGGAGTAATACTCTTGATTTGATTATCAGCAGTGATTCTTCATGCATTAAGAATCTGCAGATAAATGAACCACTAGGTGGCAGTGATCACAGTGTGCTGAAGTGGGATTTACTCAAAGAGGTAACTACCATTAGGGGTAAAGGGAAGGGTTATTCTTCCGTAAAGGCGACTACGATGGACTGAGAGAGTATTTAAATTCTATACAGTGGGGCCAACTGATATTGTTACCAACAGCAAGTTCAAAATGGGAAGCATTCAAAGAACTTATCTTGGAAGCTACTAGGCTTTACATACCAACTAAGAAATATTGTTCAGGGTTTAGGCCAAAATGGATGTCAGATGAACTAATGAGGCATATGGCAAAGAAGAAAAATGCATGGGATACTTACAAATTAACACATGACACAGAAGCCTATGATAGATACAAGTTGATATGCAACCAAGTTACAAAGGAGGTTAGGCAGGCGAAGGCAGATTACGAGAAATCCTTGGCAAGGGATGCAAAGAAAAACAGCAAAGAGTTCTTTACTTATGTAAACTCTAGAAGGAAGGGGATGAATCAGATTGGTCCACTTGATATTGATGGGTCAACTGTTGATGATCCTGCTCAGGTAGCTAACAAACTAAATGAATATTTTGCATCGACATTCACACATGAGGAGTTATTCAGCGAGGGGAATGCCAGAGGTGTATTCAACTCTAACAGTAAGCTACAGAATCTTGAAATAACTGGGAGTAAAGTGGAGGAGAAATTGTTGAAGATAAACACAAGAAAGGCACCCGGGGTGGATGTGATCTATCCAGTTATATTAAAGGAGGCAGCAAAGGAAGTAAGCAAACCCTTAGCCATAATTATGAAAGCTTCCTTGGACTCAGGGGAGGTACCCATAGACTGGAAATGTGCAAATGTGACCCCCAATTCACAAAGGAGGATCAAAGGCTGATACAAGTAATTATAGACCTGTGAGCTTAACTTCTGTTGCAGGAAAATTAATGGAGGCACTGGTTAAAGAAGCACTGCAGGATCATTTAGACAAGACTTCAGTTATAGCTCGGACACAGCATGGTTTTGTTAAGGGGAAGTCTTGCCTGACCAATTCGATTGGATACTATGATGCAGTCACAAAAGAACTGGATGCAGGGAATAACTTTGATATTATATACTTGGATCTTAGAAAGGCTGTTGATACTGTTGCACATGGTAGACTGCTACACAAATTGGAGCAGTGTGACATTGGAGGCAAATTGCTGCTATGGATAAAGGGGTGGTTGAGGGGGAGAAGACAGAGAGTGGTAATCAATGGACACTGCTCATTGTGGACTAATGTTATTAGTGGAGTCCCTCAGGGCTCAGTGTTGGGTCCATTATTGTTTTCTGTATTTATAAATGATATTGATGATGGTATATCAAGCTTAATGTCCAAGTTTGCAGACGATACAAAGGTTGGCAGGGTTGTCAAGGACACTACTGACACTATGCTGCTACAACAGGATCTGGAAAGGTTGAGCAGATGGGCTGAGAGGTGGCAAATGAAGTTTAACATTGAAAAAAGGAAAGTACTACACATGGGAAACAGCAACCCCAGAGCAACGTATCAACTCTGTGGTACTACACTGACAGTGGTAGAGAATGAAAGGGACTTGGGGGTGGTTGTGCAGGCAGATATGAAGTTCTCTGAGCAGTGCAGATGGGCTGCAAGAGTAGCTCATGGAGTATTGTCAGTGATATAAAGGAATTTTTCCAGCAGGGATAAGGAGGTGATTATTCCCTTGTATAAGGCAATGGTCAGGCCACACCTAGAGTACTGTATACAGGTCTGGAGGCCTCATTTCAAGAAGGATGTAGAGCTGCTGGAACGAGTACAGAGAAGGGCAACAAGATTAGTGAATGGAACAAAGGGGTGCTCTTAAGAATAAAGGCTTAAGTTTTGCAAATTACAGTGTCTGGAGACTAGGCACCAGCGAGGTGATCTGATAGAGGTGTATAAAGCCTTGAATGGTTTGAGCATGCTCAATGCTGATGGATTCTTCCTCTAGCTCAGAATAATCACCTGAGAGGGCATAAATTCAAATTGAGGAAAGACAGATGTAGGATAGACGTGCGGAAATTTGCCTTTAGCCAGTGGGTGGTTGGTTGGTGGAACAGACTTCCATCCCTTGTCGTGGAGGTTGATAGCCTAAATAAGTTTAAGGCTCAGCTGGACAGGTATTTTGAACGAACAGAGGGGTGAAGTGGAAGTGGGTTTTTTTTTTTTTTTTTTTTTGGCTGATGCTGTATAAGCTTGTTTTCTTGCATCAAATGCCTCTACTAATGCTAATGCTAATTTCCGTATGGCACCACGTCTCTGTAAGCCCTATTATGTCCGCGTTACTTGTTTTAACCAGCAGTTCGAATTCGCTCATTTTATTGATGATACTTCTAACGTTACTGTATAAACAATTAAGATTTACTGTTCTTGTATATTTAACAACCCTAACACAACCCTTGAAGTTTTTTAGGCTCTCTTCCCTGATATTAGCTACCCGCTCATGTGAAACGTCTTTGCCCCCAGAACATCTAGATAATACGTCCAGTTGGGATAACAGATGAGAACTCTTAAGGTATGTGCAAGAGTTACATTGACCAATATTATCAGATAAACGTGTGTCAGTATTACCCACATCCCCCCTAACTAGCAGTTTCCCTGAACCTTTAAGGTATCCTCAATAATACTGGCAAAAACCTCTGCACCACCTTTGTTTAAGTGTATCCCGTCTCTACAAAACAAATTCCTTCTACCTACAAGTGTGGGCCATGCTGATAGAAATTTACCCCCTAAAGCCTTGCAGATTCCTTCAAGTCTTGAGTTAATCCATAAGGCTCTTAACATATAATTCCTCCTATCGTGTCTGGGCAGAATTGCAGACACATAGACATTATGGCCTAGCTCGCGACATTTCCTCAGCATGGTCCTGTATTTTTCCAACAAATCGTCAGATCGTGTACGCTTAATATCATTTGTCCCCACATGAATAATAATATTTTCTTTAACCCCTTTAAAATCTGACAATCTGTTGGTGACATCATCAATAGTTGCTCCCGGCAGACATACCCTGGTTCTGCTTCACCTATCTTTATTACAAAAAATATTCCCCGTTTCCCTGACAATGGAGTCTCCTAATAAAACAATGTCCTTTTTAACCAGAGTAGTTTGCACTTGGTTTTTCTGTTTTGAGGCTCGAATCGGGTGTGCATCACTTGGTAGATTGCTGGAGTTTTGAATCCCTGACGAGCTCCCAGATGCATTATTTTCGAGGGCAAGCACTCGTTTTTTTCAGGGACTCAAATTGTTCCATCAGTGCACCAAATTGTAATTTAAGATCGGTGCACTCCTTAATCGATCACAAAGAAAAGAATCCCCAGGTGAGGTAGGATTAGTCACCAGGTCGACCTTGGAAAACATTCCACAGGTTCCACAACGGATTAAATCATTACTCACCCGTAAATCGGCATCTGCTATTTCCGTGTGAGTCACAATACCCTGTGACGTGTTTAAGGCAGATCTCATAACTACCATTATAAAATTAAATAAATATCAATGAAAGTAACTTTAAAAAATGATATCTATAATATTATTAAAATCAAACAGTTACAGGAAAACCTATAACAAAATAATCCAACAATATCTAAAGAAATCAAATATTTAAAAGCACTATCCAAAAGTAAACCACTTAACTGAGGAGCCCTGTCTAAGCGCGTCCGCTCACCTCGAATGCCAACGTATTATGTATTATATATAATAGTTAATATTTAAATATAAATGCTGGAGTTATAGCATATTAGATATTAGGTAACTAGTGCTGTTACCATAAAAAAATAAACTAATTAATGAACCAATCAAATTAATTAAACAAGGGAAACCTAACCCATAGAAAGAGCCCTCAGTCCTTGATGAGGCATGATGCTGCGATTTATGTTACACAAAAAGAATGAAGGAATCCAACTCAAAACAAAAAGCAGACTCACAAATAAGAGATACTCCTAAATCATAAAATAAAATAATAAGAACGAATAAGGGTATCACAGACATGACTTTTTCAGGGAGCAGCCACACCTGTCAACACCCAAAAGGTCATATTTTCATGGCAAACCATTGAAATGCAGCCAAATGCATCTGTGATGTTCAAACATTGTACAGGGGCACCAGTGGATGAGATAAGTATGGAAATAATACTTTGTGCTTTGTTCACTAGGCATTGCTCTGTATTTGAAATAATTGGAGGGTATCCTAGCTTTTTCTTAATTTTTTTTCAAGCACAAGATATTTTATCTTTAGAGAAACAATAAACTAAAAAAGAATACTTTGTAGAGCATTATGTAGTGGTGAGGGATATTTTGAATGAAAAATATATAATATTTTCTATTTGAATATATAATATTCACAAAATGGAATAATTTTTTTTATCATCCAATCTGATTTTTTGACATCCAACCCATTTGAGAAAAAACAATACTTAATTATTAAGTAAGCTGCACATTATCAATTTTTTTAAGCAAATAATTAGAGAAAAACATAAAATATTTTATAAAACTATACAAAAAAAAGAACAAAAAATCACAGACAAGTCAGCTGATATATTCAGTGCATTAAATTACAGGCATGTTGGAAAATACAGGAACTCCCCGACTTACGGAAATTCGACTTTACGTAAGTTTTTCCTGGCCCAGGCAAACAAAAAAATCTTGGACACGTATTTTCCATCCCGTAGAAATAAATGGAGGTATCGTGAAAATATCATAATATGAACCCAATAACACACTGTTTTTTTTTTTTTTTTTTTTTTTAATTTGTTCCAAGTCCTTGAAAATTTCGCTATATTACTAAGCTATTTATCTCTCTAAAAGGTCATATTTATAATGGAAATGGCATTACACTTTCATAGTTATCATATGTTCCGTTATAAGAATCAATTTTGAACACCTTTGTGATATTTTTCTAAAGCACGTTTCTAGAGGTCACGACAAAAAAACAATAAAAACAATTTGCACTTTCCGGTTTATTGGGCTTTTCTGATAGTGCATCTAATTATAAACGGGAAGTAAACTCGATCTTATTGAATTTGCAATAATACCAATAACTGCAATTGTGTGGGTTTTTATGCTATTATGGTGTGTTACCCTTCACTGAAATCTTCAATCATATAAAAAACTAACTTTCAGAAACTTCTCTTCATTCCTATTTACGTATTACAGTGATTAAGGGAAAGCAATCAATGAAAAGTGCAAGTGCTGGCAGTGCCAGGAAATGAAAGAAAATTGATTTAGAAATGAAGATGAAAATGATTAAGAAGTATGAAGCAGGACAAAATTTGTCATCTACTGCAAGGGAATTAGGTCTCGCTGCTTCAACAGCAAATACTATTTTAAAGGACAGTGCGCATATAAAAGAACACGTTAAAGGATCAATGCACTTAAGATCAACAGTGATCACAAAACAGCATTCGGGTGCTATATTGAAGATGGAACAGTTAATAATAGCTGTTGCTAGGAATGGATCAAAAATCAGATTCAGACGTGAGTGCCTCTGAGTCTAATGACCATTCAAACAAAAGCGACAAGTATTTATAAAGATATTAAGGATAAGTATGGTGAACCCCAACCCAAGTTCGTGGCAAGCAACAGGTGGTTTAAGCATCACATTGGTTTCCACAACATTAAAGTATGCAGTGAAGTCGCCAGTGTCGATTCTGCAGCTGCAGAGAAATTTTGTGTGTTGGAAAAAATTATTCATGAAGGTGGATGTTAAACACAGCAAATTTTTAACATTTGCTGATCGAGGATGAGTTTAAATGCTGCTTCATTTCAAGGTTGAAAAATATTGTTAAAATCAATGACGTTCCTTTCAAGATTTTGCTTCTATTAGAATGCTCCTGGACATCCTATGCATCTAGATGATTTAAATTCAAACGTGAGAGTCATATTTCTACCGCCAAACACAACTTCACTCATCCAACCTATGGATCAGAGTGTTATTTAAAATTTAAAAGCATACATACTATTTATGCACAACATTTGCTCAGGCATTATCTGCAGTAGATGGTGAGAAAAATTTTATGTTAAGAGACTTTTGGAAATATTACAATATTTACCACGCCATCTTAAACATTAATAAAGCCTGGGCAGAACTTATTAAAGTTGTTTAAATGCTGCTTGAAAGAAAATGTGCCCACGGCACATAAAAGGCATCGAAGGATTTGAAAAAGGCGAATCATATGAAGAGGTTACAGATAAGATTGTCAAGGTTGCAGAGCTGCTTCAGTTGGAGGTTGATACCAAAGATGTGGAGGAGTTAATAGAAGAAAAAGAGAAGAAATTATCTAATGAAGAACTTATTGACTAGTGTCTGGAGACTAGGCACCTGTGAGGTGATCTGATTGAGGTGTATAAAGCCTTGAATGGTTTGAGCATGCTCAATGCTGATATAATTCTTCCTCTTGCTCAGAATAATCATTTGAGAGGGCATAAATTCAAATTGAGGAATGACAGATGTGCGGAAGTTTGCCTTTAGCCAGCGGGTAGTTGGTTGGTGGAACAGACTTCCATCCTTTGTTGCGGAAGTTGATAGCCTAAATAAATTTAAGGCTGAGCTGGACAGGTACTTGGAATGAATGGAGGGGTGAAATGGGAGTGTTTTTTTTTTTTTTTTTTTTTGGCTGATGCTGCATAATCTTGCTTTCTTGCATCATATGCCTCTACTAATGCTAATGCTGACTTACAGGCAGTGATAGTGAAAGAAGAAAATGCTGCCAAAGCTCGAGATGAACCAAATAAGGAGTCGAGATGCTTCATCACCAGAGAGATGGCAATGGATGGCAAGATTTCAGAAGATGGATCCTGACAGCGAACGATTCTTAAATGTTAACAGAAAGGTGAATGATATGCTTGCTTGCTACAAATAAATTTACGATGAAAAGAAAAAAGCCCCCATCCAGTCATCCATTAATATGTTCTTTCATAAGACTGAGTGGCTTCTAAATCTCCACAGCCCTCAACCTCCGCAGCAGCGTACTTATCAGCTGAAGACATCGATTCTGGCAATGATGCTCGAGAGGTAAAACTTACTGACATTATGCCTGTCTCCTCTCTTTTTTTGTAATTTTATAATTTTGAATTTTTTTTAAATTGCGCGGTTTTGTAATTTTTCCTGCACATGAGATAAAAAATTGAATAAATACCATAAATAATTCTATTTACATGTTCGTCAAACATTTCTTTTTTGATTCAATCAATTCAGTTCAGCGAGTGTTGCAGAAGCATGGTGAAATTCCCAGACTTACGTAAAATCTGACTTGCGTAGCATTCCACAGAATGCAACCCTTATGTAAGTCAGGGAGTTCCTGAGTAATAATTCATGATTTATAACAAAAAAATGAGTAAAAAGCAACAACATTTGTGTGCAAACTGAGAACATTTCATTTTTACACATCTGCCACATTACCCATTCATTTCTCCAATTAGCACATGGTATTGCACATAACATCCAGTGCTTTCAGCTATAATATACAGTATATGGAAGCCTGTGTGATACGTGAAAAAAATTAAATAATAATTGTTGGATTTCTATTGGTCTGATTTTAATGAAAAATTTGGAAAGGTTCAACAAATCTTTCTAAATCTTTCTTTATTTTGCATAAAGAAATTGTATATTTCTCAAACAGTATGCGCAATTGGCATTTTGCCCATTCCAAAGAAAACAGAAAAATTTCAAATATTGTCCAAATTAAATAGAATGAAAAGCATAACTGATTATAATTTTATCTTTAGAGAATTGTCAAGGATTGATGATGATGATGTCTACAATGTCATCATCAAAGAGAAATAGTAGAAATCATCAAGGCATTGAATATCTAAGCTTGTACTATATGAAATATCTGATAGGTGAAAGAGAAAAACTAGGAATAAAATTACCTGATAAATCACAGCATCTGTAAGAAGCTTTTCTTCAAATAATATTTCTAAGGTTCTATCAAAAGCTGCTGCACTTTCTTTCACAGATATCTTGAGATTTTCTAATTCAGTTTTGAGATTTCGATTAAACTTTTCTAATTCTTCATAGAATTCTTTTAATTTCTTTTCATAGTCTCTAGATTCCTGATGTTCTTCTTTGGTCCATTCTGTTGTTGGTTTTTCTGTCATAAATGCTGGCGAAGGAGGTGGCTAAAATTGACAAAATTACAAAAATAAATCCACTTTAGTATTGGTAACAGACTACTTTGTTTTTACACAATTCTTTCAATAATATTGATTTTGTTGAGATATATAAATAATTACGAATGCCTATTAAATTAACATTCGTAAATTTAACCTCCAATTAATCACTTATAGACTGCTTTTCTTTGTTTCATAGAAGGGCAGCTCAGCAACTGCAATATATTCAGAAGTGTCATGTCTAAAAAAATGATAGTGGGAAGGTTTGAGCTTCTCAAAAAGAAGTCAGATAGCATCTAACCTTATCCTAATACATTCAACAATTGGCTATGACTATACAAAGTAGTTTGACTAATAAAAATGCAAGAAAAGACAAAGCCCTTCTACTTTTATTATTATTGAAAAGGATATCTAAGTTCATATACAGGGTGTTTCAGTTAAACGTTTCAGAACTTCTAAGAGGGGTAGGGTACATCCTGACAACTCAAAATCATATAGCAATGTGGGGTCGGAAATGCTTTCCTGAAGCGGTGTTGTACACAGAAGCACCATAAAGAAAAGAGACCGTAAGTGAGAAATCGTTTTAATAATACATGAAAAGAAGCAAAAGGTACATGGATTAAAGTAAGTGTTCGAAGTTTCTTCCACGGGCTACAATGCACACCTCACATCTCCGACGCATGGACATCCGAACATTCTGGAATACTCCACGCGAATTTCGAATTTCTTGAACAAGAATGCCAAGTTAGTAGGATGGATGATTACACGAACGCAGAGTTAGCCGATATGCATTTGGCGTACGGGGCTGCAAATTGTAGTGGGCCAGCCGCACAGCGTTTGTACGCGGAACGATATCCGACGAGGCGTATTCCCAGTCATAATTTCTTTGCAAGACTGCACCAGAGGTTAGCTGAGAGAGGTTCATTTGAAAGAGCTGACAGGGACAGGGTAAGAACAGCACGGACTCCAGCCGTCGAACAGAATGTGCTGCAGCATGTACAGGGGAATCCAAGAACGAGTACACGAAGTCTAGCAAACGCAGTCGGGGTTTCCCATTGCAGCGTCTGGAGGATTCTCCGAGAACAAGACATGCATCCGTTTCACGTGCAGCGTGTCCAGACACAGCAACTGGAGGATTATGCACCTCGTATTGCTTTCGCACAGTGGTACCTTGGAAAATGTGCTACAAATCCCCTTTTTCCTGCTGAAGTGTTGTTTTCCGATGAGGCATCCTTCACAAGGGAAGGAATTTTCAACACGCATAACGACCATATCTGGGCGGTCGAGAACCCGCATGCAATAGGACGTCGTGCAGCACAGATTCGATTTTCGGTCAATGTATTGGCCGGTATTATGGGAGATCACCTCATCGGACCTTACCTGTTACCGTGTCGTCTAACCGGACCTATCTACTTGATCTTTCTGCAGCAAGTATTGCCACAACTTTTGAGAGATGAACAGATTTCTGCATCGACGCAACAGACAATGTGGTTCCAACACGATGGAGCCCCTGCCCATTATAGCGGAGATGTTCGTAACTACCTGGATGTCACATTTGGTCAACAGTGGATCGGACGTGGTGGTCCCGTGCGTTGGCCTGCTCGGTCACCCGACCTATCATGTCTTGATTTTTATTTCTGGGGTCATATGAAATCGCTAGTTTATGACACCCCTGTTGACAATGCTGAGGAGCTGGTTGCAAGAATCGCAGTAGCTGCCGAAGAAATTCGAAATTCGCCTGGAGTATTCCAGAATGTTCGGATGTCCATGCGTCGGAGATGTGAGGCGTGCATTGTAGCCTGTGGAAGAAACTTCGAACACTTACTTTAATCCATGCACCTTTTGCTTCTTTTCATGTATTATTAAAACGATTTCTCACTTACGGTCTCTTCTTTATGGTGCTTCTGTGTACAACACCGCTTCAGGAAAGCATTTCCGACCCCACATTGCTATATGATTTCGAGTTGTCAGGATGTACCCTACCCCTCTTAGAAGTTCTGAAACGTTTAACTGAAACACCCTGTATATTATTTGAAGTATATTCCACTGGCTTACTAAGATTTTTTTTTTTAATGAAAACCCCAAACACGAGAGGTATTAGAGGCTATAGTACTTAGTACAGTGCATGGATTAAAGGTTCAGAAAATGAAAAAAGATATTTGTTCACATTACACTTCAACTTCTGTAGATTGTAATTTTTAGGAAATACGTATGAAGGAAGGTTGTTTCAGAAAACGGAAGTTGAATGAATAAATGAGGAAGAAGAAAAGCTTATTCTGTGAGTTTGAAGAAGGACAGTAAAAGGATGTTGACTGGTTGCAGCACAAGTTCAGATTGCTTTGGAAGAGAGAGGGGGAATTTCAGAAGCCAATTCAGAAGAACAGTGCCCATGGAAGTATCTATAGAAAAGGCATGCAGCAGAAACAGAACATCTATGAAACAGAGAGTGGAGAGATTCTGTTAGAGATGAGTCACTAATTAACCTAACTGCCTCTTTTGAATGGAATCTCGAAGCCTGAGAGAGGATTTTGGGGCACTGCTCCAGATATGGGAACAATATTCCGGTAGGGCAGATTAGCGATTTGTACAGAGTGAACAGCTGTTTGGAAGAAAAGTAATGGCAAGAGCGAAAGAGAAAACCCAGTGGTTTAGATGCAGAGGAAGCAATATTTGTAATATGCTTATGCCAAGAGAGAGATTAGAAGTCAGGGTAATCCCCAATAGAGATATATGATCTTAACTAAAAATCAGAGTGTCATCAAAGATAAGCATAGGAGCAGAAGAATCCTCTTTGCAAGATAAAAGACAGAACTGAGTTTTAGAAGGACTGAAGATATTTGAGAAGTTTAGCTGTTTGAGCAGGGCAAGGTTTCTCAAGCTGGAAGGTGGAATGCAATGTGCTACATTCAGCCAAACTATAGGTAGGATTTCTGGTCAATGGAAGAAGGTCATTAATATATAAGAGCAAAAGAGTGGGAGAAAGAACTGAACCTTGGAGAACACCATAATTACTAGAGAAGTTAGAAGACAGAGAGCCATCTACCATCACCTGCAGAGTGCACTCAGAGAGAAAACTGGATACCAATTACAAAAAATAGTTGGCAAACCATATGATGGAAGCTTATTTAGAAGACCTTTATGCCAAACACAATCAAAAGCTTTTGAAATGTCAAGAGCAACTGCTTGAGTTTCATCAAACTTTTCCATTGAATTTGTCCACAGAGGGTTAACAAAAGCCAGAATATCACCAGTGGATAAATACTGAGGGAATCCATACTAGTGATCATTGATCAGATGAAAGGTTTCTAGATAGTTTAAGAGTTAGTGGTTAATTAATTTCTCCATTACTTTAGAAAGAGTAGAAGTAATTGCAATGGGACAATAACTGGATGGGACTGATTTTTAACTCTTTTTAGGAAATGGCTGGATATGAGCAAATCTCCAAGCAGAAGGAAAAACACCTTTGAAATAAGAACATGAAAAAATGAGACACAGAACAGGAGTAAGTTCAGGAGCACAGGCTTTGAGAACAAGTGGAAAAATACCATCAGGACCTGGAGCTTTCTTAGCATCGAGATTTGAAAAAATCCTTCTGACATCCTTTAGATGGAAAAAATAGGAGGCATTGAATGGAGTGTACTGGGAAAGGTGGGAGGTGGTTTACTAAAATCATTAATACACGAGTTGGAAAAAAAATAGGATGCTAGCAGGTTAAATCTATCCTTGGCCAAAGTGGTAATAGAACCATCTAGTTTTGACAGAGGTGGGAACAGAGATGGGCAAATGTTGCAGCCAATAGTCTGGCAAGAGACCAGAATGCTCGCTTAAGATTTGGACAAGAAGCAGTTGGACTGATTAATAACTGCTTTATAATTGTTGTGAAGTCAGGAGATGAATTACATTGGTCCACTAGATATGAACAATGGTTTAATTGTTGATTAGTCTGCTGGTGAAGAACTGAGCTGATATTTTGCCTCTACATTCACAGTTCATGTACATTTTTAGGGACGTCGGTACAGGAAACGTATTCAAATTCTAACAGGGAGCTAAATTATTTTGTTAAAACTGAGAGCAATGTGGAAGAGAAACTGTTGAAGCTAAAGTAAAAAAGGCAGGGTTTGCTTACTTCCTCTGCTGCCTCCTTTAATATAACTGGATAGATCCCATCCACCCCAGGTGCCTTCCTTGGGAGGGGAATGGGATCTATGAAGTTATAACAAGGGAGGTAGAAATGAGATAAGCTAATATTTAGCCATAATAATGAGAGCATCCTTAAATTCAGGGAGGTCTCTATGGACTGGAGATGTGTGAATGTATCTCCAATTCACAAAGCAGAATCAAAAAGTGACATGGATAATAATAGACCTGTTAGCTTGACTACTATTTCAGGAAAAATTATAGAATCACTGGTTAAAGGAAAAGTACCCAAACTTTCATATCTTGAATCCCCTTAAAATTTATCATAAATTTCACGAGCTCCCCTCCCAAATTTCAGAACAAGTGAAAATAAACAGTTTAAATAAAACTGTGCTCCCTCAGGTTCTAAGTCTGAGCAAGAGGAAGAAACTCATCAGCATTCAGCTTGTTCAACCCGTTCAAGGTCTTATACACCTCAATCAGATCATCTCACAGGTGCCTACTCCCCAGGTGCTGCAATTTGCAGAACTTAAGCCTTTCTTGGTAAGAGCACTCCTTCGTTCCCCTCACCAATCTTGTTGCCCTTCTTTGTACTCGTTCTAGCAACTCTACATCCTTCCTAAAATGACACCTCCAGACCTGTACACAGTACTACAGGTGTGGCCTGACCATTACCTTGTATAACGGGCTAATCACCTCTCTGTACCTGCTAGCAAAATTCCTATATATCACTGACAAGACTCTATGACCTGCCCTGGCAGCTCGTCTGCACTGCTTAGCGAACTTCATATTTGACTGCACAATTACCCCCAGGTTTTTTCACTTTCCACTTCGTTGAGTGTAGTACCACAGAGTTGGTATGTTTCTCTTCGGTTATCGCTAACCATATGCAGTACTTTGCATTTGTCAATGTTAAACTTCAGTTGCCACTTCTCAGTCCATTTTCCCAACTTATCTAGATCTAGTTGGAGTAGCATACTCTCATTAACAACCCTGCCAACCTTTGTATCATCTGCAAACTTGGACATTAAATCTAATTTACCTTTATCAATATCATTGATAAATATACAAAACAACAATGGGCCCAACACCAAACCCTGGGGAACTCCAATAACAACATTTGTCCACGAAGAGCAGTGTCCATTGATAACCACTCTCTGTTGTCTTCCACTCAACCATCCCTTTATCCATTGTAGCAACTTACCCTTAATGCCATACCTCTCCAGTTCGTAGAGCAGTCTGCCATGTGCAACAGTATCAAAAGCTTTTCTGAAATCCAAGTACAGTCAGTCCTCGTATAACATGTGTTTACATTACACAAATTCGATCATACACGATTTATAAATAGGGGAACGATATCTTATATAACACGAACCGAATTCGCTTATGCACGATTCGCCTTTGTGTTTCCAAGAGATGGCAGTCGAACGCGGAATCACCCCAACTGAACACAACACGATAGGAATGAAGAGAAGATTCCGAAAATGTATTTATGTGTTTTATATCAGTGAAGGGGAAACACATTTCACCATAACAACGTAAAAACCAACACAATTCCAGCTATCAGTATAATCGCAAATGCAATTAGATCGAGTTTACTACCAGTTTATAACAGATTCCACTATCAGAAACGCAACTGGAAATTGGAAATTGTTTTTAATGTTTTATGGTAGTAACCCCTAGAAATGTGCTTTAGTAAAATGCGAGGTGTCAATAGTGTATCTCTGCCTTTACGGTGTTGTTTATTCAGTTGCTACACGCGCGCAGCTTTGTTTATGTGTGTATCAAGCGTGCCTCCTCGTTTTGTAATTGTGCTTTATTCCCTAAAAATGAGTAAAATACTTAAAAGGCATGAAAATAAAGCGTCCTGGGGAAGACACTGCAGATTTAGAGAGAAAAAAAAAAAAGCAATATCCATAAACAGAGGCAGACTGGGTCAAAAATTGTTATGCGGGAAAATTTATACTGGCCTCATACTATGGTTTATGGCCAAAATCACACCGGCCCCTGGCCCACCGGGGTTTCCCCGGTAAGGCTTATGGCCAGTCCGCCTCTATCGATAGAGAAAAAAATATGAAATTGTGAAACGCTTTGAGCGAAATGAAAGACCATGTGATATTGCACGTGCTACAGACCTAAATGAGGCAACGCCGAGAATTACAAAGAATGCAGAGAAAATAAAAACAACTTTCATAGCAGGAACAACTCAAACTGTAATTAAAATCCATTAGATTAAGACACAAAGAATTGGAAGAGATGCAACGGCTGTCAACTGTTTTGAGAGAAAATCAAACAAAAAACAAGTTTGCTTACGATAGAAGCAAAAGCATTAGCAATATTTTATTAAGTAATAGTCGTAATAAAATACGTAAGTATTTTATTACGATTATTTATTGTGTTTGGTAATGTTTTGGTTACAAATGTGTGTTCAATCTTGGGTGGTCGGCACCTAACCCTATTTTTCCCATAGGGCCTGTTGTTTATATTGCACGATTTTGCATTGCACGTGGGTTTCTAGGAACACAACTATCGTGCTATACGAGGACTGACTGTATATGATATCAAAATTATTTTTGGCATTCAGTTCCTTTGTGATCACATCATAGTATCCAATCAAATTGGTCAGACAAGACCTCCCTTTAACAAACCCATGCTGTGTCTTAACTATTACTGCAGTCTTGTCTAGATGATCCTGCAATGCTTCTTTAACCAGTGATTCCATTATTTTGCATGGAACACAAGTTAAACTAACAGGTCTGTAGTAACTTGTGTCACCTTTTGAACCCCCTTTGTGAATTGGTGAAAACATTTGCACACCTCCAATCCATGGGGACCTCCCTTGAGTTCAAGGAAGCGCTCATAATTATGACTAAGGGTTTGCTTACTTCCTCTGCTGCCTCCTTTAATATAACTGGATAGATCCCATCCACCCCAGGTGCCTTCCTTATGTTTAACTTCAACAATTTCTCCTCCACTCTGCTCTCAGTTATTACAAAATCACTTAGCTC
The DNA here is from genome assembly GCF_048544385.1 of Mastigoproctus giganteus. Classification (NCBI taxonomy): domain Eukaryota; kingdom Metazoa; phylum Arthropoda; class Arachnida; order Uropygi; family Thelyphonidae; genus Mastigoproctus; species Mastigoproctus giganteus. The sequence continues at coordinate 142,570,093 of NC_143576.1, forward strand.
CCTGTTAGCATTTGAGACACTTCTGGCACTCCCCTCATTGAATGACTCCTCATGTGTGAATATAAATGCAAAATACTCATTCAATTTGTCAGCTACCTGAGCATGATCATCAATAGTGAATCCATCTATGTTAAGTGGTCCGATCTGATTCATCCACATCTACATTCCTATCTAGGACAATCTAGATAGGAATGTAGTCATACTTCAGTTACAGCTGGGATTAATGAAAAGGGCAATTTGTCTGATTAATCTGATTGGATATTATGATGCAGTAAAAAAGGAACTGGATACAAAGAATAATTTTGACATCTTATATTTAGATTTCACAAAAGCTTTTGACACTGTTCCACATAAAAGACTGCTAAACCAATTAGAGCAGTGTGGTATTAAGAGATGCTATGGATAAAGGGATGATTGATTGGGAGAAGACAAAAAGTGGTTATCAATGGACACTGCTCTTCCTATAAATACTAAAAACAACAATAATTGTTGTTTTCAATATTTATTAATGACATTGGTGAAGGTATATCAAGTCTAATGTCTAAGTTTACAAATGGTACGAAGATTGGCAAGGTGCTGCAGTAATCAGAGTATGCTACTGCAACAAGATTAAAAAAATTAGGTAGTGGGCTAAGAAGTAGATTGAAGTTTAATGTTGATAAATTCAAGGAATTACATATGGGCAGCAATAATCTCAGAATAACATATGAACTGTGTAGTACCACAACGAGAGTAATGGAGAATGAAAAATATCTGGGGGTAATTGTGCACTCAGGCATGAAGTTTCTCTGAGAAGTGCAAAGTGGCTGCCAAACAATGCATGGGGTAATGTGAATGATATACAGAAATGGTTAGGCCATATCTTTAGTACTGCATAGAGGTTAGGAAACATCGTTTTAAGTGTAGAGAGCCGACCGGGCTAGCCAGGTGGGTAAAGTGCCTGCCTGGCAACCCAAAGGTCGCGGGTTCGAATCCCGCCTCGGGCTTGGATCAAAGTACTGCAAAAACCTTGTTAGGTGCACTATGGCCACAGAAGCCGATGCGCCAACAACTACAAAATAAAAAAAAAATTTAAAAAAAAGTGTAGAGAAGAACAATAATTGGTGGGGAGGGGGGACAAAAGAGTGCTCTTACCAGGAAAGGCTTCAGTTCTGCAAAGTGCTGGGTTTGAAGACTAGAACCCAATGAGGAGTTATGACGGAGGTATTTATGGCATTGACTGAATTGAGTAAGCCCAATTCTGACATTGTGTAATCCTTTTTTATTACACAACAATCCTTCATCCTTTGGAAGGATGAAGATGCTGAAATGGTATCAAAAGTACCTTCAAAATCAACTATGACAGTGAGCAGGTACTTATTTGGTATTTATTGTGCAATGTTAATGAGTTTATTTACTATGTTTATTTAATGAGGATATTATATACTTGGATCTTAGAAAGGCTTTTGATACTGTTGCACATGGAAGACTGCTGCACAAATTGGAGCAGTGTGGCATTGGAGGCAAATTGCTGCTATGGATAAAGGGGTGGTTGAGGGGAAGAAGACAGAGAGTGGTAATCAATGGACACTGCTCATCGTGGACTAATGTTATTAGTGGAGTCCCTCAGGGTTCAGTATTGGGTCCATTATTGTTTTCTGTATTTATAAATGATATTGATGATGATATATCAAGCTTAATGTCCAAGTTTGCAGACGATACGACGGTTGGCAGGGTTGTCAAGGACACTACTGACACTATGCTACTGCAACAGGATCTGGAAAGGTTGAGCAGATGGGCTGAGAGGTGGCAAATGAAGTTTAACATTGACAAATGTAAAGTACTACATATGGGAAACAGCAACCCCAGAGCAACGTATCAACTCTGTGGTATTACACTGACAGTGGTAGAGAATGAAAGGGACCTGGGAGTGGTTGTGCAGGCAGATATGAAGTTTTCTGAGCAGTGCAGACGGGCTGCAAGAGTAGCTCATGGTGTATTGTCGATGATATATAGGAATTTTTCTAGCAGGGATAAGGAGGTGATTATTCCCTTGTATAAGGCAATGGTCAGACCACACCTGGAGTACTGTGTACAGGTCTGAAGGCCTCATTTCAAGAAGGATGTAGAGATGCTGGAACGAGTACAGAGAAGGGCAACAAGATTAGTGAATGGAACAAAGGGGTGCTCTTACGAAGAAAGGCTTAAGTTTTGCAAATTACAGTGTCTGGAGACTAGGCACTGGCGAGGTGATCTGATAGACGTGTATAAAGCCTTGAATGGTTTGAGCATGCTCAATGCTGATGGGATTCTTCCTCTTGCTCAGAATAATCACCTGAGAGGGCATAAATTCAAATTGAGAAAAGACAGATGTAGGATAGACGTGAGGAAATTTGCCTTTAGCCAGCGGGTGGTTGGTTGGTGGAATAGACTTCCATCCCTTGTCGTGGAAGTTGATAGCCTAAATAAGTTTAAGGCTCAGCTGGACAGGTATTTCGAACGAACAGAGGGGTGAAGTGGAAGCGGTTATTTTTTATTTATTTATTTATTATTTTTTTTTTTTTTGGCTGATGCTGCATAAGCTTGCTTTCTTGCATCAAATGCCTCTACTAATGCTAATTTATTGCATCTTCTGTACACAGACCAATGTGATGTAAAGTGAATCCCTGATGTTGATTAGCCTTTCTAAGAGTTTCCCCAGTACTGGAAGTAGGGTTATGGGCCTACATGATCTTGGGTTTGTTAGAGGTTTATCTGAGCCATTGGGCAGGAGTTTCAGAATGGAAGTTTTCCAGGTAAATAGGAAAATACCTGTTATCAAACATGAATTGCAGTGGCGCAAAAATAATAGCTGGAGTTCCCAGAATTTTTTAATAATTTCTGGTTCTGGTAGGTTATTGTCCTGAGCTTTTCTTTTTTTAATGCCATTTTGGGTACTGCCTCATTTAATTCCTCCACTGTAAAGTGTGGCTCGGCTGGTTAATTGGCATAGGTAGCATTCCTGTTAGAAATTATCTCTGTATTTCTGATTCCAGTCCAGTTTCATCTGTGAAGAGCAATCACAAAATATTCCACACAGTGTCATGCCAGTATTGCTTCTACTGTTGCTACTGTTAGTGCTTGCTATTGTGGTAGCTAACTGCAGACTATTTTACAGACAATGCATCAAATGTTGGAATTGCCCCTGATGACCACAAGGTTCCACCAGCACTTGCACTTTCTGATACTGATTAAAGCTGTGTACCTGTTCCTAAGATTCTTTTACTTTCTTTTTAGTCTTTCAACTTCTGGTGGTGGCCATTTAGATCTTTTGTTCTAGAACTTGCCTATGGAGGATTGTTAATTCTGGTGTCCACCAGAAAACAGCATTCTGTAAGATTTTCTCCTTTACATTGACAGACTGCAGACCCTTTGTACCATATACTGAATGAAAGTGGTGATTCTTACTGGATCTTAGTAGGATGACCCAGTACAAATACTGAAGTCACAACAATCTTCTCGGAGTGAGAACTAATGGCATCTCACATCACAGATTTCTGCTCATTTTTCCTGCTACAGGGACCAGTGTATCTGGCCTATCCACAAGTGTGAACAGACCAGATAACCTGTCTAGGATGACTGGACAGGTTATCTGGTCAGGTTATCAAGGGTAACCTGTCCAGTTACCCTTGTTTACAAAGAGCAAATAACTGAAAAGTGATCTGCTGTTAAACGGAACGATTAACCAACCATGTCATGATTAGAAAGATGGGTGGTGACAAATTGAAAAGTCATTTACAGCAGTAGATCCTGCAGGTAGGCAGATATAGGTGAGACATTCAGAGTTTAGTAATAATTAAATAAGTTTAGTAAATCATTACTGTGCATAAATTCTTCAATCAATTTTCCACTTGCATCCACTGTAGTGAATCCCCACAATGGATGGTGGCCATTAAAGTTATTGAAAAGACAAATTGGAGTTCGGAGTTATGTAAGGAGGTTGCCGAGTTCTGAATGGGGAATTGGCAGAGATGGTGGAATGCAAATAGAAACAAGCAAAACTCAAGTATCAACTGCAGTATGAGCTGCTGCAGCTTCTAGAGTGATTTGTGATTTGATGGACCTTGACAAAATGTTAGAATAAGAATAGCTACTTCTCCACATTAGCATTAGCATTAGTAGAGGCATATGATGCAAGAAAGCAAGCTTATGCAGCATCAGCCAAAAAAAAAAACGCACTCCCATTTCACCCCTCTGTTCGTTGGAAATACCTGTCCAGCTGAGCCTTACATTTATTTAGGCTATCAACTTCCACAACAAGGATGGAAGTCTCTTCCACCAACCAACTACCCGCTGGCTAAAGGCAAATTTCCGCACATCTATCCTACATCTGTCTTTCCTCAATCTGAATTTATGCCCTCTCAGGTCATTAGTCTGAGCAAGCGGAAGAATCCCGTCGGCATTGAGCATGCTCAAACCATTCAACACTTTATACACCTCTATCAGATCACCTCGCAGGTACCCAGTCTCCAGACACTGTAATTTCCAAAACTTAAGCCTTTCTTCGTAAGAGCAACCCTTTGTTCCATTCACTAATCTTGTTGCCCTTCTCTGTACTCGTTCCAGCAGCTCTACATCCTTCTTCAAATGAGGCCTCCAGACCTGTATACAGTGTGTCTGGAACACACTGCATACAGGCCTCAAGGGGTGTATTGAACATTGCCTTATACAAGGGGATAATCACCTCCTTATGCCTGCTAGAAAAATTCCTTTATATCATTGACAAGACACCATGAGCTACTCTTGCAGCCTGTCTGAACTGTTTGGAGAACTTCATATCTGCCTGCTGTTTCCTATATGTAGTACTTTACATTTGTCAATTACTGTTTGGAGAACTTCATATCTGCCTGCTGTTTCCTATATGTAGTACTTTACATTTGTCAATGTTAAACTTCATTTTCCACCTCACAGCCAATCTGCTCAACCTTTCCAGATCCTGTTGCAGCAGCATTGCGTCAGTAGTGTCCTTAACAACCCTGCCAACCTTTGTATCGTCTGCAAATTTGGATATTAAGCTTGATATACCATCATCAATATCATTTATAAATACAGAAAACAATAATGGACCAAACATTGAACCCTGAGGGACTCCACTAATAACATTATTCCAGGAAGAGCAGTGTCCATTGATTACTGCTCTCTGTCTTCTCCCCCTCAACGATCCCTTTATCCATAGCAGCAATTTGCCTCCGATGCCAAACTACTCCAATTTCTGCAGATCGCATTTGAAAGTGCAGAATACTTTCAAATTCGACCCTAATTCACGGCTTTTTTTCAACAGTGACCTGTACTTGTTAAGTAATTCTGCCCGTCTCCTACTCTTAATATCATTTGTGCCAATGTGTACACAAATGATATTAAGAGCAACAGTATCAAAAGCCTTTCTAAGATCCAAATATATAATATCAAAGTTATTCCCTGCATCCAGTTCTTTAGTGACTGCATCATAGTATCCAATCAAATTGGTCAGGCAAGACTTTCCCTTAACAAAACCATGCTGTGTCCGAGCTATAATTGCAGTCTTGTCTAGATGATCCTGCAGTGCTTCTTTAACCAGTGCCTCCATTAATTTTACTGAAACAGAAGTTAAACTCACAGGTTTATAATTACTTGTGTCAGCCTTTCATCCTCCTTTGTGAATTGAGGTCACATTTGCACATCTCCAGTCTATGGGTACCTCCCTTGAATCCAAAGAAGCTTTCATAATTATGGTTAAGGGTTTGCTTACTTCCTTTGCTGCCTCCTTTAATATAACTGGATAGATCCCATCCACCCTGGGTGCCTTTTTTATGTTTATCCTCAACAATTTCTCCTCCACTTTCCTCTCAGTTATTACAAAATCATCTAGCTCACTGCCAGAGTTTACTTCACTTCTAGCATTCTCCTTCCTGAATAACTCCTCATGTGTGAATGTAGATGCAAAATACTCATTTAGTTTGTTAGCCACCTGAGCAGGATCCTCAACTGTTGAACCATCAATATCCAGTGGACCAATCTGATTCATCCCTTTCCTTCTAGAGTTTACATAGGTAAAGAACTCTTTTCTGTTTTTCTTTGCATCCTTTGCCAAGGATTTCTCATGATCTGCCTTTGCCTGCCTAATCTCCTTTGTGACTTGGTTACAGACCAGTTTATATCTATCATACGCTTCCATGTCACCCATTAATTTATAAGTATCCCATGCATTTTTCTTCTCTGCCATATGTCTCATTAGTTCATATGACATCCATTTAGGCCTAAACCTTGAACAATATTTCTTAGTTGGTATGTAAAGCCTAGTAACTTCCAAGATAAGTTCTTTGATTGCTTCCCATTTTGAATTTGCTGTTGATAACATCAGCTGGTCCCACTGTATAGAATTTAAATACTGTCTCAGTCCATCATAGTCGCCTTTATGAAAGCAATAACCCTTCCCTTTACCCCTAATGATAGTTACCTCTTTGAGTAAATCCCACTTCAGCACACTGTGATCACTGCCACCTAGTGGTTCATTTACCTGCAGATTCTTAATGCATGAAGAATCACTACTGATAATCAGATCAAGAGTATTACTACCTCTAGTTGCCTCCTGAACATGCTGATGTAAAAAACAATCATCCAATAAATCCACAAAAGCCTTGATAGTGTGTGAGTGACCAACCCACAAATTCCAGTCAATATCTGGGAAATTAAATTCCCCCATTATAAGACTCTGATTTACTGGCCCACTCTATTTCCCTGTACAGTTTCTTATTATACTCATCAGAGTCATTAGGCCTATAGCACTTTCCTACTCTCAATTGTGATCTCCCAATACTTATGTCACACCAAACTGACTCGACACTGCACTGTCCAGTGATGTCGACTGGCTTCACTTCCTTGGATTTTATGTGTTTCTTCACTAATAGCATAACCCCTCCTCCCTTCCTATCCTGTCTATCATTTCTGTACACATTGTACTGCCCAAATTCCAGTTCTGCATTCCTTATATCTGTGTGACAGCATGTCTCTGATATTCCAACAATATCTGCCTTTGATGTTCTGAGCAATACCTCAAATTCATCAAATTTATTTATTAAACTCCTAACATTGGTGTACACGTAAGTATACATGCACCTGTTCCTATTCTTAGCTACCCTAACACAACCCATGTGTTTACTTGTACCGCAATGACTCCCAGCAGTCTCTGAAATATCCTGCATCTTGTTTTCCAGGCTGCTGCTCATTCCAACAGAAGCAGTGCAAGAATCACTGGCTACTGTCAATATATTAGTCCTTGTATCCCTCCAAGCTAGCAGTTTTCCTACCCACCTAACACTGGCTCGATAGCATCAGCAAATATTCTTGCATCCATTCTATTTAAGTGTATTCCATCCCTGTAGAAGCAGTCTCTCCTGTTAACAAGTACAGACAAGGCTGAAAAAAATTCTACCCCTTGAGCCTTGCACAATCTTTCCAGGGCCGAATTGATCAAGAAGGCTCTCATCATATACTCCTGCCTATCATGTCTGGGGAGAATTGCAGACACTTTCAAATTCGACCCTAATTCACGGCTTTTTTTTCAACAGTGACCTGTACTTGTCAAGTAATTCTGCCGGTCTTCTACTCTTAATATCATTTGTGCCAACGTGTACAACTATATCACCTTTTGTGCCCTTAAAAGATGATATCTGCTCTACAATGTCATCAACCTTTGCCCCTGGCAGACACACCCTGGTCCTGTTCCGCCTATCCTTTTTACAAAGCATGTTTCCCTTTTCCCTGACAATAGAGTCACCAACAACTACTAATTCCTGTGGGGCCAGCGCATTCTGCCTTGGGGTTTGCCGCTATGTTGCGTGATGACCAAGTGCAAGCCCTTGCATTGATGTGGGCAGCTGAGAGCACCACCCTGTCCTTCAAGCTCTCATATAGGCCCACAACAACACTAAGTTGTCGCCCGATTTCCTTACACTCCTTACATCGTGCACACAAAAAGACATCCCCCATGGCAATATCATGTCCCGTACTCGATTGCTCCACAAACATCATGCAAGCAGGGCATTTTAAAAGGCTGTAATTCAGAGGCAACTGCCTCCCCCTCAGTTCTCCCCCCCCCCCCCCGAACCACAGCACTCCCATTAGCTTGAGCCTTTTGCTTTGCTGCTCTGGTCTGAGTCATGATTTCAATTTAATTTCAATAAAATTTCAATTTCAGTACAAAATTATAACCCTAAACTTGTATCCCATCACAGTTATAACACTATATATATTTTTCAGTATCAAGTATTATCTATGAGTTCCGTTTATATAACTTCCGTATCAAGTTATGTATCAATTAATTTGTTACGTTTGTAATCTAAGTCGTTATATGTATTTAGTTAAAAAGTACAATTTAATTGACAATGAAGTTTACAATGACAATGACATGCAGAAGAAGAAGACCACAGGCTGGGTGTACAGGGTGTGTATTACCAGAACGTTTGGCATGTTATGACACTGTGATTCTCTTCGAAGCCTTTAAGGTTTAGGTTGTTTCAAGTCATTATCATTGGATGTTTAAGGTCTTGAGTTTGAAGGCCCTAGAGGTGGGAAATCATTTAAATTCGTGGTTGCTCCTTTTAGCCCTGGAGGATAACTTTTCCTCCAGGTTACCAGCCCAGCCATGTGAAGGTAGGAGTGGTGCCAACCAGTGACCAATCACTCAGAAGAACAGTATGTTGATCGCAAAGGTAGCAGTAACATTGCAAGTGGGGTTAGCAGTGACACTGCTAAGAATCAGCAGTAACATTCCAAGTGACATTGTTAGCAGTCAGCAGTGACATTGCAAGTGGAGGAAAAGTTTGGAGAAGCTAGTACTTGTCCCAGAAAACACTAGAAAAATCACTTGGAAACTATTGTTTGGCACTTGGGGCCAATTACCCAAGGAAATGTAATGGAAAAAGCAAAAATATGTGCAACATAGCACTTTGCTGTAAACACTTTATGTTTAATAAATTTATGCTTCAGTTTTATTTTGGAGGTTTAAAAGCTATCCAGGTTGAAATTTTAATCTCCAAATTAATAGAGTATTTGTCAAATATTCCAACCTATAGTTGGTTGGAAATACTTGATAAAAGTTTAACCAGATACCATATTACTATCTTTAATTTTGCAAAAATGATTTCTGCAAGAATATAATGCAAAAGCTAGTAAAATTAATTTTAATTTTAACACTATAATCACATTTGTAAAATCCAAGAAAAAAAAATTAAGGCTTATGCAGTGTCAAAAAATTATGCATATGCTGCTGCAGAAGAAACATGCTATACCACAAAAAATAAAAAAAAAAATCAATCAAACCTCCTATAATCTGTTAGCTATTATTCCCAATAGTAGTAGTAGTAGTAGTAGTAGTAGTGGCATGTGATGCAAGAAAGCAAGTGTATGAGCTTATGCAGCATCAGCCAAAAAAAAAAAAAAAAAATCACACCATTCCCTCCAAATGCCTGTCCAGTTTCTCCTTAAATTTATTTAACCTATCACCTTCCACAATGACAGATGGAAGTTTGTTCCAGCAATTAACCACCCGCTGGTTAAAGGCAAATTTCTGCACATCTATTCTACATCTGTCTTTTCTTAATTTGAATTTATGCCCCCCCCCCCCCCCCCCCAGGTTCGTAATCTGAACAAATTTCAGATCAGCATCAGCAGCATCAGCCAAAAAAAAAAAAAAAAAATCACACCATTCCCTCCAAATGCCTGTCCAGTTTCTCCATAAATTTATTTAACCTATCACCTTCCACAATGACAGATGGAAGTTTGTTCCAGCAATTAACCACCCGCTGGTTAAAGGCAAATTTCTGCACATCTATTCTACATCTGTCTTTTCTTAATTTGAATTTATGCCCCCCCCAGGTTCGTAATCTGAACAAGTGGAAGGATCCCATCAGAATTCAGCGTGCTCAACCCATTTAAGGCCTTATACACCTCAATCAGATCACCGTGCAGGTGCCTAGTCTCCAGCCACTGCAATTTGCAGAACTTAAGCCTCTCTTGGTAAGAGGATCCCTTCATTCCCCTCACCAATCTTGTTACCCTTCTCTGCACATGCTCAAGCAAATCTACATCCATCCTAAAATGAGGCCTCCAGACCTGTATGCAGTACTCAAGGCATGGCCTGACCATTGCCTTATACAGAGGGACAATCACCTCCTTTTCCCTGCTAGAAAAATTCCTATATATCATTGACAAAACCCTGGCAGCCTGTCTGCATTTCTCAGAAAACTTCATATCTGACTGCACAATTACTCCCAGGTCTTTTTCATTTTCTACCACCTTAAGTGTAGTACCACACAGTTGGTACATTTCTCTGGGGTAACTTCTACCCATATGCAGTACTTTGCATTTGTCAAGGTTAAACTTCAGTTGCCACTTCTTAGCCCATCTATGATGTAGACTCCATAAAAATGCAATCTGTCTCATCAGCTACTTAGCTATGTTACTACTTCCACCAAAGAAGAAGCAGAATTAAGTAGATGAAGAGTTTTCTATAAAGATCAACTTTATTTTCATTCTTGGTCTGCTTGCTGTTATTAGGCAGCTGTATTGAAAATTCAAGGCACAGAATCAGAAGTAAATCTACCAGCTGATCACTAGATTCTTTCATTGGACATGCAATAAAAATGTACTGAACAGTGCTGTCCAAACCTAATTTTTCACAGAAGAAATATTCACATCATGTGGAACACAGTTTGGGAAAATACTTACTTGTAAGATTATAAAGTAATAAATATTTAGTTTAAGATAAAAGCTTTGCAAGTAGTAACCTTTTTCATTTCATCTTCTTTTTTTGTTTCAAGAGTTCCTCCCATCATTTTTTGAAGTGCTCTTTCTCGCACACCACCTTCCTATAGTAAAACAAATAGGTATAATCAAAAATAAATAAACATAAAGAAACTGCCTCCCTGTGTGTGTGTGTGTGTGTGTGTGTGTGTGTGTGTGTGTGTGTGTGTGTGTGTGTGTGTGTGTGTGTGTGTGTGTTATAACATTAAAGTATTAAATGAAAAAGCATATTATAAAGTTATGATTGGCTGTAGGGTTGAAACAGGTAAATAATAAAATAGATCATAAAATTACATCTTCAAGGACAAAGCAGTTATAAAAGAATACAATATAATATAATATGAAGCCAGGTATTTATATAATTCAAGCATTAATATGCTAATTGTATAGAACACCAAACTAAAAGAAATGACAAAGAATAGTAAGAAGAAATATAAAAGACGAAGAGAAATGAAAGTTAACAAAGATGAAAAACTAAAATGTTATATGCATATGAAATAAAAATAAAATGCTATAAACAATACAGTAATAAAGTAACAAAACAGATTAGCAATAAATACAAAAGATTACAGATATCAATAATGATGCAGTTTTGGAAATGGGGTGAAATTTTACAGAAGTATTTATAATAAGGTTTAGGGAAGAATGCAAGAAAAACTATATCCATCATTACTGATATAATTAATCAAGATAAATTAACATGGTCAACTTCATCAGGGGACTATGAGAATGGTAATCTATCTAGGGCACACAGCATTTTGAACCTCCATACCAATGAAAACCTATCTGAATTAATTTTCAGTACTATTAAATTGACTAGTGGTATGCTATAAATTAGAAACAGCATCGGCATAGAGGGTAGCCCTGATGCTATGCAAGTAAATGTAATGATGATTAATTTATTTTTGATTGGTTAATTATGCATATTGATATAAAATAATTCTATGTATACAAGAATAAAGTTGTAATTGTAGGTAAATGTAAGGTAGGGGATAGCAAACAAACAGTGGTGAAATGATGCAAAGAAAAAAGTTATTGCAGGATAAAAGGGTATATTTTGCTAATAAAGATAAATACATATTCAGACTTGCTAGAGTTGTAATGTACATCCTCTAAATCAAGGGCCATATTGTGTAAAATTCATTAGAATAGAGGTTGTTAGTTGAAATTTATATGTATCTGGTATCTGTGAAATAGGTTGATAGAATAAAAAAATGAAAAGGAGGAGAAAACATGACAAAAAGCAGAAAAAAAAGCACTAGCATATCCCACAATAACTAACAGACAGGCTAGTGGAAAAATTAAGAAAAGAGAGAAATACAGAAAAGTAACGAAAAGAGGGAGAATACTTGTGCAAGATTGGTGTAGCATTAGCATGAGCATAGGCATATGATGCAAGAAAGCAAGTTTATTTAGCATCAGCCAAAAAAAGTTTGTCTAGTTCAGTCTTGAATTTATATAAGCTGTCAACTTTCACAATGACAGACGGAAGTTTGTTTTTGCAATTAACCACTCCCTGGTTAAAGACAAATTTCCACACATTAATTCTACAACTGTCTTTCCTCAATTTGAATTTATGCCACCTTGGGTGCAGAATCTGAACAAAATGAAGAATCTTATCAACGCTGAGCTTGCTCAAACCATTCAAGGTCTTATACACCTCAATTAGATCACCTTGCAGGTGCCTAGTGTCCATATGCTGCAATTTGCAGAAGTTAAGCCTATGTTCATAACAGCAACCCTTTCTTCCACTCACTAATCTCGTTGCTCTTCTCTGTACTCGTTTTAGTAGCTCAACATCTTTCCTAAAATGAGGCATCCAGACATGTATGCAGTACTCCAGGTGTGGCCTGACCATTACCTTATACAAGGAGATAATCACCTCATTATCCCTGCAAAAAAAAACAAGACCCCCATGAGCTATTCTTGCAGCCTGTCTGCATTGCTCAGAAAACTTCATATCTGACTGCACGATTACCACCAGGTCATTTTCATTCTCCACTACAATGAGTGTAGAATTGCACAGTTGGTATGTTACTCTGGGGTTACCACTACCCATATGCAGTACTTTGTATTTCTCAATGTTAAACTTCAGATGCCACCTCTCAGTCCATCTGCTCAACTTTTCTAGATAATGTTAGCCTGTGCGGACATTGCTCCTTAAAGCTCTTCAAACAGAGAAGTTTTTCCTGATTTATTTTCTGCTTTATTAGTTTAAATTGTCATATTAACTTATTTTCTAGAGTAGCTTTATATTCCTAGTTACGATACTTAGTTTAAAGTTTAACTTAGACAGAGATTTCGTAGATATTACTTAGTATCGGTAACGGTATCAAATCCACGTGTCACAAACCAAATTTTTTTTTTAACCAAATTTAGTCGATTTATTAACCAACTGTTATATCAAATTATCATCTATAAGTAGATTATAGACCTAGTCAGGATCCTTAGTTTATTCTAAATTGAGATAGCGAGATTTGGAAGCTAATCAATACTTACGAGTCCGTAGAAATACCGTTCGTGATTCCCGCCATTTTTACACGATAGCATAAGCTTAGTGTCGTATACTGCATAATATAATATTGTCAATTAATCAGTAAATCTATTAATCTTGATAAACTTTATTGTCAATTAAATTGTACTTTTAACTCTATATATATATATATATATATAACGACTTAATCGTAACAAATAATTAATACATAACTATAGTGGTACACGTGATACGGAAGTTGTATAAAGGGAACTCGTAGAAAACACTAGATACCGAAAAAAATATATATATAACATAACTGTTTTGGGATATAACTTAAGGATTTAATTTTTGTTTTGAATTTTATTGAATTAAATCGGAATCATGACTCTGACCAGAGCAGCAAAGCAAAAGGCCCAAGCTAATGGGAGTGCTGTGGTTCAGGGGAGAACTGAGGGGGGCAGTTGCCCTCTGAATCACAGTCTATTAAAATGCACTGTTTGCTTGATGTTTGCGGAGCAGTCGGGTACGGGACATGATACTGCCAAGGGGGATGTCTTTGTGTGTGCACGATGTAAGGAGTGCAAGGAAATCAGGCGACAACTCAGCGTTGTTATGGGCCTTTATGAGAGCTTGAAGGACAGGGTGGATGCCCTCGAAGGAAATAAATTGAGGGGCCCATCAAGCTCTCAGCTGCCCACATCAACGCCAGAGCTTGCACTTAGTCATCAGGCAACACAGAAGCAGCCCCCTAGGCAGAATGCGCTGGTCCCACAGGAACTAGTAGTTGTTGGTGACTCTATTGTCAGGGAAACGGGGAACATACTTTGTAAAAAGGATAGGTGGAATAGGACCAGGGTATGTCTGCCAGGGGCAAAGGTTGATGACGTTGTAGAGCGGATATCATCTTTTAAGGGCACAAAAGGTGATATAGTTGTACACGTTGGCACTAATGATATTAAGAGTAGGAGACCGGCGGAATTACTTAGCAAGTACAGGTCACTGTTGAAAAAAAGCCGTGAATTAGGGTTGAACTTGAAAGTGTCTGCAATTCTGCCCAGACACGATAGGAGGGAGTATATGATGAGAGCCTTGTCGATCAATTCGGCCCTGGAGGGATTGTGCAAGGCTCAAGGGGTAGAATTTTTTTCAGCCTGGACTGTACTTGTTAACAGGAGAGATTGCTTCTACAGGGATGGGATACACTTAAATAGAAAGGGTGCAAGAATTTTTGCTGATGCTGTCGAGGCAGTGTTAGGTGGGTCGGAAAACTGCTAGTTGGGGGGGATACAAGGACTAATAGATTAACAGTAGCCACTGGCAGAGGTGGAAGTGATTCTTGCACTGCTTCTATTGAAATGAGCAGAAGTCTGAAAAACAAGATGCAGGATATTTCAGAGACTGCTGGTAGTCATTGCGGTACAAGTAAACACATGGGTTGTGTTAGGGTAGCTAAGAATAGAAGCAGGTGCATGTATACCTGCGTGTACACCAATGCTAGGAGTTTGGTAAATAAATTTGATGAATTTGAGGTATTGCTCAAAACATCAAAGGCAGATATTGTTGGGATATCAGAGACGTGGTGTCACACAGATATAAGTAATGCGGAACTGGAATTTGGGGAATACAATGTGTATAGAAAGGATAGACAGGACAGGAGGGGAGGAGGGGTTATGCTATTAATTAAGAAACACATAAAGTCCAAGGAAGTGAAGCCAGTCGACATCGATGGACAGGGCAGTGTCGAGTCAGTTTGGTGCGACATAAGCATAGGGAAATCAAAATTGAGAGTAGGAGTGTGCTATAGGACTAATGACTCTGATGAGTATAATAAGATATTGTACAGGGAAATAGAGTGGGCCAGTAAATCTGAGAGTCTTATAATGGGGGACTTTAATTTCCCAGATATTGACTGGAATTTGTGGGTTGGTCACTCGCACACTAGCAAGGCTTTTGTGGATTTATTGGATGATTGTTTTCTACATCAGCATGTTCGTGAGGCAACAAGAGGGAGCAATACTCTTGATCTGATTATCAGTAGTGATTCTTCATGCATTAAGAACCTGCAGATAAATGAACCACTAGGTGGCAGTGATCACAGTGTGTTGAAGTGGGATTTACTCAAGGAGGTAACTACCATCAGAGGTAAAGGGAAGGGTTTTTGTTTTCGTAAAGGCGACTATGATGGTCTGAGACGGTATTTAAATTCTATACAGTGGGACCAACTGATGATGTTACCAACAGCAAACTCAAAATGGGAAGCATTCAAGGAACTAATCTTGGAGGCTACCAGGCTTTACATACCAACTAAGAAATATTGTTCAAGGTTTAGGCCTAAATGGTTGTCAGATGAGCTAATGAGACATGTGGCAGAGAAGAAAAATGCATGGGATACATACAAATTAATGGGTGACATGGAAGCCTATGATAGATATAAGTTGGTCTGTAACCAAGTCACAAAGGAGATTAGGCAGGCAAAGGCAGACTATGAAAAATCCTTGGCAAAGGATGCAAAGAAAAACAGAAAAGAGTTTTTTACATACTTGAACTCGAAAAGGAAAGGGATGAATCAGATTGGTCCACTGGATATTGATGGTTCAACAGTTGAGGATCCTGCTCAGGTGGCTAACAATCTAAACGAGTATTTTGCATCTACATTCACGCATGAGGAGTTATTCAGGAAGGAGAATGATGTAGGTAAAGTAAACATTGGCAGTGAGCTGGATGATTTTGTAATAACTGAGAGGAAAGTGGAGGAGAGATTGTTGAGGATAAACATAAAAAAGGCACCTGGGGTGGATGGGATCTATCCAGTTATATTAAAGGAGGCAGCAAAGGAAGTATGCAAACCCCTAGCCATAATTATGAGAGCTTCTTTGGACTCAGGGGAGGTGCCCATAGACTGGAGATGTGCAAATGTAACCCCAATTCACAAAGGAGGATCAAAGGCTGACACAAGTAATTATAGACCTGTTAGTTTAACTTCTGTTCCAGGTAAATTAATGGAGGCACTGGTTAAAGAAGCACTGCAGGATCATCTAGACAAGAATTCAGTTATAGCTCAGACGCAGCATGGTTTTGTTAAGGGCAGGTCTTGCCTGACCAATTTGATTGGATACTATGATGTAGTCACAAAAGAACTGGATGCAGGGAATAACTTTGATATTATATATTTGGATCTTAGAAAGGCTTTTGATACTGTTGCACATGGAAGACTGCTGCACAAATTGGAGCAGTGTGGCATTGGAGGCAAATTGCTGCTATGGATAAGGGGATGGTTGAGTGGCAGAAGACAGAGAGTGGTAATCAATGGACACTGCTCAACGTGGACTAATGTTATTAGTGGAGTTCCTCAAGGTTCAGTGTTGGGTCCGTTGTTGTTTTCGGTGTTTATGAATGATATTGATGATGGGATATCAAGTTTAATGTCCAAGTTTGCAGATGATACAAAGGTTGGCAGGGTCGTTAAGGACAATACTGACGCTATGCTGCTGCAACAGGATCTGGAAAGGTTGAACAGATGGGCTGAGAGGTGGCAAATGAGGTTTAACATCGACAAATGTAAAGTGCTGCATATGGGAAACAGTAACCCCAGAGCAACGTATCAACTCTGCGGTACTACACTGACAGTGGTGGAGAATGAAAAGGACCTGGGGGTAATTGTGCAGGCAGATATGAAGTTCTCTGAGCAGTGCAGACGAGCTGCAAGAGTAGCGCATGGTGTCTTGTCAATGATATACAGGAATTTTTCTAGCAGGGATAAGGATGTGATTATTCCCTTGTATAAGGCAATGGTAAGGCCACATCTTGAGTACTGTATACAGGTCTGGAGGCCTCATTTCAAGAAGGATGTAGAGCTGCTGGAACGGGTACAGAGAAGGGCAACAAGATTAGTAAATGGAACAAAGGGTTGCTCTTACGAAGAAAGGCTTAAGTTTTGCAAATTACAGAGTCTGGAGACTAGGCACCGGCGAGGTGATCTGATAGAGGTGTATAAGGCTTTGAATGGTTTGAGCATGCTCAATGCCAATGGGATTCTTCATCTTTCTCAGAATAATCACCTCAGAGGGCATAAATTCAAATTGAGGAAGGACGGATGTCGGATAGATGTGCGGAAATTTGCCTTTGGCCAGCGGGTGGTTGGTTGGTGGAACCGACTTCCATCACTTGTTGTTGAAGTTGATAGCCTAAACAAATTTAAAGCTCAACTGGACAGGTATTTCGAACGAACGGAGGGGTGAAATGGGAGTGGGTGTTTTTTTTTTTTTTTTTTTTTTTTTTTTGGCTGATGCTGAATAAGCTTGCTTTCTTGCATCATATGCCTCTGCTAATGCTAATGCTAATGCTAATGCTAATGTTGCAGTAGTGTACCATCCTTACTGTCATGAACTACCCTACCAACCTTTGTACTGTCTGCAAACTTGGACATTAAACCTGATATACCTTCATCAATAACACTGATAAATATACAAAACAACAGTGGGCCCAACACCGAACAATGGGGGACTCCACTAATAACATTAATCCACGAAGAGAAGAGCAGTGTCCATTGATTACCACTCTCTGTCTTCTCCCACTCAACCATCTTTTATCCATTGCAGCAACTTGCCCTTAATGCCATACAGCTCCAACTTGTACAGTAGTCTTCCATGTGCAACAGTATCAAAATCTTTACTAAAATCCAAGTACTGTATATGATATAAAAATTATTTTTTTCATCCACTTCCTTTCTGACTACATCGTAATATCCAATCAAATTGGTCAGACAAGACTTCCCCTTAACAAACCCATGCTGTGTCTGAACTATAACTGCAGTCTTCTCTAAATGATCCTGAAGTGCTTCTTTAACAAGTGACTCCATTATTTTCCCGGGAACAGAAGTTAAACTAACAGGTCTGTAATTACTTGTGTCAACTTTCAATCCCCCTTTGTGAATTGGGGAAAAATTTGCACATCTCCAGTCCATGGAGCCCTCCCCTGAGTCCAAGGATGCCCTAATAAATATGGCTAAGGGCCTGCTTACTTCCTTTGCTGTCTCCTTTAATATAACTGGATAGATCCCATCCACCCCACGTGCCTTTCTTATGTTTATCTTCAACAATTTCTCCTCCACTTTGCTCTCAGTTATTACAAAATTCTTTATCTCCCTGCCAGAGTATGATAAACTTCTGGCATTCCCTTCCCTGACTAACTCCTCATGCATGAATGTAGATGCAAAATACTCATTCAGTTTGTCCCTACCTGAGCAGAATCATCAACAATCATACCATCTATATCAAATTGACCAATCTGATTCATCCCCTTTCTTCTAGAGTTTACATAAGTAAAGAAGTATTTACTGGTTTTTTTTGTTTTTTTTTTTTGTATCCTTTGCCAAAGAGTTCTTGTAAACTGTCTTTGCATGCCTAACCTCCTTTGTCACTTGACTGCAGACTATCTTATATCTACCATAGGCATCTGTGTCTCCTGATAATTTATATGCATCCCATGCAATTTTTCTTCTCTGTCATGAGTCTCATATGACATCCATTTAGGCCTAAACCTTGAACAGTATTTATTAGTTGGTATGAAAAGCCTAGTAGCTTCCAAGATTAATTCCTTGAATGCTTTCCATTTAGAATTTGCTGTTGGTCACATCTTCAGTTGGTCCCACTGTATAGAATTTAAAAACTGTCTGAGACCACTGCAGTCACCTTTACGAAAGCAAAAACTCTTCCCTTTACCCCTGATGGTAGTTACATCTTTGAGTAAATCCCACATCAGTACATTATGATCACTGCCACCTAGTTGTTCCTTTATCTGCAGATTCTTAATGCATGAATAATCACTGCTGACAATCAGATCAAGAGTATTACTGTTTCTGGTTGCTTCTCGAACATGATCCTGTAGAAAACAATCATCCAATAAATCCACAAAAGTCTGCACATAACTGATTAAAATATATGTATGAAACCTTGATGTAAAGTTAAGCAATGTCTGTGAAGCACTGCAGACTATTTATTCACACACGGATATTTTTTAAGGAGTATTCTGCTTTTCATTAATGTAGTTAAAGAAAAATTCCTAAATTCCTTTAAAAAACATTTATTTTAAAGGAATTCAGGAATTAATCAGTAGAGTCACTGAAAATCCTAACAGTGATTCTGAATAACATCCAGCTATATGATTCTGAAGGGGGAAATCATTCTAATTCTTTAAGGTTGGTATATAGTTTAAACCATGAAAAATAAAAAAACTGTGTAAGGATTGATATTGATTCTGAAAAAATTCATTAACCAACCAAAAATTTCAAAATGCATCTCAGTTTCAAATAAATACAATGATAAAACAGTGCAAAAAAAAAAAAAAAAAAAATCATGTGATAAATGTGTAATTACAAAATAAGATTAAAATATTTTAAAAATATACATTCATAAGCAATTATTACAAAAAACATAGCATTTCACTTCTTTATTCTAGTGATCAGTTATAAATTATATATATAAATGTGGTACAACCAAAAGGAGTTTCCAGACTTGCATATTAAATGTAACTAAATACAGCCACTTTAAAAGTACTGTCCTTGAGCAGTAATGCACTTTTCTTGCCATTGGTACAATTGCCAGTAACAGTTTGTAACTGTTCTGGCTGGATAGCATGGAGAGTATCTTGGGTTACATCAACAACCTCTTGTTCCTGCAAAAGCAATGCAACCTAAACAATTCATTTCAAGAAAAGAAAAAAAATCACACATGAGAGGTAAGGAGAGTAAGGGAAACATGGTAACATAATAGTATTGTATTCAGTAAGCTCAATGTACAAGTTTGTGCAAAGCAGCATATTAGTATGCAGCAATTCTAAAAAAAGCTAAAAATGACATCATTTTAGTTATGTCTCATATTGTGAATACCTTCACAAGTTTCCATGATATTGCACTACTTCGAATAACATCCAGCTATAAGATTCTGAAGGGAGAAGACTATTGTTACTTATTCTCAGCGGATACCACGACCCTGAGGGCACCGTTTCAGGGCTATTTGGCTCTTCTTCAGTGGGTGGGTAGGTACCCGGTGATGCGATATCATGGCTACTTGTTGTGAAGGTATTCACAGTATGAGATATAACTAAAACAATGCCATTTTTAGCTTTTTTTAAGAATTGCTGTGTATTAATATGTTGCTTTTGCACAAACTTGTACGTTGTCTAATGCTTTTGCAGCCTGAGGCTTAAGCTCTTAAAACACTTTAGTCTAATTCACTTTATACACAACCAGCAGGCATCTCTCATATTGTGGAGTTATACTTCATAACTGTTTTGTCATCATTGGATCACCAGGGTATCTACCCACCCAGTGAAGGAGGACCAATTAGCCCTGAAATGGTGCCATCTGGGTGGTGGTATCTGCTGAGAATAAGTAACAATAGTCTTCTCCACTGGTGAAGCATTACTTATTCGAAGTAGTGCAACATCATGGCAACTCATTGTGAAGGTATTCATAATATGAGATATAACTAAAATAATGCGTTTTTAGCTTTTTATAGAATTGCTGCTTTTGAACAAACTTGTACGTTGTCTAATTCTTTCACCCTTAAAGTGTTTTATTCAGCAAGCTCTTGTTGCAGAAAAGATGAGTGGTGTGCAGGTCTATTTTTATGTAACAGCTTCCAATTCTTTGCTGCCCACTGTTCTTAATGCTTCTATTAAAATTTCTCTCATTACTGGCACAGCACTTGTACATATCTTTCTAAATTTACACCTTGAGATATGAATTTGAAGTGCACAATACCACAACAGCCAAAAAACTCCTAATATCACTATCCCATTCAACCTGGCTTACTAAAATTTTTTTGATAACAGCAAATGAGCTAATTTCCAACTTGACAAGTGAATCACAGTTTATTTCAAAGGCAGAGAAAAAAACACCAAGTCTTTATTTCTGGAGGTGGACTCAACTAAAACAGATCACAAACAGATGCCACTAACATCATATATTCAGTAAGCTATTCATTGGTAAATTCCAAGGCATCACATGCTTTGGATGCTTACCAGCCAATTTATGTTCAAATTATTTCTTAAAATTCCATGACACTGATGAGCCAAAACATTATGACCACCTACCTAATATGATGTTGGTCCTCCACATGCAGCCAAAACACTCGTACCTGGCAAGGTATGGACGCTACAAGATTTCTTAATGTGTTTTTTGTGGTATCTGGTACCAACACATAACCAGCAGATCCTTTAACTCCTGTAAGGTCCGTGGTTGAGACGCCACAGATCGGAGTTGCTGTTCCAACACAAACCACAGATGCTCGATCGGATTGATACCTGGGGAATTTGGAGAACAAGGCAATACCTGGAAGTCTTCCTCATTTTCTGTGAACTAGTCTCGAACAATCCGGGCAGCGTGGCATGCTGCATTATCCAGCTGAAAACCGGCACCACCAGAGGGGAAGACCGTTGCCATGAAAGAGTGTACCTGGTCAGCAATGATGTTTAGGTAGGTGGTAGATGTCAGAGTGCCCGGCACATGAATGACTGGACCCAGGGTATCCCAGCAGAACCTTGCCCAAAGCATGACACCACCGCCAATGGCTTGTTTTCATCCCATGGTACATCCAGGCGCCATCACCTCCCCAGGTAAACAATGCACACATACCCGGCTGTCCACATGGTGCAACAGGAAATGCAATTCATCAGACCAGACGACTTTCTTCCAATCACTAAAGGTCCAGTTTCAATGCGCATGTGCCCATTGTAAGCACTGTCGCCAGTGAACTGTGGTTAGCATGGGCACTCAGAGCGGCCTACGGCTATGCAGCCCCATTTTCAGCAGGGGTCGATGTACTCTGTGTGTGTGTGTGTGTTTGTGTGTGTGTGTGTGTGTGTGTGTGTGTGTGTGTGTGTGTGTGTGTGTGTGTGTGTTGTGACACATTACTCCCATCACCAGCATTCCAATTATTGGCGAGTTGCACTACAGTTGCCCTTCTGTTGCCATGTACCATCCAGGAGAGCCTTCGCTCACCTCAAGCATCGATGAGTTGTGGTCGTCCAAGATCTCGCTGGTGGTTCATGGGTTTTTCTGCCTCGGATCACTTTCAGTAGGTACTAAACCACAACTGACCATGAGCATCCCACCAGCAGTGCCATTTTGAATATGCTCTGACCCAGTCATCTGGCCATTACAATTTGGCCTTTGTCAAACTTGCTTAAGTCTGCTGCCTTTCCCATCTTAAAAACAAGAGTAACACTGATTAATGGAGGTCAGTATGAGGTGTTTTTTATACCATGTCCTGATCCGTGCACGTGACGTAGTTCACCTGCAGTTGCTTTGATTTGCTTAATGACTCGATGGTCATAATGTTTGGCTGATCGGTGTATGTTTAATGGTTTTTTAAGTTTATCAACAGTCACACAACAATTCTGATACCCCAGTTTTTCAGCTACTTAATATGTCTTTCTATACATTTAATTTTTTTTTAATTTGTATGCAGTTAAAGGTCTTCTAGCACAGCTATTTTCTGCAAAATTTTCTTTTCCCCTCTTTGAATTTACAATGCTATTCAAATGTTAGTATTACAATGAAAATTCTCTGTAAACCTGATGCAGCATTTCTAGTGTTTCAGAATAGATTTCTCTTGGTGTTGGCAAAATTTGATGTCTGTGCAGTATTCCAAATTTTATAATTTTCACACTCAGAAATCATAATGAAATAAACATGTATCAAAATGCACACAGCAATGAATAATGTTCTGAATGATTAATGAGCAACATTTTTTTTTTTTTGATATTTTTTTTAAACTGGAAAATTACATGAATTTCCTGGGAGATGCCTATCACTGTTGTTTACTGTTATAAATTATTAATTTATCAGCAGTTTGTCAGAGTTAAAAATTAACCAGAAATTGAAACAAGATCATCATGTCTTTCTTTCCAAAAAATATGATAGAAAACCAATAATATTCTGTTGCTGTTGAACCTTACAGAAACAGTCATTAAACCTTTCAGAAAGTTTCCCAGTCTCTGTCCAACAAGCAAGCAAGCAATTCATTAACTTGGATAAAAAAAATTTCAGGAAACAGAAGTGTTAGGAGAAAATTTGAACAGCTGAAGAAAATGTGCAAATTGTTGCTTGTATATCTGTCAAAAGTCATAAAATCTTCAAAGCATGCAGCTCAAGACTTGGTTTGTATGATTGTAGTGTTAAAAAAAAAACTGAAGTATTGAAGTGGACCTTAAAAGTTAATGCTCCTAAAGGCACTGAATGATGATGATTCTGAGAGGAGAAATGAATTACTGCAATTAAATAATAGTTTAAAATAAATATTAAAAAATTAGCATTAGCATCAGTAAAGGCATATGATGCAAGAAAGCAAGCTTATGCAGCATCAGCCAGAAAAAAAAAAAAAAAAAACCTTCCACTTCACCCTTCCGTTCATTCGAAATACCTCTCCAGCTGAGCCTTAAATTTATTTAGGCTATAAACTTCCACAACAAGGGATAAAAATCTGTTCCACCAACCAACTACCCACTGGCTAAAGGCAAATTTCCGCACATCTATCCTACATCTGTCTTTCCTCAATTTGAATTTATGCCCTCTCAGGTGATTATTCTGAGCAAGAGGAAGAATCCCATCGGCATTGAGCATGCTCAAACCATTCAAGGCTTTATACACCTCCATCAGATCACCTCGCTGGTGCCTAGTCTCCAGACACTGTAATTTGCAAAACTTAAGCCTTTCTTCGTAAGAGCAACCCTCTGTTCCCTTCACTAACCTTGTTGCCCTTCTCTGTACTTATTCCAGCAGCTCTACATCCTTCTTCAAATGAGGCCTCCACACCTGTATACAGTACTCAAGGTGTGGCCTGACCATTGCCTTATACAAGGGAATAATCACCTCCTTATCCCTGCTAGAAAAATTCCTGTATATCATTGATAAGACAGCATGAGCTACTCTTGTAGCCTGTCTGCACTGCTCAGAGACCTTCATATCTGCCTGCACAATCACCCCCAGGTCCTTTTCATTCTCTACCACTGTCAGTGTAGTACCACAGAGTTGATACGTTGCTCTGGGGTTGCTGTTGCCCATATGTAGTACTTTACATTTGTCAATGTTAAACTTCATTTGGCACCTCTCAGCCCATCTGCTCAACCTTTCCAGATCCTGTTGCAGCAGCATAGCATCAGTAGTGTCCTTAACAACCCTGCCAACTTTTGTATCGTCTGCAAACTTGGACATTAAGCTTGATATACCATCATCAAGGGGACCTCCGTAGCCGAGTGGGCAGGAGCGGGAGTGCAGTAGCACACGCTCTTTGAGTAGACCGGGGTTCAAGCCCCTGACTGCTGAATACGGTCGATCTGCCAACCCGCACTGGACCAGCGTGGCAGATTATGGTCCACTTCCCTCAGCATGAATTGTTGAGGAGGCTTCCATCCTGCAGTGGGTTGATAATGGCTGCACTTTACTTTACTTTTACCATCATCAATATTATTTATAAATACAGAAAACAATAATGGACCCAACACTGAACCCTGAGGGACTCCACTAATAACATTAGTCGACAATGAGCAGTGTCCATTGATTACCATTCTCTGTCTTCTCCCGCTCAACCACCCCTTTATCCATAGCAGCAATTTGCCTCCAATGTCGCACTGCTCCAATTTGTGCAAATAAATGGTAGACAGTTGTTTCAAATAATGAATAAAGCTAATCCAAAATTTGTGGGCAACTTATGGACAAACGAGGCCACATTTAAAACAAATGGATGTATAAACTGACTGGAGCAAAAATAATTCTCATTAGGTGATATAACATGAACGGATTAATACTCAGTTTTATAACTTGTAATAACTGCAATAAATACACCAATCCATATATGTGACAAAGACTAATAAAATAAAATTAAACACAGGATAAAACTGTATATTTAGTCATCATCATCTGTCATCATTCTGCTATTCCATGGGTCAATGTATGAAGCCTCGCCACCATGTCCTGTCCGTCTCTCCGTTGTTGATTTCACTCCAGTTTCCTCCTCTCTTAATGACATCGGTCTTTATCATGTCTTGCCATCTCATTCTTGGTCTCTTCCTTGGTCTTTTGTCCCTTAATTGTAAATCAAACTTTTCTTCTTGGCAAACACCTTTCGTTCATCCTTTTTACATGTCCTCTAAACCATTTAAAACGGGACCTTTCAATCCTGTCCTGGAGTTTTTCAATCTGAATTCTCCCCCTAATCACATCATTCCTGATTTTGCCACATCTTGTCTTTCCAGCTATACTCCTCACAAATCTCATTTCTGCCCCCTGAATTCTGCTTTCATCCTTTTTCCTCATAGTCCAAGTTTCAGATGCATACGTCAGAATTGGTATGTAATAGGCCTGATATATAGCCTTCTTGAGGACAAGCTCGAAGAGAACATCCTGTACTCGTTCCAGCATCTCTACATCCTTCTTGAAATGAGGCCTCCACACCTGTATACAGTACTCTAGGTGTGGCCTGACCATTGCCTTATACAAAGGAATAATCACCTCCTCATCCCTGCTAGAAAACTTCCTATATATCATCGACAATATACCATGAGCTACTCTTGCAGCCCGTCTGCATTGCTCAGAAAACTTCATATCTGCCTGCACAACCACCCCCAGGTCCCTTTCATTCTCTACCACTGTCAGTGTAGTACCACAGAGTTGATACGTTGCTGTGGGGTTGCTGTTTCCCGTATGTACTACTTTACATTTGTCAATGTTAAACTTCATTTGCCACCTCTCAGCCCATCTGCTCAACCTTTCCAGATCCTGTTGCAGTAGCATAGTGTCAGTAGTGTCCTTGACAATCCTGCCAACCTTCGTATCGTCTGCAAACTTGGACATTAAGCTTGATATACCATCATCAATATCATTTATAAATACAGAAAACAATAATGGACCCAATACTGAACCCTGGGGGACTCCACTAATAACATTAGTCCACGATGACCAGTGTCCACTGATTACCACTCTGTCTTCTCCCCCTCAGCCACCCCTTTATCCACAGCAGCAATTTGCCTCCAATGCCACACTGCTCCAATTTGTGCAGCAGTCTTCCATGTGCAACAGTATCAAAAGCCTTTCTAAGATCCAAGTATATAATATCAAAGTTATTCCCTGCATCCAGTTCTTTTGTGACTGCATCATAGTATCCAATCAAATTGGTCAGGCAAGACTTCCCCTTAACAAAACCATGCTGTGTCTGAGCTATAACTGAAGTCTTGTCTAGATGATCCTGCAGTGCTTCTTTAACCAGTGCCTCCATTAATTTTCCTGGAACAGAAGTTAAACTAACAGGTCTATAATTACTTGTGTCGCCCTTTGATCCTCCTTTGTGAATTGGGGTCACATTTGCACATCTCCAGTCCATGGGTACTTCCCCTGAGTCCAAGGAAGCTCTCATAATTATGGCTAAGGGTTTGCTTACTTCCTTTGCTGTCTCCTTTAATATAACTGGATAGATCCCATCCACCACAGGTGCCTTTCTTGTATTTATCTTCAACAATTTCTCCTCCACTTTACTCTCAGTTATTACAAGATTCTCTAGCTTACTGCCAGAGTTGAATACACCTCTGGCATTCCCCTCGCTGAATAACTCCTCATGTGTGAATATCGATGCAAAATATTCATTTAGTTTATTAGCTACCTGAGCAGGATCATCAACAGTTGACCCATCGATATCAAGTGGACCAATCTGATTCATCCCCTTCCTTCTAGAGTTTACATAAGTAAAGAACTCTGCTGTTTTTCTTTGCATCCCTTGCCAAAGATTTCTCGTAATCTGCCTTCGCCTGCCTAACCTCTTTTGTAACTTGGTTACAGATCAACTTGTATCTATCATAGGCTTCTGTGTCACGTGTTAATTTGTATGTATCCCATGCATTTTTCTTCTCTGCCATATGTCTCATTAGTTCATCTGACATCCACTTAGGCCTAAACCTTGACTTTCATCTGGTCCTGTCCAAGTTGTTCCACCACTCTGCATTGCACATCATTCATGACAGCTATAAATAGTAGTGGTGACAGGACACCTCCTTGCCTCAAACCTGATGTTATTTCGAAGCTCTCCATCAACCCCACCGCAGTTCTTACTTTGCTCGCTGTATTGGTGCACATATTCTAAATTCTCTCCACAAGATGTTCCTCTATCCCCAAGTTTCTCAAAACCTCTCACACTTTCTCTCTTTTTACAGCATCAAACGCTTTCTTTATATCCAAAAATGCCATCCATAATTCTTTATTGTGTTCATAACACTTCTCCATCAGTTGCCTGATGCAGGCAATTAGATCCACCATCGATCTGCCAGGCCTAAAGCCATACTGTTCTCAGCCATCCTATTTTCAATCGTTCCTCTTATCTTCTGCTGTAACACTCTCTCCTAAAGCTTACTCACATGTGATGTCAGTGTGATGCCTCTATAATTGGAACACTTTTTCCTGTTCCCCTTCTTGATCAATGGGATGATCAAACCTTCTTTCCAGTCATTCAGCACTTGGCTCTCATCCCAGATCTTACGGTACAGTCTGTATGTCCACGCTATCCCTGCCTCGCCTGTAGCCTTCAGCATCTTTCCATTTATCTCATCCATACCAGCAGGCTTACCTGTCTTGATGTATTTCCATGCCTGCACTACATCATTCCACGTCAAGTCTGTCTGCTCTCTCACTGTATTTTCTCTTCCATCCCCTCTTCTTCGCCTGCCTTTGTCCTTTTGCTGGCTGTCCTGCACATTTAACAGATTTTCAAAATACTTCTTCTATGTTTCTCTTATCACTTTATACTTGTTTATTAGGTTCTCATTCTCACCCATCAAGTATTTGCTCTGTTCACCATCTCTTCTTCTATTCCTCACCATACCATACAGCATTTTTTTTATTACTGTTGATATCTTGTTGTAGAGTCTCACTCCATTCTTCCAACCACAGTCTTCTCTCCTCGTTAACTATCCTCTTAGCCTCTGTCTCTTCACGGTTTCATATCTCTCTTTATTCTCATTTCTGTTCTGAAAGTAGGTCCTGAATGCATTATTCTTTATTTTTGCAGCCTCTCTCGTCCTGTCATTCCACCATGGAGTTTCTTTCCATCTCTTTTTATTGCTTGTCCTTCCACAAATCTGCTCTGTCAGTCCTACTATACAGTCTTTGAATGATTTCCATTCTGATTCCATGCTGTTCACCACTGTATTAGGTACAACCTTGCTGAACTCTTCTCTGAACATCACCCCTTTTTCTTCTTTCAATTTCCACCTCCTTAGTTGTCTCTCTCTTGTTATTTTGATCCTCTTCAATTTAGAGAATCTTAGAACTCAAACAACTAACCTGTGATCACTACCCAAGGAGACACTAGGAATGACCTTGACATCCACTAGTCTTCTGTGGCGCTCTTTATCAATGAGTATATAGTCAAGGAGGGATTCCTGTTGACCATCCCAACCGTATCTTGTCACTTTGTGACTCTTTCTCTTCTTGAACAAGGTGTTTCCTATAACCAAGCTATTCCATAAACAGAAATCCAACAGCCTGTCACCATCATCATTCCTAGGTCCCCAACAATACGGATCGTATCGTATGGAAAGGAAATGGGTTACGAGGAGGCTATTACCCATATTGGTCTGGGGGTGATGTAGTGAGGAAGGATGTTCTCTTCGAGCTTGTCCTCAAACTCCAGCTCCTCCATTTCTTCGCAACCGGTTTGCAGTGCGTAACATTGTACTATCTTCAATGTTTCACTGTCATTCATTTGCAGTTTAATTGACATGAGTCTGTCACTGATATTATTCACCTCCATTAGCCTTTCCTTAATCCTGTGATCTATAACGATGGCAACACCCTTCCTCACTACATCACCCCCAGACCAATATAGGTAATAACCTCCTCGTAACCCATTTCCTTTCCATTTTGATTCACTCAATCCAAGTATGCTTATTTTTCTGTCCTTTAAGATGTCTGCACACTCCTCAATTTTTCCTGACAATGTCATAATATTGAGTGTGGCTAGTTTAATATATGTCATCATCAGCTGATCTTGCTGGTTGCAGATACCACCACGTCTGGGCTAATTAGCTTTGAGGCTTCTTTTTCTATTGAAGGCAATAAATATTTATTGCCTTCAATAAATTAAATGTATATTTAGTATAAAAATAAAATATACTGATAAAACTATATATTTAAAAGCAATAAGAATAATAAATAGATAAAAATATATGAATATATATTTTTATATATTACATGTTTACAATAATACATGTTTTTAAAAATATATGAATATTACAAAGTTAAAAGTGACAAAAACAACACCAAAGCTTTCAAACTTTACAGCCACACTATATCCCTAAATAATACCAGTAGGATCATGGCTCTCAGTATGTGTTACTGGAGGAGTATGGGAATTATCCTCCATGTTTATTTGAAAGCTTTGGTGTTGTTTTTATCACTTTAACTCCATAATAATCATATAGTTTTAATTTTATCTATTTATTATTATCACTTTAAACTTCACAGTTTTATCAGTTTATTTTATTTTTATATTAAATATACAGCTTTATCCTGTATTTATTTTAATTTAATTTTATTTTATTAAAGTCTTTGTCACATATAAGGGTTGGTGTATTTATATGCAGTTATCATGAGTCATTATTTTCTTTTCTCAACCTCTGAGGCCTATCTGAAAAAATAAAAATAAAAAATAAGGGAAAAGACTCAGTTTTATATTTTTTTCCATTAATTCCTTTTTAGACTAATTCATATATATCTTGCTTTAAAATTTCATTCTCCTAGGAGCTTTTATTAACCTCTCCTTCCTAGGCAAAATTCATGTTTTTAGTCAATAATTATCTTTCTAAATTTTATTTTTCTTCATATAATTGCTTCTTAAGGCTATGTATTATTAATTAACATTAATAATAATAATTAATTATTATGTATTAATAATTAACTATGTATTCTACTACATGCCCAGAATTTATTATAAAATTAAGTGAGTTACCTGTCCTACTATATTTACACTAGGACAGGTAACTCACTGCACTTAATCTCTGCACTTAATCACCATAGCAAGTTTTCACAAAATAAACAAAAAATAATTACTTGTTCTAGCCGTCTTTTCTCCTCTAATTCCTTCTGTTCTTGAATTGCTTTCAGTTCTTCTGCTGTGTACACTTTTTCAGATTTAATCTATCAGATAACAAACATAACTTAGAAAAAAATTCTTAAATTTCTTAATAGCATAGTAGTCTTTGCACTGGAGATAATTATCTGCATAATAATTATAGTACAGGAGAGTTATTTGTATAAAAATAAAAGGAAGGAAAGATCGATCTCATTTGTTGAAAGCAATTTTTTTTTTTGCTTTGATAACTGCCATATGCTTTTCTAATGAAAATGTAATCTATATATTTAATACAGAAGGTGTTTTCTTTCAACAGTCAGTGTGAATGATAGGCTTAACTGATCAGGCTGGAAGTGGTCTTAAATCAAAGCTATTTCTTCCTAGGTGTGCACAAAGTTGTTAAAATTTAAAAATTCCAAATAGTTTTATTTTACGGAAAGGGCCAGTTTTGTAGTACAAATGAGAAAATTCAACATTCACTTTATAGATGGAGCCACAGGAAGATGTTAACTGTTAAACAACCAGTTGTTTAAGTTGATAAGGCATTTTTTTTCTGATTAACAATTTGCACATTTTCACAATCATGTGCTTTGTTCCCCAAAAAAATAAATAATAAATAATAATAATAATAATTCTCTACTAGTGCTGCCTACCTTAAAAGAAAGAACTAATCGTTAGGATTCCATTGCACTGCTTGCTCACTATATGCTCCCACATTGTGCACGCGAGCTCATACACTCATTGCCATTCGTTATGTTTAATACATTTAAAATGTTCAGAATTCATTACCATTATCAACTTCGAGTTTATTTGTTATTTGTTTTTTAAGGTCAGTAATAATTTAAGGATTGACAATTATGCCACAGTCAGGAAGATGTGTCTGTCACCATTCTACTCTAGCTAGTCGTGTTGAATGTACCTTGTGGTTAAGAAGATATGCCTTTCCGTGTTTCTGCAAATGTATTCAGGATCAGTCTGAAATGTGCTTTTAAGGATCAGAAAGATTTAATATGTAGCAGTAATGACGAGTGTAAAAGAGTCAATTTAGAAATTTTACAAATGATGCCTGATGATTCATTACAGTATAAGAGAGAGATATCCAACTGAATTCCTGGACATCCTCAGTTTAAGTGGTTACTACCCAACATTTTAGAGTTGAAGGTAGGAGCAGTTGTTATTTTACTGCGGAATATGGCAATTTCATAAGGTTTGATCAATGGTACGAGACTTATAGTCATGCATTCACTTAGTCACCTAGTCATTATAGTCATGCAGGCACTTAAAGTTATGCATCAGAATTGTTTAGATCTAGAAATGATAACAGGAGAAGCTAAAGGAAAACAGGTACTCTTACTGCATTTAGATTTGACTAAATCTGATTCAACTTTGCCATTCTCATTTAAGAGACTGCAGTTTCCTATTCAGCTGGCTTTTGCAATGATTATAAATAAAAGTTAAGGGGAAATGTTTGATAGAGTCAGAATTTTGCTTATTAACCCTGTATTTAGTCATGGCCAATTGTATGTAGCAATGTCTCGGGTCAGATTATTCCAGCATGTTAAGATAAGGTTACCAGAAGGGCACAAGAATACAAAAAAATGTCATTTTCAAAGAAGTATTATAGAAACTGTACTACATTTTAAGAAGTTAGGGTACAACATGAGTGCTACAGTACATTTTTAAACTTCCACATCGACTTTTCCCAGAAAATTGAGGAAGTGTAATTGAAGAACAGAGTGAGAAGCTTCACCAAGACATCAAAAACATGGAGATGAGTAAAAGTAAAGCAGTAAGAAGGAAAAGCACTGTAAAAAGCAAACACATATAAAACCAATCAGAAAAAACAGAATGGGGGGGGGGAGAGAGAGAGAGAGAGAGAGAGAGAGAGAGAGAGAGAGAGAGAGAGAGAGAGAGAGAGAGAGAGAAATATCGAGAAAAGGAAATGTGTGGACAAAATACATACCAAAATTTAGAATATTTAAATAAAGAGTAAATATACTATAAGTTTAAAAGCCAATAAATTATAAATTTAGACCCACGATACCCGATGACACTGAGGCTAAATAAGGTGAAATATCATGATAATGGGAGTGTAAACTATCCACAAAAACCAAATCCAAGAAACAACAAAAATAGAGAACAGATGACCATTGTGCGCCTTATCAGCAGAAGGCTACAAGACAACAAATATAATGGAAATTACTGCATTTCAAACATTATACAAATTTATGTAACATGGAGAAACGAACTAAGGTCATCTTGCCAATACAACAGACCTGCAGAATGGTGGCCCTTATGCAGTAAAGAAATAAAAAGAAAGCTTAAGCACTTGCATGCTAATCCAAACTGCGAACAAGAGTGAAGAGAAGTCTAAAATAGGCCACCAAAAGTGAAATGTAAGCAGATGGCAGTATGCAATGTGAAGTAACCAGTTACCTCACAAAAATCAAAAGAAATAAAGAAAGAACAAAAAGGGCAGCAAATATAAGAGGCAGTTTGTCTAAAAACCATCAATATAAATACATAATTTAATTAAATTAAAAAGCTGCCTCTTACATTTGCCACTACTCAATTTGGGTGGTGGACCCCACAAGAAGAAGTCACCCAAATTGTAGGTATACATCGATAAGTTTTTGTATATTATCTTATGTATCTGTACTCTTTAACAATGTATCAGATTTTACCTATGTGTTCTCAATAGATTTATCTAGGTATGTCTTTTGTGATACTCTTACTCATAAACTAATACATATATTTAACAAATAATACTGTACATATATTGTATTATGGAGTAGTGTATATATTATCACTGCAATGGCACTAGTCCATAAATTCCATATACAGAAATCATGCGATACCTACTTACCTACCTAGTAACGGTTAGGCCCACCTTTTGTCCAGATAAGGGCAATCACATGGCAAGGCACTGAGTCCACTAGTTCATGAAAGCATTCCACAAGATCCATGGAGTTTTCTGATGAGGTTAGTGCGAGCCAGATGTGTTCAAAGTCGTTAAGTGAACTTTTTTATTTATTGATTTGAAATTATTGTTTTTGTATAACTTTTGATTTATATTTAGTAGTATAGTTTTTTTTAGTGATTTGCTGATTAAATTGGTGCATTTATTTTTTACTCGGCCTTTAGCATTAGCATTAGTAGAGGCATTTGATGCAAGAAAGCAAGCTTATGCAGCATCAGCCAAAAAAATTAAAGTAAAATAAATAAATAAAAAATAACCACTTCCACTTCACCCCTCTGTTCGTTCGAAATACCTGTCCAGCCGAGCCTTAAACTTATTTAGGCTATCAACTTCCACGACAAGGGATGGAAGTCTGTTCCACCTACCAACCACCCGCTGGCTAAAGGCAAATTTCCTCACATCTATCCTACATCTGTCTTTCCTCAATTTGAATTTATGCCCTCTCAGGTGATTATTCTGAGCAAGAGGCAGAATCCCATCAGCATTGAGCATGCTCAAACCATTCAAGGCTTTGTACACCTCTATCAGATCACCTCGCTGGTGCCTAGTCTCCAGACACTGTAATTCGCAAAACTTAAGCCTTTCTTCGTAAGAGTACCCCTTTGTTCCATTCACTAATCTTGTTGCCCTTCTCTGTACTCGTTCCAGCAGCTCTACATCCTTCTTGAAATGAGGTTTCCAGGCCTGTATACAGTACTCTAGGTGTGGCCTGACCATTGCCTTATACAAGGGAATAATCACCTCCTTATCCCTGCTAGAAATATTCCTATATATCATTGACAATACACCATGAGCTACTTTTGCAGCCCATCTGCACTGCTCAGAGAACTTCATATCTGCCTCCACAACCACCCCCAGGTCCCTTTCATTCTCTACCACTGTCAGTGTAGTACCACAGAGTTGATACGTTGCTCTGGGGTTGCTGTTTCTCATATGTAGTACTTTACATTTCTCAATGTTAAACTTCATTTGCCACATCTCAGCCCATCTGCTCAACCTTTCCAGATCCTGTTGCAGCAGCATAGTGTCAGTAGTGTCCTTGACAACCCTGCTTCGTATCGTCTGCAAACTTGGACATTAAGCTTGATATACCATCATCAATATCATTTATAAATACAGAAAACAATAAAGGACCCAATACTGAACCCTGAGGGACTCCACTAATAACATTAGTCCACGATGAGCAGTGTCCATTGATTACCACTCTCTGTCTTCTCCCCCTCAACCACCCCTTTATCCATAGCAGCAATTTGCCTCCAATGCCACACTGCTCCAATTTGTGCAGCAGTCTTCCATGTGCAACAGTATCAAAAGCCTTTCTAGGATCCAAGTATATAATATCAAAGTTATTCCCTGCATCCAGTTCTTTTGTGACTGCATCATAGTATCCAATCAAATTGGTCAGGCAAGACTTCCCCTTAACAAAACCATGCTGTGTCTGAGCTATAACTGAAGTCTTGTCTACATGATCCTGCAGTGCTTCTTTAACCAGTGCCTCCATTAATTTTCCGGGAACAGAAATTAAACTCACAGGTCTATAATTACTTGTGTCAGCCTTTGATCCTCCTTTGTGAATTGGGGTCACATTTGCACATCTCCAGTCCATGGGTACCTCCCCTGAGTCCAAGGAAGCTCTCATAATTATGGCTAAGGGTTTGCTTACTTCCATTGCTGCCTCCTTTAATATAACTGGATAGATTCCATCCACCCCAGGTGCCTTTCTTGTGTTTATCTTCAACAATTTCTCCTCCACTTTACTCTCAGTTATTACAAGATTCTCTAGCTTACTGCCAGAGTTGAATACACCTCTGGCATTCCCCTCGCTGAATAACTCCTCATGTGTGAATGTCGATGCAAAATATTCATTTAGTTTGTTAGCTACCTGAGCAGGATCATCAACAGTTGACCCATCGATATCAAGTGGACCAATCTGATTCATCCCCTTCTTTCTAGAGTTTCCATAAGAAAAGAACTCTTTGCTATTTTTCTTCGCATCCTTTGCCAAGGATTTCTCGTAATCTGCCTTCGCCTGCCTAACCTCCTTTGTAACTTGGTTACAGATCAACTTGTATCTATCATAGGCTTCTGTGTCACGTGTTAATTTGTATGTATCCCATGCATTTTTCTTTTCTGCCATATGCCTCATTAGTTCATCTGACATCCATTTAGGCCTAAACCTTGAACAAAATTTCTTAGTTGGTATGTAAAGCCTAGTAGCTTCCAAGATAAGTTCTTTGAATGCTTCCCATTTTGAATTTGCTGTTGGTAACATCATCAGTTGATCCCACTGTATAGAATTTAAATACTGTCTCAGTCCATCGTAGTCGCCTTTACGAAAGCAATACCCCTTCCCTTTACCCATAATGGTAGTTACCTCTTTGAGTAAATCCCACTTCAGAACACAGTGATCACTGCCACCTAGTGGTTCATTTATCTGCAGATTCTTAATGCATGAAGAATCACTACTGATAATCAAATCAAGAGTATTACTCCCTCTAGTTGCCTCCCAAACATGCTGATGTAGAAAACAATCATCCAATAAATCCACAAAAGCCTTGCTAGTGTGTGAGTGACCAGCCCCCAAATTCCAGTCAATATCTGGGAAATTAAAATACCCCATAATAAGACTCTCTGATTTACTGGCCCACTCTATTTCTCTGTACAGTTTCTTATTATACTCATCAGAGTCATTAGGCCTATAGCACACTCCTACTCTCAATTTTGATCTCCCAATGCTTATGTCACACCAAACTGACTCGACACTGCACTGTCCACCAACGTCGACTGGCTTCACTTCCTTGGATTTTATGTATTTCTTAACTAATAGCATAACCCCTCCTCCCTTCCTATCCTGTCTATCCCTTCTGTAGACATTGTACTCCCCAAATTCCAGTTCTGCATTCCTTATATCTGTGTGACACCACGTCTCTGAAATCCCCACAATATCTGCCTTTGATGTTTTGAGCAATACCTCAAATTCATCAAATTTATTTACTAGACTCCTAGCATTGGTGTACACGCAAGTATACATGCACCTGCTCTTCCTGTTAGCCACCCTAACACAACCCATGTGTTTACTTGTACCCCAATGATCCCCAGCAGTCTCTGAAATATCCTGCATCTTATTTTCCAGGCTGCTGCTCATTCCAATAGAAGCAGTGCAAGAATCATTTTCTCCTCTGCCAGTGGCTACTGTTAATCTATTAGTCCTTGTATCCCCCCAATCTAGCAGTTTTCCGACCCTCCTAACACTGCCTCGATAGCATCAGCAAACATTCTTGCACCCTTTCTATTTAAGTGTATCCCATCCCTGTAGAAGCAGTCTCTCCTGTTAACAAGTACAGACCAGGCTGGAAAAAATTCTACCCCTTGAGCCTTGCACAATCTTTCCAGGGCCGAATTGATCGACAGGGCTCTCATCATATACTCCCTCCTATCGTGTCTGGGCAGAATTGCAGACACTTTCAAATTCAACCCAAACACAGCGGCAGCCCCAAAGGCATTCTGCCTTGGGGGCTGCCGCTGTGTTGCGCGATGACCAAGTGCAAGCTCTGGCATTGGTGTGGGCAGCTGAGAGCTTGATGGTCCCCTCACTTGTAATCCTTCGAGGGCATCCACTCTGTCCTTCAAACTCTCATATAGGCCAATAACAATGGTGAGTTGACGCCTGATTTCCTTACACTCCTTGCATCGCATTCAAATCTGCTGGCATTGTATCGATAGTAGCATTCAAATCTGCTGCCTTGTAATTGTGTAGAAAACCACAGCCGATTTCTGCAGGCATATATTGATAGTAGCATTCAAATCTACTGGGATTGTATAGATAGTAGCATTCAAATCTGCTGGCATTGTATCGATAGTAGCATTCAAATCTGCTGGCATTGTATCGATAGTAGCATTAAAATCTGCTGGCATTTTATCGATAGTAGCATTCAAATCTGCTGGCATTGTATCGATAGTAGCATTCAAATCTGCTGCCATTTTTTTTTCAGATCGATGAAAGTTTCTATGTAACTTGTAGCAGTGTAATCAGTATCAGTAGGGGATTATAAAACATAAATTATAGCACTACTTATGTGATTAATAATTAAATTTATTATCTATTATAACTATTTAGATTTCACAAACATAATTTTTTACTAAATACATATAACGAATTATATTTTACAAACGGAACTTTATAAATTAGTACATATAACTTCATAGGAAATGGTTGGAGATACAACTGAATACAGAAATATATATATATAGTGTTATAACTGCATTGGGATATAAGTTTAGTGTTATATTTTTGTATTGAAATTGAAATTTTAGCATTGGCATTAGCATTAATACAGGCACATGATGCAAGAAAGCAAGCTTATATCATCATCATCAGCCATTTTCAATCCACTGCAGGATGAAGGCCTCTCCAGCAACTTTCCAGTTCCTTCTGTTTTGAGCACTGGCCATCCATTTACTACTCAAAAACTCATGAATTTCATCTATCCATCTCCGCCTTTGTCTTCCAGGTTTTCTTCTAGCTCCTCTTGGGTACCATTCTGTTATTTTCTTAGTCCATCTGTCATCATGTCTTCGAGCTATGTGTCCTGCCCAAGACCATTTTAGTTCTTTAGTTTTGATAAGAATGTCCTTTACTTGAGTTTGCTGCCTAATCCATGTGTTTCTCTTCTTATCTAACAGTCTGATTCCCAATATAATTCGTTCCATCCTTCGCTGTGTAGTTCTTAGCTTCTCTTCCATTCTTTTGGTGAGTGCCCAAGTTTCACTTCCATAAGTCATGGTGGGGAGTATACATTGATTC
This sequence comes from Mastigoproctus giganteus, assembly GCF_048544385.1. Taxonomy (NCBI): domain Eukaryota; kingdom Metazoa; phylum Arthropoda; class Arachnida; order Uropygi; family Thelyphonidae; genus Mastigoproctus; species Mastigoproctus giganteus. Next base: position 142,608,270 of record NC_143576.1, read on the forward strand.
ATTATTTTACGTTTCAGACAAACTGGGATATTGCTCTTCAGTATGTGACTATATTTCCTGAATGTTATCCATCCAAAATTTATTCTTCTCTTGACTTCCAGCCATTTATCATTATTACAGCTAATAACTTGTCCCAGATAAGTATATGACTCCACCTTTTCAATTACTGCTCCTTCAATCATTATTTCCCTTTCCGTGGCATACTTGTTCATCATTACTTTTGTTTTAGCCATATTCATCTTTAGTCCAAAATCCTTACTAACTGTGCATAACTGATTAAGATTTTCCTCTAATTCTTTGGGATCGTGGCTTATGACCACAATGTCATCTGCAAATCATAAATGGTTTAGGTACTCTCCATTCACATTGACTCCTTTCTGTGACCAGTCTAATCTTCTGAAAGCTTCCTCAAGGGCAGCAGTAAACAGCTTCGGAGATATTCTGTCTCCTTGTCGAACTCCTTTCTCGATTTTAAATTTCCTACTGTCTTTGTCTAGTCTAATAAAGGAGGTAGCACTCTCATATATTTTCTTCAAAATCATAATTAGATAGTATGAATCAGAGCTGTAATACTCAATATGTTCTACGTTGATAATATTAGTAAATTAATAAGAGGAGTTTACCTCAATATAGTACGTGGAACACTTCCGTATGATACCCTCCAGAAATTAAAACGGAAAAAACGAAAAAATCGACAACTTACCAATAAATTAAAGTGAAATATAAATAATTAAATAAATCAATTTAACTCAATTCAAAATCAATTCAAAACAATTAAAATTCAAATTAACGCAATTAAAAGAATCTAACGAAAATATTCAAAACGATTTTCCTTCCTGAAGCTGACAATGCTTTTCGACCGACTGTCGTGATCACAGGAATGAAAATTACCGAATCAGGCTAAACCTGCAACTTAAATAGTGATTATGTGTCTTCGCGCATGCGCGTAAAGGTCCACGCATCGGAGATCAAATATGGTCGCCGAACATTAACAGAATTCTCGTGTAATTTAATTTCAACGGTTTCTGCAATTAATAGTCGCGTATAATTACGTTGAACGTTAAGTATTTTGGCCTCGTTAAATAAAAAAGTATGTTTTTCGTTAATGGCATGAAAGGCTAATTCTGACGCTGCTGAACGAGAAGCACGAACTGAGGCTTCGTGTTGATTTACACGGATATTAAGAGAAAACCGCGTCGAACCCTGATAAGACGAGTCGCAATCACCGCAAGAAATGTTGTATACTAGATCATTAATTTGTGTTGCGAACGCCGAAAGAACCGAGCGATTGTTCAGTATAGTGTGTAACTTCCGTATAGGCCTAGCTATAATTTTAAATTCGGTATCTTTAAAGAATCTGTTAAGCTGTTTGTGCCACTGTTCAACATATGGGACAGAAATAAAGTACTTTTTGATATTATTATTGTTGATTGGTGCAGTATTTTGTATCCTATCCTTAGCTTGTACCCTAATTCGATTTATTGTGTTAATGGGATAACCCCTGTTCAAGAATCTGCTAGTTAATATTTGTATTTCTGAGTCTAAAGCAGAATCCGTCGTTGAATATTTATAGGCATTTAGAAATTGATTAAAGATAATCGATCTTTTGTAGGTGAACGGGTGGTAGCTATTATAATGTAGAAGCATACCGGTGTTTGTGGGTTTTCGATAGATGCTAAATTGTATTTTGTTCGAGTCCCGGGTAAGCGTGAAATTTAGAAAGTTTAATGACTTAGTATCCGTATCTTCCCTTTCCAATGTAAATTTGAGTCTAGAATGAATATTATTAAACGAATGTAAAATGTCTTGGATAGTACTACTATCGGTAATAACTAGAACATCGTCTAAATACCTCCCATAGTATGTGATACGGGGACGAAAAGGTGTCAAATGTATCTGCTCAATCGTTGAGAGATAGATCTCTGACATTAAGCCACTCAGGCTCAAACCCATTGGTAATCCAAAAATTTGTTTGTACACCTTGTCTCGAAAGGTGATGTAGTTAGCCTCAACTAATAGTTTAATTAAGTGAAAAATCTCCTTTATAGGCAGCTTCGTATGATTAATCGGTGTCGAGTTTTTATTTAACATATCCCAAATAATATCTAATGTGTATTCAACGTTTACATTCGTATATAATGAGGTAACATCTAATGAGAATAAATTGTCATTGTCGCCGAGTCTACAGTCTTTAAGATTATTAAATAATGTATCGTAATTCTTAATCCCAAATTGTATAACCTGTCTAAAAGGTTTTATAATGTTATATACATGTGTGGCTAAGGCTGAAAATGCCGAGTTCCTGTAGGAAACAATAGGTCGAATCGGAAATCCAGGCTTGTGTAATTTTACCTGACCAAAAAGTGCAGGAATATTGTATGTTCTGGACTTCAATTCCTTCAACTGAACCATAGTAATGTAGTCGTTTTTACGATATGTGGTTAACGTTTTATTGTATTGATTTACCAAATTGGTAAACAGTGTCGGGTCCACTTCACAATAAGTGGAGGTATCAGATACAACTGAATCTAACTTATTAATATAATCATGTTTATCTAGTATAACCACTGTATCTCCTTTATCTGCCCTCTGTATAATAATGTCCTTATTTTCTCGAAGTTCTCGTAAAGCTGAACTGTCATGTGTATTCAATTTAGGAAGTCGCGTTTCTTTTATGTTATTCACTACTTGGTTAACTTGTTGAATAAATACATCTTTTTGTGGAACACTACGAAGTCCAAATTCAATATCAATTACGCATTGTTTTTTTGGCAGCTTTCGAGGTGGTAAATTATAATTTAATCCTTTGGATAAAAGTGAAATCTGGTCCTGCGATAGTGTACACGAGGAAAGATTTGTAACCTGTTGATATGTCGGTTCGTTGGATACTGGGTGAGGGGGTGTTCGTGAACTAGCCGACATATTCTGTGGTAGTGTGTTATGTGTCTGTGGGGGGGATGTCACCCAACTCGTGTGAACTTGGTCGCAAGCTCGCGACAATGTGTTAGAATTCGCATGAACGTGTCTTGAACTATTCGATAATGTTTGCAACTTGTTAACGTGTCTGTTTTTTATTTCTGAGGCTTGTGCTTCCCGTCGCAAATCTATGGAGGTCTTCAATACAGACCAATCGTTCGGATGTAGATAATTTTTTAATTTATCGCGAAGCTTCCTAACCTGGGAAAGGTATTTTTGTTTATCCGAATATCGAGATTTTAAGGCAAGCTTAACAATATTACGTGATGTCGCCAGTGATAGTTGTTTTATGCCTGAAATTTTTTGATTTAAATTCACCCTGGCAAATTTCGGAACGATGTTGTTTTGAAGGCAATATTTTAGGAAAGACATATGGTAACTTTGGGCCGAGTACCTTAGTGTAGATTTAATGTAATTTTGTACCAAGCCATTCAAAAAATCTCCCATAATTGTGTGTATCGATTGTATACTGATTGTATACTACTGGAGAGACAGGAAGTGAATGAAATAGTCAATAAGAGTTTGAAAATTAATTAGATAGTATGAATCAGAGCTGTAATACTCAATATGTTCTACGTTGATAATATTAGTAAATTAATAAGAGGAGTTTACCTCAATATAGTACGTGGAACACTTCCGTATGATACCCTCCAGAAATTAAAACGGAAAAAACGAAAAAATCGACAACTTACCAATAAATTAAAGTGAAATATAAATAATTAAATAAATCAATTTAACTCAATTCAAAATCAATTCAAAACAACTAAAATTCAAATTAACGCAATTAAAAGAATCTAACGAAAATATTCAAAACGATTTTCCTTCCTGAAGCTGACAATGCTTTTCGACCGACTGTCGTGATCACAGGAATGAAAATTACCGAATCAGGCTAAACCTGCAACTTAACTATACTGAACAATCGCTCGGTTCTTTCGGCGTTCGCAACACAAATTAATGATCTAGTATACAACATTTCTTGCGGTGATTGCGACTCGTCTTATCAGGGTTCGACGCGGTTTTCTCTTAATATCCGTGTAAATCAACACGAAGCCTCAGTTCGTGCTTCTCGTTCAGCAGCGTCAGAATTAGCCTTTCATGCCATTAACGAAAAACATACTTTTTTATTTAACGAGGCCAAAATACTTAACGTTCAACGTAATTATACGCGACTATTAATTGCAGAAACCGTTGAAATTAAATTACACGAGAATTCTGTTAATGTTCGGCGGCCATATTTGATCTCCGATGCGTGGACCTTTACGCGCATGCGCGAAGACACATAATCACTATTTAAGTTGCAAGTTTAGCCTGATTCGGTAATTTTCTTCCTGTGATCACGACAGTCGGTCGAAAAGCATTGTCAGCTTCAGGAAGGAAAATCGTTTTGAATATTTTCGTTAGATTCTTTTAATTGCATTAATTTGAATTTTAATTGTTTTGAATTGATTTTGAATTGAGTTAAATTGATTTATTTAATTATTTATATTTCACTTTAATTTATTGGTAAGTTGTCGATTTTTTCGTTTTTTCCCGTTTTAATTTCTGGAGGGTATCATACGGAAGTGTTCCACGTACTATATTGAGGTAAACTCCTCTTATTAATTTACTAATATTATCAACGTAGAACATATTGAGTATTACAGCTCTGATTCATACTATCTAATTAATTTTCAAACTCTTATTGACTATTTCATTCACTTCCTGTCTCTCCAGTAGTATACAATCAGTATACAATCGATACACACAATTATGGGAGATTTTTTGAATGGCTTGGTACAAAATTACATTAAATCTACACTAAGGTACTCGGCCCAAAGTTACCATATGTCTTTCCTAAAATATTGCCTTCAAAACAACATCGTTCCGAAATTTGCCAGGGTGAATTTAAATCAAAAAATTTCAGGCATAAAACAACTATCACTGGCGACATCACGTAATATTGTTAAGCTTGCCTTAAAATCTCGATATTCGGATAAACAAAAATACCTTTCCCAGGTTAGGAAGCTTCGCGATAAATTAAAAAATTATCTACATCCGAACGATTGGTCTGTATTGAAGACCTCCATAGATTTGCGACGGGAAGCACAAGCCTCAGAAATAAAAAACAGACACGTTAACAAGTTGCAAACATTATCGAATAGTTCAAGACACGTTCATGCGAATTCTAACACATTGTCGCGAGCTTGCGACCAAGTTCACACGAGTTGGGTGACATCCCCCCCACAGACACATAACACACTACCACAGAATATGTCGGCTAGTTCACGAACACCCCCTCACCCAGTATCCAACGAACCGACATATCAACAGGTTACAAATCTTTCCTCGTGTACACTATCGCAGGACCAGATTTCACTTTTATCCAAAGGATTAAATTATAATTTACCACCTCGAAAGCTGCCAAAAAAACAATGCGTAATTGATATTGAATTTGGACTTCGTAGTGTTCCACAAAAAGATGTATTTATTCAACAAGTTAACCAAGTAGTGAATAACATAAAAGAAACGCGACTTCCTAAATTGAATACACATGACAGTTCAGCTTTACGAGAACTTCGAGAAAATAAGGACATTATTATACAGAGGGCAGATAAAGGAGATACAGTGGTTATACTAGATAAACATGATTATATTAATAAGTTAGATTCAGTTGTATCTGATACCTCCACTTATTGTGAAGTGGACCCGACACTGTTTACCAATTTGGTAAATCAATACAATAAAACGTTAACCACATATCGTAAAAACGACTACATTACTATGGTTCAGTTGAAGGAATTGAAGTCCAGAACATACAATATTCCTGCACTTTTTGGTCAGGTAAAATTACACAAGCCTGGATTTCCGATTCGACCTATTGTTTCCTACAGGAACTCGGCATTTTCAGCCTTAGCCACACATGTATATAACATTATAAAACCTTTTAGACAGGTTATACAATTTGGGATTAAGAATTACGATACATTATTTAATAATCTTAAAGACTGTAGACTCGGCGACAATGACAATTTATTCTCATTAGATGTTACCTCATTATATACGAATGTAAACGTTGAATACACATTAGATATTATTTGGGATATGTTAAATAAAAACTCGACACCGATTAATCATACGAAGCTGCCTATAAAGGAGATTTTTCACTTAATTAAACTATTAGTTGAGGCTAACTACATCACCTTTCGAGACAAGGTGTACAAACAAATTTTTGGATTACCAATGGGTTTGAGCCTGAGTGGCTTAATGTCAGAGATCTATCTCTCAACGATTGAGCAGATACATTTGACACCTTTTCGTCCCCGTATCACATACTATGGGAGGTATTTAGACGATGTTCTAGTTATTACCGATAGTAGTACTATCCAAGACATTTTACATTCGTTTAATAATATTCATTCTAGACTCAAATTTACATTGGAAAGGGAAGATACGGATACTAAGTCATTAAACTTTCTAAATTTCACGCTTACCCGGGACTCGAACAAAATACAATTTAGCATCTATCGAAAACCCACAAACACCGGTATGCTTCTACATTATAATAGCTACCACCCGTTCACCTACAAAAGATCGATTATCTTTAATCAATTTCTAAATGCCTATAAATATTCAACGACGGATTCTGCTTTAGACTCAGAAATACAAATATTAACTAGCAGATTCTTGAACAGGGGTTATCCCATTAACACAATAAATCGAATTAGGGTACAAGCTAAGGATAGGATACAAAATACTGCACCAATCAACAATAATAATATCAAAAAATACTTTATTTCTGTCCCATATGTTGAACAGTGGCACAAACAGCTTAACAGATTCTTTAAAGATACCGAATTTAAAATTATAGCTAGGCCTATACGGAAGTTACACACTATACTGAACAATCGCTCGGTTCTTTCGGCGTTCGCAACACAAATTAATGATCTAGTATACAACATTTCTTGCGGTGATTGCGACTCGTCTTATCAGGGTTCGACGCGGTTTTCTCTTAATATCCGTGTAAATCAACACGAAGCCTCAGTTCGTGCTTCTCGTTCAGCAGCGTCAGAATTAGCCTTTCATGCCATTAACGAAAAACATACTTTTTTATTTAACGAGGCCAAAATACTTAACGTTCAACGTAATTATACGCGACTATTAATTGCAGAAACCGTTGAAATTAAATTACACGAGAATTCTGTTAATGTTCGGCGGCCATATTTGATCTCCGATGCGTGGACCTTTACGCGCATGCGCGAAGACACATAATCACTATTTAAGTTGCAGGTTTAGCCTGATTCGGTAATTTTCATTCCTGTGATCACGACAGTCGGTCGAAAAGCATTGTCAGCTTCAGGAAGGAAAATCGTTTTGAATATTTTCGTTAGATTCTTTTAATTGCGTTAATTTGAATTTTAATTGTTTTGAATTGATTTTGAATTGAGTTAAATTGATTTATTTAATTATTTATATTTCACTTTAATTTATTGGTAAGTTGTCGATTTTTTCGTTTTTTCCGTTTTAATTTCTGGAGGGTATCATACGGAAGTGTTCCACGTACTATATTGAGGTAAACTCCTCTTATTAATTTACTAATCAAAATCATAATATATGGAGTATCTATGCCTTGTCTTTCCAGTGCCCGAAACATTGCCTTATGCTGTATGGAGTCAAATGCCTTTTCATAATCCACAAATGCCAGGCATAATGGTGTTTTATGTTCATTTGCTTTCTCCATTAGCTGTGATATTACGTGAAGGTGATCCATAGTTGAGAATCCTGTCCTAAAGCCAGCTTGCTCTTTCGGTTGATTCTCATCAAGTATTCTTTCTAATCTGTTAGTAATGACCCTTGTGAACAACATGTAGATGTAGGATAACAAGCTAATTGGTCTATAATTTCCAATTTCTGATTTATCTCCTTTCTTGTGCAGCAAAACTATGATTGCATTATTCCACTGCTTAGGCATCACACTTTTTCTAATGCACTTTGTGAAGAGCCTTGCCAGTTTTTGTGTTATGTCTCTTCCTCCCAATTTTAACAACTCTACAGTAACTTCATCTTCCCCCGGGGCTTTCCGATTCTTCATTTTCTTCAATGCATGTTCTACCTCATCAGGAAGAATATCGGGTATGTCGTATGTGTTGCTACTTTGCAATCCATCTTCCCCACTGCTGGTATCATTCCCTCGCTCCTTGTGTAATTATCTATAGTAGTCTTCTGCTATTTGAATTATGCCTTCTCTGCTGTTTATAAATACACCATCGCTATTCTTCAGTTTCAGTATCATTTGTCTTTCTGTATTACTGCTCATGGCTGCTGATTTAAATCCTTTGTTTTCCCTTAATGCTTGTTCTACTTTTCTTGTGTTAAATCTTCTTATGTCCTCTCTGAGTCTCTTTCTAATGGCTTTGCATAACTCAGTATACTCAATTTTCTCCCTGTCAGTGTTTTTCTTGCTCTTCATTTGTCATCTTTGGTTCATCATGACAAGTGTTTCTTGACTAATTTTTTCTTCTTTGGATTTCTGTTTCCCTATAGGTTTCTTGGGCTTTATCACTTTCAGAAAGTTGTAATATTCCTCGTCGATATCTTGGTCCTGAGTAGTCTGCAGAAGCTCAAACTTGTTCTTAAGTTCCAGTATATACTGCTTTTTCTCCTCCTCTGTTATTTCAAAGACCTTTGTATTATTTACTCGATTAATTTTTTCCTTTCCTTTCCTACATCTATATCAAGTGTACAACTTACCATTCTGTGATCACTTCCAACATTTACCTTATTCAGGACGGTAACATCATTCACAATATATCTTCTGTTAGTGAGGATGAAGTCGATTTCATTAGTTGTTAATCCATTTGGACTCTTCCATGTCCACTTTCTGTTCACCGTTTTCTTGAAAAAAGTGTTCATTACTGACAGTCCTTGAGATTCTGCAAATTCCACAAGTCTTTCACCTCTTTTATTTCTTTCACCAATTCCAAAATTTCCTATAGTTCCTCTTTCTGCGCTGTTTTGCCTTTTTCCAATCTTAGCATTGAAGTCCCCCATAATAATAGTGTAGTGGGTTTTCTGCTCATCTAGAAGACTCTCAATTTCAGTGTACATTTCTTCAACCTCTTCATCATCATGGCTCGATGTTGGTGCATAAATCATTATAATCTTTAGCTTGTACCTCTTAGAAATCTTGAGTATTAGTCTTGACACCCTTGGTGATGTACTTTTGAATTCCAAAATGTTGTTTTTAAAATCTTTATGGACCAGAAACCCAACTCCACCTTCACTCCTTTCACTGGTTTCCACTGGTGTACAGCAGATTTCCACTTGATAAACTTATATGTGATTCATTTCTTCTTCTTGTTTCAGCCAAACCGATGATATTCCAATTCACATTTTCAAGCTTATATAGCATCAGCCAAAGGAAAAAAGAAACACATTTCATCCATCCACCCTCTCCAAATATTCGTCTAGTTAGTTCGGCCTTCAATCTATTTAGACTATCAACTTCTGCAACAACAGATGGAAGTTTGTTCCAGCAATCAACCACCCGCTGGCTAAAGGCAAACTTCGGTACATCTATCCTACAACTGTCTTTCCTCCATTGGAATTTATGCCCTCTCAGGTGATTATTCTGAGCAAAAGGAAGAATCCCATCAGTATTGAGCATGCTCAAACCATTCAAGGCTTTATACACCTTAATCAGATCACCTTGCAGGTGCCTAGTCTCCAGACACTGTAATTTGCAAAACTTAAGCCTTCCTTCGTAAGAGCAACCCTTTGTTCCATTCATTAATGTTGTTGCCCTTCTATATACTCGTTCCAGCAGCTCTACATTGTTCTTAAAATGAGACCTCCACACATAAATGTTTGGAGGCCACACATATATTATACAGTACTCAAGGTGTGGCCTGATCATTGCCTTATACAAGAGGATAATCACTGTCTTATCCCTGCTAGAAAAATTCCTGTATATCACTGACAAGACACCATGAGCTAATCTTGCAGACCATCTGCACTGCTCAGAAAACTTCATATTTGCCGGCACAATTACCCCTAGGTCCTTTTCATTCTCTGCCACTGTCAGTGCAGTACTACACAGTTTATACGTTACTCCGTGGTTACTGCTTCCCATATGCAGTACTTTACATTTGTATGAGTGAATGAGAGAGAGAGAGAGAGAGAGAGAGAGAGCGCGCTGGTCCCTTAATGTTTTTAATATTTATGCAGGTATTCCAAATTTCACATCTATGTCTGCTGATGATACAAAGGTGGTCACAGCGGTTAATGATAGTAATCAGGGTATGCTACTTCAAGAGGATTTAAATAAACTAATAAGAGCTGGAATATGCCAACTGATTTAACAATGATAAATGCAAAACACTATATTTGGGTGGAAAATGCAGTGCTTTGCATTTGCTACCTTAAAATCAGAATAAACACCAATTGTGTGGTAATGCCATTTGGATGATACTAGTGGAGTATGAAAAAAAAAAATCTATGGGAAATTGTATGGTCTGACTTTCTGACTTGTACAGTCTGAAATTCCCTCTGCTGTAAAAACAAGCTGCTGTAACAGCTCATGGGGTTCTGTCAATGATATACATGAAATTTTCCAAAAGGGAAACAAAGAAGTGATTATCCCATTGTATGAGTATAAGGTAATAGTTGAAGCACATCCAGAATAACATACAGGTTTGGAAACTCACTTTAGCAAGCACCACACAGATCTGCTTAAAGGGCACAAGACAAGAAACACCTATAAACAACTCCTCCTTCACCTGTGAAGGTCACTAATTTAAGATTAATTACTATATTTAATAGCCAGTCACATACCATGTGAAATTAATAATATAGTTTATTAAGCTAATCACTAAACCACTATACATTTAAGTTGATGTTTCAGGCATCTTACAGATACCCATCATCAGACCATGCCACACCATCATCAGATGGATACTGGTAAGATGCCTGAAATCACCTTAAATGTATAGTGGTTTACGATATTAGCTTAATAAATTATAATATTAATTTCACGTGGTATATGAGTGGTTATTAAATATAGTAATTAATCTTAATGGAAAACAACCATATAACATCCTTCCCTATATTAGTCACTAATTTTCATTTTTCTACTGCCATACCCCCTAACAATAGATACTGCAACTGAAACATGTCAAGCAGTAAATCTGAAGCATTTGAGTACAAGGCATTACATTTTCTTTTTGTCTTGAAAAATAAAAAAATAGTTATACAGTTTTAAAAATGTTCAGGTACTTATGAATTATCCTGTACATTATGGCACTATCAATGCAGTGAACAGACTATTTGTCTCACAAGAACATGTACTGACATTTATAATTTTGCATTATGCTGGATGTTTCACCTAAAATGAAACTACTAATATGTGTTCAGTTGTAATCATTGTAATTCAAAGGTAAACTGGACTGCTTTTTGAAAACACATCAGTTAAGCAATTTACAGTCATTCTAATTATTGCTGTTATTATTTGATTTTATCTATTAATTATCATTATTAATTTAATTAAATCTATCTATGAAGGTACACAAGGCTGCACACAGAACAGAGGCATGATAATTTTATTTTTATACATAAAAGTCATCACTTATTTCCTCCATTTTTGGATGAGTGCACTGATATCCACTGCAAAGAAATCATTATTGAGGAACTACAGCCAGGCCGCCTTTTTTATTTGATGTTGTTCTAATGTACTAAAAATTTTATACCTATTTTCTCAACACTATTTGCTCCAAGGTACCATGAAACTAACAAGAAATAAAAAACAGAATAAGAGTGAGCTTAAGAACTTGTTGAAATGATTAAATGAATTTACTCCTAAATAAATTAAATTACTCCTAACTAAATTAAATGAATTTACTACTAAATAAATTAAATTACTCCTAACTAAATTAAATGAATTTACTCCTAAATAAATTAAATTACTCCTAACTAAATTAAATGAATTTACTCCTAATGAATTAACTAAATTTTGTGAATTTTAACAGAAATATCATTGTGATATATGCATCATTGTAATAAATGAAAATTAGCACAATAATCCATAAAACGGTTTGTAGATATTTTATAGTTAAAATATCAATGTAGTTATATTATCTTCCTAGAAATTTTTCAAGGAAATTAAAGTTAAAATTCCTTCAGTTATTAAATTTTAGCTTACATGAGATTGATTATGTACAAATTGGTCACTTGCCTCATGATCTTCCACTACTAATATGTGTTCAGGCTTTTCATCAGGATCCCAAGATGGTTCCCAAAGATCCTCTTCAATCTCCAAATAAGATAAAATCTCCTCTATGCGAGAATTTTTTTCCTTAATTTTTTCAATTTCTCTGTCCTTCATTTCATAATGACTTTCAAATTTTTTGTTGAAATTGACCTTTGCTCGGAATATTATATCCTTTAACAAAAATGCAAATAAATCTTCAATTATTTCATTTTACAGAATTAGAATACTAATATAATTTTAATAATCTTTGAGCTATGGAAAATTAAAAAAAAAAAAAAAAATTAGAAACTTAAGATTAGAAAAGGCTTCTTTAATTTTACAAAACACCTCTTTAACCATCAAATTCAAGATTGCATTGGTAAAGAGTGAAAAATGAAATTAAACTGATTTTATGTTAACTCTATATAAAATAAGGTTAACATAAAATAACGTGAGATAATGAATATAAATATCATAAATAGATATTTATTAATTACCTCAAGCAAATACAAAATATTGAAAAATATTTTCGCAAAATATTCATAGATTTGGTTCAAGTGTTATATTAGCATTAGCATTAGTAGAGGCATTTGATGCAAGAAAGCAAGCTTATGCAGCATCAGCCAAAAAAAAAAAAAAAAAAAAAAAAAAAAAAAGTAACATAAATAAATAAAAATAACCACTTCCACTTCACCCCTCTGTTCGTTCGAAATACCTGTCCAGCTGAGCCTTAAACTTATTTAGGCTATCAACTTCCACGACAAGGGATGGAAGTCTGTTCCACCCACCAACCACCCGCTGGCTAAAGGCAAATTTCCGCACATCTATCCTACATCTGTCTTTCCTCAATTTGAATTTATGCCCTCTCAGGTGATTTTTCTGAGCTAGAGGAAGAATCCCATCAGCATTGAGCATGCTCAAACCATTCAAGGCTTTGTACACCTCTATCAGATCACCCCGCTGGTGCCTAGTTTCCAGACACTGTAATTTGCAAAACTTAAGCCTTTCTTCGTAAGAGAACCCCTTTGTCCCATTCACCAATCTAGTTGCCCTTCTCTGTACTCGTTCCAGCAGCTCTACATCCTTCCTGAAATGAGGCCTCCAGGCCTGTATACAGTACTCTAGGTGTGGCCTGACCATTGCCTTATACAAGGGAATAATCACCTCCTTATCCCTGCTAGAAAAATTCCTATATATCATTGACAATACACCATGAGCTACTCTTGCAGCTCGTCTGCACTGCTCAGAGAACTTCATATCTGCCTGCACCACCACCCCCAGGTCCCTTTCATTCTCTACCACTGTCAGTGTAGTACCACAGAGTTGATACGTTGCTCTGGGGTTGCTGTTTCCCATATGTAGTACTTTACATTTGTCAATGTTAAACTTCATTTGCCACCTCGAAGCCCATCTGCTCAACCTTTCCAAATCCTGTTGCAGCAGCATAGTGTCAGTAGTGTCCTTGACAACCCTGCCAACCTTCGTATCGTCTGCAAACTTGGACATTAAGCCTGATATACCATCATCAATATCATTTATAAATACAGAAAACAATAAAGGCCCCAATACTGAACCCTGAGGGACTCCACTAATAACATTAGTCCACGATGAGCAGTGTCCATTGATTACCACTCTCTGTCTTCTCCCCCTCAACCACCCCTTTATCCATAGCAGCAACTTGCCTCCAATGCCACACTGCTCCAATTTGTGCAGCAGTCTTCCATGTGCAACAGTATCAAAAGCCTTTCTAAGATCCAAGTATATAATATCAAAGTTATTCCCTGCATCCAGTTCTTTTGTGACTGCATCATAATATCCAATCAAATTGGTCAGGCAAGACTTCCCCTTAACAAAACCATGCTGTGTCCTAGCTATAACTGAAGTCTTGTCTAGATGATCCTGCAGTGCTTCTTTCACCAGTGCCTCCATTAATTTTCCGGGAACAGAAGTTAAACTCACAGGTCTATAATTACTTGTGTCAGCCTTTGATCCCCCTTTGTGAATTGGGGTCACATTTGCACATCTCCAGTCAATGGGTACCTCCCCTGAGTCCAAGGAAGCTCTCATAATTATGGCTAAGGGTTTGCTTACCTCCTTTGCTGCCTCCTTTAATATAACTGGATAGATCCCATCCACCCCAGGTGCCTTTCTTGTGTTTATCTTCAACAATTTCTCCTCCACTTTGCTCTCAGTTATTACAAGATTCTCTAGCTTACTGCTAGAGTTGAATACACCTCTGGCATTCCCCTTGCTGAATAACTCCTCATGTGTGAATGTCGATGCAAAATATTCATTTAGTTTGTTAGCTACCCGAGCAGGGTCATCAACAGTTGACCCATCGATCTCAAGTGGACCAATCTGATTCATCCCCTTGCTTCTAGAGTTTACATAAGTAAAGAACTCTTTGCTGTTTTTCTTCGCATCCCTTGCCAAGGATCTCTCGTAATCTGCCTTCGCCTGCCTAACCTCCTTTGTAACTTGGTTACAGATCAACTTGTATCTATCATAGGCTTCTGTGTCATGTGTTAATTTGTATGTATCCCATGCATTTTTCTTCTCTGCCATATGCCTCATTAGTTCATCTGACAACCATTTAGGCCTAAACCTTGAACAATATTTCTTAGTTGGTATGTAAAGCCTAGTAGCTTCCACGATAAGTTCTTTGAATGCTTCCCATTTTGAATTTGCTGTTGGCAATATCATCAGTTGATCCCACTGTATAGAATTTAAATACTGTCTCAGTCCATTGTAGTCGCCTTTACGAAAGCAATACCCCTTCCCTTTACCCCTAATGGTAGTTACCTCTTTGAGTAACTCCCACTTCAGCACACTGTGATCACTGCCACCAAGTGGTTCATTTATCTGCAGATTCTTAATGCATGAAGAATCACTACTGATAATCAAATCAAGAGTATTACTCCCTCTAGTTGCCTCCCGAACATGCTGATGTAGAAAACAATCATCCAATAAATCCACAAAAGCCTTGCTACTGTGTGAGTGACCTGCCCCCAAATTCCAGTCAATATCTGGGAAATTAAAATCCCCCATTATAAGACTCTCTGATTTACTGGCCCACTCTATTTCTCCGAACAGTTTCTTATTATACTCATCAGAGTCATTAGGCCTATAGCACACTCCTACTCTCAATTTTGATCTCCCAATGCTTATGTCACACCAAACTGACTCGACACTGCACTGTCCAGCGATGTCGACTGGCTTCACTTCCTTGGATTTTATGTGTTTTTTAACTAATAGCATAACCCCTCCTCCCTTCCTATCCTGTCTATCCTTTCTGTAGACATTGTACTCCCCAAATTCCAGTTCTGCATTTCTTATATCTGTGTGACACCACGTCTCTGAAATCCCCACAATATCTGCCTTTGATGTTTGACCAGCTTCATTTTCGATTATTATGGCTTGTTGGAAAAAAATTACTCTCACAGAATTAAAGTGGTCTGGACTGATATTGAAATCATTCTTCTAATGTATGTTTCATTTCTAACAAATTCAAAGGCAAGATTTTGTAAGTTTTGTAAACATATTCTTTAAAGAAGCCTCATAGCCAAAAGCTGCCAGGATTTAGATTACTACATTTCTTGGTGGAGCGTATTCATACTAATATCAGAATGTATTGGCAATGAAGAATCTAGTGGCAATGATACAAGGAAATAAGCTTATATAGCATTAGCCAAAAAAAAAAAAAAACACTATCCAAGCTCATCTGTCCATTCTTGTAATAATTTGTCTAGATCTCCTTAAATTTATTAAAACTATTCACTTCTACAACACCAGATGAAAGATGTCTCCAACAATTAAACTTAAAGCTAATTACATGGCCATGAACAATGTCCCCAACATACATGCTACTCAGACTCCCTCTAGTTACTGTCTGGCAGAGTAGATATAGGGAGATTATACACTAACTGATCCAGAAGCCTCCTAGAGGGTTACCAATAGATTCAGTCCAGTGGAATATCTGGTGGCCAGCCTGCAAACACTTGCTGGCTGAAGGCAAATTTCAGCTCATCTATCCTGCATCCATCCTTCTGTGTATGTTCTTTGGGCAAGGGTAATGATGCTATCAACATTTAGCTTACTCAATCCATTCATAGCCTTAAACTCCACAATCAGATCTTCCGTAGGCACCTAGTTTTCAGACACTTAATTTTTTTTTCAAAATTTAAGTCTTTTTTAATAAGAGTACCCTTTTGTTCACCTCATAAATCTTGTTGCTCTTCTCTGCATCAATTCTCAGGGGTATTATGAGTGCTAAAATGTGCATGACATGATGCATATGCAGTGTGGAACCAGTGCAAAGTGCATGGTGGCACAAAGATGTCAAACACAAGCATTCACATGCAAGGTGTATAATGAGTGCTTGTGTTTATATGTGACCATGTGTGTGTGTGTGTCCAGATGTAGATGTGGGGATTAAAAGGCAGCATGACAATTCTAACATATGAAAAATCTTAAAATAGTTCATAAAAATGAATTTAGTTACTTAAATATAACATTAAGGTCTTGGCACATTGAACAATTGTAGACCAGGTACTATAGCCCCTTTCCCCCATGTTGAGCCTACCCATCACAATAGATCCACATCCTTCTTCCTAAAATGAGGCTTCTAGACTAGTATGCAGTACTCGAGATGTGGTCTAACCATTACCTTATACATTAAGATAATCACCCCCTTATCCCTGCTGGATTACTGCTACCCATATGCAGTAATCCATGTAAATGTTAAACTTAATGAGGGCAGATGAAATTGTGCCTGTCATAGTAATTATACAAATTGTGCCTGTCGTAGTAATTATACAAATATAATAATTTTTCTAGGCATGCATTAGAAATGTTTGTATAAAAGAACCCACTTTAAAAATATAAATATCAGTCAGATTAGCTTTGTCAATGCAAATATGACTCAGTTCTAATGAATTATGCTGGATTAGAAGGGATCTAAAATTTGCAAGTTGAGAAGCTTGATTGTGGAGACAATCAAGAAGGACCTATTTTATTGTCAGTAAGGAGGGACAAATTTTGGGTCTAAAATCACCAGGGGTTCCCCCATCTCCATGTTGCATACTCTGTTTGTGTAACACAGAACTCTGTGAAGGCCAGAGATTTTACAAAAAAAAAAAAAGTGTTAAGTGTGTTGTGTAATGTCTTGTTGTGTTGTTTCTCTGACCTTTCAGCTGTTGCAGCCCCTACTGGGACCCCCCATTGCCCACACTTTGCCCTGAGAAGGCAGGTCAGGCATAGAGGGATCACAGTAGAAGTTCATACTCTGGCAGGCCCTGCCACCTAGTTTCCTAAGGTTGCAGTGGCTAGGGCCTATATATATATAAATAAAGCTCTGGAAATTAGGTTAAGGCCAAATTGGAGTTTAAGTTAGGGTCGAGTTAAATTTAGACACTAAGTTAAGTTTAATTTAGATTAAGGGCAAGCACAATAGTTGGGTAAGTTAGAGTAGGGAAGAAGATTGAAGGCTGGGGGGAACAGATAGAAGTATTGGGATGAATAGGGAGTAAAGGTACCATGCAAGGGAGCACAATACAGATCGCCAAATGGTGCTGGCAGCAGAGCTGCACATTGTCAGGTGGGGGGGGGGGAGAGAAGACACATTTACTTCATTCATAATCCGCACTCTCACTCTACTTGCATTCTATTTTTATATTTTATTTTCTCCTACATTTTATAGTATTTTTTTTTTTTTTTTTTTTCTGTTAGGTTATATACACATACATATATATATATATATATATATATATATATATATATACACAATGTTTTTTTTGGGATGGTACACAATGGTATGGCGTACCGGCACCTTTATTAACAGTGACTTGTGACATTTGGATGCAGTACACTTCGAAATTTGTAATATTTCATAAATTGTTTTCACATGTTTACCTACTATTCAAATAAGCTTAAAGTTATTTAACTAAATTTGAATTTTTCATTGTCTATTGTTAAGATATTTTCTATATAAAACTTTATAACAATTTTTAGAATTCTAAATTACTCAGTCAGACTGCTGTTTAATGAACTCCTTTTATAGCAAATTTTTTTTGAATTCCCCTTGGAAATTACAATTAAAATAGTTTCCACTGAGCGAAGAAAATTTTCATATAACGAACGGCTTGGGAGAGACTTAACTGGGTACGCACTGTTCGCACTTCTGGCAATTTAGAAAATTAGTGCTGCTACTAAGCAAGAATTGAGAGAGCTAAAAGGATTACCATTCTACAACTTAGTAGTATCCGGTAAAGCCTATCCAACCACCTGTCCCACATATGAAAAAGTCACGCTGGTCAACAGTGAGCAGATCAAGGGGTATTCCCAATGGGTTCTGGTTCACTTTCTACTGCAGCGGTGTCCAACCTTTTCCCATACAGTGGCCATACTCAAAGTTAGAATTCTTTCGGGGGTCACACTGAATGATTTGAGAAAAATTAGTGTGTTACATTTTCCACATCTTGTTACATATAAAAGGAAGTTTCTGTTTTCATGTTACTGTTTTTTATTTTCAGGCTATATATAAAAAATGCAAATTCTTAATACTTTTATGTGTAACAAATCTATGTCACTAATTTATTTTTTTAGATTTTATTAAAATTATAAAAATATGACTTTCTTTTGTTTTTCAAAAAAATACCTTACTTTTTCCTTTAAATGCTCACTTCAGAAAATTTACAACCTGAAAGGATCACTTCCTAAGATGAATATAAGGTGAATAAATAAAAATAATGATACACCTAAAATTGAAAATATTTAAAAATTTTATTAAGTACAATACACGATTACATTTACTAAACAAAACATTTAATGAGAAAATTTTTTTGATTAGTAAAATTTAAAATGCTGTTTTAATTCACTTTCCATGCGAGCCATAGGTTGGACACCACTGTGAACCAACTGTAAGCACCCCATTCGAGAATTAGGAGAGAGTGATTTACTTTTAAACTGACAAATAATCATTTGTTGTTTTGTGGAACTGCATTATTCACATTTTTCCACAAATTTTCCCTATCTCTGTTAATATGGTCACAGCAGCTGAATATCTGAATAACAATGACATTTTGAATGGTTTTAAAAAAAAAAAAAGAAGAAAAGAAAAAATTCGAATTTAAGAACTAGTGACAATATTGATGACAAGAGAACAAAAATGAGGACAACAAAGGTATTAAACCTTCTAATGAAATGTTGGCATTTGTTGAGAATGAAGTTGGAACATTGTCAATTAGGCTTCAGCTAAATGAAAGAGATACAATTCATGCATTTCGAGAATACCTAATCGAAAAGACAGTTTCGGAAAAATTGAACAGCATTTGATGAACACTCTGAGTACAATACCAATTTCATCAAGTGAATGTGAATGAGAATTTTCACAAATGAATCTGATTGTCTGCCCAAGCAGAGCTTCGTTGATGACATAAACAATTTCTTCACTACTATTTCTTAAAATTGTAGGCCCACTGGTGACAGACTTCGATCCAGTAAATATGTCGATTCATGGCTGCTTTGGAAATACCATTCAGCAACAGACACAAACAGAAAAGAAGTCTGCATAGTGTGTTGGATGAGAACTCAATAAAAATTTGTAATATTCTATAAAAACTTTATGAAATTTTTTTACTAATATTTCTTATTATTTTTCACTTATTACTTATTTTTTACACATTTTACTTATTTTTTATATACTTGAATAATAAATTTATGCTTAATAAACTGTGTGTTCATATACTTAATTTGTTATTCCTATTCCAAACACTTTACTACTAAAGTAACAATATCAGGAAATAATTTTTTAGAGTACTGTACTTTTCATGTCTTTTGAATTTTCAATTTTTCCTGATAGCAAAGAATGAGTACCAGCATCTATTTTTGCAAAAAAAGCACTGTATGTAGGTATGTATATATATATATATATATATATATATATATATTTTTTTTTTTTTTCCTAACTCAACCATTAATCTTTTTTCTTTTTTTTTTTTTTGCACACACTGGGGGGGGGGATGCAATGGTGTATAGCATAGATTTAAATACTAATGCATAATAATTAAGCTAAATAAGTAATTAAAGAATATAAAAGATTAATACTAGGATTAGTGTGTACTTAACTGTAGCATTTATGGTTTGTGTTCTTTCTCTTATACACTTACACTCTCATTCATTCTGGCTTTCATTTCATTTGTTTGACTCTTGCTTTCTGCACTGCACTCTCCGGGCACCACAACTTACTGTTATTCTTCAGTTGTGGTGCAAGCCTAGCTGCAAGTTTTTGCAGGCAGGAGAGAATGCAGTGACAGTTTTTGTGTTGTTAGCAAATGTTTGTTAGTATATATAAACTATATAATATCAGTGTAGATACACCATAGTTAACCCATAAAATTAAACTACATATGTAGTGTAAAGGGATCGTTTTAATTATATCTCTTATTGTGGCCACCTTCACGAGATACCAGCTATTGCACTACTTCAAATAAGTAACGCTTCTCTAG
Organism: Mastigoproctus giganteus; assembly: GCF_048544385.1. Taxonomy (NCBI): domain Eukaryota; kingdom Metazoa; phylum Arthropoda; class Arachnida; order Uropygi; family Thelyphonidae; genus Mastigoproctus; species Mastigoproctus giganteus. Next base: position 142,628,970 of record NC_143576.1, read on the forward strand.
TAGAGAAGACTACTGTTATTTATTCTCAGTGGGTATTTGTTCTTAGTTTTTAAATACAGTATCATTCTGTTCACCATGTGGCATCTCTCATATTGTGGAATTAACTTGGCAACTGTGATGGCATGTTTGCATTATTGGATACCTGCCCATCCACTGATGAAAGACCAGCAAGCTTTGAAATGGTGCTGTCTGGGTGGCAGTGCCCACTGAGAATAAATAACAGTAGTCTTTTCTACTAGAGAAGCATTACTTATTAGGAGTAGTGCAATACCAGGTATCTCGTTGTGAAGGTAGCCACAATATGGGATATAATTAAAACGATACCTTTACGCTACATACATAGTTTAATTTTATGGGTTAACTGTGGTGTATCTACACAATATCATATAGTTAATTTAAACCCATATGGAATTATGTCTTTTGCATTTAGTCTTTAAATACAGTATCATTCCGTTTACCATTTGGCATCTCTCATATTGTGGAATTAACTTTGCAACTGTGATGGCATGCTTGCATTACCAGGATGAAAGGCCAACAAGCTTTGAAACGGTACCTACCCACCCACCGATGAAAAGCCAACTAGCTTTGAAACGGTGCTGCCTGGGGAGCCTGATATTCACGGAGTTTCCATGAATAGGTAACAGTCTTCCCCACTGGGGAAGTGTTGCCTATTCAAGGAGTTTATGAGTTTTTGAGTGGTGCCAGTTGAAGGAGTTAGTCCCATTCATTCTTCTACACCATTTCTTTTCTTCCTCTCCTACTATAACTTTCCCTCTACTTTTTGCTTTTCTAAGTCTAATAGGGACAAGTGGATACTAGAGTTATTATCCCACAAATATTTACAACTAGCTTTGAAATGGTGCCGTTTGGGTGGCGGTGCCCACTGAAAATAAATAAGAAAATAAATAAGGAGAGCTAGTCCGATTCAATTCTTCTACACCATTTCTTTTCTTCTTCCTCTCCTACTATAACTTTCCCTCTACTTTCTGCTTTTCTAAGTCTAATAGGGACAAGTGGATAGTAGAGTTATTATCCCACAAATATTTACAACTAGCTTTGAAATGGTGCCGTTTGGGTGGCGTTGCCCACTGAAAATAAATAAGGAGAGCTAGTCCGATTCAATTCTTCTACACCATTTCTTTTCTTCTTCCTCTCCTACTATAACTTTCCCTCTACTTTCTGCTTTTCTAAGTCTAATAGGGACAAGTGGATAGTAGAGTTATTATCCCACAAATATTTACAACTAGCTTTGAAATGGTGCCGTTTGGGTGGCGGTACCCACTGAAAATAAATAACAGTAGTCTTCTCTACTAGAGAAGCGTTACTTATTCAAAGTAGTGCAATACCTGGTATCTTATAGTTTAATTTTATGGGTTAACTATGGTATATCCACACCAATATTATTTAGTTAATTTAAACCCATATGGAATTATGCCTTGTGCATTTAATCTTTAAATACAGTCATTATATATAAAGTAATGTAAGTTATTATTAACTTTGTATTCTTTTGGCCAATTACATTTGTTCTTTCACTCATTCCCATTCACCATAACACTCATTCACTCTCTTTTTCCCTCATGCTTGGTCACTCTCTCTTTCACCAAAACTGACATTTATTCCCTTTTACCATAATTCCTAATTCACTCTTTCACTCAGTGCCCAGCCCATCCATTCTGTCTTTCATTCTCATTCATTCATTCTTCTTTCATTCTACATTGCATCCCCTTGCTACTAGCTTACTAATATTTTTCAGCTATTCTGCTTCCCTGGCTGCCTGTATATCTCCCTCCCCTACATGGTTATTTGGTGTGGGGGGCCCCAGGTTCCTACACATGGCAGAGCAGTCCTGGGAAGGTACCCAGGTCAATCTGGTTTTGTCATGTCAGGTTTCTGTCAGAGCGCAAAATACTGTTATCCTGACAGTTTTTAAGTCATCGTCTGGGCATGGTAGGAGACGCGGGTATTTTTATCTATTGATTATTGTTTAATTGCTGGGAGACTGAATTGCCCTTCTTTGGATAGTTCTGCAAATTTCGAATACTTTCTGGTGAAGGTGGTAAAGGCTTTATAATTTTCCTGTTCTGTGATGAATAGATGTTCTTCTCCCCTGGGAAGGGGGCCAATCTGTGCTCTTAGCTGCATTCTGGGGATGCCATAAATTATACACTAGTCAGACTTTTGTGGATTTATTGGATGATTGTTTTCTACAGCAGCATGTTCGAGAGGCAACCAGAGAAAGTAATACTCTTGATCTGGTTATCAGCAGTGATCATTCATGTATTAGGAATTTGCAGATAAAAGAACCACTAGGTGGCAGTGATCACAGTGTACTGACGTGGGATTTACTTAAAGATTTAATTACCATCAGGGGTAAAGGAAAGGGTTTTTGCTTCCGTAAAGGCGAGTACAGTGGTCTCCGACAGTTTTTAAATTCTGTACAATGGGATCAACTGACGATGTTACCAACAGTAAATTCTAAGTGGGAAGCATTCAAGGAATTAATCGTGGAAGCTACTAAAAGTTTCATACCTATTAAGAAATATTGTTCAAGGTTTAGGCCTAAATGGTTGTCAAATGAACTAATCAGACTCGTAACAGAGAAGAAAAATGCATGGGATGCATTTAAATTATCAAGCGACTCAGAAGCCTATGGCAGATATAAGTTAATCTGTAATCAGGTCACAAAGGAGGTTCGGCAAGCGAAGGCAGATTACGAGAAATCCTTGGCAAAAGATGCTAAGAAAAAGAGCAAGGGTTTCTTTACTTATATAAACTCTAAAAGGAAGGGGATGAATCTGATTGGTCCACTTGACATGGATGGTTCGACTGTTGATGATCCTGCTCAGATAGCAAACAAACTGAATGAGTATTTTGCATCTACATTCACACGTGAGGAATTATTAAGGTTTGAAAATGGCAGAAGGTTATCAAATTGTAGCAGGGTGCTTAATGATCTTGTAATAACTGAGAGCAAAGTGGAAGAGAAATTGTTGAAATTAAACGTAAGAAAAGCACCTGGGGTGGATGGGATCTATCCAGTTATATTAAAGGAGGCGGCAAGGCAACTAAGCAAACCCTTATCCATAATTATGAGAGCATCCTTGGACTCAGGGGAGGTTCCCACGGACTGGAGATGTGCAAATGTATCCCCAATTCACAAAGGGGGATCGAAGGGTGACACGAGTAATTACAGACCAGTTAGTTTAACTTCTGTTCCGGGTAAAATAATGGAGTCGCTGGTTAAAGATGCATTGCAGAATCATCTAGACAAGACTGCAGCAATAATTCAGACACAGCATGGGTTTGTTAAGGGAAAGTCTTGTCTGACAAATTTGATAGGATATTATGATGTGGTTACAAAGGAACTGGATGCAAAAAATAATTTTGATATCATATATTTGGATTTCAGGAAAGCTTTTGACACTGTTGCGCATGGAAGACTATTGTACAAATTGGAGCAGAATGGTATTAAGGGTAAGTTGCTACAATGGATAAAAGGATGGTTAAGTGCAAGAAGACAGAGGGTGGTAATCAATGGGTGCTGCTCTTCTTGGACTAATGTTATTAGTGGAGTCCCACAGGGTTCGGTGTTAGGTCCACTGTTGTTTTGTATATTTATCAATGATATTGATGAAGGTATATCAGGCTTAATGTCGAAGTTTGCAGATGATACAAAGGTTGGCAGGGTTGTTAATGACAGTAATGGCAGTCTGCTACTGCAACAGGATCTAGATAATTTGGGCAGATGGGCTAAGAAGTGGCAACTGAATTTTAACCTTGACAAATGCAAAGTACTGCATATGGGTAGAAATAACCCCAGAGAAACGTACCAACTGTGTGGTACTACACTTAAGGTGGTAGAAAATGAAAAAGACCTGGGAGTAATTGTGCAGTCAGATATGAAGTTCTCTGAGCAATGCAGACAGGCTGCCAGGGCAGGTCATGGGGTTTTGTCAATGATATATAGGAATTTTGCTAGCAGGGAAAAGGAGGTGATTATCCCTCTGTATAAGGCAATGGTCAGGCCACGCCTTGAGTACTGCGTACAGGTCTGGAGACCTCATTTTAGGAAGGATGTAGATTTACTTGAGCGGGTACAGAGAAGGGCAACAAGATTGGTGAGGGGAATGAAGGGATCCTCTTACCAAGAGAGGCTTAAGTTCTGCAAATTGCAGTGGCTGGAGACTAGGCACCTGCGCGGTGATCTGATTGAGGTATATAAGGCCTTGAATGGATTGAGCACGCTGAATTCTGATGGGATCCTTCCACTTCTCCAGATTACGAACCTAAGGGGGCATAAATTCAAATTAAGAAAAGACAGATGTAGAATAGATGTGCGGAAATTTGCCTTTAGCCAGCGAGTGGTTAATTGCTGGAACAAACTTCCATCTGTCGTTGTGGAAGTTGATAGCTTGAATAAATTTAAGGAGGAACTGGACAGGCATTTGGAGGGAATGGTGTGATTTTTTTTTTTTTTTTTTTTTGGCTGATGCTGCATAAGCTCATACATTTGCTTTCTTGCATCACATGCCACTACTACTACTACTACTACATTCATATAGAATTTGTGCCCAGTCTTCACTCTCGCCACAGGAGCAGTTTGGGTCATCAGTCAGCCCCAAGGAGGTTTGCGGCGCCTCCGTAGCCAGGTGGGAAGGAGCAGCAGTGCGTCGCACACGCTTCTTGATTAGACCGGGGTTCGAGCCCGTCACCACCAAATACGGAGGATGCGGAAAGGTCAGGGAATGAACACCGCATATCCCGGAGCAATATGGCCTTAGTTGCTAATGCTCCTAAAAACCAAATAACATAACATAACATAACCAAGGAGGTTAGTTTTGCCTTTAGGGAGCCATGACCTGTCAATATAAGTGTTGAAAAAAGTCCAGGGGCATACCACTTAGGTGGCTTTGGGCTAACCATTGCCACCCATGGCAAAAACATTTTGGTAACCAGCAGAGGTGTATTGTTAAAAAACAATAGTACCAGAATGTTCATTGATTAACTACAAATAGTTACCTATGCTTTTTTCATTTGCAAAAATAAATAAGTCAAAGATTAGAATATTTGTTCAGTATTTATTAATAACTATTAAATAAAAATTTTAAAAGTAAAAAACAAAGACACAAAATTAAAAAAATCAGAAAACAAAAAATGAAAACAAAAACTACAAAATAATATAAAAAATATAGTTCAGAAGAATCAGAAATTTCCATACAGGATCGATTACATATTCTTGTGTGACTGCCCTTTTTGTTTGTTGCATCCCCTTGCTAACAATGAAACCACAACCAAGTTCGGACATAAAAATTTGGATTCCATAATTCTAATGGTGGACCATGTAGTTTAATAAACAAGAAACTTGCCGTTGTTGGATCTCTTTATCTAACACATTAGGCTTAGAGGGGTACAAGTATCCTGTGTGTTCTCAGACACTCAGCCTAAAACACTGATGGATCCAATATCTCTCTATTACAGAAGATTTAGGAGAAGTCCGGATGGCCTGCCTCCCTAAAATCCACTCATGCACACCTTCTCGATGGTAAGCCCTGTTATGTCACTTAGGTGGCAACGAACGTGTAGAGTGGTTCTCTTCAAGACGCCTGGTCAGCATGAAGAGGAAAAGACCAAACCCTCCAGCATATGAGAGCACAACAATACAAATGGCCCTCAGTCCCCAGCAGCTTTCACTCTCCCTCTTACGGCAGCGAGAGGAACAGAGTGGAAGCAGAGGGTGCTAAGAATCTCTGGGTACGACCAGGCTGCCATGCACGGAAACTGAACTTGGCCTGTTATAACGTACGATCGCTCATCGGTGAAGACAGGATATTAGAGCTGGAAAAGGAATTAGAAAATGTGAATTGGAATATCATCGGTTTGGCTGAAACAAGAAGAAGAAATGAATCACTTATAAGTTTATCAAGTGGAAATCTGCTGTACACCAATGGAAACAGTGAAAGGAGTGAAGGTGGAGTTGGGTTTCTGGTCCATAAAGATTTTAAAAACAACATTTCGGAATTCAAAAGTACATCACCAAGGGTGTCAAGACTAATACTCAAGATTTCTAAGAGGTACAAGCTAAAGATTATAATGATTTATGCACCAACATCGAGCCATGATGATGAAGAGGATGAAGAAATGTACACCGAAATTGAGAGTCTTCTAGATGAGCAGAAAACCCACTACACTATTATTATGGGGGACTTCAATGCTAAGGTTGGAAAAAGGCAAAACAGCGCAGAAAGAGGAACTATAGGAAATTTTGGTTGGTGAAAGAAATAAAAGAGGTGAAAGATAGGTGGAATTTGCAGAATCTCAAGGACTGTCGGTAATGAACACTTTTTTCAAGAAAAGGGTGAACAGAAAGTGGACATGGAAGAGTCCAAATGGATTAACAACTAATGAAATCGACTTCATCCTCACTAACAGAAGATATATTGTGAATGATGTTACCGTCCTGAATAAGGTAAATGTTGGAAGTGATCACAGAATGGTAAGATGTACACTTGATATAGATGTAGGAAAGGAAAGGAAAAAACTGACTCGAGTAAATAATACAAAGGTCTTTGAGATAACAGAGGAGGAGAAAAAGCAGTATGTACTGGAACTCAAGAACAAGTTTGAGCTTCTGCAGACTGCTCAGGACCAAGATATCGACGAGGAATATTACAACTTTCTGAAAGTGATAAAGCCCAAGAAACCTATAGGGAAACAGAAATCCAAAGAAGAAAAAATTAGTCAAGAAACACTTGTCATGATGAACCAAAGACGACAAATGAAGAGCAAGAAAAACACTGACAGGGAGAAAATTGAGTATACTGAGTTATGCAAAGCCATTAGAAAGAGACTCAGAGAGGACATAAGAAGATTTAACACAAGAAAAGTAGAACAAGCATTAAGGGAAAACAAAGGATTTAAATCAGCAGCCGTGGCAGTAATACAGAAAGACAAATGATACTGAAACTGAAGAATAGCGATGGTGTATTTATAAACAGCAGAGAAGGCATAATTCAAATAGCAGAAGACTACTATAGAGAATTATACAAGGAGCGAGGGAATGATACCAGCAGTGGAGAAGATGGATTGCAAAGTACCAACACATACAACATACCAGATATTCTTCCTGATGAGGTAGAACATGGATTGAAGAAAATGAAGAATCGGAAAGCCCTGGGGGAAGATGAAGTTACTGTAGAGTTGTTAAAATTGGGAGGAAGAGACATAACACAAAAACTGGCAAGGCTCTTCACAAAGTGCATTAGAAAAAGTGTGATGCCTAAGCAGTGGAATAATGCAATCATAGTTTTGCTGCACAAGAAAGGAGATAAATCAGAAATTGGAAATTATAGACCAATTAGCTTGTTATCCTACATCTACATGTTGTTCACAAGGGTCATTACTAACAGATTAGAAAGAATACTTGATGAGAATCAACCGAAAGAGCAAGCTGGCTTTAGGACAGGATTCTCAACTATGGATCACCTTCACGTAATATCACAGCTAATGGAGAAAGCAAATGAACATAAAACACCATTATGCCTGGCATTTGTGGTTTATGAAAAGGCATTTGACTCCATACAGCATAAGGAAATGTTTCGGGCACTGGAAAGACAAGGCATAGATACCCCATATATTATGATTTTGAAGAAAATACACGAGAGTGCTACCTCCTTTATTAGACTAGACAAAGACAGTAGGAAATTTAAAATCGAGAAAGGAGTTCGACAAGGAGACACAATATCTCCGAAGCTGTTTACTGCTGCCCTTGAGGAAGCTTTCAGAAGATTAGACTGGTCGCAGAAAGGAGTCAATGTGAACGGAGAGTACCTAAACCATTTACGATTTGCAGATGACATTGTGGTCATAAGCCACGATCCCAAAGAATTAGAGGAAAATCTTAATCAGTTATGCGCAGTTAGTAAGGATTTTGGACTAAAGATGAATATGGCTAAAACAAAAGTAATGATGAACAAGTATGCCACGGAAAGGGAAATAATGATTGAAGGAGCAGTAATTGAAAAGGTGGAGTCATATACTTATCTGGGACAAGTTATCAGCTGTAATAATGATAAATGGCTGGAAGTCAAGAGAAGAATAAATTTTGGATGGATAGCATTCAGGAAATATAGTCACATACTGAAGAGCAATATCCCAGTTTGTCTGAAACGTAAAATAATGAATCAATGTATACTTCCCACCATGACTTATGGAAGTGAAACTTGGGCACTCACCAAAAGAATGGAAGAGAAGCTGAGAACTACACAGCAAAGAATGGAACGAATTATATTGGGAATCAGACTGTTAGATAAGAAGAGAAACACATGGATTAGGCAGCAAACTCAAGTAAAGGACATTCTTATCAAAACTAAAGAACTAAAATGGTCTTGGGCAGGACACATAGCTCGAAGACATGATGGCAGATGGACTAAGAAAATAACAGAATGGTACCCATGAGGAGCTAGAAGAAAACCTGGAAGACAAAGGCGGAGATGGATAGATGAAATTCATGAGTTTTTGGGTAGTAAATGGATGGCCACTGCTCAAAACAGAAGGAACTGGAAAGTTGCTGGAGAGGCCTTCATCCTGCAGTGGATTGAAAGTGGCTGATGATAATGCCATTACAGGATCTGCTGTATTGTAAGTTGACTTCTAATCCTAAAAGACAAAGCTACTACTTTGTCTTTTAGGAATAATGGATCACATACAATTGAAGCAGAATGGCAAGTGAAAGATTCTACAAATATATTTGCTATATCCTCCTGTCTGTTCCAGATGATGACTGGGAAAGATGTTGAGAAACTTTCCAGTAAGGCATCTAATTTTTAGCCAGATTAGTCCTGCATCTGTGTTCGTTGGAGACAGGAGGAAAACCAGATTCAAAATTCTTTCTTAGCTTTCTGCCTGATGTAACGGCCATGTGCTTTAAGCTCTTGTGATTTTTATGATTGGCAGTGGTTAGTTTCCTTTGAAACTGATTCCATACCACGTTCTTTTCTCACTTTGTATCATTACATGTGGAATTCTGCCAGTAGTTGGTCAGTATGTGTATTTGAGGTGTGCAGTATGGCAGGAGCAGCAACAACTAATATTTGTTCTGTAATGTGTTCAATGGCATCATCTCTAGATTGAGAAGAATATTTATTCCAGTAAATAATTTTATGAATTTGAAGTGCTGGTCAAGACAAAGGCAGATATTGTTGGGATATCAGATACATGGTGTCACACAGATATAAGCAGTGCAGAATTGGAATTTTGGGAGTACAATGTGAACAGAAAGGATATACACAGGGTAGGAAGGGAGGAGGGGTCATGCTGTTAGTTAAGACTTAAAATCTAAGGAAGTGCATCCAGTTGAGACAAGTAGACAGTGCAATGTTGAGTCAGTTTGGTATGACATAAACACTGGGAAAGGAAAAATGAGAGTAGGAATGGTTATAGTCCTAAAGACTCTGATGAGTACAACGAACAGTGTGCAGAGAAATAGAGTGGGCCAGTAATGTCTTGTAATGGGGGATTTTAACTTTCCAGATATTGACTGGAACTTGTGGATTGGTCACTCACACGCTAGCAAGACTTTTGTCGATTTATTGGAGGATTGTTTTCTACAGCAACATGTTTGAGGGGCAACCAGAGGGAGTAATACTCTTGATCTAATTATCAGCAGTGACTATTCATGCATTAAGAATTTGCAGATAAAGGAACCACTAGGTGACAGTGATCACAGTGTACTGATGAGGGATTTACTTAAAGATGTAACTACCATAAAGAGCAAAGGCTTTTGCTTTCATAAAGGTGACTACCGTGGTCTCAGACAGTTTTTAACACATTGATTGCCAAATATGAGTTAACTCGTATTTGGCTATCTAGCCCAGAACGCTGCCTACAAATTAACTCGGACTGGTATGACTTGCCTTTCAGGTGCAGTTACAAGTATATTTGTAGCAAATATGTGCAACTGATGGATAGTTGGCTTCTGGGATAAGAATGAAAAATCAACCACGTCATCAGAAAACAGAAAATTTATTCACAAAAAAAAAAAATATTTTATTTACAAGTACATAAAGAAAAGTGTATTACTAAAACTCACGATAATATTATAGTGTTTATTTATGATATTTCTTGAAATATTCTTCTACATAATGAGTAAGCTTTTCTTGTCACACTGGACAATAATAGCGTGTTTCTCAGCGTTTTTTATTTCTGATACATACTCAACACGGCTTAGTCAGATGTGCTTTTTTTTCAGTTGGTGGTATAGCCTCTAAATAATGAATTTCGCGTTCAGACCTAATCTTCTTTGGAATGTTTAGAATTTTTTCTCCAATCAAAGATTCAATGAATGTTTCTCTGAATTTTAGAGATTTTATGGTGGAACCTATAACTTGATGGAAAAGGATGTATACAGTGAAACTTCCCTTTAACAGACAGCCATGGGGAACGAAAATGTGTCCGTTAGAGAGAAGTGTCCGCTAACAAGAAGTCTGAGGGAGAAAAAAAAATGAAAGAAAGAAAAATCGTTAAACGTTTAATGTAAAATTAAATAAAAATATATACAGATTTTGAACAATATTTTTGTAAATAATATACAATTACATACACAAGAGATAAAGAAAAATCGTTAAACGTTTAATGTAAAATTAAATTTAATTATATACAGATTTTGCACAATATTTTTGTAAATAATATACATACAATTGTGTTATGCATATTATGACTTTATCTTAAGAAAAATACATACAGTAATCACTTATTTTCTTCTGCACCTTCTTCCGGCTGATAATTTTGTTTTCAACATTTGTTTGGAGTGAAGAAACCATCGAAAGTCCTTCAGTATCTTCTTCAGCGGCGAAAAACATTTTTAAACGATTGATTTGTATGAGCACTTCTTCTATTTTCATCGGTGGATCGTCGTTAATATGTTCTTCGACAGAATGACCTCCTTCCATTTCTTCATCCTCATGAGGAACTTCTTGAAAAATATCGATGATAATGTCGTCGATATCTAGACCACCATCTTCTGTAATGAGGTTTGAGTCTATATCTTTGTAGCCAGGGTCACTTGTAGCGGAAGTATCGTACATTATCAATAGATGTTGAAGTTCTTGTTCTTCTTGGTGCTCCACATTGCTGTTCACAACTTCAATTTTTGTGTTTGAGAAGCCAGACTTTACAAAACAGTTCACGACAGTTTGTTTTCTAATTGTGTTTACTGAAGAGGAAATCCACTGAATCGCATCTAGGATGCTGATTTTCTTTGCAAGGTCACTCGCACGTGTTACATCGTTCATGTTTGCAATGAGATGTCTTAAAACACGTTTTCTGTAGTGAAGTTTAAAATTTTTTATTATCCCTTGATCCAAGGGCTGACACTCTGCAGATGTGTTTGGTGGCAGAAAAATGATTTCAATGTTGGACAATTCAATGTGCGGGTGAGATGCAGCATAACCATGAAAAGAATAATTTTTCTGTTTTGACGAATCATGTTTTGGTTAAAGTGACTTATCCATTCGCTCATGATATCTCGTGTCATCCACGCTTTTTTATTAGACTTCCAGTCAACATCCAAAAGATTCAACTTTATGCCCTTGAAACAAAGAGGATTTTGTGGATTTCCTATAACAAGAGGTTGTTCAAAGTCTCCCAGCATATTTGTACACAATAGTACAGTCAAGCTTTCCTTAGAAATTTTTCCGCCCTGGCACTTTTCGTTTTTTAGACTCATTGTGTTTTCAGGAAGAAAACACAACCCTGTTTCGTCACAGTTGTAAATATCCTTAGCTTCAAAATCACGACATAAATCTTCCAATTTGACGGTCCACTCTGTTACAACCCCAGTATCAACAGATCCACCTTCACCACTTACGGTTTTCCAAGAAATTTTATGCCGAGTTTTGAACTTGTCTAACCATCCCATAGAAGCTTTGAACTCATTTACTCCCATAGATTTCGCAACCTCCAAAGCCTTTTCCCTAATAATAGGCCCATTAATGGGAATATTTTTAGCACGTGCGCGACAAATTTGAAGTCCAACAGTTTTCGGGAATGATTTTTGAACCTGATCATTTACGTGTTGCCAAAATTGTTTGAGCAGTTAATTTTTTTTCTTTTGGATGTCGCTTACCTGCGTCTTCCCGATTTTGAATTTTACAGCGAGATTGCGAACACTATTTTTTTGCAGATCATACGCATTAATGAGTTCGACTATCTTTTAAAGTTAAATGTTTACGAGAAGACCACTGTGCACTTCACACGACACTGAACAAAACTGAAAACTGAAACTGAAAAGACGAAAGGCCGACCATATTCCCCACCTCCCTGCACACACACAGAATTCATCAGAAGTTTTACACGTGCCTTAAAATTCTTGAAAAAGGGTTTGGAACTGCGACGTAAACCTTGATAAAATTCAGAGAATCGGAAATAGAAAATAAACACACGATTGAGGCAATACGTGGAAGAAACGTTCCTAGAAAAAGGGCCGTGAGCTCGCCCGCTGTCCGTTATGGGGAGATCAAATTAAGTGCTAATCTAAACGAAACAGTGCAGATTGCCTGTCCGCATCCGTTACAGAGAATGTCCGCTAGACAGAAGCTGCAAACACGTTAAAACCAATGGAGGTGAGTAAGGGAATTTGAAAATGTCTGTTGTAGAGAGATGTCCGTTAACGAGAGGTGTCCGTTAGGAAAAGTTTCACTGTATATATTTCTAAAATATGTAATGTTTTAGTTTCAGCTATCTGATGGTTTTTCTTAGCGCTGAATAATATGAGAGCATTTGATCTGATTGATCTACGCTGGACATTCCGCTAATGTAATCTCGAATTATGTTGGGTTTTATCAAAATTTTTCCATTTCTGTTATGTACCTCGACCATTTCAACAATGAATTTGTTAGAAATAGTCAGGACTTCTCTTTTATCCCTCCACTTACAAACTACAACAGGGCCATTTCGTTGCCATGCAACTTCTCCTTTCTGCAAATTTTCTCATCACCAGATCTTTTGGATTTTATTTTCTGTTGGTGCGTAATGTCCACATACATAAGTCTTTCGAGCAGACAACAATTTCGTCAGAGCAACAGAATTATAAAAATTGTCCATATAGACTACATATCCCTTGTCTAAGTAGTCCTCAAGCAAGTATAGCACAACTTCAGCAGTATGACCTATGTTTTGTTCAGTTTCTTCTGATTTATCTGAGTAAATTTTTATTTTCATAACAAGACCGGTGGATTTGCACAGTTCATAAATTTTGATTCCGTGTTTGTGCTTTTTATTTTTTATGTACTGGCATAAATTCAGTCTCCCATGCCACAACATTATTGATTCATCAATACAGATGTTTTTATTCGGTACGTAATTATTGCGCATAACATTATTGAAATGATTCAAAATTGGTCTTACCTTGTATAGCCTGTCAGCAGATTGTAATGAGTTATCTACGAAGTGAAAATATCGTAATATCAACTGGAATCTATTTTGACTCATGAATGATCGCCAAAACCATTGTAGAATGCACTTTTACTCCAGTAATGCTCTATTGAAGGAAAAGAACAAGGATCCATTTGTAACAAAAGTATAAGAAACACTGTCATTTCTGAGATGTCAGTGTCCTTCCATTTTGACGACCTGGCATTTTTTTTTTGCGATTGTCCACATTTTTCAATTTCTTGCCTAGCATATAAATTAGTTTGTTCCACTAATAATGTAAGAAATTCTGAAAAATATAGCTCTAACAATTTTTGTACACTAAGTTCTGTTTTGTCCATTTTAAAACCAACGTCAAAAATATTTTGTGGAGGATCTTGTGCTATTTCATTCCACAAATTATTATCATTATTTGATGTACTTGCCTGCAGAGAATTAGGATTATCTTCAGGCTAGGAGCTGGCTTCATAATTGTCACTGTTGGAACAAGAACCGAACAGTTTGTTAAAAATCTCTTCAATTTCGGAGCAACTCATATTTGCATACAGCTCAAGCTCTGCATCAATCAGTAGTCTCTTCTTATCCACGGCACAGTCTATGTCACTACTACAGATCTATGCATGGCACTGACTCATATATGGTGAATTCTACAGGTAACAATACGTCTCGAGTTAACTCGTAGTTGGCTGCTGCGAGGAATTTTCTATTACACACATCATCTACAAAAAAATACAGTAAGCTTTTTTGGGAGTCTTGGTGATGAATATATATTATAATTTGGGTTTTGAATAATTTAACATGCCTAACTCAGATTGGTGTTGGAGACCGTTTACCCAAATAAGCCATAGCAGTCACATGTTAAATATCCATTTTAAAATCAATAATATATAGAACGGCTAAATCATATTACAAAAAGACTAAACTTATCGCTAAGGTTTGCGTATTAAATTCTACACAGTGGGATCAACTGATGATGTTAAAAACAGCAAATTCTAAATGGGAAACCTTCAAGGAAATAATCTTGTTGTTGCTATTATTGTTATTTGGTTTTTAGGGGCATTAGCAACTAAGGCCATATTGCTCCGGGGATATGCGGTGGTCATTCCCTGACCATTCCGCATCCTCCGCATTTGGTGGTCACTGGCGTGAACCCTGGTCTATCAAGGAAATAATCTTGGAAGCTACTAGCTTGTCATACCAACTAAGAAATACTGTTAGTTGGTATGACAACTAAGAAATACTGTTCAAGATTTAGACCTAAATGGATGTCAAATGAACTAAGAAGGCTCGTGGCAGAGAATAAAAATGCATGGGATGCATATAAAATTATCAGGTGACAGAGAAGCCGATGGCAGATATAAGCTAGTCTGTAATCAAGTCACAAAGGAGGTCAGGCAAGTGAAGGCTGATTATGAGAAATCCTTGGCAAAGAATGCAAAGAAAAACAACAAATACTTCTTTATGTAAACTCTAGAAGAAAAGGGATGAATCAGATTGATCCAATTGATATTGGTGGTTCGGCTGTTGATGATCCTGCTCAGATAGCTGACAAACTGAATGAATATTTTGCATCTACATTTACGCATGAGGAATTCTGCAAGGAAGGGGAGGACTAAACTATAACAGGGAGCTAAATAATTTTGTAATAATGGAGAGAAAAGTGGAGGAGAAATTGTTGATTAAACATAAAAAAGGCACCTGAGGCAGATGGAATCTATCCAGTTATATTTAGGAAGGCCATGAGGGAAGTATTAAAAACCCTTAGCCATAATTATGAGAGCATCATTAGATTCACGGGAGGTTCCCATGAACTGGAGGTGTGCAAATATATCCCCAATTCACAAAGGGGGTTCAAAGGGTGAAACCCCTTTATATAGGCCTGTTAGAAGTGTTGCAGGATCACTTAGACAAGGCTGCAGTAATAGTTCAGACACAGCATGGGAGGTCTTGTCTGCCAATCTGATTGGATTCTACGATGTGGTCAGAAAGGAACTGGATGAAAAAAATAATTTTGATATTATATACTTGGATTTCAGGAAAACTTTTGATACTGTTGCACAGGAAAGACTGTTATACAAATTGGAGTGGTATGGCATTAAGGGCAAGTTGCTACAATGGATAAAGGGTTAGTTAAGTGAGAGACAGCAGAGTGGTAATAAATGGACACTGCTCTACGTGGGCTAATGTTATTAGTGGAGTCCCCCAGGGTTCAGTGCTGGGTCCATTGTTGTTTTGTTTATTTATCAATGATATCGATGAAGGTATATCAGGCTAAGTGTCCAAGTTTGCAGATGATATAAAGGTTGGCAAGGTTGTTAATGACAGTAAAGACAGTATGCTACTGCAACAGGATCTATAAAAGTTAGGCAGATAGGCTGTGAAGTGGTAACTGAATTTTAACATTGACAAATGCAAAGTACTGCAAATGGGTAATAGTAACCCAAGAGAAACATACCAACTGTGTGGTAGTACACTCAGGGAAGTGGAGAATGAAAAATAGCTAGGTGTAATTGTGCAGTTAGATATGAAGTTCTCTGAGCAGGTCATGGAGTTTTGTCAATGATATATAGGAATTTTGCTACCAGAGACAAGGAAGTGATTATCCTCTTGCATAAGGCAATGATCTGACCACACCTTGAGTACTGCATACAAGTCTGGAGGCCTCATTTTAGGAAGGATGTAGATTTTCTAGAACAAGTATAGAGAAGGGCAATAAGATTGGTGAGAGGAACAAAGGGGTGGTCTTGCCAAGAGAGGCTTAAATTCTGCAAGTTGCAGCATTTGGAAACTATACACTTGCAAGGTGATCTGATTGATATGTATAAGGCCTTGAATGGTTTGAGTAAGTTCAATGCTGATGGGATGCTTCCACTTGCTCAGAGTAATAACCTTAGGGGGCATAGATTCAAATTGAGCAAAGATAGTTATAGAATAGATGTGTGGACGTTTTCCTTTAGCCAGCAAGTATTTGATTGCTGGAACAGACTCCCATCTGTTGTGGAAGTTGATAGCTTAAATAAATTTAAGGGTGAACTAGGCAAACATTTGGAGTGACCAGACGGGTGAAATGGGAAGGTTTTTTTTTTTTTTTTTTAATTTTTTGGCTGATGCTATATAAGCTTGGTTTCTTGCATGGTTTCATATGCCTCAACTAATGCTAAATTACTGATAAGGATCTCCACGCAAAAAATTATAGGGAAACAGTTACTATATAACAGATTTTCTAAAATTCTCTAAACAAATTCTGGAAATAATGAGTAGTAGCATATCATGAGGTCTACAGTAACAGTAATAGTAATAGTGTATTTGCCCTATAGTGTAAGGAGGCCACAGGCCTTTGCTGCACTGGCCAAAAAAAAAACAAGTAGATAAGAAAATACATATTATGTGTGTCCCTCTTCACATAGGTAGCTATCCACTTGACCTTTGAATTTATTCAAAATGTCAACTTTAACTACCTGGAAGGGAAACTTGTTATAGCAATCAACAACTTGCTGGCTAAAAGAAAACTTCCTACAATCTAGTCTAAACCTCTTCCCCTGTAATTTAAATTTATGGCCACTAGTTCTGGAATTCTTTATAACAGTAAAAATTCAACCTTCATTCATTTTAATAAACCTTCTCAGAGCCTTATAAACCAATCAGGTCACCTCTGAGGTGCCTATTGCCAAGCTCTGTAGCCCAAATAATCGGAATCTTTCCTTGTACAGTCATCCTTTAGCTCTCGCAATGTGAGTTGTCTATCTTTAGACCCTTTCAAATGTGGTCTTACAATTGCCTTATACAATTGGATTATAATCTCCCTATCTCTACCAGATAATGTTTGATAAATCATCAATAGCACACTCCATGGGTTTTTCTGGCTGCCCATTTACACTGCTCAGAAAACTTCACATATCTGCTTGTATCATAACCCCCAGATCCTTTTCTTCCTCTACTTATTTTAGGGTTGCTATTCCCCAAGTGTAACATCTTGTAACTGCATTAAAAATTGGTTTCCAGTTTTCTGACTATTTTTTAAATCTTTTTGCTATCCTGAAAGAGCACTGTTTGGCACTGATCATTAATAACTCTCCCAATCTTTACTTTGTCCGCAAAATTTGATACCATGCCTTCTATCCATTCATCAATGTCATTTATGAAAATCAGAAACAAAGTAGTCCAATCCCTGGAGGACCCCACTTGTATTATTACAACAATCTGAAGAATATTTATTAATCACAATCTTCTGCTCTGCAACCACCCAGAAATTAAAATCTTTCCAGTAATTCCAACATCTTCCAGTTATACAGTAACCTCTCATGAGGGACTGAGTCAAATGCTTTCCTAAAATCCAAAGAAATTATGTGGAAATTGTGCCCTACATTCAGTTCATGAGTGTGTCAAAATAGCCTACCAAATTAGTTAAACATGATTTTAACAAAATCATGCTGTGTGTTCTTCAGAATCCCATAACTATCTAAATGTCCCTGGATTGCACTTTTAATCATTGGCTCTAAGATTTTCCCTACCACTGAAGTCAAACTAATCTTATGATATTTTATCAAACAGTGATCTGTAATTTCAAAATCACTAATTTCATATGCTTCAGCCTCACTCACACAGCCTCACCTCAGCCTGAAGGGTTTTTCCATCAGTAAAGAGAAATACAAAGTACCTATTCTGTTCATCAGCAACATTAGCTAGGTTATTTAAGCAACATTAGCTGGGTTATTGGACGGATCCCATCAGAATTCAGGCTTTGAATGGGTTGAGCATGCTGAATTCTGATGGGATCCTTCCACTTGTTCAGATTACAAACCTAAGGGGGCATAAATTCAAATTAAGAAAGGACAGATGTAGAATAGATGTGCGGAAATTTGCCTTTAGCCAGCGGGTGGTTAATTGCTGGAACAAACTTCCATCTGTCGTTGTGGAAGTTGATAGGTTGAATAAATTTAAGGAGGAACTGGACAGGCATTTGGAGGGAATGGTGTGATTTTTTTTTTTTTTTTTTGGCTGATGCTGCATAAGCTCATACACTTGCTTTCTTGCATCACATGCCACTACTACTACAAGGGTCCAATCTGATTCATTTTCTCCTTTTCTGTATTCACATACATTTTACCCCTCATCTGCATTCTTTGTTCTTTTAGTCAGTGCTTTCTCATATACAGCCTTGGCCTCCCTAACCTTATTTGTGTGAATTATGAGTACTATTACATTTTTTTTTTTTTTTTTTTCATTTTTATTAAAAAGCAGTCCCTAAGCCAGAAAACTGGCAAATCCACTATACAAATTATACACATATTATATACAAGTAATCATAAATTACAAGGTCATATAAAACAAGTTGATAAAATTCGATTAGTCATTCTCAATCAGAATATCACACGTGCAGACAACAAATCATATGACATATTAGAATTAAAGAAATATAAGCTGTGCCGAAAGGAACCACAAGACAAAGTATATGACACAATGAGTCATATAATGTGAAATACAACCAAATATGACACAAGGAGTCACTGATCTTATGAAATCAACATGAGATGAAAGCAAACAACAATACAGTCACAAGTAATTGCATAAGCTGTCCAATAAGATTATCCTCTCTACAAAGCAACACAATGACCATCAACTACAAAGTCATATGCATCATTAAGGCAGCATGAAATTAAGGAGATAATTCACAGCGGGACTTCAATAATCCTCATAGGTCCTAAAAGTGCAGGAGATTAACGGCTTGTCATCCAAACTGTTTGATACAACATCATAAGATATTAAATATGGTATAATGAATTGCATTCAATATTAGAGCAGGATGCAATATAAAGAGTGCAAAGCATTATTAAGAGTCAAAAACATTGACTGAGCATCATTAGATATTAGTTATGGTACAAGAAACCATATAAGATATAAGTTACAATATAAGGAACCACATTAAATCAAAAGCAAAAAGTCACATCATGAATCACTGCATATATAATAATCCTCCTCACTTGGTTAAGGAAATATTATTATTATTATTATTATTATTATTATTATCCATATGGTGCAAGGAAGCCTGAGGCTTATGGTGCACCAGCCACAAAAAAAATTCCTGAGTTACACCCTGAGAGAGAGAGAGAGAGAGAGAGAGAGAGAGAGAGAGGAGAGAGAGAGAGAGAGAGAGAGAGAGAGAGAGAGAGAGAGAGAGAGAGAGAGAGAGAAGTAGAAAGGAATCACCAAGAAAGAGAAGAATGATGATATCCAGCTCAGGACCCTGGGTGTGCCAAGCCCATACTCACCAGATGTGAGCCCCTGGGGGTAATAATCACCTGAGAGGGCATAAATTCAAATTGAGGAAAGACAGTTGTAGGATAGATGTGCAGAAGTTTGCCTTTAGCCAGCAGGTGGTTGATTGCTGGAACAAACTTCCATCTGTCACTGTAGAAGTTGATAGCTTAAATAGATTCAAGGCAGAACTAGACAAACATTTGGAGTGAGTGAATGGGTGAAATGAGGGGTTTTTTTTTCTTTTTTTTTTTTTGGCCGATGCTATATAAGCTTGCTTTCTTGCATCATGTGCCTTTACTAATGCTAATGCTAATATATTTCCTGCAGAAACACAGAAAGGAGCAAAATGCAATGCAAGGAGTCATTGTAATAGATTCCATAACATAGATATGTCATGCCCCAACTTGTACCTGTGATAAGCTTCACTACTTTCTGTAGTCCTGTACCTATCCCATGTTGTCTTTTTCTGCTCTATTGGACCAGCCAGCCAGCTCCTCATTCATCCATTTCAGCATCCTCCCCCACTACAATCCTCCTGTGCTCCTGTCGGAAATGGACATAGGTGTGAGAGCCAGCATGAAGTTTTTTCGAGAAAGACTATTATGCATCGCCAGTCGTCTGTCTGCAGCAATCCCCATAATTGGTGATGTCAATTAAAATCACCCAACACACAGAAAGGAGTTAGCAGTTATAGGATAAGGTCATCTAGTTCAGTCAGTGAGCATATATGATTTGGTGAGATACATGTGGACACTAAGCATAAAAGTTATGTTTGTTATTTTGATTTTTAGGAGCATTAGCAACTACGGCCATATTTCTCCAGGGATATGCGGTGGTCATTCCTTGACCTTTCCGCATCCTCCGTATTTTGTGGTCATGGGCTCGAACCCCGGTGTAATCAAGAAGCGTGTGCTATGCATAAAAGTTATTCCAAGCACAAAGTAAGTGTACTGCAACTACCATAAAGAGGTTTGTATGGGAACACATCTGAAAAGAATTTTAGAGAAAATCAATACAGCAATGCCACTGTGTGAAATATGCGTAATGATCCTACCTTGCCTGTACAGTGTGTAGTTTCTAACTTATAGGGATTGTGGGGCAGAGATTCATTTCTTGTAGACAGATGCCTATACAATGGCTGATTAATCAAGTTGCAGATATTGTCAATAGTGCAACGTAGACCTCTACAGTTACATTGAAAGAACTGATCCATGATGTGGCTTTGGAAGAAGAAGATGAATGTGTTTCTGACTGCTTTTTAGTTGTGATCTGTTTATGGTGTTCCAGTTTTAATTTATCCTTTTTTGGGAATATGGCGATATAGAGTTAGTTCAGTTTACATTCCTTCTGATATGTATATCTGTGTTGAAACTGCATATGAATATTTGGGCACAGTGAGTAAAACTTGTTTCTTTGCTTCTTGGTAAGTTACTTTATGTTCTATTTTATACTTTTGTATATTATTTTCTACTTTCCAGATTTTGCAACTTTCAAATGGATGATTACCCTTACAGTTTGGACATACAGATGTTTGTGCCATGCAGTCTATCTGTGTGCGTTCCTTGGATCCACAGTTGGGGCACACTGAGTCCCTTCTGTACACTATTTGAGCATGGTCAAATTTTTGTCATTTGAAATGCCTAACAGGATTAGGGATATAAAATTACATGTGGCAGTTCAGGTATCTGGATTTAACTGTAGCTGGGAGAGTTGGTGTAGAAAAACCAGTATAACACTGCACATAGGAACAAGATTACCATCTTGACTTTAATTCTCCTTGCCCATACAATTTTCTGTTCTTGTAGTTTTAAGACTAATTCTTCTTTGGAACATTTAGTAAGTCCCATTCTGCCAGGATACCTTTAGAGGTATTTGGGGTGGCATGTAGAGTAAACTCTAACAGGAATATCTGCAAATACAGGTGACCCCTGCTTAACGCTGATAATTCATTCTGGAAAAACAGAGCTAAGTGAAACCACGCTAAGCGAGCACCGCATTCCCATAAGGTAACATATGTATTTGTGAGTTGTGGTTGGTGCCATAGGATATTTCCTAATCAGTAATAAACAGTAGTGAAAAGATGCACGAATGTCAGTCAAAATATTTAATATTCAAATATGTGTACATATAAAATATTCTGCATTACATACGTATATAATTATGTGGTAACTACTTACATATCAAAATTAAACTTAAAATTCCAATTAAAATCATGAATTTAATTGATCTAAATTGATTTTAATTGATTTAATTTAATTGATGAATTTAATCCTGAAAAACGTGTCGATTTTGGTTTGAACTTTGGCCCACTTCCAAATAAACTAAAAGGGGTATTAATTTTGAATCCCAGGCAGCATTACCACCCAACAATAAAGTCAACCAATCCTTCGCCACTTTGAAACCTGGCATGTTTTTTTCTTCTTTCAATATGAAACTTCTTTTAGGCATTCGTTTCCAAAAAAAGTCCTGCTTCATCTATGTTAAAAACTTGTTGAGAAGTATATAACACATAATACCCCTCATCAATAATTTTAACAAGTTCTTTTTTTGAAAGTTTCTGTTCCTTGATCTGCACTTGCGGCTTCTCCCTGGATTTTAAATCTGTTCAACCAGCTCTTACTAGTTTTAAATGGTTCCACATTTTTTTTTTTTAGGTGAGTTTTCTTCAGATCATCATATAGGCTAATCTCTCTCTTTATAATATTTAACTTAACTGAATTCTGCATTGGATATTATCTTCAATAAAATTAGTTAAAGTCTCTCTATTTCGATCATAATAGCCGGCCTAGCCCTAGTTGCTTGCAGTGGAACAGCTGTCTTTCCCACTGCTAAAATTAATTCTTTATTTTTTATAATTGTTCTTACAGTTAAACTTGCCAGTTCTAAATTATGGCACACATCCGCTTGTCGTTGACCAGAATCAATTCGCTTCAAAACATCTAATTTAATTTTCAAATTCAGTCTTTTTCTTACATTTATAGTCTTCATACTACATCCAGACATTGTTGCTTTTTCATTCTTATTGGCCATTATTAACTCTTCGAAAATGTAACTGCATTGGTTGCTTTAATTATGATTCAATGTTCGAGTAAACTGTCCGTTACGTACAATGTCTAATACTGTACTGAGTGATGAATAGACTTCGGATAAATGCATATAGTGCAAATATTACAAGCAATATACTTGATCATTTCTTAAAATGTTAATCTCGGAACTACGTAACAAGTCACCATAGTGCAATTAAATTAGCGTGGGAGAAAATTTTACTGAGCATGGGAAAATTTCTCAAGTCGGCGTGGGAAATGTTTTAATGCTGTTTTGCTATTCATTTTCAAGCTATTGACTCCATCAAGTGAAACAATTTCATTAAATATGACAAAAATGCAATCTGTAAAAGAGCGTTATAGTGATTTGTGACAGCATTATAGTCAGATACGGGTTATAATATAAGAACAGCGTTATAGCAAATCAGTGTAAAGTGAACCGGATTATAACGGGGGCCTACTGTACTGAAAGTCAGAGTACAGCTTCAGAGTGTCTGTAGTTAATTTTCTCTATAAGTAGACGTGCAGAGCAAAGTCTTTTGACCATTTTAGGTGATCCAGCAGTTTCTGAATAAGAAATGGTGAAAGTGAATATACAGATTGGCTTGGCTGAGAATCTTTATTATTAGGAAGAGTGGCAATTCCTTTTGGAATACTTCTGTTCTTTGTCTCTTAGGATGGTATGTGTCAAAGTCAGTTTGGTGTGTCCCTGAAGAAACTGAGCCTGGAGGCTCAAGTGATGGATAACTTTTTTTTCATAGTTCTCATTAGTTACTTTTCGCACTTGGCAGGTTACCTTTTCAGCCAAGGTTTCCAGCCCTGCCATGTAGAGGCAAGAGCAGTGCCTAGTGTGACCAAGTGAAGATTGGCAGGTATTGGTAATCAAACTATGAAAAAAAAGATAATAAAAAAATAAAAAGATAACTTTGCTTTCTTGGTTTCTCTTAGTACTTTTGAAACAGGAGCTGATATTAAATAAAAAGATTTCTTAGCAAAAGGAATGTAAAAGAACTAGAAATCACTTTAGAAAATCACATTGAGAGCTCAGAGATCTCACTCAGTCACAAATAATTTGACATCTGTGGACTGTAGCATCATATCTTAATTTATATCATTAGCCAGGCTGCCAAATTTTGTATTTTCTAAAACCTTTGACACTTGATATTTATTCATCAGTATTGATAATAAATATTAGAAACAATAAAGAGCATAGCACTGAATCTTGAGAGATTGCACTAATAACATTAGTCTCTCTCTCTCTCTCTGCCACTCAACAACCGCTTTATCCATTGAAGTAACTTGTGCCACACTGCTCCAATTTATATATAGCAGTCTTTCATGTAGAATAATATCAAAAGTTTTGCTGAAATCTAAGTGTATGATTCTATAATTATTTTTGGGTACAGTTCCTTTGTTACCACATTGTAATAGCCAATCAGATTGTTCAATCATAATTTTCCCTAATAAATCCATGCTGTGACAGCCAGAGAATTGCATTCCTCTCTAAATGGTCCCACATTACTTTAACTAGTGATGCCCTTATTTTCCCAAACATATAATACAGTTCTATATTACAAATCAAAAATAATGCAAAAGTATCAAACAGTAAAACAGCATCTATATCATTTAATTCTTTGAGTAAAAATTTACAAAATCTTGTCACAAAAGTAAATATCATCTGGTTACCTTCAGAAGAACTATCTGATTTCCTTTCTGTTGGGGTGTCATTATTTCAAGCTGATTATAGAGCAGTGGGGAGTCAATACTGATTTGCTTTCTGAGGCTTCCAGAAAATCCAACACCATAACTAGGATAGCTCTCTAGCTCTTCTTTAGAAGCATCTAAAGTATTCTAAAAGAATGGATGAATGAAATTCATATAAACTAAAAGTTAGCATGGGAGATGTATTTTATATATATATATATATATATATATATATATATATATATATATATATATATATATATGAGTAATATGGAAAGAAAGTTAATAAATTGTAACAAGCTGTAACTAATACTTATGGACCAATGCAGTTGCTAGAGCAATTATGCATTACGACCATAATGTGTATAAAATATTTTGTATACTATTGAAAATAATAATATAGAAGGTAATTCAAGCAGACAATACCAAGCTGGATTTAAAGAAATGCAAGGGAGATATATATATATATATATATATATACATAAAACTTATCATTGTCTACCCAAAATCTAGATGACTTCAACTGGGGCCAACCACCCAGACTGAAGGCAAAAAACGACAAGGAGTTCTCTGTTTTGTAATGATCAATATCTGCTAAGATATATAAAATATAAAAAATCCAGAGATTAAGTAATTTGAATCTAAACCAATTAAAGGTAGTTAAAAATTTTTGAATCAAAAGGAAGATATTATAAATGTAAGCATACATTGAACATCGTTGACCCAACAGAGAACGTAATTTAATAATTAAAATAAGAATAAATGTAAAGTATAAGGCATATCTACCGTATCCAGGACATAATGTAACAACTAGTCGTTATGAAATAATAATCCCTCTAGTGAGAATATATGTAGTGAATCCTATGCGATGGATATGGTAAAAATAAATAAATAATTAATTAATTAATTAAAGTTAAGTTAACACAAAGAGAAACATGCAGACAGTAAGAAGAATAAAAACTAATAGAGTAGGAATAATAGAACCTGAACTCCATAAAGGCGAAAATATAGTAGTACAAATAAGAAATAGTTTCTCCTACATCCTCGGATTATCCTAATAATTTTGGAGAAATAAGAACAAAGAGTGTAGGACAGCTTAAAGACAATACAAGATATAAGTTGTGGCTCGGGATTGCCCGGGATCGCAAACCTGTTCCTATAGTACGACCTTGAGCTGAATTTGCATGTCACCTTAGCGTGAACTTAAGTATATACAGTGTGATTATAAAATAAGATAAGATAAAATAACATTTAAAATAAAATAAAATAAATGATACACTATAATTTGCAGGCCGGTGGGTACAAGTTTTCTAAGCCGTAAGACACCAAGAAAGTAAAGTGTATTCCTATGTACATAATATACATGGCTCTAAATCCATAATTATGGTAATTATATTGAAGTAATGGATTCGGAAAATAAATTTTTGAAATTAATTATATTTATCACCTTCCTGAAGTGGTATTTCAGGTAAGCGATAGGGAAATTATTATTCCTCAACTTATTATACAATGCTATTATGTTTGCTGAACAGGTTGTGTTTTTATTGCAAATAGAAGCAATCCTCAGGCATTGGGATAAAATGATAATAGCATGCACTGATTTCGATATAATTATTAACACCAAATCCTATAAACATTGGTAAAATACATAATACACTCTTCAGCATTAAACTTAGTGCACTCAAAGTCCTAAGCAGGAAAGCCAATAATTGTCTTTTGATCTTGTCACCTTATGCACATTATACTAGACATTGTTAAATTCAGAATTAATATTTTGAATATTAACAACCAGAAAACTCTGTCCTTGTCTTATATTTTCAAAACAGAATGATGTATAATTTGGATACACAGAACTATTAACTTAAGTAACAACTTGCTACCTATTAATAACTTACATATTAATATCAGATTTAGATATGCTAAATCAGTGGTTTTCAACCGAAGTGCCATGTAATAATAATAATAATAATAAATGTAAAAATAATAATAACTTAAAGTTATTATTATTTTTTTTGAAATTTATATATTTATTTCATTATAAAAAAGGGTACAATATAAAAGGTACAGTACATTATCCAATGTGCCGTATCTTTTTAATTTTGTTGTGATCTATAATTGATCTTTATTTTGTACCTCTATATAAAGAATAAAATTATTATATAGGTATATATTAAAAGGGTCGAAAACCACTGTGTTAGGTATTTCTTTTGGCCTAGGGTTGCCGTGAAAAAATTACTGGGACAGTAAGGGCGCTGTGAACCGAAAGAAGTTGGGAACCTCTGTGCTAAATCAGTTGGTCTTAAAGCATGTAACTATAAAATAATAGCTACAAACCTTAACAATATTAACATTGGACAGGATACGTGTGTTTGCCACAAGCCTTCATTTCTTAGATAGATAGATCCTAACCATAACCACATTATAACCAGCAATTTAGATATAATCCCATATCCTGAGCTTAGAGATATTTTATCACTTGGTTTTAAGTTTTGACCTAATCTACCTATTAATAAATCAACTTTTAAAAAACTGTTATATCTAGATTTATTAAAATACTGCATAAGATCTGCATACAAATATAACATATTTGTTATATTTGTACAACCAGTTGAGGCATACCACATGTGGCTGTTCACAATGCTAAATATCATATTTAACAAATATAATCCAAATACGGAGAATGCGGAAAGGTCAGGAATGACCACCGCATATTCACGGAGCAATATGGCCTTAGTTGCTAATGCTCCTAAAAACCAAAAAACAAACAAACAAATATAATCAATTGAAATTCATACCGGTTAATCTAAATAATACAAAATTAATAAATAAGTAGCTCAAATAAATACACAAACATTTTGTAATTACTCTGGTTGACAAAGCTGCTTGCAATTATGCAATTATATGTAAGTCATATTACATAGAAATTATTAAAAATGAACTGCAGTCCAGTAGCACATACAAATACATAACATCTTCCACTAATGAAATAATCAAAAAACTAATAGCATTGCATAAAAAATTAAAGTACAATAACCTAAAATATCCATTTATATATGGTATACCTAAATTTCATAAATCACCTATTGCATTTAGATTCATAACATCATGTAGAGATAGTTATGCTAAAATTACAGGTAAAACATTAGAAAAGGTTACTTAAAACTATATTAAATAATGTAAATAAAACTATTATAATAAATAACAACTTACCGATTATAAATGCAATAAAAAATAACAATATTCAGCAAATACAAACATCTGACTTTAACCGTTTATTCACTAGTATCAATCTCGACAATTTAAAAGATGTTCTCCAAAAACTATATTTGGAACATAAAAATGCTATAAAGTTTATTTAACCTACTGGAATACTTTAATAAAATTTATGTATTTTTAAGAATTACGTATACGATGGAACTAACTTCGTTATACTTACAAGTGAATGGCATCCCTATGGGAAGTCCAGCATCCTGCATAATTGCAAACCTCTAAATATATTCTACAGAAAGAACATTCCAAGATAACCTACTTATGTTCAGATACATAGATGATCTATGTGTGTTTAATTGTCCGCATTTCGTTCAGGATTACAGCAAATTATATCCAGAAGAACTTGTATACGAAAAAACTAATAGTTCTGATACTACAGCAAATTACCTGGATCTTTGTATAGAAATATTCCATAATAATATAATTGTAAACATATATAATAAAAGCGTATATAATAATTTCAATGTAGTTGGCCTTACAAACTGGAGATCTAATATATCGAAATCAGTGCATGCTAATAACATTTTATCCCAATGCCTGAGGATTGCTTCTATTTGCAATAAAAACACAACCTGTTCAGCAAACATAATAACATTATGTTTGCTGAACATAATGTTAGAAGAGAGGGCGCTGACTCTCTTTAAAAATTACAGCTGTGAATTACAGGCTCCGAAAAAGTGATGTGTTTGCCATTTTATTTATTTAATTGTTATTTTATATTGTACTTTAAACGTAGTCTTATAGTTATTGTTATGCTGGTTATTTTTATTTTTAATTTAGATAAAGAGTTTTTGTAGATTACTGCTTAATATACGTAAAACCGTTATTTCGTTCGAATCTTGTAGCCATTGTTTTTGTATAGAGTAGTAGGGAAGTCAAATTTTTAATTGTGGTAACTAGGCAGCTCTAACGTATAATTATATAGCATAATACGCATCACTGTATTAGGATTCTATTAGATAGCGTAGTATTGACAATTAGTTAATTAAATGTACTGATCTTATTAATTTAAAATATCATGCCTCAGACTAGAGCAGCAAAGCAACGGGCGCAAAGTGGCAGGAGTGCTGTGACTCGGGGGAGAACTGAGGTGGGGCAATTCTCCAACGCATCACAGCCTAAAAAAATGTGCAACTTGTGAAATGTTTGCCAAACTCTCTGGAACAGAACAGAACATGATCTAGCCAAGGAGGATGTCTTTGTGTGTGTGCCAGGTGCAGAGAGTGTCTAGAAATTAGGCATCAACTCAGCGTTCTACTGGGCGTCTATGAGAGGCCGAGGTGTAGGGTAGATACCCTCGAAGAAATTAATATGAGGGGCCTGTCAAGCTCTCAGCTGCCCAACTCAACGCCAGAGCTCACTCCTGGGCATCAGGCAACACAGCGACAATCTCCAAGGCAGAATGCGCTGGTCCCAAAGGAACTAGTTATTGTTGGTGACTCTATTGTCAGGGAGATGGGGAATATATTGTGTAAAAAGGATAGATGGAACAGGACCAGGGTATGTCTGCCAGGGGCAAAAGTTGATGATGTTGTAAAGCATATATCATCTTTTAAGGACACAAAAGATGATATTGTTGTACATGTTGGCACCAATGACATTAAGAGTAGGAGATCTGCAGATTTACTTAACAAGTACAGGTCAATGTTGCAAAAAAAGTTGTGAGTCAGGGTTAAATTTGAAAGTGTCTGCAATTCTGCGCAGACACGATAGGAGGGAATACATGATGAGAGCCTTGTCAATCAATTCGGCCCTGGTAAGATTGTGCAAGACTCAAGGGGTAGAATTTTTTTCAGCGTGGTCTGTTCTTGTTAACAGGAGAGACTGCTTCTGCAGGGATGGGATACACTTAAATAGAAAGGGTGCAAGAATATTTGCTGATGCTATTGAGGCAGTGTTAGGTGGGTTGGAAAACTGCTAGCTTGGGGGGATTCACAGACTAAAAGGTTAAAAGTAGCCGCAGGCAGAGGCAAAGGTGATTCTTGCACAACTTCTATTAGAATAAGTAGCGACCTGGAGCAAGGGATGCTGGGGGTTTCGGGGACTGATGGCAGTCATCACGAAACAGGTGGGTATACG
This sequence comes from Mastigoproctus giganteus, assembly GCF_048544385.1. Classification (NCBI taxonomy): domain Eukaryota; kingdom Metazoa; phylum Arthropoda; class Arachnida; order Uropygi; family Thelyphonidae; genus Mastigoproctus; species Mastigoproctus giganteus. The sequence goes on from NC_143576.1 coordinate 142,658,750, forward strand.
GGATGTGTTAGGGTAACTAAGAATAAGAATAGGTTCATGTATACTTGCATGTATACCAATGCTAGAAGTATAGTAAATAAATTCGATGAATTTGAAGTGCTGGTCAAGACATCAAAGGCGGATATTGTTGGGATAGCAGAGCCGTGGGGTGTCACACAGATATAAGGAATGCAGAACTGGAATTTGGGGAGTACAATGTGTACAGAAAAAATAGGCACGATAGGAAGGGAGGAGGTGTTATGCTGTTAATAAACATAAAATCAAAAGAAGTGCATCCAGTTGATATAGATGAACAGTGCACTACTGAGTCAGTTTGGTGTGACATAAGCACTGCGAAAGCAAAAATAAGAGTAAGAGTGTGTTAAAAGCCTAATGAATTGAATGAATACAATGAAAAATTGTACTTTTCATCAATTATTTTTAGAGATATGAACGTTTTTAAGAAATTTTCCTATGTAAACTAGTACAGCAATATGCTGGCAGCATATGTTTAGAATAATCGTTTTGATTAGAGCGGAACAAAAAAAATGATATTTTTACATAGTCTAGAGATATTTTATATGTTCTTTTCTCACGTTCCCGATCCCTTATTATCGTAACAATAGCGATGCCATATTAACCACCATCTTGGTTCGGTAACGAGTGAATTGCTTCAAAGCTGTTTAATATCGCATGCTAGCTGAAAATAATTGTCAACTAAGACTGATACTGAATGTATAAAGACGCAGGAATTCGTGGTCATAACTGACATCTAGTGCTGTCCAAACCACAAAACGAGAGATTTTCGGCAAACCTTTTAAGGGAAAAAAAGTCATTGGATCTTGATTCAACAAATATCATTAAAAAAAGGATGGCTCCCTCTATTAATGGAACCACTCAGAAAAACTTTAAGACAAATACTGGAAGTTTTATCAGTGTCTAAACATGCGCCACAATTTAAAGCCTCTCCAACCCTTAAACTCTAAATTTGAACTTTAAACACCAGTACGTGTAGCAGGTATTGTTCACCAGCATATTACAGCCACAAACTGATAAAAGGATTGACAACCCCGATAATCCGCACATCCGATTATCCGGAACCTTTGCTGATATGGATAGCAGAAATCACAAACTGAAGGAAACTCAGCCAAAAGGGCAGGACGACGAGATAACCCCCCCCCCAGCACAACAGGAGGACACAGAAGACGCCTGTCCAGGGACCCCCCAAACACAAAGCAAGCATAAAAACAAAAAGCTGTTAACAGCGAAAATAGAGCGGGGAACACTCTCCCAAACTGAGAATAAGGACACTCAGGTAAATGTCAATGCGAACAAAGAAACAAACAACGAAAAGCAGCAGGAAACTCACCCCCCGTGGATCCCTCCCTACCGTTGGGCACTGTCTATGAAAAGTCACTGGCACTCAAAACAGCACTGGAATCAATATTTAAAGAACCGAATAACAGGATAACCACCTTTGTGAGGTCACAAATCGTCACAATCTTTAACAAGATGGAAACTATCCTTTTCAAGACCTATGTTGAAAATGAAAAGGTCACTGTGAGGCTGCAGGCCTATAAAGACTGTGGGGCAAATAAAACGCAACAGCGTGCTCCCACATATGCCAAAATGCTGAGGAGTAACCAAAATCAGGGAAAACAAACTCAAACCCCAAAAAAGGAAGCAACCTCTCTTGATGACACCCAACTTGGTTGTTATTTGGGGATTTTTTTAGGAGCATTAGCAACTAAGGCCATACTGCTCCAGGATATGCGGTGGTTATTCCCTGACCTTTCTGCATCCTCCGTATTTGGTGGTGATGGGCTCGAACCCCGGTCTAATCAAGAAGCGTGTGCTACGCACTGCTGCTCCTTCCCACCCGGCTGTGGAGGTGCCCCAACTTGGTTGTGCTTAGACCTGTGGCCACAGATGGCCCCCAGGAAAAGAGAACTAGTGAAAAAATAAAGACAACTGTGATGAAGGAACTAAAGGATGACCTCAAAGCTACTAAGATAAAGTCCATCCGGAAAACAAGGAATGTAAGACTCGTTATTGAAACGGAGACACACACAGACGATAATGGATAACCCAAAAATTGCCACATAGGGTTTGACTGCAGAATTGCCAAAAAAGAGAGGACCTGCTATCATTGTCTTTGACACAGACAAAGACCTAACCCCGGAACAGTTAGCCACAGAGATCATAAACAGAAATCTGAGACCGATGCCCCAACAACTACAGGAACAGCAAACCGTGGTGCAGCACAGGTAGTCCATCAGATCTAGGGCAGGACCAAACAGAAACTGGGTTCTAGAGCTGGCCCCGACTGTCTGGCAGTAACTAAAGAATCAAGAGAGAATCTACATTGAATGGGGATCCCACCAATTCTGGGAACATGTGGCAATCCTAAAATGCTTCCGTTGTTGTAAATACAGCCACACAACCCATACGTGTACAGAAACAGAATCAACCTGTAGTCACTGCTCTGGCAGGGGACACGAATATAAAACATGTCCAAACAAGGAGCAAGATCCAATCTGTAAGGCAGGAAAATGGACCATTCGCATTCTATCAGAGACACGAACTGTCCAGTTTATCTTAAAGTAAAAGGGTTATACCAGTCACGAACCGACTATGGAGAGACGCCCTAAAGAGTACAACAGATCCAAAATTGCAATAATACAGCATAACGTGCAGAGAGCTAGACAGTAGCCTAGCAACTTATGGTCATAGCAGACGAGGAAGCAGCTGACGTCCTACTACTACAGGAACCATATACCCACTCAAAACGAGTGTGCGGATATCCGGCTGCCTACAAAATAGTCCATGACGAGAGTGACACCCCTTGGGCTGCGGCTGTGGTCCGCAATCCCAATTATACTGTGACTAAAGCAACACACCTTTGTGCACCCTGAGCGGTGTGTGCTCACATCTTAATGCCATTGGGCCAAATCTATGCTGTGGTCTTTTACAGCAGGCCGGGCGAGGACATCACACCCATCACCAGGTACTTCCAGGTCTTGACCGACATGCTCCCTGATCAAAGGATCATAATTGGGGCAGATGTAAACTGCCGCTCTCCAGCCTGGCACAGTGTGATGCCAGAAGGAGAGGTACCAGAAATGGACATATTTTAGAGGGCTTTCTCTCGAACTCCCGGTTCACTATCCTGAACAGACCACCACACCAGATGCCTACATTTTGTAATACCCTGTGGGAGGCGACTATTGATGTCATATTGTCCACGGGAAACCTTGCAGGGTACGTTGAGGATTGGATCATCAGAGACTCGTGGACGACTTCCGACCACAGGGTGATTACCTGCCAAATCAGAAGATCATTAAACAGGCTACTGATACCTAAACAAACACTAAATCGCTTCGCCATCCGCCGGGCGAACTGGGAAAGGTTCAGAGAGGTCTTAATGCCTACTGTGGTCCAACACCTGGAAACAACAAACCAGAATGGGGACCCAGAAGAGAATCAAAAGAGGGTAACGGAAATAATACTTGCGGTGAGTTAAGCATCAACGAAGAGGAGAAATCCCAAACCGTGAGCAATCCTGTGGTGGACTCACGAGATCCAGCAACTCAGAAGGAAGACCATGAGAAGAAGAAAACTCTTTCAACAGGCAAGACATACATGGCCTGCTGCTGAGGTCCAGATACTAAAGGAGCGCTACAGAGAAGCAAGAAACAGATATACGGATGCGATAAACAAGAGCAAACAAAGAGCCTGGGAAAACTTGGCAGGCATAACAAGAAATAATGAGCCATGGGGGGGGGGGTAGTCTATAGGATAATCACAAACAAACTCCCCAGGGGGAAGTTATTTCTACCACATTGACACCACAAGGGAGCCAAACCACCACATGGCAACAGTCAATCACAAATATTCTGGGCACTATTTTCCCAGAGACTGCCATGCCCACTTCATCTGAACTGCATAGAATATGCCAAGAAAATGACATGTACACCACTGACTCCCGTGAATCACCATTTATGCTAGATGACATCAAATCCCCTAAGAAATAATAAGTGCCCTGGCCTCAATTATCTCGAACCGGAAATTATCAAAAAAGTAATGGACCTGACCCCCGAACTCCTCCTAAATCTGTTCAATAACTGTTTGGATCAAGGCATCTTCACAAGAAATTGGAAGACTGCAGGACTGAAGCTGATCCCAAAAACACCCACGGAGCCTCCACAACAGCCAACCACCTACAGACCGATAGCTTTGCTACCAGTGATCAGCAAACTATTTTAGAGAATGCTATATGCCCGAATTGACACACATTACAAGAGTGCTGAACTGCACATGTCTACCCAGTTCGGCTTTAAACCCGAGTCTTCAACAGTGGAGGCACTTAGACATCTGCTGCACGGTGTGGCCAGTTCCAACAGTAAATACTATCTAATCATCTCCATAGATTTTTCCGGGGCTTTCGACACCATTTGGTGGCCAAAGTGTCCTGGCAAGACTAAGGCGGGCCAACCTTCCCTGCAACTTGTATTTCACTATCAAGTCTTACCTTACCGACAGGAGTATTAGTGTCGTGGCACCCTATGGTAGGGTAAACCGTCTTGTCTGCAGGGGTTGCCCCCAGGGTTCCGTCCTGGGGCCGCTGCTGTGGAACATTGTCTTGAATGAGTTCCTGGTCATGGACCTTGGTAACAGCCAAACCCAAGCTTTTGCCGATTACTTGATCTTGAAAATTGCTGCCGACAATAGAGCACAGTTGGAGGTAAAAGCAAACCATGCCATCAAGATACTACAGGACTGGACCATCTTACACTGCCTAAAAATCTCACCAACTAAGACATCCTCAATCTTACTGAAAGGCTCCCTTGACCTGTGCAGGCCGCCTCAAATAAAGGTGAACAACACCACAATTAAACTCCAAAGCCAGATTAAGTACCTGGGGGTGATATTAGATTGTAATCTTTCCTTCAAGCAGCATCTCACACATCTAAGAATAAAGGTAAGGAAGTACTCTCCTTATATTATAAAACAAAATTCCTACCAGCTATAACATATGCCTCTGCGGTTTGGCATCACAAGGCATCAACCGCTGTAAATAGACGCATAATCGACTCAATCCATAGAACTATCCTGTTAACCATTCTTCTTCTTCTTCTTTGGTCCTTAGTGGCGGCTGGAGGAGGCGGTTGGCCACGCAACCAGTACACTGCAGTAGGTGCCACAGGGTTTCGGACTTGCTCTGTGATGTTCTTCCATGCTTTACGATCCATGGCGTCAGTCCTGGCCTGATTAAGGTCGAGACGTCGGCTCTTCAGGTCATTTTCCATTTGCTTGGCCCACGTTTTCCTAGGTGCGGTCCGTTGAATGCTCCATTGGGTGGGTCGTTGTCTCCAAAGGAGCGTGGATGGTATTCTATTCGCGCCCATTCTACATACACAGCCAAACCATCTAAGCCTTTGCTTCTGGATTTGGTCGGCGATGGTTGGTTGCTGTTGGCATCTGGCGCGGATGGTATCATTAGTGATGTGGTCGCGAAGTGAGATGCCCAGGATCTGCCACAGGCATCGCATTTGGAATACCTCAAGTTTGTTTAAATCTAGCTTGAGACAAATCCATGTTTCCGATCCGTAAAGGAGAATGGGCAGGATCAAAGTCCGGAAGAGTCGGATTTTAGTCTTTGAGGAAATGTTGGTCCTCTTCCACAGAAACCATTTGAGCGAGGCGAACACAGTGGCCACCTGTCCAATTCTGCTGTGGATCTCCACGGTGGATGCAACTTTCTTCTCCTGGACCAGCGACCCAAGGTATTTAAAGTCCTGCACTTGCTCGATCTGGACACCTTCGAGATAGATGATGACTTGCGACCCATCTATTGTCAGGGCCTTTGTCTTATCAGCATTGATCTTCAACCCGTATGGCTGGGCAATGCGGGCAATGTCGTAGAGGATGTCTGTGGCTTCAGCGTTGTTTCCGGCAAAGATAGCACTATCGTCGGCAAACATTAAGTCAGTCACATAGTGATCCTTGCCATATTGTATACCCCGTCTGTTGCTGAATGCTTGCCTCATAATGGCATCGACCATGATGTTAAAAAGCAACGGGAGGCCACATCCCCTTGGTGGACTCCAGTTTGGATGGTAAATTCCTCAGATAAATCGTTCTGGATGCGCACCTGGCTGGTTAAACCATTGTATGCAGTTTGGAGGAGTGTGATGACTTTTCGAGGTACATGTTCGACCTCTAGCAATTTCAATAAGGCGGGCCGGTGGACACAGTCGAAAGCAGACTTAAAGTTTATAAAAAAAAAAAATGACGGTTCGCTGTCCACACCAGATCCTCTCCTCCATCAGTTGACGGATGGTGAAGATTTGATCACAGCATCCTCGCCCGGGTCTAAATCCTGCCTGTTCTTCTCGACTGGTTTGCTCGTGATGTTTTTGCAGCCTTGACTGAATGATCTTCATAAGGACCTTTCCAATGATGGAAATGAGACTGATGCCACGGTAGTTCTTGCAATCCCGATTATCACCTTTCTTGTGCATTGGCACGATAATGGCTTTCCTCCATGTTAGTGGAATTTGTTCAGTGCACCAGATGGTTTTGAGGAGTGAGTGTAGTCGGCGAAGCAGTACATCTCCCCTGGCTTTGATCGCTTCTGTGGTGACTTGGTCCACTCCTGGTGCCCTGCCATTCTTTAGGGATTGTATGGCTGCTTTCACTTCTTCTACTGTAGGCTCGATATCGACACAGATGATATTATTATTTAGACCCTGTTTGACAGAACCGCTTGAACTTGCTTGTGGCTGGCGCTGCTTTCTACCACCAATAGATACTGATCCCAATGCCCATTAAAACTAACCAGACTGCCAACTTCGATCACTTGGAAGGCAGTTTGTTCCAATGATCAAATGCCACTGACCAAACGTAACCTTCTGAGGTCTGGTCTTCCCAATAGTTTTGAAAATTGTTTAGAAAGTTTTCTGAATATGGTACATAATAGCTGATAAGTACTGAATTGTTTTTTGTTTTTTTTTTGTCTGCCGCTACATTTCTGAATTTCATGTATATTTATACTTATGTGAAATCTTTAAAAAGTTCAAGTGCCAACTATGAGTAACTATAAGAAAAAAAATGTATGGGCTGCATATAAAGTATCAGGTGACCCAGAAGCCTATGTCAGATATAAGCTAGTCTGTAATCAAGTCACAAAGGAGGTTAGGCAGTGGAAGGCAGATTACAAGAAATCTTTGGCAAATGATTCAAAGAAAAACAGCAAAGAGTTCTTTACTTATGTAAACTCCAGAAGGAAAGGGATGAATCAGATTGGACCACTTAACATAGATGGGTTGACTATTGGTGATCATGCTCAGGTAGCTGATAAACTGAATGAGTATTTTGCATCTACATTCACACATGAGGAGTTATTCAATAAGGGGAAGTGCCAGAAGTTTATCAAACTCTAACAGGTAGGTAAGTGATTTTGTAATGACGGAGAGCAAAGTGGAGGAGAAATTGTTGAAGTTAAACATAAAAAAGACACCTGGGGTGGATGGGATCTATCCAGTTATATTAAAGAAGGCAGCAAAGGAAGTAAGCAAACCTTTAGCCATAATTATGAGAGCTTCCTTAGACTCAGGGGAGGTCCCCATGGACTGGAGGTGTGCAAATGTATCACCAATTCACAAAGGGGGTTCAAAAGCTGAAACAAGTAACTATAGACCTGTTAGTTTAACTTGTGTTCTGGGGAAAATAATGGAATCATTTGTTAAAGAAGCATTGCAGGATCATCTAGACAAGACTGCAGTAATAATTAAGACACAATATGGGTTTGTTAAAGGGAGGTCTTGTCTGACCAATTTGATTGGATATTATGATGTGGTTACAAAGGAACTGAATACCAAAAATAATTTTGATATCATATACCTGGATTCCAGGAAAGCTTTTGATACTGTTGCACATGGAAAACTGCTGTACAAATTGGAGAGGTATGGTATTAAGGGTAAGTTGCTACAATGGATAAAGGGATGGTTGAGTGGGAGACAACAGAGAGTGGTAATCAATGGACACTGCTCTTCATGGTCAAATGTTATTAGTGGAGTTTCCCAAGGTTTGGTGTTGGGCCCATTGTTGTTTAGTATATTTATCAATGATATTGATGAAGGTATATCAGGCTTAATGTCCAAGTTTGCAGATGATACAAAGGTTGGTAGGGTTGTTAACGACAGTAAAGACGGAATGCTACTCCAACTAGATCTAGATAAGTTGGGCAAATGGACTGAGAAGTGGCAACTGCAGTTTAACATTGACAAATGAAAAATACTGCATATGGGTAGCAATAACCCAAGAGAAACATACCAACTGTGTGGTACTATACTCAGGGAAGTGGAAAGTGAAAAAGACCTGGGGGTAATTGTGCAGACAGGCTGCCAGGGCAGGTCATGGAGTTTTGTCAATGATATATAGGAATTTTGCTAGCAGGGACAGGCAGGTGATTATCCCGTTATACAAGGCAATGGTCAGGCCACACCTAGAGTAATGTGTACAGGTCTGGAAGCTTCATTTTAGGAAGGAGCAGAGTTGCTAGAACAACTATAAAGAAGGACAACAAGATTGGTGAAGGGATCAAAGGGGTGCTCTTACCAAGAAAGGCTTACATTCTGCAAATTTCAGTGCCTGGAGCGTAGGTACCTACAAGGTGATCTGATTGAGGAACATAAAGCCTTGAATGGGTTGAGCAAGCTGAATGCTGATGGGACTCTTTCTCTTGCTCAGATTAAGAACCTGAGGGGCCACAGATTCAAATTGAGGAAAGACAATTGTAGAATAGATGTGCAGAAATTTGCCTTTAGCCAGCGGGTAGTTGATGGGTGGAACAGACTTCCATCTTTTGTTGTGGAAGTTGATAGCCTAAATAAATTTAAGGCTGAGCTGGACAGGCATTTGGTACGAATGGAGGGGTGAAATGGGAGGATTTTTTTTTTTTTTGCTAATGCTGCATAAGCTTGCTATCTTGCATCATATGCCTCTACTAATGCTAATACTAATAGTAAGTTTTTGATCAAATACAACACCAAGAAAGTGGACACTAGGAACCGCTGTGATGATTTGATTTTGTAGTTAGTTATGGGTCTGGATGTAGGTTATGCTTTCTACAGAAGTGTATCACAATAGTATTTTGGGGTGGGAGGCAAAATTAATTGTTTTGGGACTATTTAATAACTTTGTTTTGATTGGCACTGTGCAATTGTCTCACTACCATTCGCATACTGGGGGAAATGGCAGGAGATAGTGAAGTCATCAGCATACAGGGTAGTGGATACGGTATGTGGTAGGTCTTGTGTTATAGAATTCATTATTATGCTAAATAGTGTGCCACTTAGCACTGAATCTTGTGGGACCCCTTTTTCATGGATAAAATTTGTAGATAAGTGGTTGTGAATTCTAACTTGAAATGAGCAGTGATTGCAGGAAGTTTCTGATAAATTGTGGCAGATGACCACATAGTCCCATATTATATAGATTTCGCATTATACCACATCTCCAAGCTATGTCAAAGGCTTTTTCTATATCAATGAGAACCATAGTAAGGTGTGTTTTCACACAAAGATGTCATGGATGTTTATTTCTGTCAAGGCATTTGGAACGAATGGAGAGGTGAAATGGGAGGGATTTTTTTTTTTTTTTTTTTTTTTTGGATGATGCTGCATAAGCTTGCTTTCTTGTATAGTATGCCTCTACTAATGCAAATGTTAATGCTAATGTTATCACCGGGAATGACCTTTGTAATTTAGTACAACTTCTTTGATAGTGGATGAATTGCATAACACAATTTCTGAATACAAAAGCAAAGTCTATATTTAGTGTTGATTACTCTTGAAATATTTTCAAAAACTGTTCAAAAATCAAGAAATTTTCAGTTATTATGAAGTAATCTTACCTCACTTATCTCTTCAGCATATTGTTTTCTTAACTATAAATAAAGTTAAAGAATTTTATATTTCTTTAAATATAAACCATAAATATATATTAACTTCATTTTTTTATTAAGCACATTATCATTCAGTTAGATTATGAATTAAATATTATTTTTATTCACTATATTATTCATTTCTTAACAAATTGCACACAACAGGACACACATCACATACAGCAAAACCAGTAGCATTTTAAACAGAGAAAAGGTGCCTCCATAGCCGGGTGGCAGAAGCAGCAGTGCATGGCACATACTTCTTGATTAGACCAGGGTTCGAGCCCTTGATCACCAAATACGGAGGATGCGGAAAGGTCAGGGAATGATCATCGCATATATCCGGAGCAATATGGCTTTAGTTGCTAATGCTCCTAAACACCAAATAACAACAAACAAGCAAGAAGAGAAAAAGTAAGGTACAATATGTGCAAAAATAATGCCCATATTATTGTACAGTGGACCCTGGCTTTAAGACAGGTTCCTTTGTGGGATCAAATCACTTTATGATGGACTCTCCATAATAAAATACCTTTCACTATACGATATGTAGTAATTATGAATCAACAGGGATTACCTTTATTTTAGATATAGGAAGCTTCTTTTCTAACTCTCCTAATCCAACTCGCTAATAATTCTTGGGGAAGGTGATATCAATTTTGCAAAACATGTGGGACATCTTCCCCACTGTCAGAACCGTAGTGTTCAGAACGTGCAGTCTCAACAATGAGCGCTCAAGACTTCTGTCTTCAAACACCATACCTCTGGCAGTAAGGAAACCATACATCGATTGGCATAAAATTAGATTTTTGAAGGTCTAAACTGCTCAATAAATATGGACTGATTATTTCTTTTGGTCCTGTAGCTGGACTTTAGAGTTAAATTTAGGGGTCTAAAAAATTGGATATGGGGGGAGGGGATTATTCTCTACATTCCTTAAGTCAGACTAGAACGTTTCAGGGCGTCATGTTCACAGGAATAGAGCAACTCACAATTAATCCGAAACTTCTGTCTTATGTTGTAGCGTTTCTTCTTCACACATGCGTATAAGTGACCAATCGTCGGACAATAGGAATGGTCTACGAATATTGACTGAAGTTTCATGTAGTTTCATCTCTAAGCTTGCTTTCTTGTATAGTATGCCTCTACTAATGCAAATGTTAATGCTAACGATGCATTTGAACGACCCGCCCGCACAGAAGCGTCGTGTTGTTTTGCTCGAAGCTGTGCCACTCCCATGGTAGATCCTACATAAACAGCATTGCAATTTTTGCATGGGATTCTGTATACTAGATCATGCTGTGATTGGAATGTGGTGTTTGAAGGTCGATTTCTGAAGAAGATGTATAATTTGTTCATGGGTTTTGCTATGATTTTCATGTCGGTTCCCTTGCATATTTGGTTAAGTTTATTGTACCAGTACTCGACATATGGAATGGTGATGAAAGTATTTTGGTCTTGTCAGATTTTTGTGGAATATTTGTTGCGAGGTTGTTGTTATTTATTTTATCACGGGCTATTGTTTTAACTTTGTTTATATAGGTTAGTGGGTAACCCCCATTTGAGAATCTTCTAGTTAATTCATTTATTTCAGTGGTTAGAGAAATCTGGGTGGAAGAATATTTAAAGGCGTTAAGAAATTGGTTCAGCCTGACCGATTTTTTGTATGGTTGGGGATGATAACTGTGGAAATGCAAAAGCATCCCCTTATTAGTGGGTTTTCTATATATGCTGAAATTTAGTTTTTGGTCTAATCTGTGTACGGTAAAATTAAGGAAATTTATGGGGTGGGTTCCTGCTTCAACTTCTAATTCAAATTTTAATCTCTAATGGATGTTATTAAAAACCTGTAGAATATTGTTTATGGTCAAATGGTCCGTTATAATTAGGATGTCATCCAGATATCTTCCGTAATATGTGATCTGTGGTATAAATGGATCAAGATGGATCTTTTCTAATTTGTCTAAGTATAGTTCGGCAATGAGTCCACTGATGTTTAGGCCCATTGGGAGGCCGAAAATCTGTCTGTATATTTTTTCTTGTAAGAGAATGTAATTAGCATTTACTAATAGTTTGGTTAGTTTGAATATTCTGTCTCTGGGGAGTCTGGTGTTATTAATTTTTATGTTATCATCGTTTAAGTAGGCCCAGATTATGTCTAAGGTGTAAGGTACATTTACATTAGTGTATAGTGAAGTCACATCCAGTGAATATAACTTCAAATCCTCCTTGACATGGAGATCTTTGAGGTTCATGAATAAAGCATCATAGTTTTTTATGTTATATGTTAGGAGTTTTCGGAGTGGTTTTAGAACTGGGTAGATGAACATGGCTAAGGAAGCAAAAGCTGAATTCTTATATGACACGATTGGACGTATTGGGTATCCTGTTTTGTGTAATTTTACTTGGATAAATAAGGTTGGGATATTGTATGTGCAGGCTTTAATTTGTTTAAGTTGGGCCATAGTGATGTGGTCATCTTTCCTATAGGTGGTGAGCATTTTGTTATATTTGTTAATTAAGCTGTTGAACTCTGATGGTACAACTTCTTTGTATGTCGTTGTGTCTGAAATTATGGTGTATAATTTATTTATATAGTCTCCTTTATTGAGAATAACTACTGTATCGCCTTTGTCGGCCTTTTGAATAATGATATCTCGGTTTTGTCTAAGTGTGTGTAAAGCTTTTGCTTCTTCTCTATGTCGTTTTGATATTGAGGGGATAGTTTGGTTTATGATTCGATTAGTCTGTTGGTTTAATACGTTTTTTTTTTGAGGCAAATCTCTAAGAGCGAACTCAAGATCAATAATCATTTGTTTCTTGGAGGGGGGGGGGAATCTCGCGGTAAATTATAATTTAAATCTTTATTTAATAGGGCTATTTGCTGAGAAGTTAGCATAACAGATGATAAGTTCTTTACATTATCTGATGGATTAGGGTCGTAGTAGTAGTAGTAGTAGTGGCATGTGATGCAAGAAATCAAGTGTATGAGCTTATGCAGCATCAGCCAAAAAAAAAAAAAATTCACACCATTCCCTCCAAATGCCTGTCCAGTTCCTCCTTAAATTTATTCAACCTATCAACTTCCACAACGACAGATGGAAGTTTATTCCAGCAATTAACCACCCGCTGGCTAAAGGCAAATTTCCGCACATCTATTCTACATCTGTCCTTTCTTAATTTGAATTTATGCCCCTTTAGGTTCGTAATCTGAACAAGTGGAACGATCCCATCAGAATTCAGCGTGCTCAACCCATTCAAGGCTTTATACACCTCAATCAAGGCTAGGCACCATGCAGATATGAGTTAAATCATGTGAGACGTTCAGCCTAGAGAGTAACTGAAAAGTGTTTGAACATACGGTTGAATAAAGGGGACAATCAAACAGATAATGCCTAACAGTAAGTTGACTGTCACAGGATGAACACTGGGGTGGATCTTCTCCCAGTAGCAGGAACAGATGGGTATGATGAGTTACCCAATTCTGAGTCTTGCCAGTACTACTTCCGTCATCTGTTTCATTGAAAGCCTAGGAGCCACAGCTTTGGTTCTTGCTTTATCTGGTAAAGTTTATTGTTGGTGTTCATTTTCCAGATCTGTGACCAGTTGTCGTAACTTGCTTTGCGAATAACAGGCTTATAATCAGTGTAAGGAACCTGAGAATGTTCTGGGACAGCTGGTTGAGGATGTTTAGCTGGGAGGTCTGCACTTTCATTTCCTGGAATGCCAAAATGGCCAGGGATCCAGCAAAACTTGATTGACTAATTGGACACGCTGCAGGAAAATAGCTGAGAATGAATGTGTTTCAAGGTAGGTAGGATGAGAAATTCTTCCTTATGGCAGACACAGCACTAAGGGAGTTGGTGTAAATTATGGCAGGTGAGATAGAAAGTTCAATAATTTTATTAAGTGCTAATTTGATGGCATATAATTTGGCTGTGAAAATGCTGCAGGCTAATAGTAGTGAGGCTGTGACCGTATGAGAAGAAAAAACTGCAGCAGCACCAACCGTACTGGCTGTTTTTGATCTTCCAGTATAGATTTTACAGGCATGGAAGTTCAGAGTAGTGTGAGCTAAGTGCAACTACCTGATATTAAAAGAAGGTACAGTATTCTTCCCCTACTCCAGAAAATGTGTATCATGCGAGGCAGAAACGAATATCCAAGGTGGAACAGGTGCAGTTGTGTCCTGAAAAATATCGCTCAAATTGATATTCCAACTCTGAGAAAGCTCTTTAATCCTGAGTGAAGCAGGTCTGTTTTCATTTGGCTTGCTGTCATATAACAAATCTCACCGAGTATTATAAAGATACTCCCAACTGGGGTGCGATGGAAGACTCTGGATCTTAGCAGTGTAGTGGAGCAGTAATGATTTCCTATGAAGATGTAATGGAGGATCATGTGCTTCAATATAAAGACTCTGGATTGGAAAAGTCCTAAAAGCACCCAACGCAGTGCTGAGAGCACTGGATAACATTTAGACGTTGTAAAGTAGTGCTCCTGGCAGAGTCATATACCAGACAACAATAATCTAGCCATGAATGGATTAAAGTTCTATAAAGATGCAGTAGAATATACCGATCAGTGCCCCATGACATATTTGAGACTGATCACAGTATATTCAGATGCTTTAGACATGTATTTCTTAAATGAGAGATGTGAGCTTGGAAGTTCAGCTTGCTGTCTAATATCAGTCCAAGAAATTTAACGGTACTTACAAGCAGGATTGGAATATTGTTTATTTGTAGTTCTGGATCAGGATGGAGAGCTCACTTCTTGCAAAAGTGAGTGACAGTGCAATTCTTCTCTGATAGTCGGTAGCCATTATGTGAAGTCCAGGATTGTATTTTGGTAATGGCAAGTTGGAGCTGTCGTTCGATGGTATTCATACTTTGAGACTGACAGGAAATAGTAAGGTCGTCTGCATACATGTAAGTTTCAACAGTTTTTGGGATATCTCGTGTTAACTTGAGAGATAGTTAACACTCGAGTTAGCAGCGAGGGATATCTCACTGCTAACTCGGACTGAAAATAGTGTTGGACTAAGTATCGATCCCTGTGGGACTCCTTCTTCCTGAATGTGAGATGCCGAGAGTATGTTTTTATATCAGAACTGAAAAGAACACAATTGCAGAAACTTTTGAATTATTTTCGGAAAATGGCCCCTAAGCCTCAGATGGTAAAGGTCCATAATAATCCCATGACTCCATGTAGTGTCAAATGCCTTTTTCAAGATCTAGGTTGACCGTGACTAGATGTTGTTTCATGACAAAGGCATTGCAAATATGAGATTAGGATTTGATAAGCACATCCAGCATTGATCTATTCTTCTGAAAGCCATACTGATGATCTGGAAGGAGATTCTGTGACTCCAGGACGTAAATGAGCCTAGTATGAATCATCCTTTCAAAAATTTTTCCCATGCAGCTCGTAAGAGATATTGGCCTGTAATTTTCAACACAGTAATGATCTTTTCCTGATTTTGGTAAGACAATAATGAAAAAAATGACGCTAGGAAGAAGGATAGGCATTTTCAGAGAATATTCGGTTATAAAAGATTAACACGGTACTCAAATCCTCTTCAAGTAAATGCTTCAGCATAACGTAATGAACTCCATCTGGGCCTGCAGCACTATTTGAAGATCTGTTTAATAATTCTTGAAGTTCTATGAATGTAAAGGGTTGGTTGTACAGGAACGAGCAGTGAGTGAAAAAGTTGATGTCATTCTGCATCAGCTTTGATGTTCTGAAAAGTGGACACATAGGAGGCAGAGAGATTGTAGCAAATGATTCTGCAAGTGCATTAGCAACTTCTTCAGCTGTAGATAGGTCTTTCCGTTTCCAATGAAGTATTGGAGAGGGCAGACGAATGAATTTCTCATTTAGTGATTGTATTCTTTTCCAGATGAGGCCTCAGTGTCTTTTCTGATTGTTGAGGCAAAAGCAATCCACAAGTCTCATTTCACTTTCCTTCTAATTTGCCTTGGTTTTGCTTTAAGCCTTTTATAGGGTTAGCTTTAAGCAATAGGGTTATTAGTGGTGGGATTCTTACGGAAATTATTCCAAGCTCGGTTTTTTCCCTGTTTGGCAATGAAGCAAGCTGCATTCCACCAGTGATTTCAGTGATTGCGATATGTCTTGGATTTTAGAATGTAGGTATTAGTGGCAGTCAGAATCTGATTGGTGATGTAAGTATTTACATCATCAATAGATTCTTTTTGAACATAAAATCTGTCTAGAAATATTTGAGCAGAATAGCCATCCCACTTCGCCTTTTTAAACTTCCAAGTGGATCTCTGATTAGGATGTGGAGTTACCCCTGTTTGCAAGGAGCAAATAATCGGAAAGTGATCACCGTTAAAAGGATCTGTTAATACAGACCATGTCATGGTTGGAAAGATGGATGGTGAGTAGATTGACAAGTCAATTTCAGAAGTAGATCCGGTAGGTAGGAGATCCAGAGTTTAATAAATTCAGATCATTATTATTTATAAATTCCTCAATCAACTTGCCTCTTCTGTCCATTGTAGGTGATCCCCACAATGGATGGTGTCCATTAAAGTCACCAAAAAGACAAACTGGAGTTGGGAGTTGTTTATTGAGATTGTCAAGTTCTGAATGGGAAAGTGGTGCAGATGGTGGAATATAAATGGAAACAATGGTAACTGAAATACCAACTGCAATCCGAGCTGCCACAGCTTCTAGGGTGGTTCTTAATTGGATCGGTCTGGATGGTATGTTAGAATTTGCAAGAATGGCTACTCCTCCATGGGCAGGAGACTCTGGGCTCCTATCTCGTCTGTATATCATATAATTTGAAAATTTTGGTGAAACTTGGGGTGACAAGAATGTTTCCTGTAGGCAGAGAGAGAGAGAGAGAGAGAGAGAGAGGTAGAAAGGAATCACCAAGGAAGAGAATGATGATGATTAAATCCCTTAAGTCATCAGAATGGCTTCTTAGTCCTCTACAGTTCCACTGTATAATATTAGGCATTATTTTGGTTTGGCTGAGGTTGATTCATCTGACTGTTTTTTGTATGTAGGCCATTTTTTTCCTTTTTTTGGGAATAAGGGGCATCCGGTATCCATAGTGTCATTGGTATGGAGTTCTAGGTTCTTCATAATTTAGGTATATATCCACTTCCATAGTGTTAGCGGGTGGATCAGTTTCCTTACAGGCTTTAGTAGGTTTAAATTTTTCTGTGTCATTCGAGACTGTCAGAGTATCAGTTGGGATACTAACTGGGGTGTTGGTGGCATTGCTATTTTTAGTTTCAGAATTATCTTTTCCAGTGGTTGATAAAATTGCTTTTACCCAATTAGCTAGCGAGACGGTGGATGGTATTGACACATCTGTTTGAATTGAAGTTGTATGAAAACTTCGGGTGCGAGATGCATAAGATGAACTAGGCATGGTCAACATTATTTGTCTGCGTGCCTCAGGATATGTAACTTTATGTTCTATTTTGTATTTTTGGATTTTCCTACCTGTTTTCCACATTTCACATGATTTGGAAAAGGCAGGGTGACTGCCTTTGCAGTTGGGGCAAATGGAAACTGCTGCTGGACAATCTGCTTGTGTGTGATCTTTTGATCCACAAATAAAACAGATAGCATCACCTCTGCATGCCTGCTGTGAATGGCCATATTTCTGGCATTTAAAACAGCGAAAAGGATTCAGGATGTATGGCAAATTTGGCAGTTTAAATATCCAGCTTTCACTGAGGATGGCAAATCAAGAGTGCTAAAAGTTAAAATGATGGATAGAGTTGGAATGAGATTTCCATCTTTTTTTTGTCATAATTCTTTTAGCACTGATTAACTTTTGATGGCTAAGTTCTTGAACTAATTCCTCCTCAGACACTGTAATTAAGTCCCATTCTGTGATGAGACTAATAGATTAACAGTAGCCACTGGCAGAGGTGAAAGAGATTCCAGCACTGCTTCTATTGGAATGAGCAGAAGCCTGAAAAACAAGATGCAGGATATTTCAGACACTGCTGGGAGTCATTGCGGTACAAGTAAACACATGGGTTGTGTTAGGGTAGCTAAGTATACATACAGGTGCATGTACACTTGCGTGTACACGAATGCTAGGAGTTTAGTAAATAAATTTTGTGAATTTGAGGTATTGCTCAAAACATCAAAGGCAGATATTGTTGGGATATCAGAGACGTGGTGTCACACAGATATAAGGAATGCAGAACTGGAATTTGGGGAGTACAATGTCTACAGAAAGGATAGACAGGATAGGAAGGGAGGAGGGGTTATGCTATAAGTTAAGAAACACATAAAATCCAAGGAAGTGAAGCCAGTCGACATCGCTGGACAGTGCAGTTTCGAGTCAGTTTGGTGTGACAATAAGCATTGGGAGATCAAAATTGAGAGTAGGAGTGTGCTATAGGCCTAATGACTCTGATGAGTATAATAAGAAACTGTACAGGGAAATAGAGTGGGCCAGTAAATCAGAGAGTCTTATAATGGGAAATTTTAATTTCCCAGATATTGACTGGAATTTGGGGGCTGGTCACACACACTGGCAATGCTTTTGTGGATTTATTGGATGATTGTTTTCTACATCAGCATGTTCGGGAGGCAACTAGAGGGAGTAATACTCTTGATTTGATTATCAGCAGTGATTCTTCATGCATTAAGAATCTGCAGATAAATGAACCACTAGGTGGCATTGATCACAGTGTGCTGAAGTGGGATTTACTCAAAGAGGTAACTACCATTAGGGGTAAAGGGAAGGGTTATTTCTTTCATAAAGGCGACTATGATGGACTGAGACAATATTTAAATTCTATACAGTGGGACCAACTGATGATGTTACCAACAGCAAATTCAAAATGGGAAGCATTCAAAGAACTTATCATGGAAGCTACTGGGCTTTACATACCAATTAAGAAATATTGTTCAAGGTTTAGGCCTAAATGGATGTCAGATGAACTAATGAGACATATGGTAGAGAAGAAAAATGAATGGGATACATAGAAATTAACACGTAACAGAGAAGCCTATGATAGATAAATCTGTAATCAAGTTGATCTGTAACCAAGTTACAAAGGAGGTGAGGCAGGCGAAGGCAGATTACGAGAAATCTTTAGCAAGGGATGCAAAGAAAAACAGCAAAGAGTTCTTTACTTATCTAAACTCTAGAAGGAAGGGGATGAATCAGATTGGTCTACTTGATATCGATGGGTCAACTGTTGATGATTCTGCTCAGGTAGCTAACAAACTAAATGAATATTTTGCATCGACATTCACACATGAGGAGTTATTCAGCGAGGGGAATGCCAGAGGTGTATTCAACTCTAGCAGTAAGCTACAGAATCTTGAAATAACTGGGAGTAAAGTGGAGGAGAAATTGTTGAAGATAAACACAAGAAAGGCACCCGGGGTGGATGGGATCTATCCAGTTATATTAAAGGAGGCAGCAAAGGAAGTAAGCAAACCCTTAGCCATAATTATGAGAGCTTCCTTGGACTCAGGGGAGGTACCCATAGACTGGAAATGTGCAAATGTGACATCAATTCACAAAGGAGGATCAAAGGCTGACATAAGTAATTATAGACCTTTGAGTTTAACTTCTTCCAGGAAAATTAATGGAGGCACTGGTTAAAGAAGCACTGCATGATCATCTAGACAAGAGTTCAGTTATAGCTCGGACACAGCATGGTTTTGTTAAGGGGAAGTCTTGCCTGACCAATTTGATTGGATATTATAATGCAGTCACAAAAGAACTGGATGCAGGGAATAACTTTGATATTATATACTTGGGTCTTAGAAAGGCTTTTGATACTGTTGCACATGGAAGACTACTGCACAAATTGGAGCAGTGTGGCATTGGAGGCAAATTGCTGCTATGGATAAAGGGGTGGTTGAGGGGGAGAAGACAGAGAGTGGTAATCAATGGACACTGCTCATCGTGGACTAATGTTATTAGTGGAGTCCCTCGGGGTTCAGTGTTGGGTCCATTATTGTTTTCTGTATTTATAAATGATATTGATGATGGTATATCAAGCTTAATGTCCAAGTTTGCAGATGATACGAAGGTTGGCAGAGTTGTCAAGGACACTACTGACACTATGCTGCTGCAACAGGATCTGGAAAGGTTGAGCAGATGGGCTGAGAGGTGGCAAATGAAGTTTAACATTGACAAATGTAAAGTACTACATATGGGAAACAGCAACCCTAGAGCAACGTATCAACTCTGTGGTACTACACTGACAGTGGTAGAGAATGAAAGGGACCAGGGGGTGGATGTGCAGGCAGATATGAAGTTCTCTGAGCAGTGCAGACAGGCTGCAAGAGTAGCTCATGGTGTATTGTCAATGATATATAGGAATTTTTCTAGCAGGGAGAAGGAGGTGATTATTCCCTTGTATAAGGCAATGGTAAGGCCACACCTAGAGTACTGTATACAGGTCTGGAGGCCTCATTTCAAGAATCAAGAAGGATGTAGAGTTGCTGGAACGAGTACAGAGAAGGGCAACAAGATTAGTGAATGGAACAAAGGGGTGCTCTTACGAAGAAAGGCTTAAGTTTTGCAAATTACAGTGTCTGGAGACTAGGCTCCAGCGAGGTGATCTGATAGAGGTGTATAAAGCCTTGAATGGTTTGAGCATGCTCAATGCTGATGGAAGAGCAATTTAACTTTGCTACTGTCAAATTTATCCCACCCAATACCACCCCTCTGTTTCAGCCGATGGATCAGCAAATGATTGCCAACTTTAAAAAAATTTATATGAAAAATATGCTTGCTTGCTAAGTACTTTGAAGAATGTTTGTTTGTTTGTTATTTGGCTTTTAGGAGCATTAGCAACTAAGGTCATATTGCTCAGGGGATATGCGGTGGTCATTCCATGACCTTTCCGCATCCTCTGTATTTGGTGGGCACGGCTCGAACCCCGGTCTAATCAAGAAGCATGTGCTACGCACTGCTGCTCCTGCCCACTACTTTGAAGAGACTTCAGGAAACAAAGCCATCAACTTCAAAAGTCTTAAACTAAAAATCTTAAACTAAAACATGTTACATTGCTAGATGAAATTGAATTGCTTTAGAAACAATTTGATTCCTTAGACCAAAAACTTGCTGTCCGGGAATTCAACATCTATTGATCTGCCAGGTGATACACTTGCAATTTTGGCCTTAGGAGAAAGATCAAGTGTAAACTGTTCTGGTTCATTTGGAAGATTTATCAGGAATTGATTTATTTTTGTAATATGGATAGGAGGACTACAATCAGCATATGTCTTCTAAAATTGATCTTGCCAAAGAACGTGGCACACTACACTTGCAACTGATAGGATCGAAAGGTGACATAAGTAATTACAGACCTGTCAGCTTAACATCTGTTCCAGGGAAAATAATGCAGTCACTGGTTAAAGAAGTAATGCAGGACCATCTGGACAGGAATGCAATTATACTGCGGTTATAGCATGAATTTGTTGGCAGTCTTGTCTAACCAGCTTGGTAGGTCTATGCAGTGACTTAGGAACTGGATGAAAAAATAATTTTAATATCATATACAGTACTTGAATTTCAGAAAGGCTTTTGATACTGTTGCACATAAAATGATGCTGTATAAACTGGAGTGTTGTGCATTAAGGGAAAATTACTTCTATGGATAAAGGGATGGTTAAGTGGAAAAAGACAGTGTGGTTATCAATGGGTACTATTTTTCAAGAAGTAATGTTATCGGTGGAGTTCCCCATGGTTCAGTGCTGGGTTGTTTTTAATATTTATTAATGAAGGTGCATCAAGCTTAATGTCAAAGTTGGCAGATGATACAAAGGTTGGGTGGTGGTACAGTGACTATACTTCTGCAACAAGATTTAGGAAAATTAGATCGATGGGCTGAGAAATGGCAGTTGAAGTTTAACATCAGTGTAAGGTACTGTTGATACGGTTGCACATAAATGGATAGCAGTAATTTCAGAGTAACTTATCAACTGTGTGGGACCACACTCAGAGTGGTAGAAAATGAAAAAGACCTGGCGGTAATTGTGCAGTCATATATGATCTGTAGCCGAGGGGTCAGGAGCAGGAGTGCAGTAGTACACGCCCTTTGAGTAGACCGGGGTTCAAGCCCCTGACTGCTAAATACGGTCGCTCTGCCAACCTGCACTGGACCAGCGTGGCAGATTGTGGTCCATTTCCCTTAGCATGAATTGTTGAGGAGGCTTCCATCCTGCAGTGAGCTGATAATGGGTGCAGTTTACTTTTTTTTTTTTTTTTTTTCTTTTTTTATATGAAATTCTCTAAGGAATGCAGACTTGTTGCCAGGACAACTCGTGGGGTTTTGTCATTTATATACAGAAACTTTGCTAATAGAGATAAGGAAATGATTATTCCTTTGTACAAAGGCATGGTTGTGCTGCATCTAGAATATTGTGTATGGGTCTGGAGCCCTCACTTTAGCAAGGATGTTGATCTGCCAGAACAGATTCAGAGAAGGGCAACCAGTTTGGTGAGGGGAACAAAAGGGTGCTCCTACCTAGACAGGCTTCAGTTCTGCAAATTGCAGTGTCTGGAGACTAGGCACCTTGTAGTGACCTGGTTGAGGTGTTTAAGGCATTGAATGGATTGAGTAAGCTAAATGTGAATTGTATTTTTACTCTTGCTGAGACTTGAGGGGGCATTTAGTTTGAGGAAGGATGGTTGCAGAAGTTTGCCTTCAGTCATCTGATTGTTGGTATAGGCTTCCATCTGTTGAAGTGAATGGTTTGAATAAATTCAAAGAACTAGACAAAATTCTTGGAGGGTACGGATGGGCGAAGTGTATTGTCGTTGGGTTTTTTTTTTTTTTCTTTGTAGATGCTATATAAGCTCTCCTTTTTGCATTGTTTGCCACTACTACTAACCTGCAAAATGGAGACAGAATTTTTTTTTTTTTTTTTTTTTTTTTGACATGAGAGAGAGAGAGAGAGAGATATTATCCTTTTGAATTTCCTAGATTTCAGACAAGTGACCAATCTGCTTGCTATGTGGGGACATTGAAAAGACTGAAAACACATTGCCAGAGAAGAAAAAATTCTCTATCACAACAATGCCAGACCCCATACAAGCAGCCTGGCATAGGAGAGACTTATGGAATTTGGGTGGATTCTTCCACTTTCCTTGGGCAATTTTCACCCATTTTATCCTATAAAGGATGGTCTTTGTGTCAGACACTTTATTTTTGATGATTGCAGGCATCAAGATGGCTCTTAGAGGCTGACAGCATCTACAGAATTGTGGAGGGGAGGAAGGCACTGGTTCAGAGGGGGAGAAAATGTATGCAAAGTGTGGTAACCATGTGAAAATATAATTGTTAGTTATATTTACACTTGAAGTATGTAGCATATAGTTTAAAATGCCATAGTAATATCTATCCATCATGGCCCTCATGTAATAATTACTCATGGGACATGTCCATATCTCTGATGTATGATTGAATTATCTACACTCGGTGACCACTGAATTGTGACCGCCCCATTTGTAATGGACTATGCCACATAGCTTGCACTATAAAAATCAAAACAGCTTCATACACTAAGGCAGTATTAATTTGCATCTTGTTGTGCAAGTCATTGGGATAAAGTAGCACTTATGGGATGTAGTGAAGATATCATGGAGTTTTGAAAGAGCATGGTTGTGAGAGAAATTATGCAAGGTGAGTGTTCCTGATGAACAAAGGGTACAGCACATTGTATGTGCTCAATGGTAGGTCACTGGGTGACGGTTGACATTGCTATACAATATGGAGAATGCAAGACAATATCCAAAATGACGATGTGCTATGCACTTAGGCATATAGGGTTTCACAGCAGACCACCCAAGAGATACCCTCTCCTCACTGCTGATCACCATCGACAGTGAATGCTGTGGTGTCAGCAACACACTGGTTGGATATTGGTGGACTAGAAACAAGTGTGTTGGTCAGATGAGTCCAAATATCTGGAACATGCCGATGGATACCATGTGCATTCAAGTACCACGAATCTATAGACCAATCGTGCATGGTGCTTGCTATCCAGTCAGTTAGCAGTGGTTGCTGAATATGGGGCATGTTTTGCTGGCAAGAACTAGGACCCCTGGTTCATATGCACCAACATTTCACTAGTGAGGTCTGCTGGCAGCTCTTAGGAGATTCTGTACATCTTGCCATGTTGCATTTTTTTCCAGACAGTTTAATTTTTTCCAGGATGATAATGTGCTGCGTTGTGCACGAGTGGTTCGAGGAACACACTAAAGATACCACCCATCTTAATTGGCCTCTAAATTTGCCTGACCTGAATCCAGTCAAACACCTGTGGAATATTTTGGAAAGAGAAGTGAGGCATATGGACACACAGCTGTTCTGAGACTGGAAAGCTTTGCAGGCATCATGACTGCAGAACCCTAGAGATGTCGTCAGACATCTAGTGGAATCAGTACCACTGCGAATAGCAGCTGTTGCCGTACGTACTTTGGCCCAACACAGTATTTGGTGGGTGGTCTCAATTCTGTGATCACTGGTGTACATAATGTGCATTTTTTTTCTTCCATGTAAAATCATGAAAGTGCACAGCTTTCTGCGACAAGGTTGTCTAGGGTTTGAGAACAAAAATAATTTCATCTACTAGAGTCCCACTAGTCAGGAACCACAAGACACGTATCAAAAAACAATCAAGGGAGAGCATGCAATAATCTCTGTGGATTGTAATTATCAGGAAATACATGTGAATAAAGTTTGTTCCGAAATTTTGTAGTTGGACAGTTTGAAAGGATGCCTAGTTGCAGAATGGGTTTGGGAAGAGTGGGGAAATTAGGTGCCAAATCAGAAAAGGTGTCCATGGAAATATCTATAGAAAAGGCATGCAGCAAAAACAATCTGTGCAACAAAGATACTTTTTAAGAGACTGGTCATTAATTAACCTATATACTCTTTTGGATGGAGTCACAAAGCTTGAAAAAGGTTTTTGAGGCACAAAAACCTTTTTCAAGGAGAAAGGTTTTCACAAAACCTTTCTCCTTAAACCTTTCTCCATTTAAAAAAAAAATTTTTTTTTTAAATTTATTTATTTTTTTTAAGGAGAAGCAATATTTGATGTGCTCATACCAGTAGATAGATAAGTCTGGATAATCACTGGCAGATGTGGAAACTTGTCTAGAAATATCACTATTGTCAAAGATGAGAATAAGAGCAGTAAAATCATTTTTTCTGAGAAATAGATAGGACTGAGTTTTAGAAAGATTGATGTTAGCTAAGTTTTCTTTGCCTCATTGCAGAATTACTTGGAGATTAGCATTTAAGGAATTGATTGTGGATATTCTAAGTTATTTGTGGAGAGCAAGGTTTCTTCAGCTGGAAAGAAGGAATGTATTGTGCTATCATCAGTGGCATTGTGGATAGGATTTCTGTCAGTGAGGAAGGTCAAAGAGAAAGAAGTGAACCATGAAATGCCAACATTACTAGAAAAGTTAGTGTGCTATCCATCATCAGCCAGTGTATGGTCAGAGAAAAAACTGAATATCCATTTATTGCTCACGGTTAGCAGGTGATAAGATGGGAGTTTGGATCATGTTTGACAAAGTTCTTTTGAACTTTGTCAAACATGATCCAAACCTTAGAAATTTCAAGAGCGACTACTTGGATTTCTCCAAATTTTTCCAAAGATGAGTAATATAAACCACTATGTTGCTAATGAATCTATATTGACAGAATCCACATTGTTGATTGTTTATCAGAAGGAAGGCTTTAAGATAGTTTCAGTTGGTGGGTGGTGGATTTTTACATTATGTTGGAAAGATGAAGTTCAATTGGATGATAACTGGATGGGGTTGGGAGTTATTGCCCTTTTCGTGGCATCTTGCTTGATCAGAATTCTTCTAACATACTTCTTTCAGATGACCACAGGAGATATTGGGCAAAGCGTTTTGAATATGACAGCAAGTGGTTTACTGAGATTCTTGATACAAGGGTCAAAGTTTCTTTTGCTTAAGATGCAGTGGGGTTTTGATGATGGTGGGAGTATTGATGGACAGGAGTTGTGGCTAACAAAAAGACACCTTTTCTATTCTTAGCCTGTTCCAAATTGTTTGGACTGATTGATAACTGTTACAAGTTAATGCTGCAAGCTTTAGCTTAGACAGAACTGAAGCTGGAAGTTGAACACAAACACTTCTGACATGTTACATTCTTATCTTGAACAGACCTTGTGCATTTATTAGAAAACAAAGGTTTAGATAAGAGACAAGATTTTAGGGTAGCATGTGGAATAAAGCAGTGCTTCTCAAACTATCTGTACTGAAGGACCAGTTTCTTTTTATTTTCAATCTGTTGCAGACCGGCAATGTCTGCAACCAGTTTCCAATTCGTCGCAGACCAATAACAGTTTGCGGACTACACTTTGAGTAGCACTGGAATAAAGGATTTCGTCCCTACATGAATAATTTCACCAATATGATCTGATCCAATTTTGGAGTCAGAAGATTTAAAACTTTCCAACTAAGGAAAGACACACAAATCATTCGGACTATCCCAATTCACAATTTCTATATTGCACTGAGAATTGATGTGTGAGAGGGGAGGGCTCCATATTAGAGGTGATCATCCCCAAGTTATGATATGAAGTGTTTAGAGAAACACTAACTGAGCAAAAGTCGTGGCATATCATTCAACTTGGTCTTATACAACTTTAAAAAAAACAATGAAAGTGCCAAGGAAAATTGCCACTTAGGAAAGTTAGACCTGATGGAGAAAATTGAATTTAATTTAAAACAGTAAAAACAGTTTTTGCCATACTACTGGCTTATGTTTTGTTTTATTTGAATTATCAGAGATATATATATATATATATATATATATATATATATATAGAAAATTATTTTAATGTTATGTGCAAATCTTTAATTTAACTTATGCTAATAATGAAAATACCGTGTACCCTGGGAGCGATGTATGTTGAATAAAGGGGGGAAGAACGGAAAAGAGTAACGTTATAAACAAAGTGCGAATTTTGAAAAATGCAAAATTTGAAAAGAACGAAAATAGAAATAGCAGATTTTTGAAAAGAACGACCAAAGTAGAAATAGCATTGCAGTATCTTTCATAATTTCTGTGTCTTCTTCAGAGGTCATCCACCTAAATTATGAAAAAGAACAGCAATACTCTTACTTCTGTAACAGTAACAGAAGTAAGAGTATTGCTGTTCTTTTTCATAATTTAGGTGGATGACCTCTGAAGAAGACACAGAAATTATGAAAGATACTGCAATGCTATTTCTACTTTGGTCGTTCTTTTCAAAAATCTGCTATTTCTATTTTCGTTCTTTTCAAATTTTGCATTTTTCAAAATTCGCACTTTGTTTATAACGTTACTCTTTTCCGTTCTTCCCCCCTTTATTCAACATACATCGCTCCCAGGGTACACGGTATTTTCGTTATTAGCATAAGTTAAATTAAAGATTTGCACATAACATTAAAATAATTTTCTATATATACATTATGGTTGTAGGGTACCTTTGCTCTTGCAGTGTCCCTGATCCATAATTCATATTATTGATATTTCATTTTATCTCTATTCAAATTCAAATCCATTTTCTTTCTTTACTTAATTTTAATTTTTATTCATAATTATATATATATATATATATATATAATAATAATAAGCAATCAATAACGATGAACACGGCACACACAAATGAGATACACAGTAACAAGTTTAAGAAATAGGAATGAAGAGAATATTCTGAATTTTTTTTTTTTTTTTTTCCTCCAGCAAGGGGACACATTTCACCATAATAACTTAAAAAATCCACAGAATTCCAGCTATCAGTATTATTGCAAATGCAATAAGATCTAGTTTACTACCTGTTTATAATAGATTACATTAACATAAAAGCCCAATAAACTGGAAACTGCAGATTGTTTTTATTGTTTTCTGGTAGTGACCTCCAGAAATGTGCTTTAGTAAAATGTGAACTCAGGTCAGGTGATAGTGTTTCTGCTTTAATCCTGTGAAGTTCTTTACAGAAAATTTAATTTCAACCATTATCATGGTGCCAGCTAAGAGAATAAGTGACGGTGGTACTAGTAAATCTACCAATAAAAAGAAAGTGGTCAATTTGGATCAGAAAATTAAAATAATAAGGATGTATGAAAATGGTCAAACATTAACAAGTATCGAGCAGAATTTAGATTTTTCACGGTCAACAGTGAACACGATAAAAGCCAAAGACTGAATACAAGAAGCGATTGGCACCAATGAAGTTAAGAAATATCTTTTGTTTATATTTCTATTTGTGATGCTAGTCATTAATGTAACATACCATCGTGAAAAAGGGTTAGAAATGTGAAATTCCTAGGCGATGCACTTTCTTTGAACACCAATGTATATCTCATGTGTGAATACCTTCACAACGAGTTGCTGTGATATTGCACAACATCAAATAAGTAATGCTTCACCAACGGAGAAGACTATTTTTACTACAGTAAAATCTCATTAATACAAACTCGGTTTATACAAAGTACTCGTTTATACGAAGTACATACCTTGTGAAAGGATAGACTTTCACATACCTTGTGAAAGGATAGACTTTTCTATATATTACAAAGTTCGTTTTCACCCCATGAAAAATATTGTTATTTTGTACATTTAATACAAATCTTGGCACAGTTGTCCAATTATTGCCCCTATTATTGTCTGATAAACTTTACTTGTTAGAATTTACTTTTGTGTAAACAAAACCAGTTTAGGGTAGTTACAGCTTAAATAAAGTGCACTATGAAAAATCATTGTGAAAGATATGTTAAATTAACAAAAAAATACAAACAGTTTTTCTAAATTGTTTACATACACTCTCTTGCACTCCACAGGAAAAAGTCAATTGCAATTGTTGTGCTGCTTCAGAGTCTTTTGCTACAGTATAATCTATTTTTTGTGCAGTTTTATCTGAGCTAATGTCTTTTTTTGCAACTTGTCTTTAAATTAATTTAAAGTTTGTTTATATTAAATATCTAGCAGTGTTATGGCAACAAAACATAAACTGATGGAATTAAGCCTGGAAATAAGGCTGATAGGATGGAACGAAGCAAAATGGACATTGCAAAGGCAACATCCCTTTATCCACAATACTGAAACCCAAAAAAAAAACAATGTGTTGATATTGGAGCAGCAGTAAAAAAAAAAAACAGGATAAGAATTCCACATTTGGTGGTATGGGCTTGGCACACCCAGGGTCCTGAACTAGATCTCATCATTCTTCTCTTTCTTGGTGATTCCCTTCTACTTTTAACTCTCTCTCTCTCTCTCTCTCTCTCTCTCTCTCTCTCTCTCTCTCTCTCTCTCTCATAAGGTAACTTGGGAATTTTTTTTTTTTTTTTCCCTGGTGCAGCATAAGCCTCGGGCTTCCTTGCGCCATATGGCTATTAATAATAATAATAATAACTTAAAGGAATTTTGGAAAACCAGGTTCTTGGAATGAAAATGACTGCGTTCTTGGAATGAAATTTCAGCTCAGTTCCTCTATGCAGCCTGGAAGAATTTGTGGCCTTCAGTCATCCATGATTTTGAATTATTTGAAGCTGAAGGTGTTCTAGATTAAGAAATTATCACTCTTTGTGAGTCCTTGGCTCCTGATATTGATGCAGCAGATGTGGAGGAGTTAATTGAGGACAATGGAAGGGAGTTGACGAAACAGGAGCTCCAGAAATTAGAGCAGATGGGTGAGCATGCCAGTGGAGATGAGGAACATGAGGAAGGTGACCATGTAGCAACAACTCAAGAAATTAAAGACATGTTTGCTGCATGGGACATTGTGAAGAGGACAGTAAGAATAAAAAAATTATGTACCAGGTACATAATGAGTTGCTGCTGCTCTACTCTGAGACTGATAGTGTCACAGTGGCAGCTGTTAAAAATGTCTTTACTGCAGAAACTGGTACAGTAAAATAAAACATTATGAAACTGGTACAATAAAATAAATAAATAAAGTACTGCTGCATTATTTTTATTGAAAAAATAATTTCAGTACAATGAAATACTATGAATTGAATTTTTCATTGTACTAGTGTACAATGAAATAATTCATATAAAATATATTAGTCTATGGTAACTGAATAAGATATATAATATTGGTCTGAGGGAGGGAGGGATGGATGGATGGATGGATGGATGGATAGGTAGATAGATATATACAGCTAGCCCTCGCATAACACGAGTTCAATTAACGCGATTTTCAGTTAACACTATTTAAAAAAAATTATACCACTTTTCACTTTACACGATGCAAATTTCCAATTAATGCGATCTTTTTTTTTTTATGCGATAGTTGAAAAAGATTTGAATCGTGTGTTAAGCTTACCACGAGTCGTACGGTCAATAAACAAACGTTTGCCTGCTGCCTGTCTCGGTGTGTTCCATCAACCATCGGAAGAAGACGTGTTACTTGTTTGTCTCCTGCTAATAAAGTCAATGCACACTTGCATAAAAATTCAAATTTTTAAATGAGTCAGATGAAAATGTTACCGCAAAGGAGATAACGGTAAAAGAATTAGATGAAATCTTTCGTATCGCATAGAACCTCAAACAAAAGGTTTGATGTCCTCTGCGATATTTATTTTGCCAGGGTTCAGAGAAGATTGTTGTCGGCTATCAGAAATTAATTGATGAAAAGAGAAAGTCAACACTGTTCAAATATTTCCGCAACAGTCATTTCTTCATTGTGTATTTTATGTCAGAGGTTCCCAAACTTTCTCGGTTCATGGCGCCCTTAGTGTCTCAGTAATTTTTTCAAGGCGCACCCAGACCAAAAGAAATACCTAACAGTTCCGTTTAGTAGTTAGGACCAAACAACTTAATAAGAAATGCTGAAGCTGTGAACTACCTCGAGCTAGTAGTTTGCGTGGTGTCCGACAGATGTCAAGTATCGCTGTGTTTCCCTCAAAAATTTTAAATATTCCACGGCACACAGTTTGGGAACCGCTGTTTTATGCAATAAATATTTAATTCCATAATTATTTTCATTATCTTTTACATAGTTAAAAAGTTATTTGTAAGGTATTTTTAAAATTCTTTATGGGCATTCCAGAAGGTCAAGGAACAAAAATTATAATTTTTCCTATTGATTATTATATTCAATTAACACGTTTCCGTTTTGCGCTCACGGGATGAATTAATCGAGGCCAGCCTGTATATATATATATATATATGTATATAAAGATATATAATAATAAGATATAAAAATATTGGTCTATGGTAACTGAAATAAGATATATAATTTTGATACTCAAATGATTTTAATTCACGAGTGAATACTCCATCGATTGTTGTTCCATTATATGTAGTATTTGACTTAATATCTAAATTGAACACTTCTTTCATAAATTTAGAAAACTTCTTTCCAGCTCAGAATTTAATTCTAGATTGAAATCAGCGAGAACTATAGGTATATGATCCAGTGTCTCTTCCAATAATTTTGCACCTTCAATGGAATACAGCATCAAATTCTTGTTTCATAATCTGCAACGTGTTTAACTGTCAACATTATTCATTCATTTATTCACACAATATTATTCGTTACGCTGAAAGCTCGCTCAGCTTCAGCACTGCTAATCGCAATGGTTTCAAAGATATTTCTGGTTTTCTTAATTAATTGAAAAGGGAATTTCAACCGATTTTAAAGATAAATTGTCTTCAACAAAATCTCTAAAATCATTAATTTTTATTTCATATTTTATCCGAAAACTTAAATTCTTATTCAGTTTTCACCGGCTTGCCACCAAGACGAAAGTTCTTTCACATTCCACGATTTCCAGTAGCATATGTTTAAAATTTCTTTCAATGATATCATTATTTTCTTTATTTAATTTAAAATCGCCCTGTTGCATTAATAACTTATCCTTTAAGGATAAAACAATGCATTTAATAATCTGTCACGAGGTAATTTTTTTACTTCCGATTTTGATTCCTTCAAATTCTTTCCACTTCAACATGCTCTCAATTTTAGCTTCATTTATTTCCTTCAGAATTTTTCAAATTAGCAATAGCATTCATAGTTTGAATAATTAATTTATATGCTTTTACCATTGTGATGCTGCGACTTTGTAAAGCTTCTGAAAGGTAAGGAGCTCCTGCAGGATGTCGATCATTAGTGCTAAATGGTTAAGAAATTCCAAATTTAAAAGTCCATTTAATAATCCTGGATTATTTAACTTCTGATTCAAAATGTTTGCACAAAGCGGGATGATTCCTCCAACCCACAATTGCCGTCCGCAAGCTACAAGTTGCTCATCGTCGCCCAAACACGCAACCGATCTTTATAGTTTCCACATAAAGTTCTTTAGCAATCATCCTTAATTCGTGCTAGTTTTTTGGAGACTGGTAATACAGTTTTTTTTTTTTTTTTTTAATTATTGCCTGTATGCCATTATATTTTTGAACATTTTCTACACAGTGAAAGGCTCGACAAAGTTTCAAAATCTGCCAACATTTCATCTTCGTAAAGTTTACTTAATATCTTAGTTGCTTCAATCCCCTTTCTATGTTGCTACCGTCACTAGTTCTTTGAATACAGTGCAAAATGTCAGATAGACAGAAGAAATTTACTGGAAGGCATGGATCACTCACTTCTACAAAAAACATACACCCGTTTGTCGGAGTAAAGGGGAACCACAACATGGGTTGACCAGAGGCTGTAATCTCTTTCATCCTTAATTCGCACTTTCTAATTACCTAAATTGCCTCAAAGGCCAGAGGTGAGAACAATGCATACAAAGTTGTCTCTCCTAATCCATCGTTATACGGAAATTTTCTTCGTTCAACGGAAACTATTTTAAATGTAATTATCAAGGGGAATCAAAATATTCGCTATAAAAAAGTTCGTTAAACAGAGGTCCAACTGTAATTAAATCAAAAATGAAGCAATTTTAAAATATATAATTGATCAATTGCGCCATTAAAATGCTGGGAATGGAGCCTCATTCACCCCACCATAGTTTCCGCTGTGGATTCTCAATAATTGCATCCAGTATTTCATTTGTAAAATAAATGATCGTCTCAACAATGGGCTCTCGCGAGCCCGCTATAGCTCACCACTGCTGTCAGCTCATGTAGACACTATAGGGATGTAATAAGGAATCTCATTATTAGCCATTTCTAATTTTGCTTTTTTTTTTGTGCACGAAATTCCTTCATTTGTTCTGCTGGAGTTTTAGATTCCTGATGAGTATCAGACATAGTAGAACTCTGTGGTTGAATTTCATTATGATTCGGAATAGTTTGAATTTCTAATTTCCTTCCATCTGCAAAACCACCCATCAAAAGATTTAAATGTGTCATCATATCCAACAAGTAGCTCATGAAATTTAAGTGCCTATGCTTTCAAATTCGCCTCATTTATCACTACTCCTTCACTTTTTTTTTTTTTTTTTTTTTTTTTGATTTGGTAGTTGTTGGCGCATCGGCTTCTGTGGCCATATTGCACCTCCCAAGGTTTTTGCAGTACTTTGATCCAAGCCCGAGGCGGGAATCGAACCGCGACCTTTGGGTTGCCGGGCAGGTACTTTACCCACTCGGCTAGCCCGGTCGGCTTACTCCTTCACTATGGTTCTGTAGATGCTACATGTACAAGAATTGGTCCACATTACTGTTTTCAAGCTGACTGGGCTAGCCAGGTGGGTAAAGTGCCTGTCTGGCAACCCAAAGGTTGCGGGTTCGAATCCCGCCTCAGGCTAGGATCACAGTAAAATGCAAAAACTTTGGGAGGTGCATTATGGCCACAGAAGCCGATGTGCCAACAACTAACAAAAAAAAAAAAAAATACTGTTTTCACAAAGTTTAATTTTCTTTCTTTGGACAAACTGATAATGTTACCAACAGCAAATTCTAAACAAGAAACATTCAAGGAAATAATCTTGGAAGCCACTAGGTTTTCCTTACCAACTAAGAAATGCCATTCAAGGTTTAGGCCAAAATAATTGTCAAATGAACTAATGAGACTCGTAGCTGAAAAGAAAAATGCATTGGATGCATATAAATTATCAGGAAACACAGAAGTATATGTTAGACATAAGCTAGTCTGTAATCAAGCCACAAAGGAAGTTAGGAAAATGAAAGCAGATTACGAGAAATCTTTGGCAAAGGATGCAAAGAAAAACAGCAAAAACTTCTTTACTTATGTGAACTCTAGAAGGAAGGGGATGAATCAAATTAGTCCACTTGATATTGATAGTTTGACTGTTTATGATCCTGCTCAGATAGCTGACAAATTGAATGAATAATTTTCATCTACATTCACACATGAGGAATTGTGTAGAGAAGTGGAGGACAGAAGCTTATTAAACTCTAACTTAATTATTTTGTAATAACTGAGAGCAAAGGAAGAGAAATTGTTGAAGATAAACATAAGAAAGGCACCTGGGGTGGATGGGATCTATCCAGTTATATTAAAGGAGGCAGCAAAGTAAGTAAGCAAACCCTTAGCCATAATTATGAGAGCATCCTTGGATTCAGGGGAGATCCCATGGACTGGAGATGTGCAAATGTATGCCCAATTCACAAAGGGGGGGGGGGTAAAAGGATGACACGATTAATTACATACCTGTTAGTTTAACTTCTGTTCTGGAGAAAATAATGGAGTCACTGGTTAAAGAAGCACTGCAAGATCATCTAGACAAGACTGCAGTAATAATTCAGACACAGCATGGGTTTGTTGAGGGAAGGTCTTGTCTGAACAGTTTGATTGGATACTATGATGTGGTCACAAAGAAAAAGAATGCAAAAAATTATTTTGATTTTATATATGTGGATTTCAGGAAAGCTTGTCAAAGTGTTTCACAAGGAAGACTACTTTTTTTTTTTTTTTTTGATTTGGTAGTTGTTGGCGCATCGGCTTCTGTGGCCATATTGCACCTCCCAAGGTTTTTGCAGTACTTTGATCCAAGCCCGAGGCGGGAATCGAACCCGCGAGCTTTGGGTTGCCGGGCAGGTACTTTACCCACTCGGCTAGCCCGGTCGGCCGGAAGACTACTGTACAATTTGGAACAGTATGGCATTAAGGGCAAGTTGCTACTATAGATAAAAGGATGTTGATGGGAAAAGACAGAGAGTGGTAATCAATGGACACTGCTCTTTGTGGACTAAAGTTATTAGTAGAGTCTCCCTGGAGATTTCGGTG
This sequence comes from Mastigoproctus giganteus, assembly GCF_048544385.1. Classification (NCBI taxonomy): domain Eukaryota; kingdom Metazoa; phylum Arthropoda; class Arachnida; order Uropygi; family Thelyphonidae; genus Mastigoproctus; species Mastigoproctus giganteus. Next base: position 142,693,821 of record NC_143576.1, read on the forward strand.
TTCAGCCCATTGTTGTTTTGTATATTTATCAATGATATTGATGAAGGTATATCAGGCTTAATGTCCAAGTTTGCTGATGTTACAATGGTTGGCAGGGTTGTTAATGACAGTATGCAACTGGAAAATGAAAAAATCTAGAAAAGTTGGGCAGATGGGCTGAGAAGTGGAAACTGAAGTTTAACACTGACAAATGCAAAGTACTGCATGTGCATAGCAATAACCCCAGAGAAACATACCAACTGTGTGGTAACAACAAAAGTACCAACTACATTCGGGGTGGTAGAAAATGAAAAAGACCTGGGGTAATTGCATAGTCAGATATGTTGTTGTTATTTGGTTTTTAGGAGCATTAGCAACTAAGGCCATATTGCTCCGAGATATGCGGTGGTCATTCCCTGACCTTTCCGCATCCTCCGTATTTGGTGGTGATGGGCTCGAACCCCGGTCTAATCAAGAAGCGTGTGCTAGGCACTGCTGCTCCTTCCCACCTGGCTACGGAGGCGCCTCGTTATAGTCAGATATGAAGTTCTGAGCAGTGCAAGCAGGCAGCCAGGGCAGGTCATGTGGTCTTGTCAATAATATACAGTTATTTTGCTAGTAAGGAAAAGGAGGTGATTATCCCTTTGTATAAGTCAATGGTCAGGACACGCCTTGAGTATTGCATACAGGTCTGGAGGCCTAATTTTAGGAAGGATGTAGACTTGCTATAACGAGTACAGAGAAGGATAACAAGATTGGTGAGGGGAACGAAGGGGTCCTCTTACCAAAAAAGACTTAAGTTCTGAAAATTGCAGCATCTGGAGACTAGGCACCTTTGAGGTGATCTGATTGAAGTGTATAAGGCCTTGAATGGTTTGAGCAGGTGCAATGATGATGGGATTCTTCCTCTTACTTATATTATGAAACTGAGGGGGCATAAATTAAAATTGAGGAATGAGAGTTGTAGAATAGAAGTGAGGAAATTTGCCTTTAGCCATGGGTAGTTGATTGCTGAAACAAACTTCTCTATGTCATTATGGAATTCGATAGCTTAAATAAATTCAAGGAAGAACTGGACAAACGTTTAGAGTGAATGGAGGGGTGAATGTTTTTTTTTTGGGCTGCTGTTGTATAATCTTGCTTTCTTGCATCATATGCCTCTACTAATGCTAATATACAGCCAATTTTTAGCTAATTAACCCCCCCTGGAATTTTTTTTATTTTTTATGATAATCCCAAGGATGAGAAGTATTAGAACCTATAGTACTTAGTACCTTGCATGGGTTGAAATATAAGATGAAAGAAGATACCTGTTGACATCAGACTTGAATTTCCATAGCGTAATTTTCCGGAAATACATATGAAGGGAGGTTGTTCCAGAAAATGCAAGTTGAAGAAATAAATGAGGAAGAAGAATAAAAGTTGTTGTGTGAGTTTTTAATTGGACAATAAAAAATGTTGACTGGTTGCAGCACATATTTGGACTGGTTTGGAAGAGAGAATGGGCATTACAGTGGCCAATTCAAAAGAACAGTGCCCATGGAAGTATATATAGAAAAGGCATGCTGCAGAAACTGAATATTTATGAGACAGTGTGGAGAGACTATATTAGAGATGAGTCATTAATTAACCTAACTGCCCCCTTTTTAATGGAATCTAGAAACCAGACAGAGGTTTTCGGGGTCGTCCCAGATGTGGGAACAACAGCCCATGGTAGGGCAGATTTGCTATTTTTACAGAATGAACAGCTGTTTAGAAGAGGAATGCCAGGAGTGAAAGAGAAAATCAAGTTTTTTAGATGCAGAGGATGCAATATTTGTGATATGCTCATACCAAGAGAGATTACAAGTCATGGTAATCTCCAATAGAGATATTTGATCCTGTCTAGAAATCAGAGCTTCATCGAAGTTAAGCACAGAAGCAGAATAATTCTTTTTGCTAGATATAAGACAAGACTGAGTTTTAGAAGGATTGAAATCAACTAAGTTACCTCTGCCCCCACTGGTGAATTACTTGGAGATCAGCACTTAAGGTATTGGATATCTGAGAAGTTGAAGCTGTTTGTGCACAGCAAAGGTTTCTCAAACTGGAAGGTGGAATGCAACATGCTAACATCAGCAAATATGATAGTATTTTCAGTCAATGGAAGTAGGTCATTAACATACAAGAGGAAAAGAGTGGGAGAAAGAACTGAACCATGAGGATAACCTGCATTAGTGGAGAAGTTAGAAGACAGAGTGGCATCTACCATCCATCACCCACATAAGCAGTCAGAAAGAAAACTGGATACCCGATTACAAAAAACAGTTGGCAAACCATAAGGTGGAAGCTTATTTAAAGACCTTTATGTCAAACACAATCAAAAGACTTTGAAATATCAATAGCAACTACTTGAATTTCACCAAACATTTCCATTGAATTTGTCCATAGAATTGTAACTTAAGCTACTATATCACCAAGAGAGATTGAAATGGATTCCGTTTGTGGATCGACACTGATGTATCCATACTAATTTTTTTTTTTTTTTTGATAATTTGTTTTGGAGGATGTGATCATACCCACAGTATATCCAAAACCACAGTATATCCAAAACCACAGTATAACGAGGAGCATTATATGGAGGTTGCACTATATTTTTATATATTATTAGTTAATCGATTAGTAATTAACTGGTAACAAAATAATTGTTTATTGACTTTTTGCTTCTTTTAATCATAGAAAAAGAAAAAATTCAATTAATTTAAGAAATAAAAATTTAACATGCCTGAAATGTAATGCACTGCATACATTAACTAATTTATTTTTTCTTACACTGTGGCTGACTTAATAGCTCTTGAGTGAGAAATATCCTATGGATACTTCAGTGTTTTATTTAAGAAATGGGAAAACCACAGAATACATAAAATTTACAGATACAGCACACTGATGCCTTGTGGCATTAGCACCAATACTTATAAAAATAACAGTAATCCCCAAACATGAGAACATTCCAGGGGTAGAGTTATTATTTGTATAGAGTTAGCAGCTGTTAGAAGAAAGGTAATTCCAAAAGTGACAGAAAAGAATTTTTTTTACAAGGCAGAATAAGCAATAATTGTGAAATTCCTGTACTAAGATGGATTATCTTCAATAAAAATCTGTGGTCTTGTCTAGAAATCTGAATGTTACTCAAGAGGAGTATGGGAGGGAAGGGGGTAATCAAGCCAGCCCAAGTGGTAAGCTAAGCAACCTAGGCATTCTCAGAAGGAATATCCAGGGGAGGCCTGTCATTATATTTCATGCTAGATGACAGTAATGCTACTTTGATTTGTGGGTTTTCCACTGATTTGCCTCCCTTCTCTGGTCAGTAATGGCCTGGCATATTGCTCCAAGAAGCACCAGGCAAAAACTTAAATTAATTTTACTAGAAAATTGAGAGAGAGAGTCTTTTATTTTGTTCTTCCTCTATTGTTCTCCCAACTCCACTAACCACCTGGAACTCTTTGACTTCCTCTCTTTGAAACTTGACTTTCTCCAGTCCAATGTTTCTAACAGTGACGTAATTTTCCTTGGTGATTTTAATGCTCAACTCCAGCTGGCTTCCATTTTTATTACATTAAGTATTATTATATTAAGTATTTTGTATTAATTTTATTGAGAGAATGTTTTCTGGTCCCTCCCCGCATGATTCCTAATCCCCTTCTAATGTGTACCATTGCAGTAACATAATCATAGTTATGTTATTACTCTCCCTCTGAACATTTTCTACTTTAAAATGATGCAATGTCTCCTTCTGTTTTGTCTCAACATGGTTAATTGGTACTGTAGCCTGCCTAATTTGTTTGTTCTTTAAATGTGACTGAGCCTTGTGTACATTTATGTAATTGTGTTTTATTTCTATAATGTATGCTTCTCTGGCCTTGCACCATCTAGGGCATATAAGTTTGAAGTACCCTATGCACCTCCTCTTATAATAAACTGACATTTATTTTATTTATTTATTTATTATTTCAATCCAGGTAATATTTTTCCTAAATTGTATACAGGGTGATTCAGGAAGAATAGTAAATATTTTGGGAAGTTATAGTATCAATTATTCTGAGTAAAAAAGTTCATATCAACATGTATCCAATTCTCAATGGATACAGAGATACAGCTGTTTGAAACTGGCATGCACAAAGCCATTATGAGAGGTATTAAAGAACGATAAATTACTTATTGAATGACACAAAACACAAATAATTGACAAATTTTTTATGGGTTCACAATAATTGTTCGAAAATACCACCGCCAACCTCAATGCACTTTGCAACTCTTGTGGTAATATGACGTGTTGTTCTTCTGAGGTCGTCTTGGCATTCCTTTATGAGGACAGCAGTATCCAAAATGCAAGCGAGCAAATCATATCTTGTATTCATCTTTTCTTTGTATACTGCACTTTTCAGCCATCCCCACAAACAAAAATCTAACGGAGTGAGGTCTGGAGATCTTGGTAGCCAATGAACGAGACCACCGCGGCCAATGCATTGTTCAGGGAAAGTTCGATTTAGATATTGTATCACCAGACAGGTATAACGTGCAAGAGCTCCGTCATGCTGAAAGTACATACCAATCCTTGTAGCCAAGGGAACATCCTCCAATAGTAGTGAAAGTTCGTTTTGCAGAAATTCTAGGTAAATGAGCCCTGTAAAACGATTCTGTAACACAACAGGCCCAATCAACTGATTGTCGATGATACCATACCACACATTTACAGAGAAGTGATGTTGAAAATTTGTTTCTACAGTGGCATGTGGATTTTCATCTGACCATCTATGAGAGTTATAGGTATTGTTGATAACATGATGGATGAAAGTAGTTTCATCACTGAACAGTATTAATGGAATTAATCAGCGATTAGCATTTACCCACCGACAAATTTCCAATCGCTGGCCATCGTCTGCTGGTTGAAGGTGTTGCACCCGCTGTATGTGAAATGGATACAAGCCGTGCTCGTGTAATGTTCGCCATACTCTAGCTTGTTGAACACCAATATGCATAGAAATTTTTCGTGTGCTAATAATAGAACTACATTCTACCCACTGAAGAATGTGTTCTATTTCATCCAAATTTTGTTTATTTGCATGTTCAGAAGAACATATTTAAGTACTAAAATTCATTGCAAGCTGTCAAAAGTATTTTGAAAGTAACATTCTTCCAGTAACAGTCCTGCTTTCATAAAGAAAAGTTAGTTAATGTATGAAGTACATTACATTACAATCAGTACACAACAACAAACATAATATCCAGCACTTCAGTTACAATAAATGTTATATATGTATAGTTATGTGATATGTATGCAAAAAAATAAATAAACATTTCTGGATTTCTGTTGGTCCAATCTTAATAAAATTTAGAAAGACTCAACAAAATCATTCTAAAAGAGTTAGATACAAAATTTCATGAAAGCCCATCCACGAGGGGCCCAGTTATTACATATGGATCAATGGACAAAGAAATAATAATTGCCAGATTTCTACTCATTCAATTTTAATGAACTTTTGTGTGGCTTAACAAATCTTACTAAAAGAGCCAAATGTAAAATTTTATGACAATCCATCCACTAGGAATTGAGTTATTACAGACAGATGGGTGGACATGAAGACAATAGGCACTATATATATACACACACTGCTCTACCGTTAATACACGGACACCTGCCATTAGACAAAAAAAAAAAAAAAAAAAAAAAGAGCTTTTATTGTGTCATTTAATATTTTTTGCTGAAACCTTTTGCTTTTACGGTGGCCTTCAATCTTTGCAGCATACTCTCAACTGACTTTTTATAAATGTCAGGTGATATGTTCCTCCACTAAGCCTTTAATGCAGCCACCAGTTCAGCTTTGTTCTTTGGGCGATCTCAAAGTGCAAGTACCCAACGATCCAATTCATCCCAAAGATGCTCAATAGAGTTCAGAGCAGGACTCTGGGGTGGCCAATCCAATTTTTCCGCACCAATGTCCTCAAATTACTCCGTTACGACCTGAGCAGTATGGCATGGCACGTTGCCTTGCTGAGATAAGTTTGGGCCATTCCCGAAGTATTGCCATAACGTTGGAAGTGCATAATTTTCCAGGATGTCCTAGTATTGTACGGCATTCATGGTTTTGTCGATAATGACTAATGGGCCCAAGCCAAAATATGAAAAGTAGCCCTCATACGATGACACTGCCTCCACCAAACTTCATTGTTAGGAGGATACAATCAGGATGGAACTGTTCCCCTGGCATTCACCACACCCAGGAATGACCATCAGACTGGTAAAGTGAAAACCTAAAATCGTCTGTCCATAGGACTGTTTTCCACTGCTCTACAGTCCAGGATTCGTGCTCCTTACACCATGTTAATCGGCATCTAGCATTTGTTGAGGTGATCAATGGCTTGTGAACAGCTGCATTATCATTGTAATCCATAACATGGAGTGTCCTTCATATTGTACTTTTTTTTTTTTTTTTTTGGTAGTTGTTGGCGCATAGGCTTCTGTGGCCATAATGCACCTCCCAAGGTTTTTGCAGTACTTTGATCCATGCCCGAGGCGGGAATTGAACCCGCGACCTTTGGGTTGCCAGGCAGGCAGGCACTTTACCCACCCGGCTAGCCTGGTCGGCCATATTGTACTAGTGCTGACATTAGTCCCAGTACTCTCACAGAGGGTTTGTGTGATTTGAGACAATGGCAAATTACGATTTGCATGCACAATTCTTTACAGAATTCTCTTGTCCTGTTCTTTTAGTTTTCAGGGTTTACCAGTCCATTTTTGGCAGATTCAGTCCCATTCCTCTTTCATTTGCATATGATGTCACTAACCATTGACCAAGGGATCCCCAGAGTGGCTGCAATGTCTTGTACAGAATGCTTGCTTATGTAGCATCCTACTATCATTCCACGTCGGAAGTCTGTTAATTCTGTTGAACGTGTCATCTTGCATGCCCACTTTTGCAATTGTTTGTTCGAAGTCCAGTGTGCATATTTATAGCAGGTTCTGTGTGTGTTCTATGTGTTGCATGCATAGGACCTGTTTCCCCATCCATGGAGAGTGTCCCAGATATTAATGGTAGGGCAGTGTTTATATGCACTTAAAAATCAATTCTAAAAGTATCATCCACCATTTTACATGAGACCAGTACTTCGGGCAGTAGATTCCTTTTTTATAAGAAATAAGACAGTGCTTCATTTGGGAGGATTAAAAGCAACTAAGTTTTCTTGCTCCCACTGCAGAATTACTTAGGGATCAGCATCAAAAGTATAGGAAGAAAGGAGCAAGTGAAAGAACGAAATAGTGGAAGAACTCCAGGATTAGCTGAGTGAGAAGAGAAGGAGCCATACGTCTTCACACATAGTCAGAGACAAAACTGGCTACAGAAATTCAAATGTTGAAAGGGAGACCACAAGCAAGGCAGAAGCTTGCTTAGAACCATCTGTGTCAAATTAAACTGAAAGACTTAAAAATGTCAAGAGCAACTACTTGAGTTTTTCAATTTTTTTAGCAATAGCTTATAATTGCAGTACTCACATCTTAATCAGTAAAATTAAGAAAGTCGATTCATATAAGGTGAAAAGTGTTCACCTTATATGAACCTGATATGAAGTTTTCACCTTCCTTAATTTTATGGATTATGAGGCGAGTACTGCAATTATAAGTTCTTGCTAAAAGAATTAATGAAAACTTAAAGTACTTTAAGCCTTCACTAAACTAATATAATTACTTAAATATGTTTAAACTGATGTTTTTATCCTCTCGAACATAAGTATCAACATATTTAATTACTACAATTCATTGAAAGTTGTCAAACCTATTTTGAAATTAATACCCTGCCACAAAAGTCCTGCTTTTACTGGCAGGATGAAATTCCAAATAGCACCACATGGACTCTGTCCACAGATGAGTAACACAAGCTAAGCTATCAACAGTGGATTGGCACTGGTGGAATCCACATTGGCAATCATTAATTACTACTATAAAAAAATTTGATGAAGGACTATAAGAGAATGAAAAAGATTGAGAAGACTGGAGCTAATAAACCATCTGATTACAGCTTCTGGATTAATAAAAAACTTAAAATTCAGTCAAATATACAGTATCACATTGTTCTGTGTTTCATAAAGTTATTCTTTGCACTATTACAAAATAATTAATTATATTCTTTTTTTAATTTTAAATGCATCTTTTTTTTCATTACTGTATTTTGTAAATATGAATCATTTCCTGTGTAAAGAGTTCTGGGAATAGGTGAAATGAAATGTGATATGTGGAATGAACAATATGATGGATGACCATGTAAAAGTTAGAAAGAGAATTATGAATAAGCCAATACTTTACTTTCAGGAATAATGAGTTACATATAACAAACATTTGAACTGCTTGAAACTATAAAGCATGCAAAACCATATCCTTACAATTGAGATCTGTTATTGACATCATGTTATCACCTACTTCAAGGTATGTGATAACAAGATTTAACTGGCTTACTATATGCAGTATTATCTAGCATATTATAATTATTCTATTCTATAACTTCTGTTCATGCTATTATGGGTTATCTCCTATTGTATACAATCACATATTATTTTACCTTTGTATGTTTTCATGCAAATTAATTTCTTTGATTTTCATATTAGATGCTAATTAGACAGATTAAAAAAATTTAATTTTTAAATCCACCTGAAGCTAAATAAATAAATAGTCTTGCCTCTTTTTCTTGCATCTCTATTTCTCTTTGATTACATACATAATTAAACTCTTCTATATCTTTTTCAGGTCTTTTAAGTAATGGGTAGTTGTGAATTATTAATCCAGAAACTAACGCCTATAAATAAATAAATAAAGTGCTCATTAAGCACACAGAAAAATATATAAAAATAAGAATAAAATTCAGTATCTTGACATTATGAAATTTCTTATATTATTATTATTAGCCATATGGTACAAGGAAGCCTGAAGCTTAGGCTGCACCAGGCAAAAAAAAAAAATTTCCGAGTTACCCTGAGAGAGAGAGAGTCAAAGGAAATCACCAAGAAACAGAAGAATGATGATATCCAGCTCAGGACCCTGGGTGTGCCAAGCCCATACTCACCAGATGTGAGCCCCTGGGGTTTCTATATTTAACATATAGAAAATTTACACAGCATATAATACATCAAGGGTTGGCAATCTGTGGCACTAATGCCAAAGACAGAAGCAGAAACTACCCAAAATTACATCACAAAATGATTTCATTTTGTGGTGTAATTATGGTTGGATAATTACAGATTGCAAACCCAATACATTAAATGTAGAGATGCCATAGTAATCCTCAGAGGATTCTGCCTAAAAGACTCAACTGGCAACTATTTTACAACAAACTGAATAGGAAATTTTTAAACTTATCTTGTGAAATATCAAATTCACAAGATATCCATTAAAGAGAGAAAAAAAATTCAAAACACTGAGCAACTAGTGGAAACACTCAATCCTTAGTCAGTTTCATAATAGCAAGCTGACAAAAACATGAATTTTGAGCAAAAATAATATGTCTATAATACTATAGGATTGCAGGAAGATATTTCAATGTAGTAGTTTAAATCAAATAAATCTGTTTTGTTGTTTTGATCCCAATATCGAAAATAATGTGCAGTAAAGAAAGCACTCAATTTTCGATCGTAGGATCATTCTGTTCCTACTGAAGACTGATGCCAAGTATCAGTGCTAAGGCTTCGGCTTATATCAAACTCAGAGACAAATACTGTCATGTATTTGTCTCTGAGTTTGGGGTTGAATTTGAAAGTGTCTGCAATTCTGCCCAGACAAGATAGGAGGGAGTATATGATGAGAGCCCTGTCGATCAATTCGGCCCTGGAAAGATTGTGAAAGGCTCAAGGGGTAGAATTTTTTTCAGCATGGTCTGTACTTGTTAACAGGAGAGACTGCTTCTACAGGGATGGGATACACTTAAATAGAAAGGGTGCAAGAATGTTTACTGATGCTATCGAGGCAGTGTTAGGTGGGTCGGAAAACTGCTAGATTGGGGGGGATACAAGGACTAATAGATTAACAGTAGCCACTGGCAAAGGTGAAAGTGATTCTTGCACTGCTTCTATTGGAATGAGCCGCAGCCTGGAAAATAAGATGCAGGATATTTCAGAGACTGCTGGGAATCATTAGGGTACAAATAAACACATGGGTTGTGTTAGGGTAGCTAAGAAAAAGAACAGGTGCATGTATACTTGCGTGTACACCAATGCTAGGAGTTTAGTAAATAAATTTGATGAATTTGAGGTATTGCTCAAAACATCAAAGGCAGATATTATGGGGATTTAAGAGACGAGGGGTCACACAGATATAAGGAATGCAGAAATTTATGTATTTCTTAACTAATAGTTATGCTATTAGTTAAGAAATACATAAAATCCAAGGAAGTGAAGCCAGTCGACATTGCTGGACAGTGCAGTGTCGAGTCAGTTTGGTGTGACATAAGCATTGGGAGATCAAAATTGAGAGTAGGAGTATGCTAGGCCTAATGACTCTGATGAGTATAATAAGAAACTGTACAGGGAAATAGAGTGGGCCAGTAAATCAGAGAGTCTTATAATGGGGGATTTTAATTTCCTAGATATTGACTGGAATTTCGGGGCTGGTCACTCACACACTAGCAAGGCTTTTGTGGATTTATTGGATGATAGTTTTCTATATCAGCATGTTCGGGAGGCAACTAGAGGGAGTAATAGTCTTGATTTGATTATCAGTAGTGATTCTTCATGTATTAAGAATCTGCAGGTAAATGAACCACTAGGTGGCAGTGATCACAGTGTGCTGAAGTGGGATTTACTCAAAGAGGTAACTACCATTAGGGGTAAAGGGAAGGGTTATTGCTTTCATTAAGGCAACTACGATGGACTGAGACAGTATTTAAATTCTATACAGTGGGACCAACTGATGATGTTACCAACAGCAAATTCAAAATGGGAAGCATTCAAAGAACTTATCTTGGAAGCTACTAGGCTTTACATACCAAGTAAGAAATATTGTTCTAGGTTTAGGCCTAAGTGGATGTCAGATGAACTAATGAGACATATGGCAGAGAAGAAAAATGCATGGGATACATACAAATTAAGACGTGACACAGAAGCCTATGATAGATACAAGTTGATCTGTAACCAAGTTACAAAGGAGGTTAGGCAGGCGAAGGCAGATTACGAGAAATCTTTGGTAAGGGATGCAAAGAAAAACAGCAAAGAGTTCTTTACTTATGTAAACTCTAGAAGGAAGGGAATGAATCAGATTGGTCCACTTGATATCGATGGGTCAACTGTTGATGATCCTGCTCAGGTAGCTAACAAACTAAATGAATATTTTGCATCGAGTTTCACACATGAGGAGTTATTCAGCGAGGGGAATGCCGGAGGTGTATTCAACTCTGGCAGTAAGCTAGAGAATCTTGTAATAACTGAGAGTAAAGTGGAGGAGAAATTGTTGAAGATAAATACAAGAAAGGCACCTGGGGTGGATGGGATCTATCCAGTTATATTAAAGGAGGCAGCAAAGGAAATAAGCAAACCCTTAGCCATAATTATGAGAGCCTCCTTGGACTCAGGGGAAGTACCCATGGACTAGAGATGTGCAAATGTGACCCCAATTCACAAAGGAGGATCAAAGGGGCGACACAAGTAATTATAGACCTGTTAGTTTAACTTCTGTTCCAGGAAAATTAATGGAGGCACTGGTTAAAGAAGCACTGCAGGATCATCTAGACAAGACTTCAGTTATAGCTCAGACACAGCATGGTTTTGTTAAGGGGAAGTCTTGCCTGACCAATTTGATTGGATACTATGATACAGTCACAAAAGAACTGGATGCAGGGAATAACTTTGATATTATATACTTGGATCTTAGAAAGGCTTTTGATACTGTTGCACATGGAAGACTGCTGCACAAGTTGGAGCAGTGTGGCATTGGAGGCAAATTGCTGCTATGGATAAAGGGGTGGTTGAGGGGGAGAGGACAGAGAGTGGTAATCAATGGACACTGCTCATCGTGGACTAATGTTATTAGTGGAGTCCCTCAGGGCTCAGTATTGAGTCCATTATTGTTTTCTATATTTATAAATGATATTGATGATGGTATATCAAGCTTAATGTCCAAGTTTGCAGACGATACGACGGTTAGCAGGGTTGTCAAGGACACTACTGACACTATGCTACTGCAACAGGATCTGGAAAGGTTGAGCAGATGGGCTGAGAGGTGGCAAATGAAGTTTAACATTGACAAATGTAAAGTACTACATATGGGAAACAGCAACCCCAGAGCAACGTATCAACTCTGTGGTACTACACTGACAGTGGTAGAGAATGAAAGGGACCTGGGGGTGGTTGTGCAGGCAGACATGAAGTTTTCTGAACAGTGCAGACGGGCTGCAAGAGTAGTTCATGGTGTATTGTCAATGATATATAGGAATTTTTCTAGCAGGGATAAGGAGGTGATTATTCCCTTGTATAAGGCAATGGTCAGGCCACACCTAGAGTACTGTATACAGGTCTGGAGGCCTCATTTCAAGAAGTATGTAGAGATGCTGGAACAAGTACAGAGAAGGGCAACAAGATTAGTGAATGGAACAAAGGGGTGCTCTTACGAAGAAAGGCTTAAGTTTTGCAAATTACAGTGTTTGGAGACTAGGCACCAGCGAGGTGATCTGATAGATGTGTATAAAGCCTTGAATGGTTTGAGCATGCTCAATGCTGATGGGATTCTTCCTCTTGCTCAGAATAATCACCTGAGAGGGCATAAGTTCAAATTGAGGAAGGACAGAAGTAGGATAGACGAGAAAAAATTTGCCTTTAGCCAGTTGGTGGAACAGACTTCCATCCCTTGTCGTGGAAGTTGATATCCTAAATAAGTTTAAGGCTCAGCTGGACAGGTATTTCAAACGAACAGAGGGGTGAAGTGGAAGTGGTTATTTTTTATTTATTTATTTACTTATTTATTTATTTTTTTTTGGCTGATGCTGCATAAGCTTGCTTTCTTGCATCAAATACCTCTACTAATGCTAATGCTAATCTCCAGACACTGTAATTTGCAAAACTCAAGCCTCTTCGTAAGAGGAACCCTTTGTTCCCTTCACTAATCTTGTTGTCCTTCTCTGTACTCGTTCCAGCAGCTCCACATCCTTCTTAAAATGAGACCTCCAGACCTCTATACAGTACTCAAGGTGTGGCCTGACCACTGCCTTATACAAAGAGATAATCAACTCCTTATTCCTGCTAGAAAAATTCCCGTATATCATTGACAAGACACCATGAGCTATTCCTACAGACTGTCTGCAGTTATTCATTATTTAAGAGAAAGTGATTTTTGTGCATTAGAGTATTTTGAAACTTTGTGTTATTGCTGTGTATTGTAGTCACAATACAATATTCATATATCCTTCTCTTTACCATTAACAGTAGTTATATCTTTGAATAAATCTCCAATATACACTATGTTCACTTGAAGATTTACTTGAACCACTTTTACCTGAAGATTCTTAATACTTGATGAATCACTGATGACAATCAGATCAAGAATACTGCTTTCTCTTGTAGCCTCTCTAACATGTTTGTAGATGACTGCAGTCATTTAACAAATCCAGAAATTTTCTACAACTGAGTGGGCTGCCAAGCCACAAGTTCCAGTCAATATCTGGAAAGTGAAAATCCCTTATAATAAGATATTCTGGTCTGATGGTCTACTCTATCTATCTGTATATTTGCTCATAATACTTATCTGTCATTTGGCCTACAACATGCTCCTACATTCATTTTTCTTTAGTAATAATCCACGTATAAACTAGTTATACTTTAGAATCTGTGTGCTTCTTAACCAAATGCATGAGGCAGGGGTGTTCCCCACCCCTGCCTCATGTCATATCTATCCTTTCTGTACAACATTCTGCATTCCCTATATCAGAGTGACATAATGTTTCTGATATTCCTATAATGTTTGCATTTTATGACTTAATACTTGAAATCATCAAATTTATTTACTCCTAGCATTAGTGTATAAGCAAGCATATTCACATCTGTTTGTGCTCTTAGTCACCCTAACACAGCCCATATAATTACCAGTCCCATTCAGACCCCCTTATAATTCTCCTCCAACCCTAATTTCCAAGGGTAGTCTCATCATGTGTGGCATTTGAAAACAGCACTGATTAAATGCTACAGTATTTGAAATAAGATAAGTGCAAAAATATCAAAAATAAATGGCATCCATGAGATAAGAAACATATATTTAGTGGTTACAGATTTGGTATTTCTTTAATTTTCAAAAATTAATTGAGACCTGGATGCATACAATAATAATGAATTGAAGTAATGTTCTTTTAATGATATTTATCAATGCAAAAGGTGCCTCCGTAGCCAGGTGGGCAGGAGCAGCAGTGTGTAGCACACACTTCTTGATTAGACCGGGGTTCGAGCCTGTGACCACCAAATACGGAGGATGCGGAAAGGTCAAGGAATGACCATCGCCGGATGGTCATTCCCTGACATCCCCGGAGCAATATGGCCTTAGTTGCTAATGCTCCTAAAAACCAAATAACAAATAAACAAATCAATGACAAAAATTTTAAAAAAAGTTATTTTTAATTCTATGACAGACATTTCCATCATACCTGTAGCTTATTTTATGATTTTTCTTTATGTGTCTTAAGAAAAAAATAGTTTTTCTTACCTTGAGTGATAATCCTTTAACTTTCATTTTATTCCAACAAGACTTCTTAATTTGTTCAGCTTCTTTTTTCATGCCGGCTATCGAATTTTGTATTTCCTCATTAATCTAAAAAAATTTTAAAACTTCTAATAATAAAGAACCCAAAAATTATAATATTTTACAAATAGGAACTACTGTTTGATCATCAATATATGAATGCTTTGGCAAAATATTTTGAAATTCTTAAATATCAAAAATATGATGATAATGCACAGAGTAAGCACAAGAATTGGTGATTCAAAGACAACAGCACTCCCTAAATCTGACATCAAGACAGTAGTAAAATTGCAGAGCTGTAACAATATATGTTAGTACAACTGGATGGCTGTTTGACACAGTAAGCATATTTGATATAATGATTTTCTCTTTCTGTCATTTTGAGATAAAGGTAAATCATCTGTAGCCATTCACTGTGTGTGTGTGTGTGTGTGTGTGTGTGTGTGTGTGTGTGTGTGTGTGTGTGTGTGTGTGTGTGTGTGTGTGTGTGTGTGTGTGTGTGTGTGTGAGTGAGTGAGTGAGTGAGTGAGAGTGGGTGTGAGTGAGAGTGTGTGTGAGTGATAGTAGATAGCACTCTGGCTTCTAATTTTTCAATCAATGCTGAGACCTTTTAAAAACTTTTTCACAGAATGAAATTCTAAACTATATTTCACTTTTGAGTGTGACAACAAGGACTGCTTTGAACAAACAACTAAAGCTCCTACTCCTTAAATACCTTTTTTCAGTCATTTTACAGTGGTGGTAGTGATGGCGAAGAAAAAGGCATAAGCATATTAAAATATTATCTCCTCATACAGAAACTTAGGCTTTCTCCTTTGCTTTCAGCATTATTTTTCTTTTCTCTGTACAAATTCATAAACCCACTAAACTATGGAATATTGTTCCTGTACCTGAGGAAACACCACCAGAACCTCATTAAAACTTCTTTACTTTATCTGAAAGAGAAAAGTCAGGCTAATTAGTGATCCCTTACTCACAAAATCATCACTGTAGTGTCTAACACACAGATGATCAGTTTCAGTTGTATGCCTTTTCTATGGAAATTTTCATAAGCACTCATAATTTTTTTTTTTGAATTGGCATCTGTAATTCCTATTCTTTCAACTGAATCATTCTCAACATGTACATCAATAAGACAATATTCACTCGTGGTTCAATCCAAACCCATAAAACTACCTTTTCTTTTTCATTTATTTCTCTTAGTTCTCAAGAGAAAGCTTTTCTCCATTATCTATTTCTTGAAAATTAGAACCTACAATTCAATCTTCAAAAATTACAAACTATTATTAAGTCCAATGTCAGAAAATTTCTATACCCTCAACCTATTCACAATACTAGTAAGTCAAGAAAAAATAAATATGTCAGAACTTGCATACTACTTCCAGAGAGCATGATGCTATGCAGGCTATATTTAAAAAAAAAAGACACACTTTACTAGATATGGAGTGGCACTTTTTTGAAGAATGGCCGAAATATTATACACAGAGAAAAAGAATTTCAATGGACTAAATGGCTATATACATGCACAGATTGCTGTATACTGCAGTCTCTCTCTCTCTCTCTCTGTCTCTCTCTCTCTCTCTCTCTCTGAAGACTTTTTTGTCAGTGAAATCAATAAAAATTATTTTTTAATTCACGGTTAAACTATTAAATGATCAAATAATGAAAGCTTCTTTCTTTCTTGACTAGGGTGGTCCACACATGTGGGGAGATAGACAGTCACAAGTCAGAAGAGAGTTGGCTTTGTAATGTATAGAAGTTGCCTAGTTGGTCTGCAGGACTTGCTTATAGAGGCCAGTGGTACTGGTTGTGAGTACTATGGTGCCAATTCTGCTAGCCAGTTGGGAGAGGAGAGGGGGATAGTGATAAATCCACTCCTTCACTGAAAAAAAAAAAAAAAAAACTGAAACTGAAAAAAAGAAAAAAAAAAAAAGAAAAGCTAATCCTTCAGTGTAGTCAAATGAAGGAGGAAGCCACTCCTTCAGTCTAGTCCAGAATCCTGGACTATGACCAATATTCTGAACTGGGCTAGACCGAGAGGGGGTAGTTTTCTAAGATGGAGTAAGTTAAATCACTAACAGCTATGTTGGTTGACCTGGTTCTCGAACACTGCTCCTTAAGCCAGGACCAGTATTTCCAAGGAAGATTCTTTGGGAACTCCAAAAATCTGTAACTTTCAACATTTCATGTTTGAGGTCACCAGAAACATACTTGAGAATAACTCATAAAGTAAAGAGTAAAGACCGTACACTTTTACTCATCAGTAATAAGTTTTACTACTGATGAAAATGCATCATCTTTACTTCAAATCAAATCTGTGATAGTATGGTGGCAAACCACTTGCTTTTCATATGAAAAAATCTAGGTTCATTTTCCTACCAGACTGGAGTAATTTATTCCCATTAGTAATGGAAGGAAAACTTCCATTCCTAAAACAGTCTCCACTTGAAACCCTCTTTTTATGGAGGGGTTTCAAGTGGTGACTGATTTAAATGGTGAGTAAAGGTGTAGGGTTCCCCACCACCAAACCCAGGATTTTTAACTGAAAATAAAGTAAGCTAACCACAAAAGGGCACCAAGTTTAATGGCACTACTTACATTTTTTATTGGCTATACATGCCTTGGTATTTATTCAAAACAACAGCACAAACCTCAAGCTAGAATATTTTCTCTCACAGAGAAAACCTGGTTAACAATTCATTAAATTTGATGCAAGAGAGAAAGAGCTGTGGTTATTTTACCATTGGTTTTCTTGCTCATAGACAGTGGGCTATCTATATCTATTAGTTACTCTATATTAGTTTAATCAGAATAAAGTTTTACAGTTCATTTACTGTGGCATTTAGCACAGTTTTCAGGGCTGTTCAAATGAGCAGAGATTACGTGATTAACATACAGGCAATAAGCCACAAAGGTGACAAAATTTACTTTCATGATAATAAATTTTTAGCAGTAAAATGACATTTTTAAATGAACACGCTGGCACATGTAACCCTGGGAATGGCTGTGGCAATTTTTTTTAAAGGAAACAATGAGTTAGAGATATAATCCTATGTCTAATATGCTTTATAAATACTAATACCAAAACATAAGTCCATATTTGTGCTGTTATTCAGTTTATATGACCATAAACTTAGCACATAATACATTATAACAGCAGTTTTCAACCGGGGTGCTGCAACAACATTCCAGTGGTGCTATGTAATTTGGGTTTAAGTTACTTAAACTTTTTTTTTTTTTAAATTTATATATTTATATATTTATTTCATTATAAAAAAAGTGTACAGTATCTTTAATTTTGTGGTGATCTATAACTGATGTTTATTTAGTACCTCTATATAAAGAATAAAATTATATATATATATACAGAGTGTCTCAAAAATACATGGCATAACTTCAGGAATGAGTTCCTCAAATGTAGACAATAAAAATATTTTATATCAACATAGTTCCGGAAATGCTTGGTTTCCGAGTTTTGAAGGTCTGTCTATGACACTTAACTGTTCACGTCACCTTATAGTAATTGTTCAAAATGTCCACCTTCTGCCTGAATACAGGCCTCACATTGACGTCTTATGGACTCACAAAAACGATGCCAAATTCCTGGCATGTTTCGTATTGTCTCACAACCTGCCACAATTCGATTGTGGAGAGTTTCCACATCAGCTACCAGAGTCGAATACACTTTAAATGGCCTCACAAGAAGAAATCTAGTGTGTTTAAATCAGATGAGTGTGGAGGCCAGGCAGTTGGTTCACCTCTACCTATCCACCGACCACCTTCAATTCAGGTAATTGTGGGCTAGGTGGCTGAAATGTGCGGGAGCGCCATTGTGCATGAAGTGTGCTTGTTGACAAATGATCAGTGGCGTGTCGGCCAAGAAATTAGGCATGTTGTTTTCCAGAAAGTTTCTGTATGCCTGCCCTGTGAGTTTGTTTGGAAGTACATGGGACCCAAATAACTTATCACCAAAAACACCCGCCCAGATGTTGAGGCTGAATCGCTGTTGGTGATGTGAGGGAAGAATTGCATGTGGGTTTTCCCCAGCCCATACATGCTGATTGTGAAAGTTTTGGATTTTGTCTCATGTGAACTGTGCTTCATCTGTGAATATCACTAAGGCAGGAAAGTGAGTTGTACCACACTGCAGCAAGAATCACTGGCAGAACATTACTCGTGCTGGGTAATCTGCTGATGACAAGGCCTGTACCCATTGCAGATGGTAAGGATACAGTTGGTGTTCTCGCAGCACTCTCCAAATAGTCGAACGTTGAACAACCAATTGCATTGCTATTATGCGTGTGCTGATTCCAGGAGTGGCATGCACAACATCCAAAATCTCCTCCTCTACTTCAGGAGTCGTAGATCTTGGTCGTCCTCTGTCGGCAGCACGAGGTGTAAAGGTCTCATGTTCACAAAGGCGGTGATGGATACCTTCAAACGTTTTCCTGTCTGGACATCTTCGTTCTGGGAACCTTTCGTGGTACAAATGACGAGCCTCCAGAGCATTGCCGTCCACCAAACCATACATAAAGTGCATATCCGCTTGCTCCTGATTTGAGTACATGGTCGGAATGGCGGACGGCATTCACCTGTGGATGAATGTCTTATCTCCCAAAGGAAATCACCTGTGGGAGATAAGACGTTCCGGTTAATAACTCGGGAATCAAGCATTTCCGGAACTATGTTGATATAAAATATTTTTATTGTCTACATATGAGGAACTCATTCCTGAAGTTATGCCATGTATTTTTGAGACACCCTGTATATATATAATTTGTATTATGAATTGTAATTTTGTTTATAGTTATATTATTGTAATAACTATCATTGAGTAGGGGTGCCACAAAATAAAATTAATTACTTAGGGATGCCGTTATTAAAAAAGGGTCAAAAATCACTGCATTATATATATTGTTTCATGGCTGACTTGGTTCCTCAAGTGGCTTATACAGATTATAATTTAGTTTCTCCTGACCTCTAACTAAAGGTTTTGTCTTTCTGGATGCAATTTTCTATAATGCTACAATTAATTTTCTAGTGATTAATTCACTCATCTACATTTGTTTCTGATCATAACCCCTTTCCTTTTTGATTGGTTGTCTCTTCCTCTACTAATCATGCACACCAGGTGGCCTGGCATTTGTGTCTTAAATTTCCTGCTAGATATTTAAATATGTATTTATATTTGGAATTAATTCAAGTATATATATGGGAAGTGTTATCCAAATTTCCTATTGAAGATGTTCTTTTTTTTAGTGATGGGCATAACTGAATTATTCCCATAATCGAATGATTATTGAAATAATCAATAATCAAATTAATCAATTATGAAATCATTAATTGAGAAATCAAAAACAATGCAAGCTTAAATAATAGTGATATGATTCAAACTGTTATCATCAGAACCAAAGTTTGTGTCTTACATTATCTCATCTCACTGAGATATTTAGAAAAAATCTGGATATCTTATTGGCTTCCTTTTAGTGCTGTTTCAAGAAGATTTCACTGGTCTGATTTTTGAGTTATTCTGAGCCATGGTGGAAGGTTACTTTTTCTTTGCCATTTCAAACTAAGAAATGGGCTTTTTTTTTTTTTTTTTTATGAAAACCCCAAACACGAAAGGTATCAAAACCTATAGTACAGGAAACCCTTGATTAGTGCGGTTAATGAATCCTTGAAATATACCGCACATATTAAAACCGCACTAATCAAACTTAAGAAACAATGGGAATAATTATAATGAATCCTTGAAAATTATGAAATTGTAAAAATATATTTTTTCTTACTCAATACGTACCTATAATGCACTGCATAGTTCTTAAATTATTAAGGAATAAATTTAAAAAAAGATAGTATGATTTAAATTTTATTTTTTGCAAAAAAAACTTATCTATCTTCAATTGAACAGTGGTAGCTTTCTTCCTTTCCTCCATGATCTTGCGATAACAATCAATTTGCTTATCTAACCCTCAACGAACGTTCATGCTTCTCTCTGCATCTGGATCAATCTCTAGTATGAGTTCTTTTGCTTTTTAAAGTGTATTAAATAGTTCAAGTTTTTTGAATGAAATTTCTTTGGGAGCAAATTGCTTTTCTTCTGCTTCATTTTCGTCTTCTTCCTCGTATGCATGTTGATGCTCAATTTCAAGAAGATCGTCGTTACTTAAGTCTTTTGAATGCGATTCCAATAATTCTCTAACGTTTTCTGAATCTACTTCCTCAAAGCCGAGGTCTTTTCTAATTGTAGTAATTTTATCAATAACTTTGTTGACAGGATTAATGAAACCGCAAAAATCATTTGCGCATTCAGGCAAAATATTCTGCCAGACAGCTCTCATGCAGCTGTTCGTCATTTCTTCCCACGATTTGTGTATGTTCTCAACTGCTTCTTTAATATCATAATATTAAAGAAGTTTAATATTAATAATAAAAGAATAAAAGAATATGAGTTACCAGAGCAAATTTCAATTTCAGAGTGGTATGGGGTGCTGCTGTCGAGCATTTTGGAGTCGATTCCCAGTCATTTAAGTTAGAAGACCCTGGTGAGTGCGTATCACGTATTTGCCGCTTTAGGCGCCGTTGTGATTGCCAAGCACCGCAAGAAAAAAACAGCGCACTAATCAAATTTGATAACGCATATATTAAGGGGATAGTATCAAAAAAATTTTGCGCACTAATTAAAACCGCATTGTTCAAAACCGCATCAAGGGTTTCCTGTACTTAGTACCATGCATGGGTTGAAGGAGAAGTATGGGGGGAGGGGGATGCCGGAAACTTTGCTCTAAAGACTAAACATGGGTTTCACCACTTCAAGCCTCCAATAAGCAAAGTGGTGGTATTTCACCGGTTGACTGTAGATACAATGATATCCCTTCAACATTATCATCATTTGCTAATTTTTTGGAAATTAATATCTGAAAAGGAAAATGTGTATTTTCCACGTGTACCACAACACAACATAACTGTTGTGGCACATAGCCACTGAATTTGAATATTTTAAAATGGGCTCAACAATACCACTAGATTTAATATACAGCCTTCTGGCAATTTTGATGCTTTTTTCCTGAATTTTATCCATGTTGTTGTCCTCTCGCAAATTTTGTTATCCATAAAAGTAATCTAATTAACATGATTAATAAGCTGCCTTTGAATGCTGTCAATGGATTAGCTGAAATACCCAAATGTGCAATTAATACTAAGGTGTTATATGAGAGATGTGCTGCTTGATTTGTTTATTGCTGAAATTATCCAAAAATATGTACCTCTGAACTGGTCTCTAAACAGAATTGTTCCAGTTCCAAAGATATTTACAGGGAGGGGATACACTTGAACAGAAGAGGTGTAAGAATATTTGCTAATGCCATCGAGGAAGTGATAGGTGGGTCGGAAAACTGCTAGTTTGGAGGGATACACCGACTAATAGTTTAACTACAGCCGCATGCAGAGGTGAAAGTAATTCTTGCATCCCTACTTTTTGTACATGCAGCAGCCTGAAAAGCAAGTTGCCTGGGATTTCAGGTGCTGCTGGGGGTCATCATGGCACATGAAAATACATGGGCTGTGTTATAGTAACTAATAGTAAGAATGTGCATGTATACTTGGAGTACACTAATGCTAGAAGCATTGTAAATTTGATGAATTTTAAATACTGATTAAGTCATGGGATGCAGACATTATAGGAACAGCAGAGATGTGGTGTCACTGGTCACTCAGACATAAGTGATGCTGAATTTGAATATGGAGAGTACAATGTACAAGAAGGATAGACAGGAGAGGAGAGGTGGAGGGATTATACTCTTAGTCAAGAAGAATATTAAATCTAAGGCAATGCATCCATGTGACATGGACACTCAGTGTCCATGTCAGCTGGATGCACTAATTAGCATTAGTAGAGGCACATGATGCAAGAAAGCAAGCTTATAGCATCAGCCAAAAAAAAAAAAAAAAAAAAAAACCCTTCCCATTTCAGTGATCCATTCATTATAAATGTTTGTCTAGTTCTGCCTTGAATTTATTTAAACTATCAACTTCCACAACAACAGATGGAAGTTTGTTCCAGCAATCAACTACCCATTGGTTAAAGGCACACTTCCACACATCTATTCGACAACTGTCTTTCCTCAGTTTGAATCTATGTCCCCCTCAGAGGTTTGTAATCAGCATCGAGCCTGCTCAATGCTGATGAGGATTCATCAGCATGACCGCGCAGGTGCCTAGTCTCCAAAAGCTGCAATTTGCAAAACTTAAGCCTTTCTACATAGGGGCACCCCTTTGTTCCCTTCACCAGTCTTGTTGCCCTTCCCTGTACTTGTTCTAACAACTCTACATCCTTCCTAAAATGAGGCTTCCAGACCTGTATGCAGTACTCAAGGTGTGGCCTGGCCATTAACTTATACAAGAAGATAATCACATCCTTATCCATGCTCGCAAAATTCCTGTATATATCATTGACAAGCCCCATGACCTATCAGAAAGCCTGTCTGCACTGCTCAGAAAACTTCATATCTGACTGCACAATTATCCCCAGGTCTTTTTCATTCTCCGCTACCCTGAGTGTAACACCACATAGTTGGTACACTTCTCTGGGGTTACTGCTACCCATATGCAGTACTTTGCATTTGTCAACGTTAAACTTCAGTTGCCACTTTTCAGCCCATCTACCCAACTTTTCCAGATCCTGTTACAGCAGTACACCGTCATTACTGTTATTAACAACCTTGCCAACCTTTGTATCACCTGCAAACTTTGACATTAAGTTTGATATAACTTCATCAATATCATTGATATATATATACAAAACAACAATGGGTTCAACAACAAACCCTTATGGACACCACTAATAACATTAGTCCACATAGAGCATACTCCATTGATCACCATTCTCTATCTTCTCCCACTCAACCATCCTTTTATCCATTGTAGCAACTTGCCCTCAATGCAATACTGCTCCAATTTGTACAGTAGTCTTCCATGTGCAACAGTATCAAAAGCTTTCCTGAAATCCAAGTATATGATATCAAAATTATTTTTTGCATCCAGTTCCTTTGTGACCACATCATAGTATCCAATAAAATTGTTCAGACAAGACTCCCCCTTGACAAACCCATGCTTTGTCTGAATTATTACTGCTGCTGTCTTCTCAAAATGATCCTGCAATGCTTCTTTAACCAGTGACTCCATTATTTTCATTGGAACAGAAGTCAAACTAATAGGTCTGTAATTACTTGTGCCACCCTTTGATCTCCCTTTTTGAATTGGAGATACATTTGCACATCTCCAGTCAGTGGGGACTGGAGATGTGCCCCCCCCCCCCCCCCCGAGTCCAAGGATGCTCTCATAATTATGTCTTAAGGGTTTGCTTACTTCATTTGCTGCCTCCTTTAATATAACTGGATAGATGCCATCCACTCCAGGTGCCTTTCTTATGTTTAACTTCAACAATTTCTTCTCCACTTTACTCTCAGTTATTACAAAATCATTTAACTCCCTTTAGAGTTTGATAAACATTTGGCCCCCTCCTCCTTGAATAACTCATTTAGTTCAACAGCTATCTGAGAATGATCATCTACAGTCAAACTATTGATATCAAGTGGACCAATCTGATTCATCCCCTTCCTTTTACAGTAAAGAAGTCTTTGCTGTTTTCTTTGCATCCTTTTCCAGAGATTTTTCCTAATCTGCCTTCGCTTGCCTAACCTCCTTTGTGACTTGATTACAGACTAGCTTGTATCTACTGTAGGCTTCTGTGTCGCTGACAATTTATGTGCATCCCATGCATTTTTCTTCTCTGCCACAAGTCTCATTAGTTCATCTGACATCCATTTGTGCCTGAACCTAGAGCAGTATTTCTTAGTTGGAACAAAAAGCCTAGTAGCTTCTAAGATTACTTCCTTGAATGCTTCCCATTTAGAATTTGCTGTTGGTTCGTTGGTTGGTTATTAAGAGTTTTATGGTGCATCAGCATCTAAGGCTATTGTGCACCAATTGCTGTTGGTCCCATTGTATAGATGGGGGAAATCCCTGGTGCCGTCAGACAACTAACAAACTGTATAGAACCTAAAAATCTGAGACCACTGTAGTCGCCTTTATGAAAGCAAAAACTCTTCCCTTTACCCCTGGTGGTAGTTACATCTTTAAGTAAATCCCACATCAGTACACTGTGATCACTGCTACCTAGTGGTTCCTTTATCTGTAAATTTTTAATGCATGAATAATCACTGATGATAATCAGATCAAGAGTGCTGTTGATCTGATTATTCCTCTTATTGCCTCTCTAACACGCTGCTGTAGAAAACAATCATCCAATAAATCCACAAAAGCCTTTCTAGTGTGCAAGTGACCAACCCACAAGTTCCGGTCTATATCTGGAAGTTAAAGTTATTTTTTGGCCCACTCTACTTCTCTGTATAATTGTTCATTGTACTCATCAGAGTCATTAGGCCTATAACAAACTCGGACCCTCATTTTTGCTTTCCCAGTGCTTATGTCACACCAAATTGACTCAACATTGCACTGTTCATCTATGTCAACTGGATGCACTTCCTTAGATTTTATGTGTTTCATAACTAACAGCATAACCCCTCCTCTCTTCCTATCCTATCTATCCTTTCTATACACATTGTATTCCCCAAATTCCAATTCTGCATCCCTTATATCTGAGTGGCACCAAGTCTTTGATATCCATCTTGGATGTCTTAACCAGCACTTCAAATTCAACAAATTTGTTGAATTTGAAGCCCACATATTTACTTGTTTCACACAGCCCATGTATTTACTTGTTTCATGACCCTCAGAAGTTCCTGAAATCTCCAGCAACTGGCTTTCTGGACTGCTGCTCATTCCAATAGAAGCAGTGCAAAAATCATTTCCATCTCTGCCTGTGGCTACTGTTAACCGATTAGTCTGTGAATTTCCCCAAGCTAACAGTTTTCCGACCCAACTAACATTGCCTCGATAGCATCAGCAAATATTCTTGCACCCTTTCCATTTAAGTGTATCCCATCCCTATAAAAGCAATCTCTCCTGTTAACAAGCACAGACCATGCTGAGAAAAATTCTACCCCATGAGCCCTGCACAATCTCTTCAGGGCTGAATTGATTGACAAGGCTCTCATCATATACTCCCTCCTATTGTGTCTGGGCAGGATTTCAGGCACTTTCAAATTTAACCCTAACTTGTGACTTTTTTTCAGCATTGACCTGTGCTTGCTTAGTAAATTATGAAATCAATAGGGATTACCTTTATTTTTGATATAGTAATACTTCTTTTCCAACCAACTCTCCTAGTCCATGGACTAGGAGAGTTGGTTGGAAAAGAAGCATCCTATATCAAAAATAAAGGTAATCCCTGTTGAATATAGGAATTATCAAGCACTTAATAGCTTTCTATTATCAATTGCTTAGTAAATCCACAGATCTCCTACACGTAGATGTAGGAGATCTGTGGATTAGTGCCAATGTGTATGAAAATATCACCTTTTGAGCCCTTAAAAGATGAAATCTGCTCTACACCATCATCAACTTTTGCCCCTGGCAGACATACCCTGGTCTTATTCCACCTATCCTTTTTGCACAATATATTTCCCATTTCCCTGACAATTGAGTCACCAACAATAACTAGCTCCTGTGGGACCAGCATATTCTGCCCTGAAGGTTGCCGCTGTGTTACTTGGTGCATAAGAGTGTGCTCTGGCATTGAGTTGGACAGCTGAGAACTTGATGGGCCCCATTTTAATTCCTTCAAGGGCATCCACCCGGCTCTTCAAGCTGTCATAGACGGCCATCAGAGCATTAAGTTGGTGCCTAATTTCTTCACGTTCTCTGCGCCTAGCACACACAAAGACATCCTCCATGGCTAGATCATGTCCTGTTCGAGAGAGAGAGAGATCCGCAAACATGTCGCATTTTGCTCATTTTTTTAGACTGTGATGCATTGGAGAATCATTCCCTATGGTTCTCCCACAAACCACAGCACTTTCGCTACTTTGCACTAGTTGCTTTGCTGCTCTAGTCTGGGTCATGATTTCCATTTAAATGCAATTTAGTTTTAAGAATAAAAATGAAAAGGATTTATAAATTTAATTGATTAATTGCCAATGCTATACTAAGCTGATTAATAACAGTCCTACAGAAGCAGTAAAAAATCTGTCAAAACTATAAGTGATATTGATTGAAATATAACTGCAGACATCTGATTCACCAGACATGATCTTTCTTCTGATTTAGTGCTGAATTACAGAATCGCATATGCTAGAACAATTAGAAAAAATAAGAATGAGTTCCCATCTGCTTTCCTTTCTACAAAGGATAGGAACAAATAGTTGAGTTTATTTGTTTTTCAAAAACAGTGCACAAAATTGTTTCTTACATCCCAAAACCTCGGAAGAATGTTCTCCTTCTTTCAACTAAGCACAAGGATGCAAAGATTGATAAAACCATGGGCAATCTAAAAAACCAGAAATAATCACTCTTTATAATTCAAAAAAGTCATTCAACAACTGCACTAGGAAGACAAACTGTTGGCCTTGTCATTTTATACAGCATATTGAATATATCAAAAATCAATGGGCAAATTATTTATACTGGAAATAATAATGCAGAGTGTGTGGAAAGAAAGATGAAATATTACCAACCTACTGCAAGCTCACAAAAGAAGAGCAGAAGAACTTTTTTTAGTTCAATAGCAAGATTGGGATATGCCCAGTACAAGTTCTGAAAGAGAGTGTTGTTTCTTTTGTGAAATATAAAAGAACAGGATGATTTGAAACATTGACATTTTATTTGTAATAACTGATATAATCATGACACTGAATGAATTCTAAGGCTAAAAATGTTCTCTTTGTTACTATATATTTATCATTGTTCTATATTTTATAAATTGTGTAAATAAATATGATTTTCAATTGAAAAAAAAAAGTAAGACATTAAAAATGAGATAAAAAATGCTTCAATCTGACACATGAAGCACCAGCAGCTCTAGCACATCAGAGTTACTTGTGATTCAACTTTTCTTTCTTCAGATGTCATGTTGTCCAAGAAATGAAATTCTGTTTAGAAAATCATAATAAAGCACCATTTTCAATTCAATAAAAAACTAAAAATTATTTTTTTATAATTAAAACAAAAAAAAAAAAAGATCACACAGACATCACACAATTATCTTTGTTAAAATCGAGGGTGTGAGTGATGGAAGTTTAGCAATACAGATGTAGGAATATCAAGTTTAATGAGCAAGTCTACAGATGCACACAAATGTTCTCCAAAGGTGGTTGTTATGTTTGTTATTTGGTTTTTAGGAGCATTAGCAACTAAGGCCATATTGCTCCGGGATATGCGGTGGTCATTCCTTGACCTTTCCGCATACTCCGTATTTGGTGGTGACGGGCTCGAACCCCGGCCTAATCAAGAAGCATGTGCTATGCACTGCTGCTCCTTCCCACCTGGCTACGGAGGCGCCCCCCAAAGGTGGTTGATGCTCAGAGTATGACACTTCAAGATGTAGATAAACTAGACAGATGAACTATCTGAATAGTAAATTAGCATTAACGTAGAAAAATTCATAGTACTGCATTTGGGTAGCAGTATTCCCAGAATAACATACCTTTTTGATAGCCCAAACTAACTAAAGTAGTTGATAAAGTTGGGGGAGAAAAAAAAAAACTGTTAATGTCACGTTGCTCATGAATAATGAGTTCATAACCAACGTAATAAGTTCTCTGAGCAGTAGAAAGAGGCTGCTAGAACAGCTCATGGGGTTCTCTGAATGACATAGAGAAAATTTGCAGGCAGGTATAAAGTGGTAATAATTCCACTGTATAAAGCACTGATTAAGCTACATTTGAAATAAATACTGTTACACAGATTTGGAAACCTCATTTTAGGAAGGAGGTAGATCTGCTGGAAAGGGTACAGAGAAAAGTAACAAGATTAGAAAGATATAAGTTCTATAAATTGCAGCACATAGAAATAAGCATCTGTGAGGAGAGCTGAATGAAGTGTCGAAGGCTTTGAAAGGGTTAAAGAAACCAAATGCCAATAACATCTTTATTCTTTCTCAGATGAGGCATTCTGAGACGTAAATTTAAACTGAAAAAGTATGATTGCAGAATCAATGCTTGGAAAAGTGATGGTTGAATTATCCACTTCCACAACTTCTAGTGTTGTGGAAGTGGACAATTTGAGTAAATTTTTAAAAAATATTGGAAAAATTATCAGAAAGAAAGGGCAAATAAAGTAGGTAAAAAGATTTTTTTACCACCTGGCTGATACTGAAATTATCTTCCTTGCATCAATTTGCCAATACTGATATTAATAGTAATGTTCAATATTGATTGTGATGCAATAACAGATGAAGTAGCTAACTAAAACAAATTATTATAAAGAGAATATGTTTTTTTTTTCAGTATTTGGCAATTCCTTTTCTAATTTCTGCATTAATAAATCCCTCTCTGACAGCATATATAAAAATTTGCTTTATTCAAGATGCAGTTGCGATTTTCATGATCACATACCTTTTTTTGTAAAATAATAAGAGAAGTATGATATCAACTTATACCATTCAGCTATCATATCAACATATGATATCAACATTACAGCTCTGGTTCATACTATCTATGATCACATACCATAACTATTTATAATTTTAGCCTATAATTATGAAATAGGCCACAAGAGAGGTTAGCATTAGTAAAGGCATATGATGCAAGAAAGCAAGCTTATACAGCATTAGCCAAAAAAAAAACCCCATTCTCATTTCACCCATCCACTTAATTCAAATGTTTGTCCAGTTCTGCCTTGAATCTATTTAAGCTATCAACTTCTACAATAACAGATGGCAGTTTGTTCCAACAATCAACCATCCGCTGGCTAAAGGCAAACTTCTGCACATCTATATAAAAATTTATATACATCTATATAAAAAGGTT